>NC_073398.1:24707124-25307124 GCF_028641065.1 Leucoraja erinaceus
TGGTGAATCTCTGGAACTCTCTGCTGCAGAGGGTAGTCGAGGCCAGTTCATTGGCTATATTTAAGAGGGAGTTGGATGTGGCCCTTGTGGCTAAGGGGATCAGAGGGTATGGAGAGAAGGCAGGTACGGGATGCTGAGTTGGATGATCAGCCATTATCAAATTGAATGGCGGTGCAGGCTCGAAGGGCCGAATGGCCTACTCCTGCACCTAATTTCTATGTTTCTATGTTTCTATGATAGAAGTAACCACTAAGTATCCAGAATATTAATATTATCACAGATTATTCCTTTTGCCCACAATTCCATCCCTTCCACCTTCAATTGGGCTGATGTGGAGGGCCTACCTTGCAGGGTCTCTATACCTCCGAATGCAGTGACTTGGCCAAGATGGCTTTTAGGTCTTGACACTGTTTTGTGGTAATCCAGAAGTATTGCTAACAGCTGGCAAAGTTGCAAGCTTTGTTTTATCATGCAATTTTAATAGTTTTAAATGTTTTGAACTACGGAGACATTGAAAGCACTTGTAAATACTGGATCAAACCAAAGGAAAACAAGAAAAGAAACTTGCCTTTTTTGCTCTCTACATCCTAGCCCTGCAATTCCCATTCAACTCATTGGGTCTTGGATACTGTGCCCTGTCCGACTAGAAACCAGATTTCAGAGCAAACCATGTGGAACTCATTGACAGGTTCTACCCTCTAAATCTCAGCAAACCCCAGGCTTACCATGTCCCACAGCACATGCTTTATCATCATCAGCTGAGCACAGGCTGTTTGAAATGGAACCATCAATGCAGACTGCCTGTTATTCCTAATTGTCACTTCTTCTCCCTTTGTATTCTCTTCCTCTCATATATGAAAGTTCCATTAACACCCACAATAACTTCTGCAATTAGATTGACCTGATAATATTAGATACTATTAGTTTTTTGGAGAATAATGTGCTCTTTTCGACTGGCAATGTTTAAAAAACACATGGTATGGATGTGCGTTTGAGGTATTTACTATTTTGTAATCAAATAATTAACTGATTTTTATGAAAAATGCCTTCCAATAATCCGTTTGCATTATTTTTTATTCCTCAGCTCGTGTATCCCCATGATGTGCGTCTCACAGAAAAAGAGGTAAAATATTAAATTAATGGAATTGTTATTTGCTTTGTGGCTTTGTTAAAAGTTTCTAGATTGATAAAAAATACATCTATTGATGCTCCTGAACACATCATCAGTGATGTAACCTGGGGTCATTGAGTGTTTCGGGTCTTTCAACATCAGGCGACCTCACCCAGGCGACCCAGCAGCGGTTGATCAGACCACGACTTGTGTTCAGTGGCATTTGCTCCTTCCCATGGGCCTCCTCTCCTGATCCAGAGCCATCTCGAGGCAATATGATAGCAATTTATCAGAAAACACTTCTGATTAATATAAAAATGTATGAAATGCACAACTGTTGAGAAACTTTCTGAAGTTTGAAACATTTTAAAACTGAGATTATTCAAATTAAGTACAGTCCCTTTCTCGGCAAACTTCCCAACTAATTAACTTGTCTTACAACTATCAAACTAGAAATTTTTCTGTTGCAGTGGAAAATTGAAGGCAGTGGAAAGGAAAGTTTGTTCCTGACAAAAATAAATTATCTGGTTGCCTAATTGTATTTTGTGCTTTGTTGGTTCAGTGCTATTGCATATACTCTGAGTCAGATCATCCTGAGTTTGTATTATAAGATCTGAGTACATAAGCTAAGCTGGTACATGTCTGCATTAATAAGTAAGCATTGAAATTCGATGGTTCCTTTATCATGTGTACCAAGGTACAATGAAATTCTGTGTGTAAGAAGGAACTGCAGATGCTGGTTTAAACCGAAGATCGACACAAAAAGCTGGAGTAACACAACAGGAGAGAAGGAATAGATAATGTTTCGGGACCTGGTTATTTTTTTCATATAACAAGAAAATGTGACAGAAAGTACATTAGCATTTCTCCGTAGTTAAATTAAATTAAAAACTCTTTTAAACAATTCTGACATTGAAGTGAGGAATGAGAACCGTGCTCCAAATGGTTGGATGCAGAGTATTCACTGAAATTCCTACTTGGATGCACTGGTTGTGCTGATGGCAAAACACTTTGTGGAAATATGGAATGATGAATGGGTTGAAAGTAAAGTTGCAATGTTTTCCAGGCTACACCACATTCCTTTCACTTCCAATCGTTTGGATGTCATTTTATTTTGTGGTCATTAGCTTAAAAGTCAAGGAGTCATTTTTAACCTGTTATAACAAAACCATTTGTTTGAAAGACTGACATTTTAGAACTTGCTTCACATCTGTTCCCATTAATATGAGGTTTCTTTTATTTCGCTTTTTGCTTCTCTTTTCAGAAAACCAGCATCTGCTACTTGTCCTTTCCAGATTCCTACTCGGGTAAGAAACCTCCTCAAATGAGGCTTTTTTCCCTTTCCTTGGCATTTTATTCTATGAAGCACACCCTTATTTCTGTCCTGTCATTATCACTATTCTCTTTTCAAAGGTCCCAAATGATTTGTTTTGGAAGATATCCATAGTCAATATAATTTGGCATAAACCTAAAAATTCCAGCACAAGAAGAATAACCTTTTAATGTATCAAATCTTCTGCCTAGGTTATCAATGCACACTTTTCTTGTGTGTAATCCTCTGTTACAACAGTCAACAACATCCTACCACAAACAATTCTGATAAAAGCTGGAAAGGCTGATTATCTGGAATTGTTGAATTCACTGAGTCCTGAGAGTGTGTCTAGTCACAAGATGAATTGCCATACATTGACCTTACGTTGGGCTTTGTTAGCAGTGTAAGAGACCAAAGACAGTTGTAAGAATTTAAATGGAATGGAGAACTAAAGTGGTAAGCAACTGGAGTCGTCCTTGCCATTATGATATCAGCATCGTATTGAGAGGAATGAGGTAGGAAATGACAAATGAAAAGTGAGAGATAAGAATAGGATTGAATAGTAAGATTAAACGAGAACTTACCAGTTCGAAGTTTGATCATTATTTTATGAGGAGTAAGTTGAGGGAATACATGAAGAACCCCGCCAGGACGCATGCGTGTCATTCTTCAAAGCAGTGGTGTGAAATCACAGGTAACTGTAATGACTGAACATAGTAAGATTAGAGAAGAAAATACCAGCTGAGTATATGATCAAGGGTGGGAGCGGAGTGCACGTATTCCCTCAACGTACTCCTCATAAAATAATGATCAAACTTCGAACTGATAAGTTCTCATTTAATCTTACTATTTTACTTCGGAGTCACGTGAGTGACGTGAAGATTTCAAAGCTCTGTGATTTCATGCCGTGGAAACGAGTCCATGCATCACATCTGCCTTAATTGACTGTGGGAGGAATTGTGTTAACATGTTTAGACATGAATCCAACATTGAAATCCATGATAAATTATTAACAACAAATTATAGCCCCTATTTATGGGGTGAAATTATATTACAGAACTTAAAATTGACTCTGCAAAGTTCCAGGTTTAACTACTGGTTTGTGGTAGAATAGTTGGAACATTTTCCCCTTATCCATCCTGCTGTCTCGAGGATTTGGTCCATTGGTACACCCAACTCCATAGCTGCCGATGTAGCTGCAGCCCTGGTGGAAAAAGATTTGAATATGTTAGTATCCACCCCAGCTGTTGTTAAAACCTGTTTCAGCCATCTGGAAATAGTTTGAACCGACACTTTTTTGTGGGTTGTTTGTGGCTGATTAGTAGTGCCATCTCATAGCCTCAGATGTTTTTGGTGTTCTCCATATATAACAATAATTGTCTTATTATACAGAGACGATATCTGTAGGGTAATCCCTAAATTCTATTTTGAGGCCTGATGATCCCGGTCTGTTCTGTTTGACTAATTCGTAATATGAAATGTTATATTCCTGTTGAAGAAGTCATATAGTCCAGCCTTAACTTATGTACGACTGGACCCTTAGTGCCGTGACCAAAGCCATCAGCATGACTGTTTTGTGCGTCAGTCTTTGCAGCGACAGAGCTGTTGCTGAAGACCAATTCCTTAGCAACGTTAGGGCAATATTCATATCCCATTTTAGAGAGTACCTGGTTCTTGGGGGATTGATATTAAAAATTCCCCTCATAAGTTTGGTTACCAGGGGTAAGTCCCAACAGAATGACGCTCTGATCCTCGCCATAGATATATTGAAAGGGCACTTCTGGCACAGTTAATGGCACTGTAACTGAGCCCCTCATCATAATGGAGGCCTGCCAGGAATTCCAGAACAGACGTTATGTTCATCGAACTGTAGGTGATGTTGTTTCTGTGACAATATATCTCCCATTTCCTGATGTATACCAGATATAGTTTTTTGGTGGATTGTCTGTGGCCCGCTGAGATAATGTTCAATGTTCGGTCCGCCAGTCCCAGTTGCAGTAGAGGTTTCTTTAGACTCTACAAATTGATAGGTCTGTTGTATTTGACATGGATGGGATCCCCTGTTACGGGGTGAACCAATAATCTGGTTGTTTCAGGATGGTGATACATGGTTAAAACCCATGTCGAGTATCACAGGGAACCATGGTTAAGTAGGCCAATCGGCACTACCAATTAACAGACGCCGAGTCTTGTTGTATTTTTCGTAATACCCGACTGATGATGCAGAAAAGGAGGGAATGCATAGATAAACGATTGCCCCCTCAATGCAGTGAAAAGCATCTGTCCCTGCTGTCCCAGGGTCTGGTTGCCAAGAAACACAGTTTGGTAACTGGTGATTAAGTCTTATTTTATTGAATTTGCGTGACCTGATGTCAGTCACTGAATTTTGGTTTACCTGGTAGGTAAGTAGCTGATATTCAAATATTTCTCTGGATACACCATTACCAAATTTTATTAGTCAGATTGTCACTCTGTAGTCTAACATGCTGGTGATTTATCCCAGAGCAGTATGACTTTAGGCCATAGAACGCACCCCACATTTCCAGGTAATTTATGCCCAGTGTCTGTGATAATGATGCCTCCTGTGCCTTTCATCTACCTCCACAGATGTAGATGGAATTGGTAGAACCCCAACCAAGCGCACTGGCATCAGTTTGTAGCACCACTAAGGGTTTGCTGATAACGATAGGGTTGGAACAATGCCGAATGTTATCCATCCACCATTTTAATTCCATAAGCTTTGATTGGTGGCTTATTGGGCTGTCGAAATGACCAGTATTAACTTTGAGTGCTTGTATTTTTGCCCTTTGTAGATTTTTGGTAATACAAAGGTCCAAATTGTGTGGCTGGAAAGGCAGACACTATATGCCAATTACCCTTGCTACCAATCTGATAGACGGTTCACTGATGTCAGTGGGGTTGTTGCAGGCCTCAGTTAAGACTGTAGCCTTGTCCTTTGGTAAAGTCACCGACATGCGAGCTGACAATAGTGAACCCCAAATAATCCATTATGTTGGTAGGCGTTAGTTTAGATTTAACTGGATGGATGATACCACCAGTTTTCACCCAATTGTATGGTGGCTGTTACAGCTAGTTTGGCCAACTCCAAAGTTATGCCCACAATTAGTATGATCATATGATTATGTATTTGGTGGAGCTCTATAGTGCCAGAGCTGCCCCATCCAGTTGAATTTTTTTAAAATAACGTTTGTGATCAGTCCGTGTAGACACTGAATAGTAAGCATCTTTTAGGTCAATGCTAGCCATGGAGTAGCCTTTGGAAATCAGTTCTTTAGCAGTTACCAGTTCCCATTTTGTACTGAATATATAGTACAATGTATTCAATTTGGTCAATTCTATGATGATGCGATTGTCACCATCTATTTTGTTTTTGGTAAAGATATAAGACACAAATTCCAGCCAATCGTGTTGGGTTTACCCATTACCCCTTTTGCACAATTCAATGGTATATCCCTGGATACTGCTTAGGATTTAAGTGTCTGTAGTTGATATACACCATGTATCCAAAAGAGTGTAATCTCCCACCAATATGTGTATTATCCACTCTTCCTATAATTTGTAAGGGACCAGACCCACCTTCCTCCATTGTTACCAGTGGAAGTTTGCTTCTTCTGTGTAGTCTTCGTGGAGGTTGAGGCGCCGGTGTCTGGGTTTGTTTTTGGGTTGGGGGTTTGCGCATCTTCCACGAAGGCCGGTCTGGGCTATGGTCTAAAAGACCGCTGTCCTGTATGCCCGGCCTTTGAGCTTTCACCAGCTTCTCTTGTTCTGCTGGTGGGTGCATAAGGGTGCTGTCTTTGGCTGTAGGAGATCCTTAATGTTGTCACCTTTATGAGCCCCAGGGCTTTTCTAATTCCTGCTCCGACATGTTTCCAGATGCTATTTCCACGACTGGAACATTCAGGGATATCCAGTTTCCTGGTCCCAAGTATTTTTGCAGTGGTGTCCATCGTGGTCTGGCTGTATGTATTTGGACACCATGACCAGTAGATTTTGCCTTCCTGCACCCCCTGCACACTTGTAGTTTTGTTCGTCAAAACCCCTCTTCAGGGTCAGCCCAGAATTGACCCCCCTATACTCCCCTCTGACGAGTGTGATGCACTGTGCAGCCCTACGTAAGGTGCTGCTGTGGGTGTTTTTTATATCCCCACGGTGACTAGACTCCATCTCCTGGAGTCCGTCATGTTGGAGCTTTTGCTCCATAAGCCGCTCCAACCGGCTCCAGCGCTCACAGTCGCCGGCCGCTCGTGGCTGCTCAAAGTCGGACTCATCAGTCAACGACTCTTTTGGTTTTCTTCTTGCCTTCCCGCCCAGATGCAGTGTTTAATCTGGCCGGTGCGGGGGCGAAGTCGGGCACAGCTGTTCCCTTACGGGTGATTCCTGTGCCGCCGGCCGCTGCTGGCATCCACAACTCCGCGGTCTTCCCCCGCCAGCTTTGTCGCAGCTCTGGTCGACTTCTTTGCCTTGTGCATGTTTCCCCACCTGTAGAACAGTATGGGAACAATAAAGACCGCAGTATCACTTGCCTGCAGGTCTAGGCTTAAAACTTGCTGTTATGGGGGAACGTCCTTCCACCCCTCCTCCTGCCGTTTTGACTTGTCAAAGCCAACGGCTCCATTCTGTATAGTCTCCCGCCCAGCCATGGTGTTTAATCTGGCCGGTGCGGGAGCGAAGTCGGGCACAGCTGTTCCCTTACAGGTGATTCCTGTGCCGCCTGCCGTTGTTTGCACAGCTCTCCATGTTTCCCCACCCGTGAAACAGTATGGGGAGAATAAAGACCGCAGTTTCACTTACCTGCAGGTCCAGGTTTAAACTGTCGCTACGGGGCAAACGTCGTTCCACCCCGCTTCCTGCCGTTTCGACTTGTCAAAGTCGACGGCCCCATTCTGAATAGTCTCCCGCCCGGCCGTGGTGTTCTAGCCGGCGCGGGACCAAAAGCCGGCACAGCTGATCCCACTTACGGGGCTTGTGCCTTCAGCTGCTGCTGGCTCCCGCAACTTCGCAGTCCTCCCCAGCCAGCTTTACTCGCAGCACTTGTGGACACTATTTTGTCCAGCTTCCCCCCTGTGTAAAAACAGCACGGGGAACAAAAAACTACCGCAGAGTAAGTCACTTACCTGCAGGTCGTGGTTTCAAACTTTCCGCTGCCAGGGAACGCTCCACCCCGCCTGTCGTTTCGCAAGCGTGAAAGCGATATGACACGCATGCGTCCTGGCGGGGTTCTTCACGTAATCACTCACGTGACTCCGAAGTAAAATTCTTCGTTAAAGTCAATGGTAAGATACAAAATTGGATGCACTGTGGCACGTCTGATAGTGCTGCTTCCTTACAGCTCCACTGTCCAGGTGTTATCCTCACATTTGGTGTTTACAGTGCAGCTTGCACATTTTTCTGTAGCCATGAGAATTTCTTTCAGATGTTCTGGTATTTCCCACAAGTAATGACCTGCATATTGGTAGCCACTATAAGTTGCCTTCAGTGTGTAGAATGTGAGAGGGTGGGGGGTGTTGGGAATGTAGGGCTCTATGACTCTATGATGTCATTATGATGAGCTCGGTTTCAAAATATGTTATTGTTCCTGTGGGATTATCAATTACTATACTATTAAATATTGAATATTTAAAACACATTGCTATCACATACATATTTTCCCTTGACTTTTGAACTTTTGACGGTGCCATGGAATCTTTTGCATTCACTCAAAAAAGACTTTGACACAATGTCCTAACCACTGTGCACTCCCTTGATGCTCCAGCTAGATGTTTTCATGTTCTGGAGTAAAGTCCAACTTGTTAGTTTTTGAACTCAGAATATATTTGGTCCACTGAGACAAACTGGCACTAAGCAATAACTTGTTCATTTGGAATCTCGATATGCTGTTCTTTGCAGTGTTGGTTACATTTTGAAGTACATTTTAACTAAAATTCTAGCCCTTGTTTCCAATCTTTATCTTTGCCAGATCTCAAGTTTATCTCTGCAGACTCATCAATTCTAAACTGATTTCTAACCTATATTTCTTGGACATCAGCCTTATATAGTGAAACCATTTCACTCTGTATTTAGAAGTGGGAATTTCATGCTCTTTACTTCGTGTCTGCAGCCATCTATTTTGTCACCTTTGATGCTGCTTCAGTTGTTCAATATCTGTTTCCAAATAAAATTTTGGAATTTTTCTCTTATTTTGTATATCTTTACAATTATGAGCCATTATTGTATTGCTGCTCTAGGTTGCCTTGGAGACACGCAGTTCAGCTTTCGTATCCGACAATCTGTGGGACACAAACTGTCTATGAATGGAGAGGAAGAAAAATACAATCGAGATGCCCCAGTTGTTCTTCAGGTATGTTTTAGGGTGTGTTTGACACAAAAGTGTAATCTATTGTACAGCAGCTAAGAGCTCATTTCATCCAGTCCCATAATAGGTTTTAAAAATGTGTTGTCACAATGCAGAATAATTTTGTATTGTACTAAGACTAGTCCAATTATCATCCAGGTATTCCTGCTCAACATGGTTCTCCCTCCCCACCTCCCCACCTCATATCTAACCTCTTTCCTTCCCCAACTTTTATTCTTTAACCCGCCCTCATCTGTTGTGTTTGATTGAAAGGAACACCAGGAAATAGACCCTTTGGGCCACTGCGGCCATGCGACCATCGATTGCCCATTCACAATAGTTCTGATATTCCACAAATCTGTGGCTCTCTCTCTAGTCTATCCTGTACTTTTTGCAGTATGACCTGTTTACTTTTGGATTCCACATTCATTACGCCGTCTGGTTCTCCTCTAATTTTCCCATTAGTTACAGGCGTAGATTTAATCGCAGAGCATAATTATCAAAATATAATAATGGGGGGAGATTTTAACTGTGTTATAGACCCATACTTAGATAAATCAATAAAGGTAGGGAAGCGTCTTGTTAAAACTAAGACCTGTGAATTTTTAAATACTTATATAAAAAATAACAACATAGCTGATGTTTGGAGAATAGCAAATCCAAGTGGTAGGGAATATTCATTTTACTCATCAGTTCATAAAACTTATTCACGAATTGACTATTTCTTATTGGACACAAAATTAATCCCGTATACGAATAAACCATCATATCATAATAGTATTATTTCTGATCATTCACCACTGACTTTTATACTTAAAATTGAGGGAATGCCGAGTATAAAACCTTTTTGGAGATTCAACGCATACATATTAAATAACCCGCAGGGCTATGAGTATATAAAAGAACAAACAACATTTTTTTTCGAAATAAATGACACGCCGGGTATTTCTGCACCGCTATTATGGGAAACCTTCAAGGCATATATTTGCGGCATCATAATCTCTAAAATAAAAGGAAAATAAAAGAGAACTTCAGCGGATAGAACAGAAAATAAAATTACTAGAAATGGACAATGCAACTGACCCAACCATAAATAAACATAATAAGATAACTTTATTGAAATATAAAATCAATAGAATACTATCGGCTAGAGTAATAAGATTATTCCAAATTACAAAACAAGCACACTTCGAATTTGGGGATAAGCCACATAAATTACTTGCGAGGCAACTGAAGCAACGAGAAAAGGAAAAAACTATCACTAAAATTAAATCGGATAAGGGTGAGTTTCTAACACTGCCAAGGGATATTAATAAGAGGTTTGCCCAATTTTATCATAATTTATATACATCTAAAATAAATACAGATGTAAGTAAAATTACAAATTTTTTAGATAATTCCAATCTCCCAAAATTGGATAGTTTAGAACAAGAGCAATTAGGAGCACGGATTACTAGTGAAGAAAGAAAACAAATAATAAACTCACTGAAAAATGGGAAGACCCCAGGCCCAGATGGTTTAAGTAATGAATTTTATAAAAGATTTCAGGAGTTAATTGTACCAAGATTATTCAATTTATACATGCAGGCTTATACTGAAAATAAACTACCAGAAATCCTAGCAGAAGCAACAATAACGCTTATACCAAAAAAAGATAAAGATTTAGATGAACTGGGTTCTTATAGAGCTATTTCACTTCTAAATACGGATCAGAAAATTTTAGCAAAGATTCTAGCTAGAAGGCTAAATAATTATATTAACAATTTAATAAATACGGATCAAACGGGATTTATACCCAAAAGACAATAATTTAATAATTTGAGAAGGCTTTTCAATATAATGTACTTTCACAATGAGGACAATGAAGATATTTCAGTTGTTACGCTGGATGCAGAGAAAGCATTTGATCAGGTAGAATGGCAGTATTTATACATGGTACTCCAAAAATTTAATACGGGAGAGAAATTTATTAGATGGGTTAAACTACTTTACGATAGACCTACAGCAAGAATATTAATTAACAATATGCTATCTCCAAAATTTTACTTATCAAGGGGTAATAGGCAAGGTTGTGCCTTATCACCATTGCTATTTGCCCTTATGATAGAACCGCTGGCCGAAAGGATTAGAAATCACCCGAATATTCACAGATATAACACTAAGTACTCAAAGAATAAAATTTCATTATACACTGATGATATTCTTTTATATATTACTAATACACAAACGAGTATACCCACCTTATTAACACTAATTGAGGAATTTGGCTCTTTTTCAGGATATAGAATAAATTGGAATAAAAGCGAAATTATGTCTTTAAAACCACAGGATTCGAGACACTTACTAAAATTCCCCTTCAAAATTGCAACAGAAAAATTCAAGTATCTGGGTATTCAAATTACGAGAAGACACAAATCATTATTTAGTGCCAATTTTATGCCACTATTAAATAAACTGAATGATATGATTAAATGTTGGAAAATGCTCCCGCTCTCATTGATAGGTAGAATTAACGTTATAAAAATGACTTTCTTACCACAATGAATACATTTGTTTCAAGCGATCCCAATATATATTCCAAAATACTTTTTCAAAAAACTAGATTCTACTATCACTAATTTCATATGGGATTACAGAGCACACAGAATTCAACAAAACCATTTGTGTAAACCTAAAGAAGTTGGAGATTTATCATTACCTAACTTTATGTATTACTACTGGGCAGTGCATATTAAGAACATAATGCACTGGTTGGATAGTTCCACTCAGCAGTTGGAGTGGATAAGAATGGAGAAAGAGGAGTGCTATCCGCACGATATAGGAACGATCTTCCTCTCACCGATAAAATTGAATAGTATAATATATAAGAAGAACCCAATTATTCACAATACAATAAGAATTTGGAAGCAAATAAAAGTATCCTTGAAATTAAATAATCTATCAGTACTAACCCCACTATTGAACAACCCCGCATTCAAACCATCTCTCATCGACAAAACATATCAACAATGGGATAGACTGGGGATTAGGAAAGTAGGGGATATGTATGAATTGGGCAAACTGTTATCATTTCAACATTTAAAATTAAAATTTAAACTGAAGGATAATCAATATTTTAAATATATACAGATATGTGACTTTATGAAGAAATATACACATAGATTTCAAACTATATTTTTAGACCCTTTAGAAGAAGCAATGAATATTAAGGCTGATTCACAAAAACTAATATCATACTTTTATAATAATATATTAAATAGAGAATTACCCTCAACAGAAGCACTAAGAGAAGAGTGGGAACATGAGCTAATGATAAAGATCTCGAAGGATAGATGGGAAAAGTATCTGATGAACACACATAATTGTTCTATTAATGCAAGACATAATTTAATTCAATTCAAATTATTACATAGACTATATTATTCAAAAACGAGGTTGAATAAATTTTATCCAAACGTCTCTCCCAGATGCGATAAATGTTTGTTTCAAAACGCTAATATAACACATTCACTTGTAGGATGTACAAAGCTGAATAAATTTTGGAGTGATATATTTGATATATTTACAAAGCTTTTCAAGTCCACAATAGAACCTAAAACGGAATGGATTATATTTGGAATAATAGTAGAAAATATCAATTTAAATAAAGACCAAAACGTTTTTTTTAATCATGGGTTAATAATTGGAAAGAAATTGATACTTAAATTTTGGAAAAATAAAACCATACCAACTGTTAAAATGTGGATTAGGAATATGATGGACATAGCACGCCTTGCAGAAATGAGACTCCGACTAATAGATAAATATGACCAATTCTTAAGGAGTTGGTCTCCTTTCATCGACTTTTTGGAATCATGTGATGCAGCGGTACCGTAAAGATTGCTGATTTCAGTTCATGCTAATCTACATCTCCGAATAAAGATTTGAAAAATTCTCTTTTAAGGGGCCTTCTCTTCTATTTTTACTTCCCACTTTTTCTTTTTTTTATATACACACTTCACGTTTTTCTATTCTCTATTCATCTATTTTTCCACTTTTTCCCCTTTCTATTGTTTTATTTTTCTTGTCTTGCTTACTTCCTTCTCAAAACATAAAACTAGAGGTTGTACATAGAATGGATTACGGTATGACATAGTTGGCACCTAAAATTAGGTTCCACTGTACTGTTTTGTACTGTATTAACTTCTAATAAAATAAAAAAATAAAATAAAAAAAGTTACAGGTGTAGAAAATTGATACACATTCTGAGAATTATGTCCCTGCCAAATACAGAGGGAGGGAGTCACAGATTTGTGGGATAACAGAACTAATGTGAATGGGCAATCGATGGTCGCATGGCCTCAGTGGGCCAAGGGGTCTATTTCTCTGCCTAATCGTTTTATATTCTTTTAAGTGCTATGTTATCACTTCCATCAATTCCTTCTAGACAGTCTACAGGGATAAATTACAGGAATGTTATATTTGAATAATGTTGATCAAGTAATATGAGGATTATATATGGAGTGTGGTTAACATTAGCATGAACCCCAACAAGCCATGGACAAAGTAATGCACATTATATTAAAACTTTTGAAATTGAAAGGTCAATAGCAATATGAATACAAATTTAGCTAAGCAGCAGAGGAGAATCGATTTTTATTTTCATATATTAGTCAAATGTATATTAGTGCTTTGAGGGTGTCAGTAATAGGATTATTATTCTCCTTGATGCATATTAACTACTTAGACTTGAGTGTATGGAACAGATTTAACAGTGTATGGAAAGTTTTAAAGTTTACAGTTAATATGTAAGCCAGGAAATCATAAGCAGTGATATAGAACTTTCTTTCTCTTCTAACCTGTGTTTCCAAAACTCAATCTGCTGCTTTTGCTAAGGCATGGGAAACCTGATGGCGCACTGTAAAATATACATTAAAAAAATGGTTAGAGCTGATAGCCTCATTAAATTATGGAAATTGTGTAAGGTTAGGCTTTCGAGGTTTTAAAACATTTCTGTTCATCCATCTGCTTCCAGGTTAATAGTCTTTGTTTACCCAAATCAATCCCTGCCTGTCACCTTTCCAGAGTGAATAAGCAGAGTTTCTGCTATATCAGCTGAAATACTCTGCCCAGTTTTGAGCGAGATACTGTAGGATGCAGGTTAAAGGTTAAGGGGAGATTTAATAGCGGCATTTAAAATAATGTAGAACTTTGAAAAAAATATGAGAAATAAGAGTAAGAGCAGGCTACGGAGACTCCTGTGTCTGATTGCCTCCATAATTCTTATACTTTTTCTTTCCCCTCATATGACTTGATTCCCTACAGGTTTCAAATTCTTTCAATGTCAGTCTCAAACATACTCAAAGACTGAACATTTGCAGCACTATGTGATGGAGCATTTCAAGACTTACAGTCCTCAGAAATTTCTACTTGTCTCAATACTAAGTGGCCCTCCCTTTATACTGAGCGTATGATGTATAATTTTGTATCCTTTATCCAGGAAAACAGTTTCTCCTCCTCTACCCTGTCAGACCGATAATAAACATGAATGTTTCAAAGATACCACAGTGCATTGTTCTAAACTTCAAGTATGAGGGATTATTATATGCAAACTGGTCTTATAGGATAGTTTTTTTAATTCCAGAACTCAACCTGTTGCTCCTCTCCCTCTTTTGATAAGAAATCAACTAAAGACAGTTCTCTAGATCTGCATCAATGAAGCTCTATATAACTAAGAAGAATTTGTTACTCTTGTGCTCCAAAGACCTTATACCAAATCTCCCAACTTGCTTGCAATATCATTGTATTACGTTTTTATGATTTGTGTGCAAAAGATACTCATATCCCTCTGAATTGCAATATTTCTTGCCTTTTTAAAACTAAATTTTGATTATTCATTATTTTCATCAAAGTGAAATAATTTTATATTTCCCCATTGGATATTTTTTATCCTTTTATATTCCTTTACAACTCATTTACATCGTGCAGAGAAATGCAGGAAATGGATAAAGAGCAATGGACTTGATTAATTGCATAGATATTTCAAAAGGCTGATCACAGTGGACTTTGAGCTCTGGTACTGTTACTTGATACGTTTCATGTGCTAATAGGTTAAAATTACATTTTTCAGTGGGATCGAGCACATTATTATGGATTTGTCTACTTCCGACAAGTCAAGGATAGCACAATTAAACGGGGATATTTTCAAAAGGTAATCTGATTTAAAATATGCAATTGATTTGTTTGCACATGGATTATGTTCACCAAGTTAATAAGAATATTTGTTGATTGCTCAGACTGCCTTATCACGCTGTTGAGAAATGACTGAGTGACTGAAGGCACAAGGTTTCATGATTTATTGATTATTTTATGTTAGGATCATTAGCATGTCTTATCAAAGACCAGCAGGAAACTGCGTTTTCAATTCATTTGTTAGTTCACAGCAACACCAAGAAATGTACCACCTTTCAGCATGTCCCTTACACCGTCCAGCTCGTCTCCAGGTTACAATGGCTGACATGCATCAAGCCCACACATTGGGGAGACCGGTGGGATGGATTTGCCTGTTGCCGGGGGCTGCCGCGGTCTACTGCCATTTGGGAAACTTGATTTGTGGCAATATGTGAACAATCGAGTTAAATGTTCAGGTTTAACTACATGTTGCCTTTGTTTGGCCCATGTTTTTATTTAAATATATTCAAGGGTGGCCGCATTTCTGACTTGAAAACTGTTGGTGTTAAGAATAGTTTTCAAGGACGGAATCCTATCACAACCAAGGGAGGATCTATATGAGTAATGTCCTATGTGAACTCTGCAAAATATACTTCAGGTTTGGCAATAGTTTAGGGGCTGAACATGAGCATTGCAGAGATATTTTATGATGTCGTTAGCAGTGCTGGTTTTTGTCAGCATGTAACAATTCTGTTTCTTGCAAATTATAGCTTGTGGACATAGAATATGTCAACCATGACGAATTATTTATTTCTGTTCCTGTGGTAGAATACAATATTTATAAAGCATCTTTAAGGTAGCAAAAAAAAAATCCAAGAACTGTTCTTACATTTTTTAAACATTAATGAATGGATTCAAGAGAAAGGAAGATAGATGAGTATAATTTTAGTCTAACTGTTCAGTTTTAAATAGTATAATAAAAGCGGAAAGGGGTAGTTTGCCGAGAGGGAATTTTAAAGCTTGGGGCCTCATGTCTGAAGGCACTGCCCACCAATGATAGAGTAGGTATTTCAGGAATGTACATGATCAGAATTGAGTGCCATGTACAAGTCTAAATGTTTAAGGTTGGATAAAATTATGGAGTTAGTGACATAAGGTATGGACGGATTTGAGAACAAAGGTGAACATTTTTAAATCAAGGCTTTGTTAATTACGTCCCAATGTAAGCAAATTAACACAGGGTCAAGAGATGGGAAATAGAATTTTTGATGAACAGAAATTTGGTGATATATATATTCACTGGCTCACAATTTTCCCCTCAAACCATGTTATAATTTTCTCTGTGCCCTGTTAGAGTCCTTAATGATGAACTTCTGCATTAGTTGAGGTTGAGGAATCAAGAACTAGAGGGGATGGGTTAAGGGGAATATTTTAATAGGAATCGAAGGGATTTTTACACAGAGAGCAGCACATATAGAAGGAGCTGCCAGAGGAAGTGGTTGAGGCAGGTACAATAACATTAAAAGACATTTGTACAGGTCAGCAGTTAGGAAAGGTTTAAAGTTTCAAGGGATAAGGGTAAAATGCAAGCAAATGGGACTAGCGTAGATGGTCATCTTGATCGGCGTGGATGAGTTGAGCCTAATGGCCTGTTTCCATGTTGTATGACAGCCTCTGGCCCTATTAGGCAGGATTGTACAATCAATCAATCAATCAATCAATCAATCAATCAATCAATCAGTTTTATTCGTCACATTGCACATAAAGTGCAAGTGAAATGAATTTGTCAGCAGCGGCACAATGATAAAGAACACACAAACACAATAAAAATTTAACACAAACATCCACCACAGCATTCATCACTGTGGTGGAAGGCACAGAAATTACCCAGTCCTCCTCGATTTTCCCCCGTGGTTGGGACCTCAACCCTCCGCAGCCATCGCTGCGGGCGTCCAGATGGTAAAAGGACAAGGTAAAAGTCAAGATAAGTCCAGGATCGGCTCTTCCCCACCGGAGACCGTGGCTTAAGGCTGGTGTAGGCCACAAGCCGGCGGTCGAAGATCTAAAGTTCGCGCCGCAGCCAGAAGCACCGCAGACCGCAGGGCCGACAGACGAAGCTCCCCTCCAGGGATCCCCGGCGAGGGACCCCGTTCCTGATGGCAAGTCACCACCACGCCCGCGGTAGAAGCTGGCCGCGGGCCGGCGGTGGAAGCTTCTTCTACTCCCCGGGTCCCCAATGTGAGATCCCGGGCTGTAGACGCCGCGCCATCTGGAGCTGTGCAGTATGCGGCTTCAGGCTGCCGGCTGCCGCGGGCCAGCGAAACGGAGCGCTCCCCTTCGGCGAGCCCCAGCGAAACGGAGCTCGCCCGCTCCACGCCGAGAGTCCACGCTGCGCCCGCCGCTGAAGCACCAGGCGCGTCTCTGGGATAGGCCGCGCCGATCCTTGTTGTTAGGCCACGGGGGAGGCGACCTGGAAAAAGTCGCCTCTCCTTGGAGGAGGCGACCAAAACGGTTTCCCCCTCACCCCCCCACACCACCCCACACACAAAACGCACAGAGGAACATTAAAAACATACATTAAAACATACTAAAAAAAACAAATAAGGAGAAGAAAACGGACACACTGCTGACAGGGCGCCGGCTTGCAGCGCCCCCACCGACAAGAGGGACAAATTTCATTTCCTGAAGGACATTGTTTTATGACAATCCAATAGTTGCATGGTTAGCATTGCTGGTACTAACTTTCTTATTTCATACTTGTTCAGTTAAATTTAAATGCCCCTGTTTCTGTGTTTGGATGTTAAGTGTCTGCAGAAAATGATTCCTAAACTCAAAACAATTATCCAGTAACTTTACAGCGTTATCAGTGCATTCCTTGCGATAGCATATGGCATGCACTCCTGAGTTTTGATCTTGTAACAGCGATGCACACGCAAGTCAGGACTTGTAAGAAAATTCAGTGATAAGTGTTCCCAAGGCTTACTGTTCCCATTTTCTCCCTGGTAGATGCCTCAGTGATGTCATGATTGCAGTAACTCCCTTTGAAGATAATTATTATTACTCGACTGAGTGCATGCATCAGACAATGCCTTACTCAAAATATTTCCGTACCATCTTCAAAGCTCTTGAATACAAAGGTCCATAATGTTGCATTCTGCTTTTGATTAGTGCCTCTTAATATGAGCAAACCATTTGATCATCGGGCAAGGACTTGCCGCCCTCTGGTGTTTTATAAAGATATGGCATACAAAACCGTAGATCAACCTCCCCTAGCTTATGGAATGCATTTGCAAGAATGTGAGGATGAACGAGGTCACAGTAAAAGCGATCACTGCAGCATTTTGTGTAGAAGCCAGTGGCACTGATAGTGCTGCTTTGTCAGGAACCTGGCGTGTATTTCTGCCTTCTCTGGTGCTCTGCCAGGAACCAGCATCCAGGGAACCTGGCACAAACTCAGTAATGGTTCAGTGATGCTTTACACATATACCAAGGTACAGTGAAATTATTATTTTTTACATGTGGATCAATAAGATTATTGTCCTACATAAGTACAATCCCGATTAAGTACAGAATGTATAGAACAGTCCACTGAGTCCACATACAAGAGTTGCTAGGTTTTGGTGCCATTTCCAGAGTCCAAGCTGCAGCTGGCCATAAGGGCCCTTGCAGCCGTCGCCTCCATCCAAAACATCCCGTTGTTACATATGCATGGAGCAAAGAACGACCAAGGTAGACCATGTATAAAAAATATGGGTTTTATTCAATCACGGGACAAACCGGAAGTGAAGGGTGGATCTCAATATGGTACACCCGTGAACTGTTGTCCTCCTCCTCGCCCGGCCACCTTCAGCCTTTGTGTTCCCGAGGCGCTTCCCAAAGCTGACCTTGAGGGCGCAGAAGTTAAGACCCTCCTCTCCGGCTCTCGGTTCTCGGGGGCAAGCAGGAGCAGGAATTGGTGGCTTCCCACTCCAGGCATGTTCCTGGTTCCATGACGGGTGAGCTAGGCCTGCTGCAGAGCACAGCCCATCGGGAGCAGTGAATGTGGGTCAGCCCCGCTGGAGGTGATGAAAGGCTATATGATCTCTGCACATGGAGCAGACACTGCCAGTCCCCAGCAATGGCCTGCACACTCCGAAGAGCTCCGACCGCCGGCCCGCAGCCTACATCATCCAGAAGCCGCGGACTGCGGTGCTTCAGGATGGCTCGGCATCCGGAGCCTGGGATCCCTCGTTGAGGACCCCGGAGGAGAAGAGCTCCGACTGCCGGACCGCGGCCTACTTCTAACCGTGGGCTCGGCGGGGACTTACCATCCGGAGCGGGATTCCTCGCCGGGGATCCCTGGAGAGGAGCTCCGACTGCCGGCCCTGCGGTCTGCGGTGCTTCTGGCTGCAGCGCGGCGGGGACTTTAGATCTTCGACCGCCAGCCTGCGGCCTACACCATCTTGAAGCCGCGGTCTCTGGTGGGGAGGCACCAATTCAGGACTTACCTGAACTTACCTTGTCTGCACATCTGGACGCCAGCAGCAGCGACTGCGGAGGGTTGTGGTCCCAACCACGGGGGAAAATAGAGGAGGACTGACCAAATGTTGTGCCTTCCACCACAGTGATGAATGCTGTGGTGGATGTTTGTATTAAATTTTTTAAATTGTGTATTCTGTGTTTTTTTTTATTGTACCGCTGCTGGCAAATTCATTTCACTGCACTTTATGTGCATGTGACGAATAAAACTGACTTGACTTGACACTCCAAGCCATCAAGGGTGTAACCCCAAGCCTCTGTCCACTCAACACCAATCCTTACAGGCAGCCGCTCCACACAAACTGAATGATTTGTTGCTGGATTTGTACCAAGTTCCTTGCACAGCTGTGTACAGCAGCATGGATGACAGGGATTTGTACCCATGTTCCCAGCAACATTGTGTAGCCTGTGTAGATGTATTTTTTAAAGTACTGGGGGTTATGAACCTGTGAATAATCAAACTTCAAAACCTAATGTGTAAAACCTGGCATTGTGAATTGGCACTGTGTGGGGTATGACCGTATAGTTTTAGTTAATTCTAAAAAAAAAGCGTGATTTGCATTGTAATGTGCTTGTTATTCCTTTCTCCTTCAGTCGCTGGTTCTTATTTCTCGACTTCCTTTTGTGAACCTCTTCTGCTCTCTGCTACAACTTGTTGCACCTGAATACTTTGAAAAGCTGGAGCCTTGTCTTGAGGCAGGTTAGCATTTATTAGCATGTTAAAATTATGCAATACTTCTGTGATGTTTATTGGATTTCCAGAATCTGGTGCACTTAAAAAAAAAAAAATTCTAATTATTGTTGGGGTAAAAGAAGGTTTTTTGGAATTGAAAATAATTCTTAGTCAGTAACCAAAACCTGCAAACACTTTTCTCATCAAGTTACATGTGATTCCTTTTGATCAAGTGCTCAAGTGAATAGATCAACCTATTAAATTTTGTTTGTATTTTGTTCATATCTCAATTGCCTTTTGGTTTGAAAACTCCTGTACCTATCTTTCCGGTTCTATTCTGTTATTTCTAACAATTAGACTATGCTAGTCAATAATTTTGGATCATAATGACTCTTGTCCTTTTTATGGAGAGCAGGCGTTGATGACGATTCTGCTGCTGAATGTTATTGTTTCTCAAGACCTATTCATTGTTTACTTGTCCTATTGATATCCTCTCTACCTTGCACTGCTCTTACTTATGTTTTTTTGTTATTTAGTATCTGTGCAGTTCTGTTCACACAGGTACAGGAAATATGTCATTAAACTGGGAAAGGTGCAGAAAAGATTTACAAAGATGTTACTGGGATTGGTGGGTTTGAGTTATAAGTGGAGGTTGGATAGGCTGGGACTTTTTTCCCTGGAGCATAGAAAGTTGAGGGTAGTGATCCTAGAGACACTTAAAATCATGAGGTCCACAGATAAGCTAGATGGTCACAGTCTAAAACTGGAGGGCATAGATTTAAGGTAAGAGGAGAAAGTTTTAAAAGGGGCATTAGGGGCAGTTTTTTTCATACACCGCACCGGATGGTGGGTGTATGGAATGAGCTGTGAGAGGGAGTTGCAGAGGCAGGTACAATTATGATGTTTCAAAGATAGTTTTCAAAGCAGAGCTTTGGGGTGATTTAGATGCAAAGTAAATTACTATATGGACATTGTTTAAGATAGAACTAGTGATAAGCAGTATGAATACTGATGAGGCATTTTATGGAAAAAGGCTGAGAAAAGATATAACTATTATGTTTCCCATTATTCTTGCCCTGTGGCTTCTACCTATGTTTCTCTGAAACCACACAGCACAGGATAGAGGAGCAAAAGGAGAAGTTGCAGGGAGAGGGAATCACAATAATAGAGAGAGGGAGAGAAAGAGGGAATCACTATAATGGAGACCGAGAAAGAGAGGAAAGATTTTTTTTTCTGGAGAGTCAAAAGAGCACTCGGAACAACAACCGGCTCCTCTCCCTGCCCTGTAGAACGGAGCGGTTCAGGAGATCCTTCACCCCTGCAGCCATTAGATTTTATAATTCGGACTGTAGGGGGATGCATTTTTGCAATTTGTAATTGTTAATTATTGGTCTTTTTAAGTATTTATTGCTCTCAGGTAGTGTCCACAGTGTATTCTATGTATTTTCTGTCTGCGTTCATTTTGAATCTGTGGGTTTGTTGGTTGGGGGCTTCTGGACATCTGAATTTCCCTGAGGGGATTAATAAAGTATTTATTAAGAGAGGGAATCACTATAATGGAGACAGAGAAAGAGAGGAAAGATGTTACTACAAAGATGATTGTTCTTCTTTGAATGGAAAATTCAAGGGTTTCATCCTACCTTTAGTGCACAACGGCAATTGACCTGTGTCATTGTCAGCAGTGTGGTAGCTGCCTGTATTAAAGCTGCTGTTACAAGCTGCATTAACATCTTTCCTCTCTTTCTCTGTCTCCATGATAGTGATGAGGGTTAAACCTCATCATGATCATGTTCCTTTGGTACGTGCCTTAGGATTCTTGCAGCATGGTATGTTATGAAAGGAAATATTATTAGTTCCACAGAGCTTATGATTGCAATATAATTCAAGTGTGGTGCCTATCCATTTTATTCTGCATACCGTAATGTCCAAGGCATGCATGGCATTCTTTTGTTCTTCCATTGCGCTCCCCCAGGAAGTAAATATGTTCTGTCTTGGGAAATTTCACTGCCACCGATGGCAAGTTCCCATAGATCTAAAGTTGTATCTCTATAGTGAAGCACAATGTTGGAGCACAGACATTCAAGATTAACTTGCCGTGTTTGGATTGAGAGGGCTGATAGAATGAACACTTTAAAAACAATTTATCAGGGTTCTGAGTAACATGTTCGTTACAGTGACGAACATGTAAACCTTGCTCACACGTATCCTATGATCCCTTTCCCTGCTAGATGAAAGGTAATGCTTTCCTTTTCATGATCTGCTATCAGTAAATGTTGCCTAACATGTGGAAGATGTGTTGTCAAAAGGCTGCAAGGTACTGACACTCCTGCTTTTCAGTCTAAGAGCTGCTGTTTCTTTTTCACTTCATTTATTTGCCCAGTGGATTTAGTTGTCAAACAAATCTCCAAACTTCAGACACACAATGAAGCTGGGGGACTGTGATGGGTCAGCACCTTACCTGTCAGGAGCTACCTGGTTTAAAGTGGAGGTAACTAAAAGGCAAAGGACACAGAGGTTCAAGATCTCTTGTACTGTTCCAATAAAATTCAACAGAACCTTGAGGAACAGTATCTGCCCCTCTGACTACGTATGCTACAGCAGTCGATTTTGAAAATTGAATTCAACAACCTCAGGTAAACTGTCTTTCTAGTATTCATCAGTACTGGCCAATGATCAAAAGACATCAGTTGATATTGGTAATTAATATTTTCAGTCCACAGGTGCTGCTTGACCTGCTAAGCAGTTCCAGCAATGGAAAACAAACATAAATTCTGGAAGAACTGAGAGTCAAGCAGCATCTGTAGAATGAGAAATCAGTGAGCATTTTGGATCAGATGCCCTTTCCCTTCAACCATATGTCTGCTTAAAAGTTAGCATTGTATTTCTTTATTCCAAACTTTCAGGAAGTGATTTGCTGATCATAAGTTATTTTGTAGAAACCTTTCTCATTAATTTACTTGTGGTGAGACACTGGACATTTTATTGATGACCAGAAGCTATTGCTCCTGGTTGTAGTGTGATGTCATAAATTTCATTCAGACAGTCTTGAATCCATGATTTAATTATTTGGGTTATTATGGTGCGAAAAATTCAGAGCAAAATATACTATTAAGAAAATAGTTGCAGAAGATTGCATTCATGTTTTTTTTAATTCTGAATACCATGAAACGTATTCTGTTTTCCAGTTTGTAATGAGATAGACCAGTGGCCAGCACCAGTCCCTGGAAAAACACTTAGCCTTCCTGTCATGGGAGTGGTCATTCAGGTATGAATGGACAGAATTTAGAACATATATGTTTAATGATTAGGGGAGACAATCCCAAATATATTGCTGTTGTTTGAATCACAAATGCATAAGAATAAGATATTATTTGAAGAAAAATTTTAAAAGTCCATCTTTCTGAGGTGGATTTGAATCTAGGGCATATTCTGGCAATAGAGGAGGCCCAAGTCAGAAAGTTCAGTATGGTAATGGTAAGGGGAGTTAAAATGGTTAGCGACCGGGAGATTCAGCAGGCCTTGACAGACCGAGCACAAATGTTTGGTGAAATAGTCCCCTAGTCTACTCTTGGTCTTGCCTGTGCAAAGTAGGGCACATCGGAAGCACTGACTGCTGTGGATGAGATTAGAGGAGGTGTCACATTGGGAGCAAACTGGAGGAACACCACACTCCCCTTCCACCTCCATTCCTTCCTCTGGCTTCACATTTTGGCCTATTCTACCCTAATCTCTTTTATTTTTATTTTTATTTTTTTAATTTATTTTTTATTCTCACACTTTTTGTCTTTTCATCTCGGGCCTTGGACTAACCTTCTGCCAATCAAATCTCTCCCCCCTCAATTGTGTACACCTACCATTTGCAAGACTTTGTCCCAGTTCACCTGTCTTCCAGCTATTCTCTCCTGACCCAAAACGTCACCTTTCCATATTCCAGATGCTGCCTGACCCACTGAGTTACTCCAGTACTTTGTGTCATTTTTTGTAAATCAGGATCTGCAGTTCCTTGTGTCTATTAATATTAAATATTTTTCCCATGATTGCAACTCAGTGTACTTGTTCAGTATAGTTATATTATATTTTATTACTCATTTAGATTTGTTTCCATGTCTTGCTCAATTATAGGTATGGATTCCATCCAAAAATGACAAAATTGGAACAAGCCCTCTCAAACAACCCAACCAGGAGGTATGGCAAAAGCACAAGCTATTATTTCCTATTCTGATGACTTTCCTACACACAGTATTAAAATGTATGCTTGTTGTACCCTGCTTCTCAATTTCAGTTCTGGTGGCTTCAATGTGATCAAATTCAGAGGTGGAGTAGAACCTGTATATTGCACTGGATTTAGTGATTGATGGATCCAGACTTTAGAGATATGCAGTGTCTTCAATAATATTTTTTACATTGTTTCCACACTGATATTAAAATTGTTGAACACTGAATAACTTTGTTTCTTCTCTTTCAGAATCTGCTGCCAGCACCAATGGTCATTCCTACAGTAAATGAGCTGGATTTCTTCAGGTAAGAACTATTAAGCATAGCAAGTGAACTTCAGTGAACACGTGTCTAAATTTTGACACTGCAACATAAATACTTTGTAATATTGACTGTCAAGAATTTGTTGGAGACCTTAAAACTAAAATCCCATAGTAAACTGTGATTCTCTCCTCCATTCACTGAGATTTGGAGTAATTTAGTCAGAATGTCTTTGAAATGTGGGTGGAAATGAGAGTGTCTGGGAAAACATGAAGAAGTACCAAACAGATGTGTTTTGGAATGAGGGATTGTAACTTATAAGAGGAAAATGGAAGGGGGTACTGAGAGTATTGGGTGCTACTAGGACAGCAAAGCATTTTATTTCAGAAATAGTTTCAATTATTTGCTTGCTTTAATTTCATCTATTTCACTACTGAATATTTTGTCTGACAGATGTTTCCAACAAATCCTGATTCACATCCAAATGGTTTGGGAGCTGATGTTACTTGGAGAACCAGTGATTGTCATGGCAACATCTCCCACAGTTTCTTCAGATACCGTCCTCGCACTCACCAGGTGAGTTCTACAAAGTGGAGCTATATACATGTCCATAGTGTACAGATACATGATAAAGGGAATAACGTTTAATGCAAGATAAAAACCCATTAAAGTCCAATTAAAGATAGTCTAACGGTCTGACCAACTTGTTTGAAGTTTAGTTGGTGTTTGCAGTGTTTAATAGTTGTTGGGAAGAAGCTGTTCCTGAACCTGGAGTTTGTGGTTTCCAGACTCCAGTAGCTTCTTCCCGATGGCAGAAGTGAAATGAGAGTGTGGCACTATCCTACTCACTAGGGACAATTCACTATTTTTACCAAAGCCAATTAACCTACAAACCTGTACACCTTTGGAATGTGGGAGGAAACTGGAGCACCCGGGGAAAACCCACGTGGTCACGGGGAGAACATACAAACTCTGTACAGGCAACACCGTAGTCAGAATCAAACCCGGGTCTCTGGCGCTGTAAGGCAGTAACTCCACAGCTGTGCCACCATGCCATGTGTTGTGTTTTTAATATTTATATGAGTAGAATGTACAGAGGAAAACCCAGAAATTGAATTGTTAGAAATGGGTCAGAACATTAATTGTGAAGGCAATAGAAAGCTCTACTAAACTCCAAGCGACATAATAAGAAAGTATTCAATAGCAATTACTGTTTGGGCCAGAAAAATGACATTAGTTTATATTTTACCTTCAGGTTATTGTATTCCATGTGATTAAGTATATAGAGTGGGCTGAGTATGCAAAAAAAATTAAATGTGATTGTTAATTATCTTATATATTTCACATGTGTAGGAAGGAACTGCAGATGCTCGTTTAAATCAAAGATAGATACAAAATACTGGAGTATCTCAGTGGGTACAGGCAGCATCTCTGGAGAAGGGTCTCGACCTAAAACGTCACCTGTTACTTCTCTCCAGAGATGCTGCCTGTCCCGCTGAGTTACTCCAACATTTTGTGTGTATTCACATGTTTTGTTCCATACAATTCTTCACATACAATATGCACCTCAGAGCATGGAACACAGATTTGTACTCTGTATATTTGTTTTCTATTGTAGTTGCATTGCACCTCTGAAGTACTACTGTGACTATCGGCCTTATTTTACCATCCATGACAATGAATTTAAGGAATATACAACACGAACACAGGCACCGTAAGTTAAAGCCCTAAGAGAATACTTTTACCTGGGTGGATTGAAATTGTGCATCATAGTCTGATTGTTTGTATGTTGAAATGAAAACGTCCATCTACTTTAACAGTAAGGGAATTTCTTTGCCTTTCTCAAGATTCCAGGTGCAATGAACAAGAGCAAGGCAAATAAATTCCTTCCTGGTGCAAATTTCAAAAGATGGAAACATACTAAATAGCATTCTGCCCCCAATCATTTGACCTGAATCACTACGGAGATCCTGAGACTGGGTTGCACATCGTACTCGGGAAGAGAAAGGCAACATCTTTTTTAATCCAGAATATTTTTCAATTTGTATTTGAAGCGTGGGACACGGAAATGACAATAAAGCAAAAGACAGACTTTCATCTCAATAGCAATTCTTGCCACATCACAATGTCCCAAACTATTTGACATTCAATTAAATATCTTTTGAATAATATCCACTGTTGCATGGAAGGAAACGTGTGGTCCAATTTTAAGACATTTTCACAAAGACGGCATTAAAATTAGTGACAAAATCGTGATTTTTAATTATATTTTAGACAACATTACAGCTCTTTCAACAATCTAGTGCTACTCCACTGGATTTAACAAATTCTAATATGAATTTACTCCCGAATAGATAGGTAATAGCAGTCACATAAAAAATAGGAACCAGGAAATCGGCACCAGAACCAGCAACAGAACAATGAAATTCTTACTTGTTGCAGATTAACAAGCCCATTAATGCAATAACTCACAGATAAATATATAATCATCAATAATGTAATGTTAATAACTGTAATTCTAGGTAGCCATAATAATGCAAAATCAAAGTCCATAGTGCAACCAAATGCAAGATTCATAGAAGATCATAGTTGCTGAGGTATTAGTTAGTAGTTAGTGTTAAACAACATTGTTCCCGATGTTGGGGAAGTCCAGGACAAGGGGTCACAGCTTAAGGATAAGGGGGAAATCCTTTAGAACCGAGATGAGGAGAACTTTTTTCACACAGAGAGTGGTGAATCTCTGGAACTCTCTGCCACAGAGGGTAGTTGAGGCCAGTTCATTGGCTATATTTAAGAGGGAGTTAGATGTGGCCCTTGTGGCCAAGGGGATCAGAGGGTATGGAGAGAAGGCAGGTACGGGATACTGAATTGGATGATCAGCCATGAGCATATTGAATGGCGGTGCAGGCTCGAAGGGCCGAATGGCCTACTCCTGCACCTAATTTCTATGTTTCTATGTGTTGCGCAGTGTTCAAGATCATGATGGTTGCTGGAAAGAAGGTAGCCTTGAACCTGGTGTTCACGATATTCAGGCTCCTGTATCATCTTCCTGATGGCAGTGGAGAATTGATAGGTGGTGCCGATCTTTGATGCATTTGGCCATCTTTTTGAGGCTGTGCCGCCTATAGATCCCTTCAATGGTGGGGAGGTTAGTACATTTGATGGACCTTGCAATGTCTGTCACTCTCTACAATCTCCTTTGTGCCTGGGCATTTGAATTTCTGTACCAAACTGTGATGCGACCAGACAGTATGCTTTCTACTTTACTAATTAATCTGTCTCATGATTTTGCAGCTAAATGATTGAGATTATGTGTAGTCTGGTGAAATAAGGTAATTGCCTTCATATTGTTTCCCTAATCTCTGGGTATACTGTTAATGTTTTATTTTGATAAAATGTAAAATTGTTTCATTTTTTCAGACTAGGGAAAATGGTCATGCTCAATACAATAATATAACATGAATGAACCTACTATTCCTCTTCAGAGGCCGAACCTAAAAATCATCAGGAATTCATCGCTTCATGGAAGATACTTTTATTGCTTTGGCAGCTGCATAGTGTTCCACAGTTATTCTATAGAACTTATTTCTATTTGTTAGAATGTGTCTGGGGTTACATGGAAACTGCTATAACTCCATTTAAAACTGTGACCTTGTGTATTAAACATTGAATGAGTTTGGTTTCCATAAATTTCTCGCTGAAAGTGGGCACTAGATCTTAGCAGGAAAGGTTGGTTCCTGGGCTTTCCATCATCTAGGGCTAAGCTTATTCTCAAGTAATGATTTTCAGGCAGGCTGGTCATTGCACTATTTATTTTGTTGGATTCTACAGTTTTCTTTTAAACTTGGTGCGACAAAGATTTCCTCTATCTTTTCTACAACACAGCTGGTAGGTAGCCTGGCCTACAAGAATTGTTTGTTATTTCTTGTAGTCAATACCAACTTGGTGTTGCATTTGTATTTGACAGGCCAAATGTTGTTCTAGGAGTGACAAATCCTTTTTTCATCAAAACCTTCCAGCACTGGCCGCACATTATTCGTCTTGGAGAAATCAAAATGTCAGGTAAGGAAAGATAATCGTTACTACAAATATATGTGCAGGATGCTATGCTCATGAAAAAGTAGTTTGCATCCAGGGACCAAATGTCCGTCATCTCCAACTTATTTTACTACGTTTGGTGCTCCCGATGTTGCCTCCTCTATATTGGTGAGACTGAACAACAAACAAGGTGACCGATTTGTAGGATACCTGCACTCTGTCCACATTGGCTATCCTGAACACCCACTTCCACGCCATTTCAATTCCCCTTTCTATTCTCACACCGACTTGCCAAACTTAAATCAAAATTAAAATAAGAAAATGGATGAATTTATGGTACAAAGAATGATATGACCTTAATTGTGTTAATCAGAATCAGATTTTATTCGCCGAGTATGTTTTGCAACATACGAGGGATTTCACTGGCCAGGTCAGTCATACAATTAAAAGCAACAGACTCAAAAACACATTTTAACATGAACATCCACCACAGTGACTCCTACACATTCCTCATTATGATGGAAAGCGAAATAAAGTTCAAGTCTTTCCTTTTGTTCTTCCTCGGTCAAAGGCCTCGAGATCTCCGTTGACGGTACGGTCTTGACTCCGCATCGAGGCGTTCAGCTCCTGCGTCGTGGGGTTGTCAGTTCCCCCGTGCCGGGTGATCGAACCTCGCGCCGGGACTGGTCGGACCTTCTGCGGCGTTGGAGCTCCCGACTAGCCTCTCCCGAGACTGCGAGCCCTTGATGGTAAGTCCGCAGGCCGCGGTGGGAGCGATCCCAGGCAAGGGATCCGCTCCGATGTTAAATCCGCGCCCTGCGATGGGGCTCATGACAGTCCGAGGTGGCCTCCAGCTCCAGTGATGGTAGGCCGCAGAGCCCAGAGAATTTGATCCGAAAAATTGATCACATCTCCGGGAAGGTAGGAACTTGAAAAAAAGTTTCCCTTGATCCCCACCCCCCTCCCCCCACATGGAACAAACCAAAGTACATTAAGACAAACTTAACAAATGCTAAAAATAACAAAACGATGAAAAAACGAAAAGACTACCGCAGGGCTGCCATCTCCCGGCTCCCCTGGAGGTCATTACAGGTAGCAAGATTGTCAAAACCAGAATCTGAGTATTTGAGATTACTGGACAATTGTGTAAGACAGACAGAATGGAAAGATGAGGAAGAGGTAAAGTGGTGGGGATAGTGGTTCTGAGCAAATCCCATCAATTCCAGGCTCCCACTTATTTCCCTAGAACCTATTCTCACACACAAAAGGGATGTGGTAGGCTCAAGGGCCTATTTCTTGCTATATAACTCTGACGCCATGATGTGCCTGTGAGCTTACCCAATTCTACAATCCACTTACACCAGGGTAATTTACAGTAGGCAATGCAATGAACATGTTTTTTGGGATGTGGGCAGAAACTGAAGCAATGCAGTCCTGGGAAGAATGCAGACATTAGACAGACACAACTGAAGGGCAAACCCTAATCTGGGTTGCTGTAACTGTGGGATAGTTGCACTGAAGCACAATTGTGCCAGCCAAATGCTATTATGATGGTGAATATATGCAGAGGTCAGATATTTAAAACTTTGAAGAGTGTATTTGGTAATAAAACCCCTTGCTTAATCACTGTTTTCTTTGTGTCTGTTGTTACAAGCCCAGAATGTACAGCCACTGGATTATTTAAACCAAGCTGTGCTTTGTTTTCTTCTGCATTTTTGTGCAAGATCTGATAACATTGGTCATGCATATCGGCTCATTTATGTTCATGAGCTGTTCGATCTTCTCCATATCGGTAATAATTTCTGCAATCTCATTGTGACTGTTTTTCAGGTGATTTACCCAAACAAATAAAAGTGAAGAAACTGATGAAGATTAGGACTCTGGACACAAAACCAGGTATTGGAGAGCTGCTGTATACTTTGGGATCCTTCTCAATTCATGTCTGCAGTTTACTAGATTGAAGGATTTCTTGTGGGTCGAGAATCTGAAAGTTAAAATAGAAAAGCATTGGTCGACTCATTCTGAAGCTTGAGTTCAAATCCATCCAGATGCAATAGATTCATATCCGGGATTGATCTAGTGCAGTGAAAGAAACACTTGTTTACTCGCAAAGATCTCACTGATAGGTCTGCTTTTTCATTATGTGATCTAGTAATTGAACCAACAGGAAACAAAAGGGCTACAAATGACAATTTACAAAAGTTAGAATGGGCCAAAAAGTTATTTTCTTAAATCAGATAAACTTTCCAACCATGACCTATCTTTGATCTACTACATTGTTGAGATGAAGTTCAATGCGATGGTTCAATCTAGGCTTGGACAACAGCTCATCTCATTATAACAACCAGATAATTCAGATCTTTGAATATTTAATACAAGGTTTTTGATTTATTTAGTGGTATTTTATTTATTCTAGTGGTATTATTTGTCATCTTTCAATTCTACCTCATCCAGATTTTTATTCCCTATGACTTTACGACCCTCTTCTACCTGGTTAATTCACTACATTTGTCGCACAATCTCTCGTCTTCCTCTAGATCACAGGACCTTTTTGTTTTTCTTATGCTCTTTCATCTTTTCGCTACATCTTAAAACTTTACCTCTATCCCAATTCTGAACCACAAGTCTGTTGTTCTCCCCACAGAAATTTACTGCTTTATTTCAGATGTCCATCATCAAAAGTTTTGGAGTGCCCTCTCATCCACTGCGTTAGATTTGCTGCGGATGGTCATGGGTCTAAAGATGAATGAGGCTTCATAACATTCCAATGCAAATGTAATGACATCCTTAGGTTATACAAGAAAAAATTTGACTCAGCGTCATGGAATGATATGATGATGATCAGGCCATTCTAGAGCTAGTACTGTACAATATGGTTCCTTCAGGTTGGTAGGCTGTGACTGCTGAGGTGCGACAGGGATCAGCGGCATCTCAGCTACTCAGTATTATTTAGCTTAGAGGACTAAACTCATACTCGTACTTACTTTATTAGCCAAGTATGTTTTGCAACATACGAGGAATTTGATTAAACGCAAAGTTTGCTGATGATGTAAACCAAATGGCAATGTTTCTGGCCAGTGGTATTTTGGTATTTTTTGTTTGACGAATTGAGATTTAAAACGTCTTACTACAATTCTTGATGAAACCACACGGAGTATTGAGCGTAGTTTTGGCTCCCTTGCCTAAAAAAATATACTTTGTGGAGAGGGAATACAGGGAAGATTCACCTGCAACTTTCTGTTTTACAACAATCTCCAATGCCCTACCATTTAAGTCAGGTCCTGGTTTAACTGACTAAAATGCAACACCTTGCACTTGTCTAAGTTGGTCCATTTACCCATTCATCACATATTTTGTGGGATGGCAGGTCTATCACATGAGAAGTGATTGACTGTCTACAACTCTTGTTTGGCGTACTATCCAGGCACACCATACCAGATCGTACAACAGGTAGTGCAAAAGGAAAAATAAAGAGTGCAGAATAGTGTTATATGGCAACAGAGAAAGTGCAGATGAAAAAAATGCAACTGCCACAACGGAATTGATTGGAACATCGGAATGCAATCTAAGCACATGAGTGATCCGTTCCAGTTTCTGATAACAGTGGGAAAGAAACTGTTCTTGAATCTGGTGGTACATGTTTTCAACCTTTTGTATCTACTGCCTGACAGGAGAGGGGAAAAAAAGAGAATGACTGGGGTGTGAACAGCCCTTTATTTTTGGCTGCTTACCCAAGGCAGTGTGAAGTATAGATGGAGTCAATTGTAGCCTCATTTGCACAATGGACTGGCTATGTCCAGGACTCTGCAGTTTCTTGCTGTCCAGAGCAAAGCAGTTTGCCATACTGAAGTGAGTAAATCCTCTCTTTCAAATGTGAGCAATTCCCATCCATTGATGTGAGGCTTACTGGTCCATTATTTCCGGGATTATCCCTACTTCCCTTCTGAAACAAAGGAACTATATGGGCTGCCCCTCAGTCCTCCGGGACCTCACCTGTGGCTAGAGAGGATACAAAAAACATTGTCAAGGTCTCGGCAATTTGCACTCTTTATTCTCTCTCAGCACCATCACCTTCTTGATCTTTCAAAGCTCCAACATATTTGTATACCCACACTGTTCTTCCTGTTCTTGGGGAATACCACTGCAGAGTACTCAGTAGCTCACCAACATTCTCTGATCCCAAGTACGAATTCCCTCCTTCATCCTTGAATGATCCTAAATTCTGCAGTTACTCTCTTCTACGTAATGCATGCATAAAATACCTTGGTCTTCTCTTTAATCCGATTTGCCAAATATATTTCATGGCTGCTTTTGGCCCTCCTAATTTTCTGCTTGAGTTTTTTCCTGGTTTCTTTCTATTCCTCAAATACCCTGTCTGATTTTATCTTCCTAAACCTTACACATACTTTCCCTTTTTAACCACATTTACAATATCTCTCGTTCCCTAATCTTGTCATACTTGCCCCTCTTCCGTATTGGAACAATGTTGCTGTACTGAGGGATAGCCAAGTCTATCCTTCATTGCTGGCAGCTGTAAAGTGGGAAGCGCCTTAAAAAGGACAGTGCCGCTGGGGGGGGGGGGGGGGGGGGGGGGGGGTGGAGTGGAGAAGAGTTCCTTCCACAGCGTGTGGGGAGTCTGCCAGCAACTCACTCAACAAACAACGGCTCTGATCCCTATGGCACACCATTGGTCACAGAACACCAGTCTGAACACACACTGACTCGGTCCACTAAGCCAATTTTGTACCCAATTGGTGAGCTCCCCCTGGATCCCATGGTATCCAATCTTCCAGATTAGTTTCCATGCGGGATCTTGTCATAAGGGCCTTGCTAAAGGTTATATAGAGAGTGTCTACTGCCCTGCCCTCGTCAATGTCTTCATAATCCCTTTAAAAACGTAATCAAACTTGTAAGAAACGATTTCCCACACACCCTAGAGTGTGCACGGCTAATGTTAAAATAAATAGTACGAAGGAACTCTCTGGCAACTGCAGTATAAAGTGATCATATACATTAATTGTTGGATTATTTCTTCTGACTATTGGTACAATTCCGTACATTATTCCATACTTATCCAAAGGTTCAAGTTATTGGCAATGGTACCGTAAATGCTTACTTCCTTTAAGACTTCTGGAAACCATAGCTTGCAGACATTGGGACCTTCTTCTTGAACTTAGCATGACTGGGAGAAGGAGGATAAAACTGAGAAGAGGAGGGGGGGAGAAATTGGAATTCTATCTGCTGGAATTTACAGAGGAAATTTGGAACCTAAACATCTTAATTACATTTCAAAAACTTAAGGAAACTTAAGTACTTAAGGAAATGCATGGAGAAAATTAGTTGCAACAATCATTATTCCAATTTCAGAGCAGGGCATGGAGCCTGTTTCTTCACGTGTAAAGATAACAGTGATTTTAAATAAATGTGTCAGGGTGCTCACAAATTTCCTACTGGAGATAAAAACAATATTTCATAGTTCACTGTACACCTCTACAAAAAAGGCATGATTAATTATTTTCATGAAGTTTAATCTCACGCCCTCTTTCCAAAGACAAATAGTGAGAATGATCACAGTTCGGGGTGCATTTGTTCTGCAGGTCTCCCCATGGTGTGGGGAGCAATAGGAATACAGTGAAACTCATGCTGCCTGAAGTTTCCATCATCAGGAGGCAATATCTAACCAATTCAGTTCATTCCAAATGAAGGAATGGCTGAGACCAAGAGATACAAGAAACCCAAAGATTTGTGCTCCAAGGCTCGACTTTTCTATTATACATTCATTACTGGCAATAACCCAACAATGTCAAAGATTGTCCAGGTATGTCCTTTGAGCAAAGTGCTGGATTAATCTAATTTGTCTAATCGTTGACTCATCAGTTATTCATCTACCAGTGGGCGGCATGGTGGCACAATGGTAGAGTTACAGCGCCAGAGATCTAGGTTCGATTCTGACTCCGGGAGCTTGTCTGTAGCGAGTTTGTACGCTCTCCCTGTGCACTGCGTGGGTTTGCTTTGGGATATCCGGTTTCCTCCCACACTGCAAAGATGTACAGGTGTGTAGGTTAATTGGCTTGATATAATTGTAAATTGTCCCTAGTGTGTGTGGGATAGGTTAGTGTTTGGGGATTGGCATGGACTTGGTGGGCCGAAGGGCCTGTTTCCGAGCTATATCTCTAAACTACAGTGCTATTAAGTGGTTCTTAACTAGTATCCTGCATGCTGTTGTTAACGGGGGTTTACCCCTCGACAAAAAAAAGCCATATTTCAGAGGAGATGGGAGTGATTATCTTTGAAATTAAGGCAACAGTTGACTAGATGTGGCATTATGGAGCCCAGGTAATATTGACTATCAGTGGAAAAAGTATAATTGTCCATTGACTAGAATTATAACTTGAAAAAAGAAAAATTGTGGATGTTGAAGGTTCAGTCATCTCAGCCCTAGGATATTGCTGTACGAGTTCCTGAAGTTTCCTGGTCCATACACATGGCACATTAGACTGAAGGTGATTGCAAGTACTTCAACCACGTCTTTGAAACTTGCTTGCTCTGCTCTTCTTGAGTTTGAGATGAAGTTGACATTCCATCTCCAGTTTACTGTTTAATTGTCTTCCATTTTAATTTATAATTAATCTGCAATTAGAAACATAGAAACATAGAAATTAGGTGCAGGAGTAGGCCATTCGGCCCTTCGAGCCTGCACCGCCATTCAATATGATCATGGTTGATCATCCAACTCAGTATCCTGTACCTGCCTTCTCTCCATACCCTTTGATCCCCTTAGCCACAAGGGCCACATCTAACTCCCTTTTAAATATAGCCAATTAACTGGCCTCAGCTACCCTCTATGGCAGAGAGTTCCAGAGATTCACCACTCTCTGTATGAAAAAAGTTTTTCTCATCTCGGTTTTAAAGGATTTCCCCCTTATCCTTATCCTTAAGCTGTGACCCCTTGTCCTGGACTTCCCCAACATCGGGAACAATCCTCCTGCATCTAGCCTGTCCAACCCCTTAAGAATTTTGTAAGTTTCTATAAGATCCCCTCTCAATCTCCTAAATTCTAGAGAGTATAAACCAAGTCTATCCAGTCTTTCTTCATAAGACAGTCCTGACATCCCAGGAATCAGTCTGGTGAACCTTCTCTGCACTCCTTCTATGGCAATAATGTCCTTCCTCAGATTTGGAGACCAAATCATGTTTTTGGATGTGGCCATCAATAGAATGGGTGGTGAGTCACATTTTAGAACTGGCAAAGTTACCCCCATACTATTGCTGGGTAGGTGTTTGTTTTCAGATGCACTACTGATGAAGGAGCAGATTTATATTTCCAAGTGAAGACAGTTCAATACTGGAGGGAACCTGCTGTTAGAGATGTTCTCGTCCTCTTGCTGGACTTGTTCCTCGTGGTGGGAGAATTTGTTCCAATTTGAACAGTAGAGAAAAAAAAACAAAAAACTATTGCAGGTTATCACAACTCGTGTTCAAATTGTGCACTGAAGGAAAAAAAATATTAATATTTTTTTCTCTAATTTATGTGCAGGTATCTATACATCTTACAGAACTTTTCTACACAAGGACAAAGCACTTATTAAACGACTTCTAAAGGTAATTGTTTTAATTTGAGGAGGTAGATTATTAATATTGGGTTGAGTCATGAATTCCTTTGGGAGGTATGAACGTGATTACCGTATTTCCAAGCAATGAAGACGCTATTTTTTACCCCAAAATAAGGCACAAAAATTTACATGGTTCTTGCAATCTACAATCCACTGCAATCTATGGAATATCAGAGCAGGCTTGAGATGCTGAAAAGCCTCCTTTATCTTTCTATTTTTTACCCATACCAAATACATTCTGTCGTGCTACCTACCCATAATCATTCTTTACATTTTAATGAAACAAAGGGTTTTTTTTATGGTCAAAAACACATGTTTATATAACATTTGCAAAGAAATATGACTTTCTAAAAGTTAGCAATGATTGTGCAGAATCTATTTGCCATGTACACTTCAATGCACAGCAGATCTGTAAGTCTTCAATTTACAGCAGCGGGACATACATTTTATCTAAGGATAGGTTTATTATTGTTATATGTACTGAGGTACAGTGAAAAGCTATGTTGTGCATGCTATCCAAATAGATATACCATACATAATCCCAATCAGTTCAAACTCAAGTAAAATAGATGGAGCAAAGGGGAAGATATAGAATGCAGAATATAGTTCTCAGCATTGTGGCGCATCTCTAAACAAAGTCCAATGTCCTCAATTGAGCAAAGATGAACAGTTCCCTAGCTTATTCAGAAGCCTGATAATGGTGGGGAAGAAGCTGTTCCTGAGTCTGGTGGTGCGTGCTTTCAAGCTTCTGTACCTTCTGTAAGACAGGAGCAAGGGTAAGAAGGAATGAACGGGGTGGAACAAGTCTTTGATTATGTTGGCTGCTTTTCCAATGCAGTGTGAAATGTTGATGGGAGTCTCGTATCTGTGAGGAATTGGGCTACATCTGCAACACAGCAATTTTTGCGGTCTTTGGCAGAGGCATTTCCAAACTAAGCTGTGATGCAACCTCATAAGGTTTTTATGGTACATCAGTTAAAGTCATTGGAGAAATGTCAAATTTCCACAGCCTCCTCGGGAAGTAGATGCAATGGTGTGCCTTCTATACATTTTGGTGTACACGGTCTAATACGTTTTTGCTTGGTTTTGACTCTTAGCAGGCAACAATGGAAAGCATTAAGCTGTGGCCTTTCCCCATTTATCTTGGTGGTATATGTAGTGCATCCCATTGCAAACCTAACTGTACTTTAAAATGTGTTGGTTCACACCATTCTGTCATGGACAACTCCTTGCATTGGAAAAAAAATACATTTTGGGTAGTACGATTATGCCTTCCCTGAGTTAATAGTTTTCAAGCAGCAGTTTATATTTGTCTCAGTCTGTATAGAGCATTGTCCCATGTTGTGCATTTGATCATAATGAACCCTGGGAGAGATAACTAATCACTTTCAAGATTTTTGCAAACTACGTTGCGGAAGGGAAGGGTCTCATCTCCATGCAGTAAACTTGCTGGCATCATGTAATGCACAAATCTTGGGCAGTGTGTGAATGATTTAATGGGGTGATTCTTTCCTGTTATCAGCCAGGAAATGACTGTGTTTGGTTGAAAGTTCTGATGGTGTGGCATTTGACCAAATGACTTTGATAGTCTACTTATGTAATCATTGCACAGGATCTGACAACATTTTCTGCAGGGTCCCAAGTCTGCATATTCCAATGTAGACTATTTATATGCTTTACAAGCAGAGGCGTATAATACCAGACCTTTCTGTTGTTGGATTGTTGTTTCCAATTAGAATGTAACATATTTTTGGAAAGATGACAAAGCCATCAAGCATGCAGAGATTTACCAGAGTGGTATCAGATAAAGAATTTCATTTAAGTTGAGAAAATGGAAAGTCAAGGATAGTTTTCTTTGTAATAGGGAAAGTACAATGGTAATTCAATAGACCTCTAAAATTCGACATTAGTAAATCAGAGATTTTCTTTCCTAATTGCTGACAGCACAGTTATAAGATGTTTAGAAATATCTGTTTGATGTTTTCATATTTTAAGAGTGCTAATACATCCTAAGACATGCTATGTTTGCCCTTCTTTTCCTGTCTCAAATGACTTGCAGGGTATTCAAAGAAAGCGCCCATCAGAAGTACAGAGTGCCATTGTCCGCCGCCACTTACTGGAGCTGACTCAGAGTTTCATTATTCCCCTGGTGAGCTATTTGTTTTGAGTTTAGGATTTACAAAACTGAAAATAATCTGCAATGGAAATGTCTACATTTTTTAAAAAAGTAACTAGATTTCATCCTGGGTGTTAGCCCAGCCAGAACACCATGATTTTATGATGTCCTTGAAGATTTCAATGAGCTTTAAACCAAACAAGTCAGAGGATGTTTATGAAGGGAGTTTTAAATGATCTATGGGAAACAGAAGTTTGTACAGACATTCTTTATCTTCTTTTCCTTTCAGGAGAGATATGTTGCTAGTCTGATGCCTCTTCAGAGGACCATCACGGCTTGGAAGGTAAAACTGAATAGTGCTGAGAAACTCTGATTTCATGTTCCATTTCTATACTTGAAAACCTAGGTTCTTTAGTAACTTGTCAGTTTCTTTGTTGAACTAAATTAAGGCGCATGTTGCAATCAAAAGCACTTGAACAATTGGTTGGGAAGAAAGACAAACTGTAAGAAAGAGGACTGCTGCTCTAAAGTTTATCTTGCGGTAAAGATCATGGGAAGATACCAAAAGTGACCCTGCCATTGAAAAGATGTACCTTTTATCACTACTTTGTTAACCTCTTCTAAGTCAACTCCACCATTACATTACCTTCAATTCTAAGAGCTCTTACTTTTATTAAGGACCTCTTATGAATTATGTCCATAACCTGTTTAGGTCTGTGAGAGGGGATTCATTGGTCACAACTTTATTCTCATTCTCTCTGACCGAGTTGTATTTCTCCAGGAGTTCAGCCTCCAATGCAGACTCAAAAAGATGTAATGAGGCCACCAACGCATGCACTTTGTGCAACAGTAGTTTGGTGCATTAATGCAAGTAGTGATCTGCACTGATATTTGCTGTAGCAATAATATTCCCTATGGTGTGTCAGAGCTGGTTGGTGTACCAGAGCATGCAAAGCAAATCCAGGAACTTGTTCTTGCTGTGTTAGAGCCATACAACATGGAACCAGGCCTTTCGGCTCGACTTCCTGACACCGACCAAAATGCCCCATCTACACTAGTCCCACCTTCCTGCATTTGGCCATATCCTTTCAAACCTTTCCTATCTCATCTTGGTGTTATTGGTGAATTTAATTGAAAATCAGGACTTCTGAAAGCTATAATAGAGGAACTTTGGAAAGTAGATCTGAACTATTCTCATTTTGATTTCAGAGAGCCATGGAATAAGTAATGACACTTTGTCAAGAGTTTGAAAGATTTCTTGAGTATAAATGGAAATGCTCTCTCAACAGAAAGCTAATTATTTTATTTATTTTGCCTGTTTTTAATCAGAACCCTCCGCAGATTCGGCCCTTTAACCAAGAGGAATTCATGAAGACGTTGGAGCATGCAGGGCCACAGCTGACATCTGTGCTTAAAGGAGATTGGGTGGGATTATACAGGTAGAGCATGGCTTTACTCTAACTGAAAATATAATTGAGTGAATCATGAAGTAATGAAGTCTATTGTTTTGGGGAGTGCCAAAATTATATTTTGTGATCAGTCAAAAATTCAATTTTGGCTTCCCACCCAAACCACCCCCTCCCCAGGTACCTACCCCAGCAACCGCAGAAGATGCAACACCTGCCCCTATACCTCCTCCTTCGACTCTGTCCAGAGACCCCGACAGTCCTTTCAGGTTAGGCAGAGGTTCACTTGCACCTCCTCCAATCTCATCTTCTGTATCCGTTGTTCAAGATGTGGACCCGTACATCGGCGAGACCAAACGTAGACTGGGCGATCGTTTCATTGAACACCTTCGCTCAGCCCACCTGAACCTACCAGATTTCCCAGTTGCTAAACACTTTAAGTCTCATTCCCACACAGACCTTTCTGTCCTAGGTCTCCTCCATTGTCAGGGTGAGGCTAAACGCAAATTGGAGGAACAGCATCTCATATTTCACTTGAGCAGCTTGCAGCCCAGTGGTATGAATATTGATTTCTCACTTCAGGTAGCCCTGGTATTCCCTCTCTCTCTATCCCTCCCCCACCCAAGTCATACTATTTTCACCCAACAAACAGCTAACAATGGCTGTTTCCTTTATTATCGTTACTTTTTTGCATATCTTTTATTCATTGTTCTTTATCTCTCTACATCATCGTCTATATCTTTCATTTCCCTTATCCTTAACCAGTCTGAAGAAGGGTCTCGACCCGAAACATTACCCATTCCTTCTCTCCAGAGATGCTGCCTGTCCCACTGAGTTACTCCAGCTTTTTGTATCTATCTTCAGAGCCTTCTAAATATCTATTGACCCAGGTTGAAGTTGATGTCCTGAGCTTTACCTTGCATCAACTTCAACTCGTCTGGTAGTTGACAGCAGACAATCTTTATTCAGCTAGTTCCAAATGTTCACCACTGTCTGTGTGAAAAATCTGCCCCTCATATCTTCTTTAAATGTCTCCCATCCCACCTTAAACCTGTGCCCTCTAGTTCTAGATTCCTCTATCCTGGCAAAATGATTCTGATGATCTATCCTAACTATACCCCTTTATAAATGTAGATACGTGATTACCCCCTCAGCCTCCTAGTTTACAGTGAGAATGAAACTAGCCCATCCAAGCTCACCTCTTAGCTACAGGTCTCCATCCCTGGCTATATCCTGGAATCCATTATGCACTCTATTTCTACCACATTCTTCCTGTAGTATAACGACCAGAACTGTACACAATACACCAAATGCGGTCTAAACAATGTTTTGTACAGCTGGACATATTTCCTTCTATCTAGGCTAGTGGGAAACATAGAGCAGGAGAACTGTCCATCCAGAAGTGATTAGTGTGTTTTTAACCTTCACTTAAATATAGATTGGAAAAGGAGAAGTCCTAAATTTTAACTACTCTAACTTCAAAAAGCAATGATTATATTCAGCTGCACAATGTGCATCTACTCTCGTTGAGAAAGTGGTTGACAAAACAAAGGTCTTTTCCTAACCTGCCTTGGGTGTACATCAAGGACTTCCAACGTAACATCCACAAGACCCTGTTGAATTGCATCCCAGATCACAAGCCATTTCTTAGTGAAGACAGACATTGATGCAGACATTGCCTTCAGTACACCAGCAGAGCTTTTGTATTTTGGAGGGAGGTTTGAAGATAAGACCACAAGACCAGCAAATGCCGATAGCCACTGGGTGCCTGTGCCCACCCCCCTGAAAGCATGCAATGCAACATCGACTACCTATCAAGAGATAGAACCTATCAAGAGAGAGCTAGATAGGGCTCATAAAAATAGCGGTCAGGGGATATGGGGAGAAGGCAGGAACAGGGTACTGATTGGGGATGATCAGCCGTGATCACATTGAATGGCTCGTAGGGCACGAATGGCCTACTCCTGCACCTATTGTCTATGGAAAGGACCTCGGAGCACAAGAGATACCACCAGCACTGTCTATGCGAAATCCTCCAAAATCACTATTCGGATCAGTGAACAAATGAAAGTCTTCAATTCAGACCAAAATCCTCAATCTCTTTCGATGGGCAGGCTATGTCGCTCATTTGCTTGACACCAAACTCCTAAAATAGTTACCCTTTCCAGCCTCCAATCTTGCCAAGAGATTGCAATGATGGTTAATCAAATAATTTGGAATGTTCACAAAACCTAATTTTATATCGATTTTCATGTATATTATGTCTTAAAACGACAGGCAATTTTTCTGAGCAGGATTTCTTTTGTTTTTTAGACATTTTATTAAATCGCCCAATTTTGATGGCTGGTTTCGTATGAGGCACCAAGAGATGCGCAAGAAGTTGGATATTCTTCACTTTGAGGTGTTATGTCAGGCAGTAAGTTGTCAGTTCAGAGATTACATGGTTTGGATCATGGTGTTAATCACACCAATTACCTATAGCTTGTATCCCCTACTGTAATAAATCAGTAAATGCAAGCATGGAGATTTCTAATAATATTCCAGCCAATAATCTATTGCATTACTTGCAGATTTGAGCCCAGGAGAGGGGAAGAGTGGCACTTATTTCTGTTTGATGTCAGGAGAAGGGACGGTAGCAATACATATCTGGGTAGAATTTCTGTGGAATTCACAGATCCTACATTTAGCTGCATTTAAATCAGAGCCTTACAGTACAGAAGTGACATTAAGTCCATGATGCCCATGGTCTGGTCTTGTGAGTCTGACTTCCACAGTCTTTTCTCAAAGATTCACTTCTTCCCCCTGTATGTGTTCCTCAAAATCGATTTTGAATGCTACTATTAAATCTTCTGCAATCTTTTTAAAAGTTTATTTATTCCAGTGCAATCCAACTATTAGCAAATCAAGTATTAATTTCTTCTCATCAATACTTTTTTCCTTTTGGAATTATTTTAAATCTGTTTCCTTGGGCAATAGACCTTTCTGCCTCCAGAAACAATTTTTCATTATCTCCTCATGCCAGCCCTTAACTTGTTTAAATTAATTTGTATCTCCTCCCTTTATTCTATTTGCCAGAGAAGCATCATTTCATAGCACTCAAATCTATTTTAACTACCTAAATCTTTCTGATGTCCGCTGCATTTTGATACACTTTGAAATTATGTTCGAATACCCGAGTACAGCTCATTAACGAATATCAAAAAGGTAGTGTTCTGGAGAGTGAGCTATTTAAACACTATCGCATACCTCATTAAATGCTAGTAAGAAGTTAAGAACAAACTAATCCTTGTTTCAAAAGGATGAGAACAACATAATACAGAAATACATTGCAGCTATAGAAACATAAACAATTCAGAATCGAGGATAATTTAGCTCAGATACTGAGCGTTAATTCTGTCCTGTGTTTAATATTGGCCTTCCAATTTTGTAGGATCTACTCAAGTGGATTCGGGAAAAGTCTGAGGTGGAAATTGTGGACCTGGTTTTAAAACTTCGTGAAAAATTGGTAATACTCTATTTCCAATTGCACTTTTCTCTTTTAATTAGATTATGTTAGTGTTTTTTGAACTGGCAGCACATTATCAGAAAAAAATCTTAGAAATATTTTTAATTCCCATCCATGTCAGGATAGATGCATTAGTCACCGGTGAAATGGAATGAGTGGGCCTGTGCCATATAACCCTCTCTCATGCTTCTAGACAAATTGCTTATTTCAATCTCAACATCAGTTTTGGATTACTTCTGTTGCTCTATTATTAATCAAACTCTGTTGTCTTTCTCCATAGCAGTTTATGAAGATTGACATTGACTATGTGTTATACAAGAATTTTCCCGAACAGTCTGTGACCCATAGCGCTGCAGCCGGTAGCACTATATTTAGAACCAATAGCGCTGCAGCCAACAGCTGTTTAAATTCCCACACATTAAGCCGACAGCGCTGTTTAAACCTTTGCGTGCCAAACCGGCAGCGCCGTATTACCTTTACACATCAAGTCTAGCGCTGTGTATTGCTTTATGCGCCAGTCTGTGGCTGATAGCACTTTGTTCCCAAAGGGGGGGGCTTGCTGGGATGCAGTCCCCTCCCATTGGCAATTGTTTGAATTTGGGAACATCGCAATTGGCCAGGACTTACCAGCAGTTACTTCAACGGCTGATTTCTTACCTGTATAAAGGCAGGTGCCAGGAAGCCATAAATTAGTTTTTGTATGAGAGGGGGTCACCGATGGCCTGAGTCGCGATCAGCTCCGCGGATGAAGGCAGAAAGAGAGAGGGAGGGAGGTGTGCATACCAAGACAAGTATTCTTTTTGTTCTCTTGCCAATAAATCTGATGTGTTCATGTATGAGAGGGGTTTACCGACGGGCTGAGTCATGATCAGCGCTGCGGACAGAGGCAGGGAGAGAGAGGTGTGTGCTGCTGTAAAACTGGACCCCGCGCATATCGAGACAAGTAGTTTTTGTCCTCTCTTGCCAATAAAACTGATTTGCAACTAAACAAATGTGAGCCTTTTTCAGTTCTACTAGTCAGATCCTTGAACCTGTTCCCTTGTAACATTATGCTCTCTGCAGAGATCACATTTTAACTTTAATTAGAGCCTTTTCATCAAAACATTTTAATCAGTTGATTTGGAGAAGTTATGTTGCCTGCATATTTCCCATCTATGAATGATGACTCAACAGTCCAGCATTTCATCAGATTTGTTCATCCTTTGTCACAGCAAGAATGTTTTCAACCATTTATTTTGCTCATTTACCCGTTAATTAATCCATAACTTGACTGTCCTTTGATTAGAAATGAACAGTAAATAGCGTAACTGGAGGAAGGCAAATCATAATATAGTATTGATGGGGTAAGTGAGTTGGAAAAACCATTGTCAAAGTTGTGCAGTGTGAGAAGGTGCGAGGTCATTAATTTTAGACCTGATAAAGTTAAATGAACATGTTGTCCAGATTTTGAGAAAATAGTAATTATAGAACAACAGTAAAATTCAGAAATACTTGTTTATAAATAAATCAAATCTACAGGTACAAGAAACGTTTAGAAAATGAATGGAATGCTTTTCTCAAGTCTTGAAAATCTTTACAAATTCCAAAAACAACTGCATCTACTGAAAGTCAGTTAGTTTAGTCCTATTTATGCTTAACTCTTTTCTCAGCTCGATTTAATTTAATTCGTATGTTTCTTTATTCAGATAAAAGCAAGAGTCCACCAGCTGCCAGTGAGAGAAGACCTACTGGAGAAGCTGGAGTTATATGTGGAAACAGTTATTAGCTCCTTGCCTCATGATCTACAAGTGGTGCTGCATCGACATTGATTTGAACAAACAAGTGATTTGCAGCACATCCTTTGAGAGAAATCTCACCTTCTGTTTTCCATATTCCGAGTCATCCATTGCACAAAGCTACCTAGTTTGATACAGTGGTGCCACACAGACAGATTTAATTCCAAATGATGAACTAAGATGCCTGTCAATTTTTATAAAGAAATCACCTGATTAATGTAAACAGTTTTAAACTCGCAATGTAGTTTGTTGGCTGCATTGTAAAATCTTATGATCAATCAGTTGCATGAATGTAAGCTGCATGGCATGACTGTACCCTGATCTTGATGTAATCCAATCTATTTAATGTGAGATTACAGAACTGGCCAATGTAGCTAAATTCTTCTATTTCTCCCCAATGAGGGGAGTGGAGAGGTTTTGGTTAAATTGTATTAATTCTATAATCTTGGCAGAAGAGTTCTTTAAGTGTTATTGATTGGTACTTTAATTTTAATATAATAGGAAAGCTCTGAAGAAATGCAGAAAGTTGAAATAACTGGTTTGCCTTAAGAATGTGACATAAGAACTGAGAAGAAAGTAGAGCAGTTGGATAGGATAACTGCAGCTGAAGTAGATCCCTTCACCCTTTCTGCAACAGCAAGAATGTTTTGAACTATTTATTTTGCTCACTTACCTGTAATTTATCCTTGACTGTCCTTTGATTGGAAATGTACTGTAAGTAGTGTAACTGGACGAAATAAGTCATAAGACAGTATTAATGGATTAAATGAGCTGGAAAAAACATTGTTGGTGTAGGAGGATGTGAAGTCATCCATATTAGATGTAATATAGTTAAATAAACTTCTAGATTTTGAGAAAGTAGTTATTTTCAAACCACAAAATTCATAAATCCTTGTACATAAATAATTCAAACCCAATGGACAGGGCCCAATGGAAGACAATGTTCTAAATTGACCACTTTTCATTTTAAACACTCTTGCGACAACGTACCAGAGAACTACAAATGGTGTGCTTCTATTCAAATACAGTAGAAGAGATAAAGGATATTTTAGGCTAACACTTTCAGTGAATTATGTACATACTCTCCATTCAACAGCACTCCCCAGGGTCTTCCCATTCGTTGTGTATCCCTTGCCTGATTTAACTTCACAATATGCATCACTACTTGTCAGAGTTAAAATCCATTTATCATCCTACCTTGCCTTTCCAAATGCAAATAAATTCCATTCCACAGATATGGCAGAATAATTTGAATAGAATAATTTGAGTTTACTCACACAAAGAATCCAGAAACTGCTTAAACAATCTACCACAGACCAGTAATACAATTATTCGATTTCAATGCAAGGGACAAATTTCAGTGTTTTTTAATTATTGATATAAATATAAAGTATTGTCATTTCAGTTAATAATGTTAAATTAAAAATATTTTTTGCACATTTCTGGATTTAAAGAAACCGTTTTTGGCAGAAGTTTTTTTGCAGCTGAGAAAGCTCACTAAATTTGGCATATTTTGGCCACCTATTAAATTATTTTGCGGCATTGATTTGAACGTCTCTTTCTGTCCATCCTTCTAGCACTAATGTAAAAGAAAACCTGCTGCATGTCTGAAATCAAAACAAAATGCTGGAAATATTCCTGCAATTGCGGGAAGAGAAACTGACTAGACATTTCAGGTCAAAGGCCTTTCATCAGAATCACGAGGACAGTTATATTGCAGAAGCCCCTTCTGCTGAGAATCATACTTACTGTCTTGGAAAGTTCCAGCTGGGAACAACTTGAGGCAAGTAAGAGCTTTTATTGCTGGTTTTCCATATCTGCCTTCCCTCCACTCATAATCCCTGACCATGCACAATCAGCTTCCACCTCTGTCAAGTAGGCTCAGCAAGTTCACCCAACAGTGCTTAGTCATCTATATCTTTACTAGTTTTGCTTATGCAGCATTTCTGACACTCTTCTGCTTGGATCGTAGTTTTTCATCCCAAAAATATTGGTGAAACAGATGGGTTGTCGTAATAATTGAATCATTTCATGATCACTATTAGACCTAGATTTTTATGTTTATTCAAATACACCAAATTTAATTTAGATTCCACAGCTCAACAATAGAATTTGAATTTGTCACTTTGGATTATTTAAAAGCTTCTAAACTAACAGTTTGGTAACAAAACACTTCTGGAAGAAATAAATCTGGGTTTAGTTTAGTTTATTGTCACTTGTACCGAGGTACAGTGAAAAGCTTGTGGTGTATCTGGTGTTCATTTTCACTTATTTTCAATATAATTTTCATTAACTCTTGTCACTCACACAGAAATGGTAAATTGGCCACTGAGTAATATAACGTGGAGAGTGTTAAGAGTACCGTATTCCACATATAGTGTTGTTAACCTGCTCCACCTTCCAATAAGATTATGAATGATCTTTTACTTGCGTCATTTTTCCCCAAAAACCTTTGGTTCTGATAACAATCCAGACATGACACCTTCAAGATTCTGTTTTTAATTTGGACCACAATTCCTCTAACTCTCTCAGCAATACATTCCTAGTTCTACCCATGTAATTGGTTTCTGACCAACTGGATTCTCCACTTTTTAAGGCTGGCGAGATTTGCAACATTTGAACAAAGCAGGCAGCATGGCCAGCAGAACTTTCAGACAGTATCTACCTCTCAGACCCTGTGATATCTACTTTCCCATTTTCCCCCACCTCTCCTCAGACTGAATGGCCTCATATACTATGGTAATATAACACCCTGGAAATTTCTGAGATTTATCCCCAGGATTCTGGGGGAAGCAAGGATGAGACTGCTGGGGCCGTGATAGAGATCTTTGTATCTTCTTTAGTCAGAAGACTGGGGAATAGCCAATGTTGTTCCTTTGCTTAGGAAAGGCCTCAAGCTTATCAGGAAATTTATAGGCTGAAGAACCTTACATCAGTTGTTGGGAAATTATTGGAAAAGGCTCTTAAGGACAGGATTTACTTACATTCAGAAAAGCATGGATTATTAGCAGTTCAACATGGCTTCGCGTGTGAGAGGTCCAGCCTCATAAATTTGATTAACCGTTATTAGGAAATGATGAAGATGTTCCTTATTGATCATCTTCATCATTTCCTAATGAAAGTTGATCAAATTTATGATTAGGGATGTGAAAGTCGTCCTTCATGTTTTGCTGGCCCAGACGATTAAGTCACACGTGAAACATGGTGAGTTGGTAAATTTGATCCAAAATTGACCTGGTCACAGAAGACAGAGGCTGATTGTAGAATGGCGTTTTTCTGACTGCAGATAATGGCGTTCCGTATGAATCAATGCTGGTACCTTTGTTGTTTGTCATCTATTTCAATGATCTAGATGAAAATATTGATGCTCCCATTAGTAATTTTTGCAGATGGCATGAAAATTGGTGGCATTATGGATAGCGAGAAGGCTGTTAAAGTATACAGCAGAATATAGATCAGTTGGAAATTTCGGCGGTGAAATGGCAGATGCAATTTAATCTGGAAAAGTACAAGTTGATGAGGACATTTTTGGAGGTCAGGTGCAAGTGCAAATTATACAGTAAACAGCAAAATCTTTAAGGGCATTAATGTACAGAGGGATCTAAGGATGCAAATCCAACCTATCTCCACCACCCCCCCCCCCCCATCTATAGTTCATGGTGCCTTGGGAAAGCAGCCAACAAAATCAAGGAGCATTCACACCCTTGTCTTTCCCTCATTCTCCCTTTCTCATCAGCCAGAAGTTACAAACACTTGGAGGCATGTGGCACAGATTAAGGAACAGCTTCTTCCCCACTGCTATCACACAAAGGAGATTTTCAAGACAATTTTGTTTTATATACACCTGGAACAGGCTGTCATGGGAGAATATCGAAACAGATTGTTTAAGAGGCATTTAGACACACCAAGAGGCAGAAACAGGAAGCAAGAAACAGGAAATAGGCGTCACTGTAGTATAGCTGCTGCTGCTGCTGCTTCACAGTGCCAGAGACCAGAGTTCGATCCTGGTTCTGTGGTTTGCACTTCTCCGTGACCAAGTTTCTCTGGGTGCTCCAGTTTCCTCCCATATACCGAAGACATGTGGGTTTGTAGGTTAATTAACATCTGTAAAATTCCCCTAGTGGGCGGGGAGTAGATGCAAAGTGGGATAACAAAACCGTGTGAATGGGTGATTGTTGGTCGGCATGGACCAGGTGGGCTGAAGGGCCTGTTTCCATGGTGTATCTTTTCATCAATCCATCAACCAAAAAATTAGAGGGATACTGCGGCTCATGAAATAAATGCTGGTCCTAATTTCAAGTGAATTGGAGTTTAAAAATAAGTAACCATTACAAGGCATTAGTGAGACCAATAGAGTAGTGTGAACGGGTTTAGCCCCCTTATGGAAACATATTATTTCATTGGAGGTGGATCAGGGGTTTCACAAGGATGACCCTTGGAACATCGCAGGCAATCGCAACCTTATTGAAATATTTGTAGGAAGTGAGACGGTAACTGCTCAGAGATTATTCCTCTCATTGGAAAAATAAAAGACATGGTATATTTTAACTAAAGGGTGTCCATATAAGATTGAGATGATGTATAAATTCTCTGAGAAATTCTGTTGGGAACTTCTGACACCGAGCTGTGGGAGGCAGGATCTTTGTGCACATAGATATTTCTAATTAGTAAGGGAATCAAGGGTTAAAGGGCATAAACAGGGAAAGTGGACTTGAGGGATGTTAAATTGGCCATAGAGAAAGGCAGAGCCATCTCAAGGGGCTGAAAGATAAAATACCTGTTGATGCTTCTGATGATCTTATCTACTTTTGTTTAACGTGAGAGAGAAAGTAATTCCAATCTGTCCATTACTGTCAAGTCAACAGCTCTAAAGTTCCTTGCCTTTCTCCAACAGTCCTACAACCACAAATATGGAAAAGAGGAACATATATGAAAAAGAAACTCCTTGCCACCAAATTATCAATTTCCCCTTTATCAGTTAACCTAGAAATAGCCATGCCATCACATCATTTGGTAAAGTGCCACAAGGCATGAGAATCACAAATTCATGTATATCTTGCCGTGAATTCAATGGAAAGGAAAAGTCACCATTTCACCTTTGCTCAGGTTTCTGATGCCTTGCTTCCAAACATTTCCTCAGGTACACAGGCAACATAATGGAACGAAGGAATCAAATCCTAAAAAAAGGGAGAACAATTCCAAATCTTTTGTTTAATGAGAATTGACCCAGCTTAGATGGAGCTCTTTGTGGAAATAATTATTGTCACAAATTTGGATGACCTTTCATCACAAAAAAAGTTCAAGGCAGATGTCAAGTTTGTCTTATTGTTTCAACCACACAGGATCAAAACCTATACATAAAATGAATGAAATGGAAGTAAGAGTTATTGGTCATTCCATTTTATAATCAGAACTGAACAGGAAACTAAAAAGTTATTTTCGTCAATAAGGCTGCTATTTCCCAAGGCAAAGCTTTTTAGCACCAGCATTTGAAGCAGATATTACGAAAACAATATTGTCACAAACATTTTTCTCTTCTTTCGTATCAGGTTCACGTCCTTAATCCTGTAAAAATTGCAGATATGAACCAGTTTACAAAACATTCCAATTTTACATCATTGTCAAATACGGAAGTATCATAATGCGATTTTGAAGGTATTAATTTTCAGGTTAATGGCAATGATATCAAACTTTGGAGATACGAAAATCAGAAATGGCCTAGCAAAAAACTATGAGAATGAATGAGTGTAAAAAGTGGAATTTAAGATCAAAGAACAATCAGGAGTTAATAAATATCGCACAAATCATCTTTTCCCAGAACTCCACCAACTGCTGGCCTGATGCTTCATCACATTCTGCTTCTCCTGAGGGCTGAAATGCAGAATGGTGAGAATAGCGGTCAGTGTCTGCTGGCGCCCCAGAGCATCAGACAGGGTCAGGAACCTGTAGGTCACATTTTTCACATATTCCAGGTTGGATCCTTCCCGATTTTTATCTCTGAGGTGTTTCTGTATTTCATCTTGAAGAGCCTCAACATTTTCTTTGTGCCTTTCTTTCTCCATTAGGAGACTGTCCTCCAGCTGATGAACTACAGCTTCCATTTGGTGTTTTTGCTTCCTCAGTGTTGTGACCTCAAGCTCCTTTCGTGCCAGCTGTTCTGCATAGTGAAGAAAAGTAGGCTCATTAGGTCCTGAATATTTAGCAGTCTGCTTCACAATAGCTTGACAGAAATCATCTTGAAGATCATCTTCATTCTGAGAACCATTCCCCTCAGACCAAAACTTGTTTTCAACATAGTTTTTATGACTTGATAGCCCACTGGAGCCCAAGCGTAGTGTTTCAGTCTCTCTGTCTTTCTCCGCTAAGACTGCAAGAGCCCTGTCTCTATGTTTGTGCATTTCTTCTTCCAGTTTAATAACTCTTTCATGATACTGGATCTCAATCTTTTCCATTTCTTTCTTATGAGCTGTTTGAAGCTGGGTAATATACTGTTTATGTGCCTCATTATCACATTTGTGCTTGGCTTCCATTTCATCACATGCAAGGCGGAGGGTAATATACTTCTCTTTCAGCTCTGCCAGCTGCTCACGCAAAGTCTCTAACTCTTTGGTTGTATTGCCATCTTTAGTGTTCTTGTTTTTGAGCACAACTTGAGCCCTCATTTTATAGCGTTCAAATTCTTCCTTCAACTGTTTCAACTCCTGTTGATAATAGAAAACAGAAGCCTTCTCTCCATCTGACGTGTCAGGTGTGTCTGTGGAATCAACTTCACAAAGCTTCTCCATGTCTAAGGGTTCCTGTGATTTCCGGTCTGCCAGTGCCAACAGTTTCTTTAGCTTTTCCATTTTGTCTCTCAAAATATTGACATCTAGATTAGATTCATCGACCATTAGATCCAACGATGTTCTGTTGGATGCAGCATTGGCCAAAGTCTTGTTCTCCATATCCAATTGTATAATTCGCTCTTTCAGTTTGTGAATTGTCATCTTGTCTTTCTGCTTACCCTTGTCATAAGTACCGACAAGATCAGAAAGCTCAGAGACTCGGGTTTCCAAATTTGCGACTCGTTCCTCCTCCATTTGAGAGAAGTGACGAAGCTGTTCTTGGGACTGTGCAGCCTAAGCATGGGGAGTGAAGGAGGATAGTCTTAAGCACAGTTAGATTAACAGTACAGGTTCACCACTGATTTTCTGGCACCCTTGAGTTCAGAGCCTTGCCATATTATCCCTTTTGCCGGACCAACAGAGGCCATGGCAAATTCGGTGGCGGAAGTCATCTATGGGAACAGAATTTCCGGCTCCGGCCGGGTTTAAATTCCAGGGCCTCAGCCTCAGCCAGCAAATTCGACCCGCCGATCTGTCATGGTAGTCGGCCATGGGAACAGATCTGCCTGATCCAACCAGAAGTTCCAGAACCCTGGCTGCATAGGGGAAATGAAACCGCCGATTAGCGCGGAAGTCCCGATGAGGTCAAGATTGCACTAGGCTCCAGATTTTCGGGGGAATTCCGGAGGGGGAAGGGGGGGGGGTTTCAAGTGCACTCTCGTAATTTTGTCCGGTTTAACGGAGGTGCCGGACCACCAGTTGCCAGAAAATCAGTGGTGGCCTATATACCTACAAATACATAAAGTGTAACATACAAACGATTCAGGAGATCAATTATTTTTTTCCCCTTCAGAACTACATAAGAAATGCATTCACATCTACTGGAACACATGGCCGTTTTACATAGTTGGTGGATCATTTACGGCATGGGTATGTCTTGTTCTTTGGCTAGTAATGGAAGCAAAAATGTTTTACAGCTTCCATTTCCCAACAATGTGAAAGGACCATTGAATGTTAAAGTTTAATGCCGTTTCTGAGCATTGAACTAAGCATGGTGTATGTGTACACAGACAGGAAAAAAAAGAGAGTAGGAAAGAACCGCAGATGCTGGTTTAAATCAAAGGTAGACACAAAATGCTGGAGTAACTCAGCGGGACAGGCAGCATCTCTTGAGAAAAGGAATGGGTGACGTTTTGGGCTGAGACCCATCTTCAGACTAATCTCAGGGGAGTGGGCGGGACAGACATAGAATGTAGTCGGAGACGTAGACAGTAAGACTGGTGGGAGAACTGGGAGGGGATGGAGAGAGAGGGAACACAAGGGCTATTTGAAGTTATAGAAATCAATTTTCATACTGCTGGGGTGCAAGCTACCCAAACAAAATATGAGGTGCTGTTCCTCCAATTTGCGCTGGGCCTCATTCTTACAATGGAGGAGGCCCAGGACAGAAAGGTCACATTGGGAATGGAAGGGGGAATTAAAGTGTAGAGCAACCGGGAGATTGGGTATGTTAAGGCAGACTCAGCGGAGGTGTTGAGCAAAACGATAGCAGAGTCTGCGCTTGGTCTCGCTGATGTACAGGAGTTGACGCCTGGAACAGCAGATACAGTAGGTGAAGTTGGAGGAGGTGCAAGTGAACCTCTGCCTCACCTGGAAAGACTGCCGGGGTCCTTGGATGGTGTCAAGGGGGGAGGTAAAGGGACAGGTGCTGAACCTCCTGCTGTTGCAGGAGAAAGTACCTGGGGGGGGGGGGGGGGGGTGGTTTGGGTGGGAATGGACGAATTGACCAGGGAGTTGTGGAGGGAACGGTCCCTGCGGAAAGCAGAAAGGGGTGGAGATGGGAAGGTGTGGCCAGTAGTGGGATCCCCTTGGAGGTGGTGAAAATGTTGGAGGATTACCTGCTGTATGCGATGGGTGATGGGGTGGAAGGTGAGGACAAGGGGGAATCTGTCCTTGTTACGAATGGGGGGAGGGGGAACAAGAGCGGAGCTGCAGGATATCGAGGAGACCCATGTGAGAGCCTCATCTATAATGGAAGAGGGGAACCCCCGTTTCCTAAAGAATGAGGACATCTCTGATGACCTGGTATGGAAAACCTCATCCTGAGATTAAGGCCTGGTGCTCGTCAGTGGGATCATGGTCCAAGGATAAGTAGGAGGAGGTATCTGAGAGTTGTCACCTGGCCTCTGCCTGGTAGAGGGTAGTGCGCCAGATATCACGGCACCTCCCTTGTCGGCGGGTTTGATAATCAAGTCGGGGTTGCTGCAGAGGGAGCTGAGGGCTGTACGTTCAGGGGGGGAGGGGTTAGAGTAAGAAAGGGCAGTGGAAATGTTCTGCCGGCAGTTGGAGATGAAAAGGTTTAAAGAAGGTAGAGGGCCATCACTTAGTGGTGAGGATTCCTTCCCATAGAAAAAGGCACGGAGGCGGAGGCGATAGAAGCTCTACGTTGTGGCAAACCCGGAACTCGTTGAGGTGGGGGTGGAGGGGAACAAAGGTGAGGCCTCTGCGGAGGACAGACCGTTTGGTATCAATGGAGATGGTGAACACACGGCAAGGGCGGGGATTGGGGTCGGAGGAAGGCAGATGAGTAGATGGGAGGTCGAGGCGATGTCTGGTGGGGTGTTCAGAGAGGAGGCGGGCATTATATAGGTGGGGAGTTGCTGGGCCACCTGGTTAAAACTGGAAGGGGAAGAACTAGTGGAATCCCCACTGAGGTTCCCTGGAGGAGGGGGGTCGGAGCATTGGGACCCAGCAGTCAGACCACGTGGTGTGGGAGTGTACTCAGAGTCCCCCCAGTCCTCAACTTCCACCCCATTAGCCGTCGCATAATCCTCCTACATTGTCGCGACCTCCAACGGGACCCCACTATTGGCCGCACCGTACCATCTCCACCCCTTTCTGCTTTCCGCAGAGACCGTTCCCTCCACAACTACCTGGTCAACTCGTCCCTTCCAAACAAAAACCACGTCCTCCCAAGATACTTTCCCTTGCAACCGCAGGAGATGCAACACCTGTCCCTTTACCTCCCCACTCCACTCCATCCAAGGACACCGACAGTCTTTCGAGGTGAGGCAGATGTTCACTTGCATCTCCTCCAACCTCAGCTACTGTAACTCTTGTACATCGGCGAGACCAAGCGCAGGCTCAGCGATCGTTTCGCTGAACACCTCCGCTGAGTCTGCCTTAATCTACCTGATCTCCTGGTTGCTCAGCACTTTAATTCCCCCTCCCATTCCCTATCTGACCTTGCTGTCCCGGGCCTCCATTGTCAGAGTGCGACCCAGAGCAAATTGGAGGAGCACCTCATATTTTGCTTGGGTAGCTTACACCCCAGCGGTATGAATATTGAGTTCTCTAACTTCGAATAGCCCTTGCTTTCCCTCTCTCCATCCCCTCCCCTTCCCAGTTCTACCACCAGTCTGACGTCTCCGACTACATTCTATCTATGTCCCGCCCAATCCCCTGACATCAGTCTGAAGAAACATCACCCATTCCTTCTCTCCAGAGATGCTGCCTGTCCCACTGAGATTCTCCAGCATTTTGTGTCTACCAAGGAAAAAAAATAACTTCCTTGCACAAACAATTCCATAAGTAAAATATTGCAATTAACTTTAATTAACTTGAATGGAAGAAAAGAAGTTGGAATAGCTGAGGGATAGAATAAGAGTATGAATTGCCTCTGAGGGTATAAAAATATTCAGATGAATTAGGCTGAAATAAAACAAAACAGGGTGCTCCGCTGCAAGTACTCATTAACGAGCAAAACCTAACTTAAAGTTGTATGAAGATGTATTAAGGCAGTGAATAAAAGTTCAGTGAAAAAGATAAGGCTTTAATGGCATCTTAAAAGAGGCAGAAATTAGCGAAACTTGAGGTCTAACCTGTTGAATGCATTATACTAATGGAGGACCAATTAAAACCTTCATTGCTATGATGCCTTGGACGCCAGATGAATATCTTTTGGGTTATGTTATTATTAAAGAGAGATGCCAGATGCAGGTGGCAAGGACATGGAGTCATTTGGAAACTTTACAACTGAGGCATAATATAAGTCAACAGTGATGGGTGAACATGTCTTGGTTTGCTAAGGATAAGCTAAAATAGATTGAGTAATCTCCAACTTCCAAAGGCTTTGAGGGGGATGTCAAGTTGAGTAAGAATGAAGATGACCAGTGCAAAAGCACTGTCCTAATGTGGAAAACACTAATATGGATACAAAATACTACAATGACAGACTGAGATGTCTGATGTGCCAGGAAATAATTGTACCATTTTGAATATAACCTATTACATTGCACTATCTTGGAAAAAGACCTAAAATCTCCGATAAGTGAAACCGTATCAGGATTTTTAATTAACTGTGGCAGACATAGTTAATAAAATCGGACCTTTTCTGGATTATTTCCAGTATTGACAATCCAGAGTTGAGACATTTTGTAGGTCTGTGTGTTATTTTATCAGTAAACATTTTAGTTAATTCGATTTTTATTTATTTCCATGCATGAAGTTACCAGAGATAGAAAAACATTTGATAAAAGGTCAAAGCAGAATGTATGTCATTAAATTAGGTAATCCCCTGGACAATGGGTGACTGAGCCCCTGGACAAAAGCAGGAACAGGCATTTCCTTCCATTTTAATATCAGGACTAATAAGATATAACTAAAATATCTGTGCACAATGCACAAAACATTAGAAATAAATTCAGGAAATAAATAGCACTAAAAGCCATTAGTACCTACAAGTTAAGGCTGTATAATGCCTCAGGTAAGAGCCACTAAGAATCATGAGGTGGTACAAACTTCGTCCTTCAACAAAAAAATATTTCAATCATGGTTGAACTGAAGAAAAACAATCCTGGATAGAACACGATCAGAAGAGACAAAGAAAGCAAAAAAGAGATAGCATTAATAAAAGGACACTGAAGAAAGACTATTAAAAGAAAAGTCAAAGATTTTGTAACAGAATCCAACATTCATTGCAGGTTGCTGAATTGTGAGAACTAATTTTAGGAAGATATTAGCAGAAGAAACTTGCTGCAATGATGGGGCATAATTTATGGGCATCCACTATCCCACAAATATATAACCAATATATAACTAAATGGTGATTCATAATAAACTTGAATATTCATAATCTTGAATATGTTCGAAGAACTTAGCACCAATGTGGAAATCTGAATTAGTCAGTATGTGGCCATTTATTGATGAAGTCTATTACCTTCCTTATTTCCAAATGAAGTTGTGCCTGATAATGAGCCTTTGTCTCAGTTATTTCCATCTCCAATTCCTGTAAACGTGGGTGTGGTTTTCTCTTCTCTTCTTCAGCAAGCCGTAGTGCAGTCCTCACCTCTTCCACCTCCTTACTCAAATGTTTCATTTGAGCCTCGCAGTCATCTACCCTATCTGCCGCATAACTTTTTGAAGTCAATATATCCTTTGTGTCTTCAAGTTTTAGTTCAATATCTTGACGAAAAGCTCTCTCTTCCTGCAGCAGCTTTTGAAGTTCATGAAGCATTGTGGCGTGGTCAATTTGCTCCCGGTCCCGCTCATGTTGCTGGGTAATAATCCGTGCCTTAGCCTCTGCTAGTTGTTCTTGGACTTTTTTAATCTCAGCTTCATATTTGGAGTCTTCTTCTTGAAACTTCTGTGTCAAGTCTTCCAGCTCTTGTCTCATTTTCTTCTTGTCTGTTAAATAAGAAGCTTCCATTCGTGATTTTTCTTGTGTAACAGTTGCCAAAGCATTTGTCAGTGTTGCCAAATGACCTTTCAATTGCATTTTTTTATCAGTTTCACTGTGGCTCTGCTGTTCCCCACTCACAACAATACCACTTTCAGTACTGTTGGCTTCCTCACTCTTTGGAGGGCTCCCCCCAGCTTCCAATTCTCCCAATATCTTGTCCTCATTATTTAACTCTCCTTTGTTGCTACTAGTCAAACTGGCTGTTGTGTCCAAACTATTCACAGTCCTCAGACTGTCCTCACTATGGACTGAGCTTTGATCATCTCCAATGTCAGAGCAGAACGCTGCACTCACAGAGTCTATGTTCTGTAAATTATTATCTACTTCCTGTGATACAGAGAGAACTTTTAAACTGGCTTCTAAAGCCTCTTTCTCTTTAAGGAGACTTTTGTAAGCCTGCACGACGTCTCTCAAACGTGCCTGGTACTGGAACAGTTGCTTCTTCTGAGTTTCAATGGTATCCAAAAGCTCTCTCTTACTGGGGCCACCACCAAAGTTCACACCAAACTTCTCCATGTCAATTCAAAGTGGACCTCAGAGCAAACAAACCATCTGCAACAAGGAGGAAGAATATGACTTAATAACAACAAATGTTCTTTATTAAACAGGAGCTAATGTATTATCCTTAGATATGCAGAATATATTTGCTAAGAAAAATATATTGCAGAAGATATATGGTACAAAAGGTAACTTACTGGCAGGCTGAATTAAAAAGAGGATAAGGATAAATGGGCCTTTTCATTTTTTCTGGTTATTGTGCTACAGGGATGGGTGGTGAGGCATCAACTTTAAAAACATTATATAAATAACTTTGTTGAAGGTGCTAAACATTTGTTTGCTAAATTTACCAATGACGCAAAGTAGGAAAGTTAGTTTGAATAAGAGTAGCACATGAGAATACAATGGAACATAGATAGATTTTGAGTATGTGAGCAAAGATCTTGAAAATTGAGTATAATGTGGGAAAATGCAATATTCAGTTTGGTAAGAAAAAATATAAAAATGCATCATATATCTAAATAACAAGAGATCGCAAAGCTCTGAGATGTAGCAGGGTCTGGGTGTCTTGGTGCGCGATTCTCAGTAAGTTAGTACGCAAGTAATTAGGAAAGTTAACAGAATGTAATGGCTTATTACAAGTGAACAGAATGTATGTATTGAAGTTAAGCTTCAGCAACATGTGATATTGTAGAGAGTACACGTGGGGTACCATGTAAAATAATGTATAAGGCACAATGTACAATATATAAAATCATGAGAGACATAGATAGGTTAGACAGTCAGTACCTTTTTCCCCAGGATGAAAACATCAAATACTAGAGGGCATAGCTTTAAGGTGAGAGAGGCAAAGTTTAAAGAAGATGTGCGGGGCAAGTTTTATTTACACTGAAGGTGACTAGTCACTGTAACGAGCTGCTGGGCTTGGTGGTTAAGGCAGATACCACAATGGCAATTAAGAGACTTTTGGATAGGCATATGGATATGCAAGGAATGATATGGATTATGTGCAGACAGATAAGAATTTGTCTTGGCATCATGTTCGGCACAGACAATGTGGCTGAAGATCCTGTTATTGTGCTGTATTGTTCTGTGTTCAAACTGTTTCTTTTCCTTGTTTAAGAAAGTATACTTTATTCTCCCGACATTCTTCTTAACACCCCAGATTCCACCAGTTACCTGCGTCCTGGCTTTTTACAATGGTTAATTAACATATCAACCAGCATGTTTTGGGGGGTTTGGGAGGAAACTGGCTCACCTATAGAAAACCCACGATATCATAGGGAAAATATGCAAGCTCTATAGACAGCACCCAAGGTCAGGGTTGAACCTGGGACTCTGGTGCTGTGGGCAGCTGCTCAACCCTGTAAGTCACCATGTGTCAGAAGCTGTTGAGAGAGTTTAATGGACTAATATCTGGTGTTCAGGTTGGCATATGTGGAACGGTAAGGAGGCTAGACTTGTATCTGCTGGTGTTTAGATGAAGAAAGAAAAACAGCGATTTTTGACCAGCTGGAATGGGGAAGATGAAACAAAGACCAAGTGAGTAAAAAATGTGTAGAAGCAAAATCCCAGTAATTAAAGGGCATGCAAAACAAGAATTGCAATGAGTTTAAGAGGAGCATAGGAACTAAATCCTTGTGAATGTAACTGGAATGCAGGAACAAGAATCCAGGCAAATTTACATAATTGAAAGAATCTGGTCATATAACAATAAAACAAGCAATGAGAAAATACTGGATACCGCTTCTGCACTCCGTGCTATTTCATATTTAATGGACTGCAAAAAGGTACATTTGTGATGCTACGAACATCAAGGATAGTTAGTTTCAAGAGTATACAGACAGGAACAGAACCAGGCAGACAAAAACAAATTGAACAGGTAGTTAGTTCCATAAAGCCCAGATGGAGATCTATGACCTCTGACGCTATTTGAACAGTTAGCATGTTCTCTGTGACCACATGGAGTTCCTTGAACATACCAAAGATATGTAATTCAGTACATTGTGCAGCAAATCCAGGGGAGAATTGATGGGGATGTGGGTAGAATTGATCACAGGGAAAATTAGTCAGGGGAATTGGATTGCTCTGTAAGCCCACACATTATTGATGGGTTGAAATGACCACATTCTGTATTGTAAGGAAACATAATATAAACAGTTTGCAGGTTTGAATAATGGTAGAGCAATAGCCAAGCACTATATGTAGCTCAAATGTATAGGGAGAAAATATAGTTACAGTGGATTCGATTGTTTGGGCAGGAGGGAAGATAGTTATTGGGTATTCGATTGTTTGAACATCTGACAGGTAGTTCTGTGGTTGCAAATGTAGTTCCAGAGATGTTATGTTGCTTCTGTCACCAAGGTTAAGGATATCATGCTGATAAGTGTGAGGTGCTACACCTTGGCAGGACAAATCAAAATAGGACATACATGGTAAATGGTAGCGAATTGAGGAATGCAGTTGAACAGATGGATCTAAGAATAACTGCATAGTTCCCTGAAGGTGGAATCTCATGTAGATAGGGTGGTAAAGAAAGCTTTTGGTGTGCTGGCCTTTATAAATCAGAGCAATGAGTATAGAAGTTGGGATGTAATGTTTAAAATTGTCCAAGGCATTGGTGAGGCCAATTCTGAAGTATGGTGTACAATTTTGGTCACCAAATTATAGGAAAGATGTCAACAAAATAGAAAGAGTACAGAGGAGATTTACTAGAATGTTGCCTGGGTTTTAGCACCTAAGTTACAGAGAAAGGTTGAACAAGATAGGTCTTTATTCTTTGGAGCGCAGAAGGTTAAGGGGGGACTTGATAGAGGTCTTTAAAATTATGAGAGGGATGGACAGAGTCGACGTGGATAAGCTTTTTCCATTGAGAGTAGGGAAGATTCAAACAAGAGGACATGATTTAAGAATTAAGGGACAAAAGTTTAGGGGTAACATGAGGGGGAACTTCTTTACTCAGAGAGTAGTAGCTGTGTGGAATGAGCTTCCAGTGGAAGTGGCAGAGGCAGGTTCGATTTTATCATTTAAAAATAAATTGGATAGGTATATGGACGGGAAAGGAATGGAGGGTTATGGTCTGAGTGCCGGTAGATGGGACTAGGTGAGAGTAAGTGTTCGACACGGACTAGAAGGGCCGAGTTGGCCTGTTTCCGTGCTGTAATTGTTATATGGTTATACGTTATTATTGTGGAGCTATTGTGGAAAATAAAGAAGTGTGAATTGCCAGAGATTGTTATCCATAAAAGCACCAATGATTACATAGCAAAAGGTATGAGATCTGGCAGATAGGCTTCAGAAAGGTATAATGAAACCGATAATATCCGCATTATTTCCTGTTGCTGAGAAATAGAAGAATAACCCAAATACATTGCTGGTATTTTAAGCAACCTTATTTTTTCCATTGGCCTACTTTAATGGTATTTACGTCTAGCCTGCCAAGCTGTGGATTTCACATGAGAAACTTGGATGCAAAAAAATAGATTGACCCTCAGTACAATACAAAAAAAGTGTCTTGCAAATTAGATCTTCAAAGGCATTTTCAGGTGGACTTAAAATATCCATGAGAATACTTTGTCCCAGTTACCCTCAAAAAAATCACTAAAATAAAATATCACTTGTCATTCTCAAATAGGCCAACACTTTTTCAGTATTATAAAAATCCTCTACAGCAAATGAAGGAGTTTTGAAGTAAAGCGACGGTTAAGCAAACGAGAAAAGCAGAGAATGCCCCAGCTCCGCTAACACGGCACCCGGCTCAACCTCTGCAGTATCATCTCTCCTCAAAAGGACTACAACCACCAACTCCCAAGGCCGCTTTTCGCTTACTGACTCCCGGCCTCGAGATTCACCATCCCTGGACCTGCTGACAACCCCCCCTCCCTATTCCTCACCCGGATTCCCTTCCTCTGGAAATCCGATTCCTCATCTCAGTCGGGGTTCATTTCAAGGCGCAGCGACAGCGGCCTGGAACCCGTCGGCAATAGAACAAGAAAGACGCCATCTTGAGAAGGTCGCGGCGAGGGGCCGGGAGAGAGGGGGGAGGGGAGGGGGGGACGTTCCACGTATTCATTTGACAAAAGCAGATCGTTGGAAGAAACGACCGGAAGTCGCGCGAGGAAATTGAACTTCGACCCCCGATTGCGACGTCATTCCTTTATTGTTGGCCGGACACGATCATCGAAACGTCAGCCGCACTCGCGCTTTCGGTCTGTTAATTTGGTTGTCGATCCTTTTACAGTTCCGAACCCGGCGCCAGGCTCCCGCCGCTACGCTCTCCAGCCAACTAGCTCCAGCCAGCCCGACCGCCCGCCGGCCGACGGGATCCGAACACGCCCGAGTCTCCATTCGGTCGGATCCGCCCCGAGCCCGCAACCCCCATTTGCTGCCATCCGCCCGCGAGCTGCCAGGCCACGACCGCGTTCGCAGCCATGGGCATGAGCATATCACTCTTGTTAGCCCGGCTGTTCGGAAAGAAGCAGATGCGGATCTTGATGGGTAAGCCTGATGTCGGCCCCATGTAACTTTGGACCCAAGGTGAACCCAGGCAGGCAGGCCGTGTATGTGTGGGGCGGGGGATCTTCAGGTTATTGTGCTTCAGGCGCTGAGGGCGGAGTGCTCTCGAGGGTTTCAGTCGACACCTCCTTTTACTTTAGGGATTGGGGACCGTGTGTTTCCTCCCTGGTTGTGTAGCCGTGGAGGCCATCGGCGAGTCACGGACTCTAGCACAGAAGGAGTGGGTGGCGACGGGGCGGGGCAGGTGATGGCTGACTGGACTGGATGGTGTGTGAGGGGGGTGCACTCCCTCCGTCGCTTTGGCTGCTTTGGCAGGGTAGTCTGAGTATTTATGGTTCTTGTGCAGTTTTTAAAACCAAAATATGATTATATAATCTAATAGACTTGGGATCTGCGTTATCATGCATTCATTCCTAAAAAAATATTTTATTGGTGTTTTTTTCTAATGGCAGATAATCAGAGGGAGGATCGAACCTGACCTCCTGATGATGTGTTAATGATGGCTTTCTGACAAATTACAGTTTTGGCTCCTTGAATGTATAGTTCAGCTGGGCCATTCTGCTGTTATTTCCCCATATCCCAGTGGATTTTCTCTCTGAACAATTTAACCAATTCTGTTGTGAATATTAAATTAAAACTGTACTTTCAAACAGCTCAAACCAGTTAACAGTCATACAGCATGGAAACAGGCCCTTTGGCCCAACTTGCCTACACTGACCAACGTGTGCCATCTACACTAGTCCTGCCTGCCTGCGTTTGGCCCATATCACTCCAAACCTGTCCTATCCATGTACCTGTCTAATTGGTTGTTAAATGTTGCAATAGTCCTTGCTTCAACTACCTCCTCCGGCAACTTGCTGTGTGTTTCCACGCATTGTGTCTGCCTGTTTTGCCAATTACATTAAATCTGTTTCCTATGGTTAATGATCACTCAGTTTAGCAAAAAAAATCTCATTTTGTGTATCAAAATCATTTGTATATTAATCCACCTGTTAAATCTCCTCTTAATTTTCTTAGCCCCATCCTCTAAGTTTCTAAACATTCTTCCTTCCCTCACCAAAGCCCTGACGTTTCTTGAAGTGTTATACCCAATATGCGATACAAATCTCCAACTGGGTCCCAGTGATTTTAATAAAGGTATATCTTAATGCCCTTCTGTTCATTTGTACACCGTCAGAAATCCAACACTGGTGGGTTTAAACTAGATTGGTAGGGGGATGGGATCGTATGCTGGACCAAGGCAGTATAAATGGTGATAAAAGAAGGTTAAGTGAACTGAATAGGCAGGGACTAATGATTTGAATTGTACCTATTTTAATACGAGAGGCCTGATGGACAAGGCAGGTGAACTCGGATAAGGCGTGATTAGTTCTTGGTTTCTTGGTCCTCCAAAATATTCCAAATGGAATTTAAACTGGAGGTGGTGAAGGGAGGGCTTAAGCCAGAAAGGGTTATTGGGAAGAAAGAGCTACCTAGTTGTGTGCAACTGGGTCGTTGTGGCCATTACATAAACCTAGTTAAGAGAGGGACAGGACTGGTGGCTTAATGTTCCAGGGTACAGATGCATCAGAAGAGGTAGAGGTGGAGCTAGAAGAGGAGGGGGTGGTGCTTTTTTGATTAAGGAGGTGGCCAGAGCTGACTTTACTGATGGTTTTTTCAGCAAGGCTATATGGATGGAGCTGAGAAATAAGAAAGGGATGATCATCTTGTTGTTAATGTACTACACGCCCCTGAATAGTCAATGGGAATTAGAGTATCCCAGGATCAGGTGGATGCCTGAAAGAGTTTTGAAACTGAGGAGCACGGTATAAAAGGAAAGCGACAGGTAAAAAGGCACCATTATCTGGCTCTGGCAGATAATATTAAGGGTGATACCTTAAGAGATTTTATAAGTACATTGAGGGAAACGGGTAACCAGTGAGAGAATGGGCCCCCTCGGGTATCAAAGTGGTCAACTCTGTGTGGAGTCACAAGAAATGGGCAAGGTCCTCAATGAGTATTTCTCCTCTGATTTTAACATAGACATGAAGACCAGGGAATTTGGGGCAGTCAATAGAGGTGTATTGAGAGTAGTCAGTATTACAGTCGAAGAGGTTCCGAATGTCCTAACGCATATGAAGGTAGACAAATGTTCCAGGCCTGATCAAATATATTTGAGGACACTGGGAAGCTAAAGAGGAAATGGCAGGTGCCTTGGCTGAGAGTTGATCATGCACCTGTGGTTGTAAAGTTACAGGAGATAAGTCTGAGGGATAAGATATACGTGCATTTAGATGGCGAGGGAATAATTAGAAGGTCGACACAAAATGTTGGAGTAACTCAACTGGACAGGCAGCATCTCTGGATAGAGGGATTGGGTGATGCTTCAGGTTGAGAATCGGCACAGTATTGTATGTGGGAAATTGTGTCTCACAAATCTGATTGAGTTTTTTGAAGATGTGGCCAAAACGGTTGATGAGGGTAGAGCTGTAGACGCACATATGGGTTTTAAGGCAAGTCAATTGACAAGGTTCTGCATTGTAGGCTGCTCCAAAGGTTAGAAAGCGTGGGATCTATGGACAGCTAGCCAACTGGTAGAAAATTGGCTTTGTGGAAGGAAGCAGAGGGTGATGGTTGAAGGACATTTTCCAGACTGGCCTGTGACTAGAAACATAGAAAATAGGTGCAGGGATAGGCTATTCTGCCCTTTGAGCCAGCACCGCCATTCAATATGATCATGGCTGATCATCCAAGATGAGTACCTCCCGTTCCTGCTTTCTCCCCATATCCCTTGATTCCGTTAGCCCCAAGAGTTATATCTAACTCTCTTTTGAATATATCCAGTGAATTGGCCTCCACTGCCTTCTGTGGCAGCGAATTTTCCTCATTCAGTCCTAAATGGCTTACCCCTTACTCCCCCAACATTGGGAACAATTTTCCTGCATCTAGCCTGTCCAATCTCATAAGAATGTTTTGTTTCCATAAGTCCCTCTCATCCTTCTATGTATGTGCCTTGAGGTTTGGCGTTGGGCCCATTACTGTTTGACATCTATTTCAATGATTTGGGTGAGAATGTACAAAGCATGATTAGAACGTTTGCAGATGACACTAAAGTGGATGGCACCGTAGATAGCGAGGGTGGTTCTGAAAAAATTGCACTGTGATCTTGATCGGTTAGGCAGGTGGGCTGAGGAATGGTTGATGCAGTTTAATACAGAGAAGTGCGAGGTATTTCATTTTGGGACGTCTAATCATAGCAGGACCTATACAGTGAATGTCAGGTGTCTGGAGAGTGTTTTAGAGCAGAGGGATGCAAGAGCAGGTACATGGTTCCTTGAAAGAGGCATACGGTGGTCAAGAAAGATTTTGGCACATTGGCCATCAGTCAGAGAATTGAGTATAGAAATTTGGAGGATATGGTACAGTTGTACAAGACATTGGTGAGGCCACATTTAGGGTATTGTAGTCACCATGTTATTGGAAAGATTTTGTTAAGGCGAAAAGGGTGCAGAGAAGATTTACAAAGATGTTGCCAGGACTCGAGAGCTTGAACTGTAGGGAGAGGTTGAGCAGGCAAGGACTGTATTCCTTGGAGCACAAAAGGATGAGGGGTGATCTTATAGAAGTGAGAGGAATTGATGGGGTAAATGCACAGAGTAGGGGCATCAAGAACCAGAGGGCATAGATTTATGGTGAGGGGATAGGATCTTAAGGGATACTATCACATCGTTCAAAAAATATTTGGACTGGTACATGAATAGAATGGATTTAGAGGGAATTGGGCCAAACGCAGGCAGTTGGAACTAGTGTAGATGGAGCATGTTGGCCGGCGTGGGCACATCGGGCCGAATGACCTGGTTCCATGTTGTATGACTATGTGTGCCTGTGCGCAGCCTTCTCAACTTGTTCTGTTACCTGTTGTAGTAACACCAGGTCTTTCTTCCTGCTCCTGTTATTAATATTATTTGGTTTGTATGGCTCCATTTAGACAATAGACAATATACAATAGGTGCAGGAGTGGGCCATTTGGCCCTTCGAGCCAGCACTGCCATTCAATGTGATCACGGCTGATCATCCCCAATCAATACCCCGTTCCTGCCTTTTCTTCCCATATCCCCTGACTGCTATCTTTAAGAGCCCTACCTAGCTCTCTCTTGAAAGCATCCAGAGAACCTGCCTCCACCACCCTCTGAGGCAGAGAATTCCACAGCCTCACCACTCTCTGAGAAAAAGTGTTTCCTCGTCTCCGTTCTAAATGGCTTACTCCTTATTCTTAAACTGTGGCCCCCGGTTCTGCACTCCCCCAACATCGGGAACATGTTTCCTGCCTCTAGTGTATCCAAGCCCTTAACAATCTTATAAGTTTCAAGTGAGATAGCTTCTCATCCTTCTAAGTGTACAAGCCCAGCTGCTTGTGTACAAGCCCATTTGTTTCTTTTAAATATTTTTTTTTTTCAAACTTTAGATTAATCTTCATGTAATGATTGTATAATTTCATATTTTCACCTGTCTGATATAATTTATTACTACTTCACTGCTTACTGAGCTGCTTTAAATTTATTGTCATCATCCAATCGTAACCCTTTGTTGCATTAAAGGTATCTTATGTTATCTTAAATATGTTCACTCCCTGTACAGTGCATTTAAAAAAAAAAATAATACTAACCTCATCTCTGTTACATTTGCCTGATTAAAACCTCTCGTAACCTTGACCATGTGGTTAGCACACATATGGGACAACCATCACCACTTGCAGGTACCCCCTCCAGCTGTGCACCATCTGGACATAGAAACCTATGGCCATTATTATGGCTAGATTTAAACCCTAGAACTCCCCATCCAATTACATAGTTTCATCGAAGGTAGACACAAAATGCTGGAGTAATTCAGTGGGTCAGGCAGCATCTCTGGAGAGAAGGAATGGGTGATGTTTCGGGTCGGAAGAAGGGTCTCGACCCGAAACGTCTCCCATTCCTTCTCACCAGAGGTGCTGCCTGTGCTGCTGAGTTACTCCAGCATTTTGTGTCTACCTTCGATTTAAACCAACATCTGCAGCTCTTTCCTGCACAACATAGTTTCATCCTCCCTTTCTAATCTCGTCAAGCCCCAAAAGTTGGAAATTTCCGTTCCAAATCATGACCATATTTGAATTTAATTACTTCCCCATTGATTATTTCTTCAAATGCCTGGATTCAAAACTCTAAAATTGTTTCCCAAATCTTTTTTTCTTCTTAAAACCTGTTTCTAATTAATCAGAATTGTCCAGACCTGCTGAGTTACTTCAGCACTTTTTGTCCTTTTGTGCATTAACCAGTTATCGCAGTTCTTTGTTTTTAATTCATTATTAATGGTCTTGCAAAGTGGCCTGATGTTTTACTACGTTAGGTACCATAAGGCCATGTTAGTGAATTTCATCTCCTGTGCGCCTGATGTAGAAATTACTGGTGTCTTCTTAAATTCCTGTTAAAAAGGTTTTATTGCGCAAACATTGAGTTGTGGTTTATAATATAATTCGCAAATCATCATCATGTATCCAGAACACCACTGATCCTTTAAGTACTGAGGGATTCCACTATACATCTCCTTCCAATCAGAAACACACGACAATTCACAAGAGTTGTGAATTCTGTATTTGTACTACTATATCTTTTACCCTTAGGTTTCAATTTTGTTATAAGGTTTATTGTTTTACTACATGCCTTTTGACAGTCTATACCAGGGGTGGGGAACCTTTTCATGTTGGAATGCCGCATTAAGTTAGCTGTAATCTAATAAGGGTGCATCGATGAAACTTCAATTAGATATACTTCAAAATGTACATTATTCTAGCTACTATGTACTAACTTCAAGAAAATGAAAACATATAGTTAATTCTAAAGTTAACTAACCTTTTAATGACTTTGTTGTGAATGCTTTTTGTGGGAAATAATTTAAATATTTGGTTGCAACATGGAGGTATGCAGTTTCAGCTGATCTAGATGGGTGTCCGTCATTTGTGACCTTGAGGGCGTGTTGATTTGGGTTAGGTAGGAGAATGTAGATTCGCAGCAATAAGTGGGTGAAAAGCAAGAAAGCATTTTTCGTGCATGTTACCGAAGACGTGGGTATTCTATTGAGTTTTTTCATATTTCAATCGGATCTTTCTTGCCGTCAAATAAGGACTTTAAAATGTCATCTTCTGAGAGCTCAATCAATTCCATCAGTATTTCTTTAGGAGCTTTGGAGACATCAACTGGGTGAGGTTGAAATGCTAATTTGAATGCTAAAAAATGCTAATTTCATTGAATCGTTTACTCTTTGGTATTTTAAATACGTTCATTTTAAGATTAAAATAAAAATAATAAAATACGAACAAAAACATATTAATAAAAATAAAAGGATTTGTTCCACAAAATTTGGATTCATTCAAAAGGCCGTACTTAATGGCCTAGAATGCCGCATGCAGCCTTAAGGTCGCAGGTTCCCCACCCCTGGTCTATACGCACATAAACGACACCGTCCTTATCCATTCACCATCAAATCAAATTTTCCCTTTATCTGGCTTTTCAGTGGTACATGGTTGTTTATTTTCTCCCAAGGTATTATTTCAGTAGGCTTTTCTTCCACTTTAGTTAGGTTAGCTAATAATTGTCAGATTTATCCTTTGCCCCTTTCTTTAGTATTTTGAATATCTCATCTGCCTTCAACATTCGATGTTCATTTTGTCTATTTAATTGACTACCTGACTCTTCTGACAAATATTTTATTATTGAAACACAATTTGCATTCCATTTTATGTTAGCCACCATTCCATTCTTGTACTTCACTGCACCTACTGTTTTCACATTATTCAGCCTGCCTCCTTTTGTATTCTCAACTACAAATTTAGAAATTGTGTCCTGTACATCAAAGCAATGGCCCCAATGTGAACACAGTATGCATATTTGGCTCTAGCCTGAAGAACAACTATTCCAGTTTGCTGTTATGCTGCCCAGTTAGCCAAGATCAAAGATCCTATAGCAGAGCAAGATGGGTTACTCTCACGCAAAAGCAAAGATCCTATAGCAGAGCAGAGCAGAGCTATAGGATTTTTGCGCAAAAGTGTAGTACGCTCATGGGCGGATTCATGGGCGATTTTATGACTCATTTTAGCAACCTGCCTCCGCCATCTTGCTTCCGGCCAAAGATTGGATCCGCAGCGGGGAGAGGGAGTGCGCGGCCCGGGGCAGCGGGAGAGGGAGTGCGCGGCCCGGGGCAGCGGGAGAGGGAGTGTGGGGCCCGGGGCAGCGGGAGAGGGAGTGTGGGGCCCGGGGCAGCGGGAGAGGGAGTGTGGGGCCCGGGGCAGCGGGAGAGGGAGTGTGGGGCCCGGGGCAGCGGGAGAGGGGGTGCGGGGCCCGGGGCAGCGGGAGCGGGAGAGGGAGTGCGGGGCCCGGGGCAGCGGGAGAGGGAGTGCGGGGCCCGGGGCAGCGGGAGAGGGAGTGCGCGGCCCGGGGCAGCGGGAGAGGGAGTGCGCGGCCCGGGGCAGCGGGAGAGGGAGTGCGCGGCCCGGGGCAGCGGGAGAGGGGAGTGCGGGGCCCGGGGCAGCGGGAGAGGGAGTGTGGGGCCCGGGGCAGCGGGAGAGGGAGTGTGGGGCCCGGGGCAGCGGGAGAGGGAGTGCGCGGCCCGGGGCAGCGAGGAGAGGGAGTGTGGGGTCCGGGGTTTCTTATTTACAATGTTTCTTATTTAATGTCCCGTGTCTAGTCTGAAATAAAGTTAATTATTGGATCAGAAGAAATATAATTGTGTGTGTTATATGATTATATACATTTATATAATGTTCATGTATGTGTGTTTATAAACATTTTATTCTTTAACAAGAATAAACAGAATTATGAACTGACAGAATTGTGAATCTAACCCTATATCACACACAAAAAGTTCCCCCGCAATGTCAATTACCCTGCGAGTCGGGTCGGTTCCGGTTACTACAAAATCAACTCAAACACTGCGAGCCATTTAAGAGTCAAGAGAGAGAGTCAAGAGTCAATTTAATTGTCATTTGGACCCCTAGAGGTCCAAACGAAATGCCGTTTCTGCAGCCATACATTACACACAAATTTAAAAATAAATGATTTAAAAAACATTAAAAAAGACAATTACCAGAGTCAAATTTTATTCTTGACAAGGAGTATGAACTGACAGATTTATGAATCTAACCCACACAAACTGTTGCCCCGCAACATTAATTACACTGCGAGTCGGGTCGGATCAGGTAGGCTCAGATTGCTAAAATGGGCGTGGAAAAATGCCCAGGATCCCCTCCATAGCGTACTACACGTCAGCCCATTGCATTTCGAAGGAGTACCTTATCTTGCTCTGCTATAGGATCTTTGGCCAAGATCATACCCATGCCATGATTGCGGCACAGTGGTGCATTGATAGAGTTACTGCCTTACAGTGCTAGAGTGTAGGGTTTGATCCTGACTACGGGTGCTGTCTGTAGGTCTGCACAGAGTTTATACATTGTCCCTGTGTTCACATGGTTTTTTTCCAGGTGCTCTAGTTTCCTCCCACTTTCCAAAGGCTTGTAGGTTTGAAGGTAAAATAGCTTCTGTATATTCTCCCTAGTGTGTAGGATAGAACTAATGTACAGGTGATCATTGGTCGGTTCAGATTCTGTGTGGGGCCTCTTTCCACGCTGTTTCTCTAAACTAATTGCAAACTAATAGGCTGTAATTTTCAAAAAAGTTTAAGTTATACAAACTGTAGGAGCCATTGTGCTCCTACATTAAAGCCATTTACGATTTTAAAAAAAAACAACAAAATCACACAGCATCCCTGTGTACCCCATCATTATCAAGAGATTCTGCTACTTCATCAAAGAACTCAAAGTTAAACAGATACAATTTGCTTTTAACAAATCTTCCTCACTTTAATTATCCCAAATAACTTGGTACCAATTCTATCCAATTTTTATGTTCCTCTAATCACTGATGTTAAATTAACTGGTCTTAAGCAGTTGGATGATTCAACTCGTCAAGCCGATTGTCATTTGTACCAGTTTGGTACGGTACAGGGACAATAAAATTCTTGCTTGCAGCGTCGTCACAGGCACATAGACACAGATAGCACGTGTAACCATTAACTAAACAAATTCTGCAAGATGGTAAAAAAATAACAAAAAAGTTCAACACAATTGAGGAAATAAACATTCATGGTAGTGCAAGAAGTGGCCTATAGTGATGTTGCTGTGGTGGTATTTGGATTATGCATGTTGAATAAAGATCCTTGTAGGAAAAGATGTGTAGGAAAGAACTGCAGATGCTGGTTTAAATCGAAGGTAGACAAAATGCTGGATTAACTAACCAGCATCTCTGGAGAGAAGGAATGGGTGACGTTTCGGGTCAAGACCCTTCTTCAGACTGATGGGTGACGATTTGGGTCGAGACCCTTCAGAAAGTCAAGGCCATTCTTCAGTTTGAAGAGGGGTCTCGACCTGAAACGTCACCCATTCCTTTTCTCCAGAGATGCTACCTGTCCTGCTGAGTTACTCCAGCATTTTGTGTCTACCTTGTAGGAAAATAGCTGTTCCTGAATCTGGTGGTGTGCAACTTCAGTTTTCTGTACCTTCTGCCTATTGATTTGGCTGGGGAGAGGGATTAATAATGATAGAAAGTTACTTCTAGTAAACTTCCTGACTCCTTATGGTGGTCAAGTATGGTTGATCATTGGAGCTAATGACCAAGCTGGCTTTGACCATTTCACACCTTTATTGTTCGTTAGGACATTGTTTACTGATAAAATCTTGTAAAGATTTAGTTTAAATGTTTAAATGTTTAGTAATAAAATCATTGTTTAGTGATAAAATGAGCAGCCTGTCATTTGAACGATTTTCAAAAAACATAATTTCTTTTTTTTTAACCTCGCCCAAAGTGAAATTCAGATAGGAATGTACTAATGAGATTAAGATAGAGGCTGAAATGCAATAGGTTTGGGGAATTTAAACAAAAAATGTAGTTTTAAATGGTATTTAGCAAGGATTGGATAATTTTGTGAATAAAGTTTGTTTTTAAGGCTGAAAAAAACCCTTGCTTAATCATGACTAAATATTATTTATTCTTTATAAAACTTGGTTTGCCCCTCTAGCAATGTACAGTCAAAACATTTGGAGCATTTTTTTAAAACAGTTTCAAAGGTTTGAGACTGATTCCTTTTCAATCCTCCAAATTTAGCCCATCACTCTCTGGTATGGTGTAAATGACACAATTTGTGCAGATAGAGTCTTTTGTCCCAACTGTAATAAAGCTACACAAATTGATCTCACTCTTCTGCCTCTTCCCTGCAATTTATTTCATCCTTAAGCATTTAAACAATTCTCATCTTAATCAGGCAGCATGTGTGGGCAGAGAAACTGTTAATCTTTCAGCTTTGTGCCCTCTTGTCATGAGGGTTTCTGCACAATTGGGTTATTACCTTTTCATCCTTCCCTCCAAATTCAAGGTTAGCTTTTCAACAGTTCCCTCTCCTATCCAAAATGTACACCCACACATGCACACTTTAAAAACAAAAGGGTCTGTACAGTAAACCCTCTTTATCGGTTCTCTTTGTAATGGATTTTGGTTATAGGGGACGAACCTATTGGCTGCAGCTGACACCACCCCTGGCCAACGCTGCCTTCCCAGCCATATGCTTACACCCCTAGCAAGCACCACCTGCCCAGTCATGTGCTTATAGCCGAGGCCACCGAAACACCTGAATTCCAGGCCTAGTTCCAGATCAAGTGAGAAGGAAGATCTTGACCCAAAACATCAATACCCGTGTTGTCTTGAGGCACTGCTTGACCTACAGAGTTACTCCAGCACTTTGTCCTTTTATGTATTAATCAGCAAGTGCAGTTGTTTGTTTCTACTACGGTTATAGTGGACAATCCCCTCTCCCCCCCCCCCCCCCATGGTTCGTTATGACGAGGATATACTATATTACGGCAATATCGGTGGGGGCGCTGCAATGGCGGCAGCCCTGTCAGCAGCGCGTTAGTATTTTCAACTTTTTAAATTTTTTTTAGTATGTTTTAAAGTATGTTTTTAATGTTTCTTTGTGTGTTTTATGTGGGGGGGGGGGTGAGGGGGAACGTTTCGGCCGCCTCCTCCATGGAGAGGCGACTTTTTCCAGGTCGCCTCCCCCGTGGCCTAACAGCAAGGATCGGCGTGGCCTTTCCCGGAGACGCGCCCGGGGCTTCAGCGGCGGGCGCAGCGTGGACTCTTGGCGTGGAGCGGGTGAGCCCTCGCTGGAGGGGAGCGCTCCGTTTCGCTGGCCCGGGACAGCCTGAAGCCGCCCGCGGTCTGCACAGCTCCAGCTGGCGCGGCGTCTACAGCCCGGGATCCCTCATGGGGGACCCGGGGGAAGAAGAAGCCATCACTGCCGGCCCGCGGCCAACTTCTACCGCGGGCGTGGTGGCGACTTACCATCACCCCTGGAGGAGAGCTTCGTCCGTAGGCCCTGCGATCTACGGTGCTTCTGGCTGCGGCGCGGTGGGAACTTTAAACTTTAAATCTCGACCGCCGGTCTGCGGCCTACACCAACTTAAAGCCGCGGTCTCCGGTGGGGAAGAGCCGATCCTGGACTTGTACCTGGTCCTTTTACCATCTGGTACCACAGTAAATTGGTACAGTAAGTTAGTCCCTGGTGAGATACGAGTTTACAGTCCTAATGGCCTCTGGGAAGAAACTCCTTCTCATCCTCTCTGTTTCCACAGCATGACAGCAGAGGCGTTTGCCTGACCGTTGCAGCTGGAACAGCCTGTTGCTGGGGTGGAAGGGGTCCCCCATAATGTTGCTGGCTCTGGATCTGCACTTTCTGATGTATAGTTCCTGCAGAGAGGAGAGTGTAGTTCCCATAGTGCGTTCAGCCGAACGCACTACTCTCTGCAGAGCTTTCTTGTCCTGGGCAGAGCAGTTCCCAAACCAAATTGTGATGTTTTCTGGACAAGATGCTTTCTACAGCCGCTGAGTAGAAGCACTGGAGGATCCTCAGAGAGACTATGAATTTTCTCAGCTGCCTGAGGTGGTAAAGGCGCTGCCTTGCCTTACTCACCAGTGCGGCAGTGTGTGTTGTCCATGTCAGATCCTCTGAGATGTGGACTCCCAGGTATTTAAAGCAACTCACCCTATCCACAGTATCCCCATTTATCTTCAGTGGCGTGTACGTACTCGGATGTTGTGCCCTCCTAAAGTCCACAATCTTTAGTTTTTTTGACATTCAAGAGGAGTCCTGACACCTCTGAGTGCCAGAGCAGCCACCTCTTTCCGGTAGGCTTTTTCATTATTTTCAGTGATCAGGCCCACCACCACAGTGTCATCAGCAAACATGATTATAGAATTGGAGCTGGTCCTAGCGACAGTGTGGGGCTGAGGACGCAGCCCTGGGGGGATCCTGTGCTCAGTGTGAGGGTCTTTGATGTTTTTTCTCCCATCTTGACTACCTTGGGCCTGGCAGTGAGTAAGTCCAGGTCCCAGGCACACAGGGGGGTGTTAAGCCCCAATTCCAGCAGCTTCTCAACAAGTCTGGTGGGGACTATCGTGTTGAAGGTTGAACTGAAGTCAATGAACAGCATCCTCACATAGCCCCCCCCCCCTTCTGGCTGTCAAGGTGAGAGAGAGCGGTGTGCAGAACCTGGGAGACCGCATCGTCCGTGGATCTGTTCGGACGGTATGTGAAATGTAGCGGGTCCATGTTGCGAGGGAGGAAGGCGCAGATGTGGTTCTTGACCAGCCACTTGAAGCATTTCATGACTACTGAGGTGAGGGCCACGAGAGATTTAGACTGATGTAGAAAGATATATTGAACAAATGAGTGAAAGATATGTAAAAAAGTAATGATGATAAAGGAAACAGGCCATTGTTAGTAGTGTGCTAGGTGAGAACGAGCACAGACAATGAGACTCAACATGACGACTTTGAAGCTGGTATGACTTGTGTGGGGGAGGGATGGTGAAGGGTTACTTGAAGTTGGAGAATCATTATTCATACGACCTAACACACAGCTAACAAATGTCTTGTTGAGTCTCACTGTCTGTACTCGTTCTCACCTAGCGCACAGCTCCTGAGAAGCTGTCTGAGCCGCTGAGTTACGCCACCATTTTGTGAATCTTCAGTTTAAACCAGCATCTGCAGTTCTTTCCTACAGGATAAATTGCTAGGTTGGATGAAGATTGCTGGGAGGAGAACAAATGCCTGCAGAGGCTTTTTGATCTGAATGGCCCGTTTCTGTGCTCTCAATTCTGTGTGAATAAATATTCTGAACTTATGTCATGGTCTTTCAACCCCTCACTCCAATATAGAATTTCACATCTCAAAAAAAAGGAAGGGTTTCTTGAGCTCCAGCATCTAATTGATGCATCGCATATCCTGGATTCCTTTGTCTTGAAAACAGCTATTTTTATCTGCTAGTTAATCCCTTCGTAGCTTTAAGTATGGTAATGAACTATCTCTTGACCATCTGTGTACCAATGAAAATTACTCCAAAATACCCCCCCAAATGTAGCCATAAGTTCACGTTAAAAGTTCCTTCACTGCTATAGTATATGCAAATTTAGTGGGATGTCCGTTAGGGAATGTTGCCGACTGGCCCGCTGCAGACTGCAGGAGTACGTGCTGAAGGACGCACTGAAGCTCGATTGGGAAGGACCACAGTCTAAGGTCCTTCCGCTGCTGGACGTGGAGGGCCAGGGTGTGGTGGAGACGCCCCTCAAAATACGGGGATTCCATGCCAGTGGGCCACATGAGTGGCAAGGGTGGGGGATACATTTGTGAAATTTGAGCAATGTGTGCAAACAGTATTGAATGTTATTGAATATAGCCTCCGAAAATGTCGGATGAATTTTTTGCACAGTTCATGTATTGTATATATTTTTTCAAATAAAGTCTATTTTGAAATTTAAAAAAAATAAATAAATATTTACAATTACAAAGACAATGCCACATTAACATTTTGGGGTTAATATGCTTCCATGGAAATGTTGGTATTTTATAAGCTGTCTAAACTAATTTGTTTCTCTTCTGTACCTCAGTGGGACTTGATGCTGCTGGGAAAACTACAATCCTGTACAAACTAAAGCTGGGTGAGGTCGTCACCACCATTCCAACAATAGGTATGTTTCATGTTGGTTTTAATTTTTTGAGGTAGAGTAGAATCTTTGTCGTCATCCTATTTCTTTGGTACTGCCCAGAAAGTAACCAGCTAGCATATTCCATCTTCATAATAAACGACGGGACAAAAATGCTGGAGAATTTTTGCTGCCTCAGCGCTGAGGCACCATAGATGCTGCCTCAGCGGGTGAGGCAGCATCTATGGAGCGAAGGAATAGGTGACGTTTCGGGTCGAGACCCTTCTTCAGACTGTTGTGGGGTGAGTTCGGTATAAGCGAGTTTGGTATTCCGAAAACGCATGGAATTATGGGATTTGTCAAAGGTCACTCGCTATTAAAAAAAAACCCAACAAAGCGCTGACTGTATAAACTGTGTATAAATTCTTATCTTTATTCATGATTTATGTGTAATAATATATTTAATCTGAGCAACGGGGGTGCCAGGTAGCGGGAGAGCAGGGTGTAACAGCGAGATAGTGTAGAGGGGGCAGATGCGAGTGGGAGACGGGAAGACTGGACCGGCGGAGAGACATTCTCGGAAGCTGCACGCACACAGACCCGCGCCTCATCCACAACCAGGATCGAACCCGGGTCCCCGGTGCCGCAAGCTCTGCCGAACCGGGGGCGGCCGATAGGACACCGGCCCACAACCAGCGCGGAGAAAAGGCGCCAACCCCAGCTGAAGTCCGCCTTGCCCGCCGGACACCCGACAGCCCTGGACGGACGGGAGTGGCACCCCACAGGCCCACTGCCAGCGCGGAGAAGAAGCGCCTAATCCCATTCCAACTCCCGTGGAACCTGCTCCCCGATGGGCAGGGGACCGCCAGCCACACCCGCCGCGCCGGCGCCGGCAAAAGCCAAGCACCAGCCATCAACGCGGACACACACAAAATGCTGCAGGAACTCAGTGGGACAGGCAGCATCCCTGGAGAAAAGTAATGGGTGACGTTTCAGGTCGAGACCCTTCTCCAGAGATGGTGCCTGACCCTCCGAGCCGCTGCAGCACCCATGTTCATCCTCACCGATGACCGGCGGTCGGCCCCCACTGGCACTGACGGGACCAACCGATAGTGACTGGATAAGGTGAGAGGCGCAGCCGACGGCCCCCGGGGACGGCCCAGCAGCAACTCAACAGTGCCAGAGACCCGACCCCGACCACGGATGAAATGCAGGCTTGCACACAAAGCAGCGCCACAGCAGCCGAGAATATTTATAGCGAGTGACCTATGATGTGAGCATGCGCAGTTGGAATACCAAAATTGCTTATTTATACTGCCAGAGAGCAATCTCGCAAGTAAAGGAACATGGTTTTTGTGTTCAATTAGTTTGCTGTATATTCCAGGGATGTTTCCAAATGCGCAGGACAAGATGTTAAAAATCCAAAGTTCCAAATGTCAACTTGCTCCCGATGGTGATGGGAGCCTTATGCACTCATCTATGCTCCTCCGATGTTGAGAAATGTTAGGCAGAAACGTCATTGGGGTTATCAAGTGGGTACGTACATTCATTGACGTTTCGCTGATTGAACCCACGACGTCTCCAGTAGGCTCAACGGTGCATTCTGGCTTCCCAGAACCACCCCCCTCTGCGTCTGTCTAGTCGCTCTTTGGGAGACCAAATGGGGTCTTTCCTCTTAAGCCAGAGCCACTGGCTACTCCGCTCTGCCACCCGTGATGTTTCTTTGATGGCCTGGCGTAGGGCTTGTCTGCTGATCCCCAGGTCCTTCATCAGTCTTCCGGTTGATGTTGCTATGAATTCTCGACATCCAACTTCTACCAGGCAGATCTTAGCTCTCCAGCCCTGCTGTTCTGCCTCCGCTGCAAGCTCTGTATATTGCAGTTTCTTTCTTTTGAAGGCTTCCTGCACAGCATCCTCCCAAGGGACTTTGAGCCTCACAAGATACACCATGCGCTGAGAGTTCGACCAGAGCACAAGATCAGGCCTCAAGTTGGTGATGGCTATCTCTGATGGAACTGTAAGCCATTGGTCCACATCCACTAGCATCTGCCAATCCCAGGCTGCCTCCAGCTGTCCAAACCTGGTCCTTCATGGTATTTTCCATTGCCTTTGTTCCCCCTCCCAAACAAAGGCAATTGGCTTAACTGGGTTGGTTGTTCTGGGCGGCAGGGCATTGTTGGTTGTTCTCCTGCTTTCCAGAATCGCTGCCAGGCATTTGAGCACTTGATTATGTCTTCAGGTGTACCTTCCTTGGGAGAAGCTTACTTTACACCGTGTAAGGATGTGCTTAAGCGTGGCTGGTGTTGAACACAGGGGGCATGATGGATCTTCGCCCAGCCATTGGTTGAGATTTTTTGGGCTAGGAAGGACATCATAGGTTGCCCGAATGAGGAAACTTATCCTGCTCTCCTCCATCTCCCACATGTCCTTCCAGCTGATCTTCCTCTTTTCCACACTCTCCCATCTCATCCAATGGCTCTGTTTAGCTTGCGACACAGCCTTGGCACACCTACTCAACTCCTCCTGTCGGCGGATTTCGGCCTCGGCCAACTTCCGGCGCTCCAGTGATGATGCCTTGTTCCAGCAAGGTCGCTATCCGCCAAGCCCCAAGCCACTTCTTCCATGTTGGATTTGCCCTATCATGTCGCCTTTTGCCTTCTGTGTCGCATTCTTAGCGGATTTGGAAACAAAATGAAATCTAGACTAAGATTAAGATATTAGAAATTATAATAAAAATCTTAGAGAGTTGGAGTCTGAGGGAGGGGTGATTGGAGAGGATCTAAGTTTCATCTCACTAGGCGTAGTGTTTAAAACTGGTTTTGGATAGAGACCACAGAGGAAATATTTGCAGAAGATGTCATTGTGACATTGGTTAAAAACACGAAAATCTGTGGAACAAAGGCACACCGCAAGACTTTGGGAAGAAAAGCAAGGTGGAGTAGAAATAAAATGGAGGGCTTTTGAGGTAGATTTGTTATTTTGAAGATTGGCTGAGGTTTTGAAACAAGGGGCAGTAAGAAAGGAGTGTGAAGCTTTAATGTTGTTCACCTTGGAACCCAGGAAGATAAACAAGCTTGGGAATGATACAAGGTACATTTGGAAAGAAACTAGTAAATTATTTGGGTTCATGATGATTTTGGATGAGTGAGGAGTTTTGTACTAATGGTGGGAAGAAAGATTGCCATTGGCTAAGGTAGCGGAATCGATGAGCTCATTCTTGATGGAATTGAAATCCATGAGGTAAGGTTAGAACGTGATTGTTTCTGAGATATTGTGGTTTTGTCAATGGAAGGAAGGTCTGAGGGTGCTTGAAGTACAGGCAGATGTGCTGTTGGATGGGTAATTGAGTGCTCAATAATTGAATTATTCACAGTTTCAACCTGGGAAAACAAAGAGAGATACCCAAGATGTAAGAGAGAAAATCTTATTGGGGATAAGGGTATTAAAGTAGATACAAAGGAGGAGTTGAGAAGGTCAGCAGCTGCAGATATATTTCAGTAAATGGCTTGTGTCTAGGAAGTAAGTAAGTAGAAATTGCAGTTGCTAGTGGAGATTTCGTTTTACCAGGGGTGAATAGAGAAGGGATTGCATTTGAAAAGGGCCTGTGGGTGATTAAAGGATACAAGCTATGATTAGAACATGTAAAATCATGGAAATTACACCTCGGGATTGAATATCGAGGGGTTGGGATAGAGAGGGAAAAGATGTTGTCAAGTATCTGTTCAGATAAATTCAGAGTAACAATATCAGAATAAGCAAACGGGCAATAACAGAGATTGAGATAGAAATCATCAAAATAAGCAAATCCCAAGGCGGAAGGAAAATTTCCCAATGTGGATTATATGTGCTTGTATATATGGATGGTGAAAATGATTGCCCATAAGGATATTTAAAGAAGGGGTAGAATAGACAGTTAGGCCCAGTCTCGTCCAGTTTCCTCCCATACCCCAAGATGTGCTAGTTGGTGAGTTAAATGGCTGTGTGATTAACCAGTTGGGTGCGTGCCTGGTGAGAAAAATTAGGACGTTAGTGGGCATTTGTTGGATGAAGTGGCCTCTTTTAATATCATTTACAGTTGTTAATAGTAAAGGTCTTGTCTCGGAAAGTCAATTAAACCATTGGCAGAGGCATTAGGTGATGTGACTGATTTGAGCACATACATTGAGCAGGAAGCTAGAATATGCTTAATTGATATGTGCCTCAATTGTATGGGGAATATATAAAGAGGCACTGTGAAAAGTTGGGGCTTTATTCAGCTGATAATCAAACCTGGGAGATTTATAATGGCAGTAGGAAGTCAGATGAGTAGTAATGGGTTGAGATGGAGTGAAGATTGTGCCCGAGGCCCTGAAGATGGCATGCTGAAAACAGAATAGAAGCAGTCTATGGTAAACTTGGTTTTTGAAATTGAAACTATGGGATGCTGGAGGAGGTTGTGTTATTATGACTGAACATTGTTTTTTCTTATTTCAGGATTTAATGTGGAAACTGTAGAGTACAAGAATATTTGTTTCACTGTGTGGGATGTTGGGGGTCAGGATAAAATCCGTCCATTGTGGAGACATTACTTCCAAAACACACAGGTAAATTGCCTCTGGTCATTTATTTTAATGTGCTATGCTCACAGATAGAAATGCCTCGATGCTGCATCAACTATTTGTTCCTCCTGCAGGTCAAGTCAATACATGAATGAACAGGGTGTTAATTAATTCTGGTTACTAGTTGATGCTCTTTGGTATAAGCAATATAGTAATGCTAGAAGTGGAACTGAGGCTGATATAAAAACAAGTGTAGGTTAATTATTGGTTCCATAATGATTGGTTTGACTGTGAAGTTGGTATTTACCCACAAGAATCAGTCTTGCCTGGTCCATTATTGCCTCAAAATAATCAGAACCATTGATGCCATCGAGCAACACACCTATTCAATTGTAAGCTACTCACTAATGCTGAGTTGGCTTCTGCCAGAAAGCTCATAAGTTCCTCTCAACCCCATTCTCCTGCCTTCTCCCCATAACTCCTGATACCCAAACTAATCGAGAATCTGTCAATCTCCATCTTAAAAATATCCATTAACTCGGCCTCCACGGCCATCTATGGCAATGAATTCCACAGATTCACCACCCTCAAGAAATTCCTCCTCGTCTCCTTTCTAAAGGTATGCCCTATTATTCTGCAGCTATGGCCTCTGGTCCTAGACTCTCCCACTATTGGAAACATCCACTCTATCCAGGCCTTTTGCTACTCGGTAAGTTTTAATAAGGCCCCCCCCTCATCCTTCTAAACTCCAGCGAGTACAGGCCCAGTGCCGTAAAACTCTCATCATATGTTAAACCAATCACTTCTGGGATCATTCTTGCAAACCTCCTCTGGACCCTCTCCAACACCAGCACACCCTTCCTCAGATATGGAGCCCAAAACTAGTTGCAATACTTCAAATGCGCCTTATAAAGCCACAACATTACATTCCTGTTTTTATATTCTAGTCCTCTTAAAATAAATACTAGCATTGCATTGCTCCTGAGCTCCTCATGTCATTGACCTAGGGATAGCACAGAAACTTGTGAATCATTTCCATTGCTTCATTGATAACCCCGCTCCCCAAGTCTTTGGTGGCACATTAACGATTTAGATCACTGACTAGCCTCCGGCTCAGTTAAGCCCCATAAAATCAAGGAGCCTGGACGGGGTGAAACTTTTCCTTTAGTTGAGAGATTGTAATTAGGGGATGAATATTAACTTAATTGTAGAAGAATGTGGAGAAAAACAACTGAATGGGGAGGGAGGGGGGGAGAGGGAGGGGTGAGGGGGAGGGGGGGAGAGGGGGGGTGAGGGGGGGGGGGGGGGGAGGGGAGGGGGGGGGAGGGGGGGGGGGAGGGGGGGGGGGGGGAAGAGAGGGAGGGGGGGGGAAGAGAGAGAGAGCTCTAAGCGCTTACTGGCCGCAAGACATGCCCCCCTTGTGAGGCAGACGTGATCGCAGCCTCCCCTGGAGCTTTTTCAATGGACTTTTATGTGACACCTACCAGCACATAGAAACATAGAAATTAGGTGCAGGAGTAGGCCATTCGGCCCTTCGAGCCTGCACCGCCATTCAATATGATCATGGCTGATCATCCAACTCAGTATCCCGTACCTGCCTTCTCTCCATACCCCCTGATCCCCTTAGCCACAAGGGCCACATCTAACTCCCTCTTAAATATAGCCAATGAACTGGCCTCAACTACCCTCTGTGGCAGAGAGTTCCAGAGATTCACCACTCTCTGTGTGAAAAAAGTTCTTCTCATCTCGGTTTTAAAGGATTTCCCCCTTATCCTTAAGCTGTGACCCCTTGTCCTGGACTTCCCTAACATCGGGAACAATCTTCCTGCATCTAGCCTGTCCAACCCCTTAAGAATTTTGTAAGTTTCTATAAGATCCCCTCTCAATCTTCTAAATTCTAGAGAGTATAAAACCAAGTCTATTCAGTCTTTCTTCATAAGACAGTCCTGACATCCCAGGAATCAATCTGGTGAACCGTCTCTGCACTCCCTCTATGGCAATAATGTCCTTCCTCAGATTTGGAGACCAAAACTGTACGCAATACTCCAGGTGTGGTCTCACCAAGACCCTGTACAACTGCAAAAGAACCTCCCTGCTCCTATACTCAAATCCTTTTGCAATGAAAGCTAACATACCATTCGCTTTCTTTACTGCACCAATTTAATCTCTTTATATGTGAATTACGTTACCTGGACTATGGAAGGCAAGGACATGTCATGAAGGCGTTTACACACATTACTTTGGTGACATACATAGAGATGGTAACAGGCACATGCTTATTGCCGTTTCTGTATGCTCTCCATGTATGGAACTCCATGCAGTTTCTGAGGGGTTGCGCAATCAGAGGGGAGGCTCAGCTCGTTGCTGCCTCATCTCTCATCTCTCCCTGTATTTGCAGCGGAGCTGTGAAGATTTTGCGGTTTTTACTATAAAAAATGATTCGAGTCATATAGAAATGACATAACACAGATCAGTTGAAAAATCTTTATATTTTTTATTTACTTTTCTTAACCACTATTTTCATTGGGAGTATGACAGGTGAGGCTCTACCTCCCCTGACCGCACGTCCCTGTTATACTCTATTTGATCTTGGTTCACAGTTTCTTATGTGATAGTTATTCTTCATGGAATGCGTAGTTAGAGCACATGGTATTTCATTGCTCAATTATTAAATTGCTAAAACAATTTTGATTGCTTATTGTTTTAGGGTCTAATCTTTGTCGTGGACAGCAATGACCGAGAAAGAGTGCAGGAGTCATTAGATGAACTACAGAAAATGGTAAGAATTGACAATGGAATGGGAATAGCTGAGTGGAATCACAAGTTTCTGAGAATTTTCCTGTGGAGCTGGATGGGGCTTCTCCATGCTTCAGGTCTTTGCCAAGTCAAGTGAATTGTATTTAAATTGGATTCCTTCTCCTTGAACTATCCATCAAGTTAACTCTCCAACTAAAGGAATTACACACATACTATTGGGCGACGTAATCTGCAAGTTTAGAAGAGTTTGCCCTGGACTCAAACTCCCAGCATGGTCGACACGAGGTCGCTGGAACTCTCGAGCTCGAGGGAAGTTCCTGCCTACTCGCGGCCTCAGCTAGGTCATGGAAAAATTTTCAGGATATTGAAAAATTATCCGCGAGTAAAAATTGGTCGGCAATCTTTTTCACTCGTAGTGCAGTGGAGTGGGGTCACTGTTTAGTTACAGGCACTCGAGAGCAGCCGTAGGCAACCTCCATCGCTGACCGGGCATTTTGATTGGCTCATTGGAGTTTCAGGACCTAGGAAGACCTACCACTAGGTAAAATGCACGCTAAACTTTGTTAAACTTCTTAAAAGTGTCTCTACTCCTTCTCCCCGCACCCTCCTTCTCTCCCCCCCCCACACCTTCTCCTCCCCCCCTTCTCTCCTCCTTCTCTCTTCCCCGCGCTCTCTAAAGGATTTTTGTATTGTATTGTATTCAAATTTATTGTCATTTTCTCAATTAGAGACAACAAAATGAATTTCCCTTTACAGTCAGTATCATAAAAATAAATAAATAAATAATGAATAATAAAACATATTAAAAAATAAAATAGAATTTTTTTTAAAAAAGCACAAACACAGAAAGTCCATGACACAACATAACACAATGGCACCAAGGTGAGGAAGGCACCATAGTCCAGCCAGCCTCCCCTCCGATCTTCCCAGATGTTCACCCGTGGCCGGGGCCTTCCGAGCACCCGCAGTCGCCACCCCGGGAGGCCCGATGCTCAGGCCCTCTCGCCGGGCTGATGGAACGCCGACGCCGAACCCCGACGGTGAAAATCCTCCTCAGCGGCCCGGACCTCCCCGATCAGCCGCCTCCCACCGGAGTCCACAGGCCGAGCCGGGCAGAGTCGCAGGACTCTGCGATGTTTGTCAGCGCCGCCCGCGTTGGGAGCTCCGCGAACCACAGCTCCAGGATGTCGGTGCCGCAGGCCCAGCACTCCGGGCTCCAGACGGCGATCCCCGGTAAGGCATCGCCAGCCCCGCGATGTATCAGCGCTGTCCCGCCACTGCTGGAGCTCTGGTCGGTCCAGGCAGCTTGCTGTTTCAACGTGGACGGTCGATCCAGCTCGAGGCTTTCCGGGAGAGTGCCCTCGAGCTTGAAGGTTGAAGGAACTCTTCTGGACTCGCCGATTAGGTCGCCCAAGTGGGACAACCCCTTTACAACTCCACCAATGTTTGTGAATTAGCTGCATAATCTTCTGGACATAGCTCAAATTCTGCCCACTCTGTGACTTTCGGGGTGAGGCAATCTGGTTAACATTTGGGAAATTGAAATCCCCTAGTACTGTAACTCTATTTTTATTGCTCATCTCTGCTATTTCTCTTCCTAAATGTTCCCCCATCTCCTGTTGTTTGTTTGGAAGTCTATAATATGCCCCCAGCATAGTGAAAGCACCTTATTTTTGTTCCTAATCTCTTCCCATTCACCCTCTCTTGAATAGCCTTCTACCATATCTTCCCTCAACACTTAAGTGCTACAGTCCTTGCGTAAGATTGCAATGTCACTCTTTCATCCCCTCCCTTACCTTGGGATATTGAATTTCAATCTTGCCCATCTTAGAATTTGTCTACCTGTTAAACTCCTTGCATTAAAATACACAATTTAGCTGTATTCTCCTTGTGCATTTACTTGCCTGCTTTGTCTACTGGGCTTACTGTTTTTTTTTGTGTGCCTGTAAGCCCCATCTGAATATCTACTCAGTGCTCTATTCCCCAGCCAAATTAGTGGAAACATTCCATACAGTGCCAGCAAACATCCCCACAAAATATTGCTCCCATAATGGTTTTAATGGCCCCCATTACTTGTTTCCTATTTGGCCGCAAGGCATTGCAGAGGGTGGTAAAATCTGCCCATTCATCACCGGTTCCACGCTCCCCTACCATATCTTCTGTCAACAAAAGTGCTACGCTGTCCTGCGTAAGATTGCAATGTCACTCTTTCATCCCCAAGGACTTGAATCTCACCCCAACCTTAGAATTTACCCTCTACCATACCTGTTAAACTACTTGCATTAAAATTGCCGAACCAGCAGGTCGAGGAACAGCTTCATTCCGGCCGCTGTCAATCTACTAAACAACGTACCTCGGTGACTGCCAATCACCCCCCCCACGGACACTTATTATTTATTTTTTTAATTCAAAATCGTTTGCTATGTCGCTCTTCAAAGGAGATGCTAAATGCATTTCGTTGTCTCTGTACTGTACACTGACAATGACAATTAAAATTGAATCTGAATCTGAATCTGAATCTAAAGGTGGGCCAACCATGTCCTGCTTTCTAAGCAGTTGCCTAATTTCAAATACTTTGCATTGCAAGACATCTTTTATACGACCGACTTTGTTGGTACCAACATCACTGCACAACTTCCCCCTTTTGGAATGTCCTTGACCCCAGCACAAGGGAAACAACAAACTATACTGGAGCTTCGTTGGCAGCCAGAGTAATTGGATTGGATTGGATTCCTTTACTTAATGCCCACCTCCCCGACAATAAAATTCCATAACATTATCACTTCCAGTCTTATTCCTCCCATTTTATACAACAAAGCTCTGTGGTGCCATGATAACAAATGGGACATGTATTGGTCAGATTTAAATGCCATTTTAGACTTTTTTTCTTCAAAGTTTGTTTCTTTTCAGCCTATTTGTTTTCAATCTGTTTGTTAATTTTGATTTAAAACTACTGAGCTCATTCTGCTTATTCTTAACCCTTTGTTCCCAGCTGCAAGAGGATGAGCTAAGGGATGCAGTATTGCTGATATTTGCGAACAAGCAGGATTTGCCAAATGCTCTGGGCGTTACAGAGCTTTCCGAGAAACTGGGATTACAACGTATGAGCGGCAGAACTGTAAGACTTTATATTTACAATTATTTACATAACTGGTACCTGTCTTTCCCTAAGAAATCAATTTATTAACTTACAATTATTCACAGTAAGATGGTGATGGATGGGCTTTAATCACAATTCTCAAATTAGCCGGGGCAGTCGTAGCAAGGACTGCCACAAACTCTAGCTAATGCTCCTTGATGGTTCGAAACAGCTATTGTTCAATGATAGCAATTTTACGCTGAGTTGAAGGTTTTTGGATCAGGTCCCAATCCTAGCAAGTAGATAATTCATTCCAGAACAGTATTGAAAAAGTATAGTATTGTTGTGGGGTGGGAAAGTGCAACTAAGAAGTGGACCACTTGGAATTACCATCCTTTTGATGAACTGAACTTTTCTGGTGGTCATGTCAACAGTATGACCAGTGTTCTATCGTGTCATCATATTTAGATCAAGGTTGCTAAAATCGATTGACTGGATTTATCTCTGGTGTTTGTGGGTTTTGCTGTATGCACATTTCCAACTTTGCAAAAGTAACTATTTCAAGTCATTTGATGTGTTGAGAAGTTCAAAAACACTGTAGGAATGTATCTTTTTATTTCTCAGTAGCCTCACCTGGAACTGTTGTGTGAACTTTGAAAGATGACAGGGCTGAGCACTGTTGCTCTCATTGCCGTCTCTAATGAATGAAAATCCAAGGGTGCTTAATCTTTATTGCATAAATGGAGGATTGACTGTAAAGCTGTCCCCATTGGGACTACTGCCAATCTCCAGGAAACTACTAAAGAGAGCTGAAACCACAAATAGGGGCCAGCCTTACTGATTTTATTGTTTGTTTCTTAGTATCCAATAATATTTGTATTCCGATCAATTTTCTGATGCCAATGTCAATGGATGATTTCAATTATTTATGACATTTAATGTTTTAATGCACAAGACTAATTCTAAATTGGGAGGCTTAAAAACAATACATTTTCTTGTAGACACCATGCTGAAGTAACTCAGTGGGACAAGCAGCATCTCTGGAGAGAAGGAATGAGTGACGTTTTGGGTCGAGACCCTTCTCCCCTTTAGTACTTTGTTTAGTGGCAGTTATACCTATTTTCACAGTCCTTTTTAATGGATGACTGCATATTTAAGTTAATGCACTGATTTTCAGCTGTCCTTGCATTAAAGATTCAGCCTTAAGCAGAATTTCCTGTAAAATATGAAAATCAGGTCCATTAAAAAATTTTTTACGAATATCCCTGTAAGTTTGTTAAATCATTATTGATTCCCTTCAATTAATTTCTGGTGTCTGTTTTGCTCTGCATTAGAGCAGAAGGTCATCTTGCATGATGTGTGTGTGTTGAGATATTTCTCTTTGGACTGTTGTAATCTGATTTATTTTTTCTCTCCTTTTCTTTACAGTGGCACATTCAGGCAACATGTGCTACCCAAGGTAGTGGTCTATATGAGGGACTGGATTGGTTGTCCTGCGAGCTGCACAAACAGTAGAAGAATGACATGAATGATCTCGCCTGCATTGGTGTGACAACTGCGAGGATGTGAATTCAAAGACTTTTAACACCGTTTTTTTTCCCCCCCCTTTTCATTCTATACTGTTATTTTGCATTTCGTCATCTTTTATTTGTCAGCTCTTTATGATGCATGGTTTTTTTTAAGTTTATTAATGGTTTGAGGATTATCCATTCATTCAACAATGCATGGATGTTCCTTGCAGGACCATTTTGAGGAGTAACAGCACAAGTTGCCTCTTAGTAGCAAGTTGGAACTTGTGTTTGTGACGAAGAGAATTCTGTAACCAGCTTCCAACTACAATAGATTCCCATTTGCAATTCTAAGTACATATGTACCCAAATAACTGGATGAATCGCTTCAACAGTATCCCACAGGCTTGTTTAATCTTCCGATTTTGGACCATAGAGTATTTTAAATGGTTGCTTGTTGCACAATGATGCCCCCTCCCCTCTTCAGAGTTCCACAACTATCAATCTTTTTACTGTATGTGGATTCCAGAAAAATTGGTTTTGCAGATGTTTGCTTTTTTGGCTGCAGGTGCCGTCGTGAGCATGGCTGCATTGTTTCAGATTTAGAAAATGTCTGGACACGTGAAGCCTCGTTCAGTCACCAGCTAACCTGTAACTTGTAGAATGAGTTTTTAATCTTCAATTGTGAAGAGTACCAGTTATAAGATGAACAGATACATGAGCAATCGTAGCTTAACTGCAGCAATCAAGTGTTGACTGGATAAACTAACTTTCTTTTCATTAACTTTACCCTGCGTTAAAGAGCTTTTAATCTTCAATGTGTCAAGTTGCCCTATTTTGATGGTTAGGTCATGTCTCCCCTGCCCAGTATATTTCTCCAGTACAGGATAACAGTGCTGGCATTTTCTCCTCAGTGGAACATGGGGCCACTGCTGTGAGTTGTGGGTCAATATCACTGTTAAGTTAGTGCAGATCTTGGTAGGAAATGCTTTTTGAATGGAGGTATCTCTCTTAAAATTACAAGAATTTATATACTTGATGGCTGTGCATTTATTTTCTCTACAATTTAGGAATAAACCATGAGGTTACAAAGGGCACTGGTTTGCTGTTTTAATGGCTTGTGAGTAAATCATATTTTCCACAGTAGTATAGGGAAAACTTGATTAATAATTGTGCCTCTTTGAGACATGTATGTGTGTGTGTATATATATAATATATATATATATATGGGTGTGTATATATATATTTTATATATATATATATATATAGTTTAAAAATACAGCCAAATCTTAAATTGTATGCATGGAGCATTTACCTCATTCTGCCATGGTATGTATTTGTGCTTATGTAAAAATTATGGGAAGCCCTTCTGAAATTCCCCTTGTGTTAATGTAATGTTCTTTTGGCTATGTAAACACTTTGAGCATTAGCTGCTGTAAACACATCTGCGAAGGTATTGCGTTCCCTGTGGAAACTGTGATCCTGATAACTGGCATTAATCTAAACAATAAATCAGTGAGCTGAGACAAACCATACTGAAATTGCTGAGGCATAGTACCTTTCCTGAAACTGATTTAATCTTAATAAAGGCCTTTTCAGAAACATTCCTTAACATTTTGCGCATGAATTGTGCTTCCACACTTTTTTTTAAAAGAACCAGTTTAAGCCTATTGTGAGTTTCTGACATGATGGGCAACGTGGTTGTTGATGGTCTGGGAAATAGCTTTCACAATGTTTGTGAGGGGGAAACATTAGCTTTGGGCAATGAGGGGCCTGTAATTGGGGCAGAGTTACAATCTAGGTGGATGATCTAGTATGTGCTTTTTTTAAATGGAGGCGGTGGAGTGATAGTGAGAAAGGACTGCAGTTCTAGAGCTTAAATATTTGGCCTAGAGAATACAAACCTTATTGCTCAATTCAGTTTTTCTCTCCTCTAAAGAGTAGGGTTGAGGACCCTGGTTAGGTGGAAGATCAGGAGCTAGCAAGAACCAACTGTAGTGTTCGATGATAATGACTCTATGTCCTCTAATGTGCTCAGTAGAAGTTTCAGATTTAAATGGAACCGCCAACAGTTGCCACATGCAGAAGTGATCCAAATTCTGATGATTTTCAATTACCCTTTTCACAGATGCTAACTATTTCTAGTGTTTTGTATATTTTAGACTTTCAGCAGGTGCAGATATTTTGCATTTCAATCACCCATAGAAGACTTGGCTTTAATTTTTAGCGTATGATCCTCTGTCCTAGAGCAATGGAAATATGTATTTACCGTCAATCCTCTTAAACATCAAATTATCACAATTGTATCAATTCCAATTATTACGATCATGGTTTGTACAATTACAATCTCTCCCTGTAATTCAACACTTACAAGAAGGATACCTGGACGCCTGTGTTTTAAAATACAAGCTGTCCAAAGTTGCTCCTTGCATTCCCATTATGGTCAACCCAAATCTTTGTGTTCATATTCTGTAATATTCTGATTTTGCAGTCCTCTAGAAATGAAGGTCAGCATTTCATTAGTTTTTATTTTTTGTACATTTTAATGTGTATGATCTATAAATCTCTTTAGACCTCCAACGTGACTTTCATGATTTAACAAATACCCTGTTCTACTTTTAAATCTAAACTGGATTAATTCCCATTTGTCGCCATTGAAAGGCATTTTCTAGTTTGCCTATTTAATCAACATTTGTATTTAACACTACCATTTACAATACCATCTATCTTTGTCAACAGCACATTTGGATGTGTACCTTTATCTGAAGTATAGATCATTGCGAGACACGAGTCACCCTGCCCCCTATTCAAATTATTGATTTGATTATTCAAATAGATTGCTTTCATTGCAATAAAAGCAAACATTTTCTTGGGCTTTTAATTATTTAGTGGAATTCCCTGAGTACCTTGGAACAACATCTTGTGCAGCTTGAAGAGAAATGCAAACATTTCAGTTAAACCGATATCAGTCAATGTTTAGAAAAATGATAGATTTAATGAATTGGATCCAGATTAATTTGAAATTTAGGTGGTAGTAGTAGACTAGTAGCAAGGGAATGGGAACTGCACAGTGATGCGGTGGTAGAGGCAGGTGCTATCTGTGTGGAGTTTGTATGTTCTCCCTGCGGCCATGAGGGTTTTCTCGGGTGCTCTGATTTCCTCACACCTTCCAAAGATGTGCAGGTTTGTAAGTTAATTGGCTTTGGTAAATTGACCCCAGTATGTAGTGTACAGATAATCATTGGTCAGTGTGGACTCAGTAGGCTTGTTTCCATGTTGTATCTCTATGAACTAAAGAGTGGCTGTAAGTGCCACTGGAGTAGAGGAGCAAACTATTGGGTAAACTAGAATGTTTAAATTCAAGTTACAGGAATATGGGAAAACAAAATTACCCCGAGAGCCATTGTGAACTGATACAAGGTAACTTTATATTAATGTATTAAAACAATGCTTCATTGGATGTTTGACAAGATGTATAATATGGAAGGAATTGCAAAATCTTTATTATTAAGATGGTGTCAAATTTTCAACACTGGTGGATGAGAATTTGATCATTACAATTGTAGAGGTTAAAGCAACAACTAAAAATAAATTCCTCATAAGGTTAAACATCAGGAAGTGTTCTGAGTGGGGTTCCACTATGTAAGGTGACTGCAGAACATATAGATAAAAGACAGTGAGATAAGTAGAGGAGACATTAATTGTGAAGCCAGAGAAAGGCTTATTGGTTGAAGAGGCAAAATGAGTGTCCATCCAGGTAGGGAGCAGGGAGGAGTGGTGAAAGGAGGGGGGTGGGGGAGGGGGGCGTGTATGTATTTAATTCCCACGCTCCTTTGTAGTTTGTAGAAGGACCGTGGGAACTAAATACATAATATTTTCTATTTAGGCAGGAGTGTTACCAACTGAGGCACAACTGACTCCCATGTATGCACACTCAGTCATTTAGATTTAAAGAACGATGCAAACCTAATACTTTAATATATATTTTATTAAACTTCAGTTTTTCTCTTTCTCTAAGCACAATACAGGACTCAGTTTGGAGACAACAGTACAGAGTCTAATAGAAATCCCAAACTCTACATGGTTAATGTATTTTACAATATGGACTCACCCATCTTTATACAGGAAATGTAAATTCAGAATATGTACAAATTTATCATTTCAAATAAAAGTATTTTCAAAGTTAAAAGTTTAGGGCAAGAATAAAATGATTTTAAATGTGGGGATAGAAAACATCGCTTAAACTAAACAGCCTGAACAGAGGATTTTAAAAATCCAAAAATTAATGGCTCAATATGCCAAAATGTTCTCATGAAGTGCCAAATAAGCTGTTACTTCATCTACCGTGATTTCCTACTGTCAGCTCTCCAAATCACACACAGCACACAATAACTAACACCAGTCTGGTAAACAGACACCAACTAGACAATTTGCACGTTTCTGCAAATAATTAGTTGCTGCCATTGTCTGCATTTCTTATGATTGTTCTACAAAACACAGACTGCAGAATCAGATGGTTCACATGAAGAGAAGCTACAAGCAAGAGTGGATCACACCAATCTCCCTGTAAAGTAGTGAACTTTCTAATATGGGAGATCTGAAGAGAGCCGATGCCCCTTTGGAGAGTTGAAGTAGGTGGTGTTCTTTTCCATCCTTGAGATTTTGCAAGCCAACTTTGATGAGGTGATGTAGAATGTAGCAGCCAGTTATGGAAACTAGAGAGAGTGCACTTCTCAATGGTACCTGGATCTCAATCTTGCTCAGGCTCTTCCCGCAGTCTCATGCACTGGATTAAACAAAATGGGGTTTTCACGCCCCATATAATAGGCACAGCAAAAATAAATCATTTCCGATGACCAAGAATATTCCAATCAGCTGACACATGGAAAAGGAATGTCAGAAGGTGGATGGAAAAGTAATCTAAAAGGTTATGCACATTATTGTAAAAATGTGGTAAAACCTTTTTACCTGGGCCCACCTGTATTTTATAGCATGGTGAAAGTTTCCCATCCATGCCGCATCGGCCCTGGGATAGTTTAATAAATGGAAAAGGAGCTTTATTACATCTCTCAATACTGTTTCTAGTTTGCAGTGTTTGATGGGACAGTAGAGAGTGGGCTGTATTCTGGACTTAACCTGAACTGCAAACTGTTAAATTTAATCTGAGAAAATTAATCTAAAGCAAGCATTATTCTGCACCTGACATTTGTTCTGGTTGATTTGGAACACACTGAATGGGGTATGAATATGCTCTCCCACATGAACAAATGAGAACACAATATACACTATTAAAAAAAAAAAAATGTTGGGGCAAACAAGCAACCACAGACAGGAATTTGTACTTTCTTGCATCTATGTTGGTACTAATCCATAGCCCATATCTGTAAGCAATCCTGGAAGCTCACTGATCTTACTCAGTTTCCATAATTTGCATTGAGGGACATGGTATTAATTCTAGTGCATTCCCAAGAAATGAAAATAAATTGAAATACACTAGTTCTAAAATTGCTTTAAAAAAATGCATGTTTTATATACCATTCATTGGAAAGACTGGTGGGCATTTCCAACACATTCTGTTTTTATTCTAGCACTGTACAAAGAACAACCAGCATAGTATTGCAGTAAAATAAAACCTCAGTGAGGCAGTCTTGTGAGCAGGATGACAATGAGGCACATTAACTGGGAATGAAAGGCCACTTCCACTCATTCCAACACCTTGCTCCAACTTGAAATATTAATGAAACGCCATTTAATTTGGATGGTTATGTTAAGGTTAATACTGGAAATGTTATTTCAGGCTTTAGAATATATTTCAATGCTTTGTGATATTGGGAGATCAAGTGCTTGTTGAACTTGTCAGAAATATAAGTTTCCATGCCAAACCTGCACAAATGGTTGAAATAAATCAACTATTTTAAGGGCAGTGTTTTCCTTCTACAAACACAATGTGCACCTCCCAGGCTCTCAGTGTAGCCAGCAATAATCCCCAGGTCTCTTATTGTGACTCTGTAAAACTTGAAGAATGTTAGATGTTAACTGGAATCAAGTTTGTCTAATATAATCTGATCAAAGATCTGACAGCAGAGAACCACAAACAACATTACAGAAGTTAAGACACTGGAATAGCACAGTGAGATCACATAAGTACAAGCTGTAAACTGTGAGAAAGAATGACTTGAGAGATAGAATCAGTATTCCTAACTTGGCAGTCACAATACACTAAACAACAAGATAAGTTGTACCTGGAAACCGTATACGGAAACAGCCTAATTATATTTGAACACAAATTGCGAGAGGTTGGGGCTCCAAGTCACTGGGCCATCAGTTTCACTCCCCTCAACACATGGATTTTTCTACTTTTGGACAGATTTGTCAAGAGCTACCAATTGGATGTGTCAAATAGCCCATCTGCTGTGGTCTAGAATGGTGAAAATCAGTGGTGAGATGCTGCACTGTGAACTCTGAAACTAATCGTGTTATTGATTCCTGATGTTTGAGAAGAGCAGATATGCTTATGAAATCTCTATTGTAATGGGTTGGCAGGATGCACAATATTGAGCCATCGATCAGCGTACTGCTGGTTCAGTGACTTTGCTTTCTTCAAAGAAACACTGGAAATGATGCAAATATATGTGGACACATAAACTAAATATCATTCAACCTGTACATCGATAATTAGGAAGCTGTTGCATAAATAGAACATGGATTAAACTATGTACAGCTGTACATCACTAACAACAGAATTAACACTACAACACTGCTAGAATATTCTCACAGCTGTGATGTTTCTGTGCAGCCACCCAGAGGCATTAGCAGCTCCCTCATTCTCCCTCTCCCAGGTACCCTTACCCATCCCATCTGCCTTTTGAAATTCAACAGAATCAATATGTGCCATTATGACTCAATGGAAGGGAAGACAAAGCCAGTTGGGAGGTAGAGGGATAGTGGCAGCCTGGACGAAAGAGTTGGTCAATCCACCTTCACCGCACACCCCCTTTCACAGCTGTATCTGTAAACATTGAGTCTATACCATCGTCAAGTCCTAACCTCTTTTGCATAAAGTAATGTAGACCAATCACACAAACGTCCCTCGTTGTCCTATTGTGGATGCAGTCTCAAGGAACCAAATCATTTTAAAGGAACGTTGACACTCCCTCAACACACACTGTATCTGTACTCATTCCTGTCCCACTGGCTGCAAACAGCCATAGTTATCCTCTTGGCAAAGCTGTTTGCAGATTTCTGCAGCATTCCTCAGCTGTGTCGGACTGGGATTTCACTCAGGGCGCCAACCTATCAAAAATCAGACCCGAGCCAGATTTATTCCCAAATCTATTTGTGAGCAGCAGACTGAGATCTTTTATTAAAGCCTATCTTTTTATTACAGAATTCACTTGAAGGTGAGAGACTTTATAAACATTCCACTCATTTGGAATTAACTTGTTTTTGATGCAAGAACTGCATCCTCCCAACAGTTCAGGTCTCCTGCTTGCCTCACAGGCTTACAGATTCACACAAAGGGAATAAGCATGTTGCAAACACTAATTACAAATATATCACAAGGTCAATAATAGAAACAGCTGAAAGGAGAATCATCAATCCACATCCTCTCTGAAAACACAATTTATCCACAAAAATGCCCTGGAACCTCTGAATTAAATTGGTGTAAGAGATTTTTAACCTTTGATATTTAGGTTATGCAATGGTGACATAAAATGTCAACCCTAACATAACCAGCAGAGGAAATCTTTCTGCACCAAAGTTCTGAGGAAGAAAGGATTAAAGGGTTTTGTGTTGGCTTTATTCTCAATCGAATCTGTACCATCTTTAGTGGTTAAAAATGTACAACTCTTGACTATCTCTGAACAGCTCCCGACTCTCAAACAGACTTCCGTCAACAAATACACAAGTGCGTCAATGCTTGATGTGGGTAGCAAGACGTTCAATCACTGTCACCCAATTCTTACGGACTGTGATTGAGTGGCTGAGAGTTACTGATTCCCGCTATGCTCTGGGTCAGTACAGCAGCGGTTGTCCATTAGTGAGAGATCCCGATGATACAAGCTCTCTACCCAGCCATACATGGGCATTGTCTGCAGTGCTCACGCATCTGACAAGCAGCTCTGAATTTTATCAATCCACTGCTGGGCACTCTGGCAGTCCTGGGCGCAGAAGTTGTAAACTCTTTTTGTCGTCTTCAACTAAAAAGTAACATAAAGGTTTTAGTTGGTACATAATCTATCACTGTGGCATGTAAAAAAATCTGCAGTATTACTGATAGAGACTCACATCGAAGAAGGCCTTTTCCTCAATATTTTTTGGAGCTCCCATTGCCACAGTTCCCAAAGTAACAGATTCCACCTCTGCAAGATCCACAATTCCTTTCATATCGACGTCTGATTTACTGTCATAATATCGCAGCTGCAAAAGATCACACAAGAGTTCTGGTATGATCCCAAGCAATCAGCATAGTAATACATCCTACTCTTGGTATGTATAAACTTATGCTTAAAGAAAATGTGTTGCAACAGGTCCTGTTAGCTTCACCCGATCCCCAGATTACTATTGCTTGGCTTAAACACTAAATAAAGAAATAAGGTTTCCAAGTTTGGTTTGGTCTGATGATCCATGCATGCTTTACCTGCCAGAATTTGGCCTTCAGGCCAATCAACTATAGTGTCAGTCCTTTGGGCGTACTGTCAAACTTACACCCATACCATATTATCTTTTCTCTCCTACCATCATGAAGGAGGTACAGGAACCTGAAAAATGTGACCATCAGCTTCAAGAATAACTTGTTCCCATCAGGCACTTGAACATTACACAAAACTAACCTCAGCAGCTGTGAACTTCCTTTTTTTTGCACTAGTATTACCGTTAAGTGTGTTAAAATTAAGTGTGCATTGCATTTACAGGGTTGTTAAGTTGTTCCAAGTATGGATTTCACTGTTCTTTTGTCAGTACACACAATTAAACACTCTTAATTCTTGACCAGCCATGACAATACTTAAGGTCCACCTTTGATAGCTGTATTGTATTCTGATTACGCGCACCTGTTAGCTTCAAAGATTTGTGTGGATTCATCCCCAGGTCACTTGCTTGGACTCATGACCCCATCATCATTTACATTAAATTGTGTCATCCCAAAGTGTATCACTAAACTACATAAACTGCACCTCCATTATATGCCATGACAAGGAACCAATGTCATCGAAAATAGATACAATCCAGATCAGAAATGACATTACCAAGTGTTGTATTGCCTTTCTTTTACTTTCCGCCAGGGTTGTGCTTCAGCCCAAGATACACACAAAATGCTGGAGTAACTCAGCGGGATAATCAGCATCTCTGGAGAGAAGGATTGGGTGATGTTTCGGGTCAAGACCCTTCTTCAGACCTCTGTTAAGCCCTCAGCCTGGGGTACTACAGGCCCCACTGTGAAACAAGATAGAAGACTAGACAGGTGCAGGGTTACCTGATGTTTGGTTTTGTCAAGAACGAACCAGCGCGATTTCCAAGCTTTCAGTAAAGCACCCCTCTTGTACAGTATTCCCTCGTATGACCTAGAATCACAGAAATGGTGGCAACTCACAGCACAGTAGATGGCTATTCAACCTGTCCTGTCTGCTCTTTTAAAGGCGGCTCCATCATTTCTCTTGCAGGATTCAAGACAATTGTAGGAAAGTTATGTACGAATTTAGATCTCTGATTAAAAAATTATTTCCTCTACCAAGTGACTCAATGATAAAAATCTTCTAGAAGGCCATCTTATCAGTGTCTTGTATAAGGATAGCAGCCCTTAACTTTACCAACCTCTAACTGTTGAAGTCCCTCAACTCCATAACATTTCGACATGGTGACTGGTATTACAGTGGAAGAACATTTTGGGGAAGGTGAACCTTGCTGGGAAGTATTAAATTGGAGTAAGGCAAATACAACATTATTAGTCAGGAGCTCGGAAAGGTACAGTCGTTATTAGCTTATAAGGAGAGGTTGGACAGACTTGCATTGTTTTCTCAGGAATGCTGGAGGTTGTGGGAAGATTTTATACAAGTATTCAAAAAACTATGAGATGCATAGATCAGGTAGACAGTCAGAACCCTTTTCTCAGGATGGCACATTCAAATATTAGAAGGCATAACTTTAAGGTGAGAGGGCAAAGCTTAAAGGAGGTGCGCAGGGCAAGATTTTTACACAGAGGATGGTGAGTGCCTGGAACACACTGCCAGAGGTGGCGGTTGAGGCAGATACAATAGTGGCATTTAAGAGACTTTTGAACAGGCATATGGATATACAGGGAATGGAGGGATATAGATTATAAGCAGGGCAGATAAGAGTTGGTCTTGCCATCATGTTCAGGCACAGACATTATTGGCTGACGGGCCTGTTCATGTACTCTACTGTTATATGTTCCCTGAAAGGGACTTGCAAACACGCAAGACTACTTTTTGAACCTTGGACTTGAAACCTGATGAGGCTAAAATGGCCATGTAAAATGTGCTCTATCAAAAACCAGGTGAAAGGTGCTCTGGCGATTCTTGGCTTCAGCCAGCAATTGATATATTAATCCCTACTACATCACAATGGTATGAGATACAGAAAGTATCCTTTTTTATTGGACAAGTGGATAAATGATTTACTGCACAAAACACATAATGCTGGAGGAACTGGCAGCATCTGTGGAGGGAATGGACAGACGATATTTCCGGTTGGTACTCTTTCGGTGCTGTGTGGGTAATAAACTACATTTCATAACCACTGCATGAATTTTTAAATCATGGATGGAGGGAAGCAATCCATTGACATAGTTAATAACATCTTTGTTGGCCATCAACCCTCAACATACAACATTAAGTAACTTGCATCTTTTTGTTGTTGTTTCCTGTGCTTTATTATAAAAGAATGATTTTGGGATGGTCTGCATTTTCTGAAAGTTGGCCAGTTGATTGTTGTGCACCTGATCAGATTAATCTTATGTTTAAAACTTAACCCTTCAAAACCGCAATTCATCTACTGGAGGATACATGGGTTTCCCATTTTTACCTGGCACATCAGAGGCAATGTAGCACGTCAGCAAATCAATGTGTAAGCAGTGTCACGGGCTCAGAGTTGCCAAAGGAACAGATGGTTAATACAGCATGATAAACAGACCCATACCTGCCCTTGTGAAGAGTTGCCGCCTTCCCACTTGCCCCGGGGGGGGGGGGGGGGGGGGGGGGGGGGGAGTTTTGCCCTACCTGTGTTCACTTTCTGATGTCTGGAACTGGCTGTACAAGGTGCTTGTGCTCTTGCGGCCCATGATACCACTGGAGGGAGTGGACGTTGTGCTGCTGTCCGTGTCCAGACTTAGATTCAAGGTGGAACCAACAGCTGCCTCATGCAAATAAACACACTGCGATCGCCGATGGTGTGACAGGCTTGATGATATCAACAGGGAACTTGAAGACAAGTGCTGTAAAAAGAAGGGGTTCAGCAAAGAACAGCCACCAAATTATATTCCTTATCCACAACCTGGTAACCTCCCAGTTAAAGGGCACCACCCCTGCCATTTCCACTCAGCCACCCCTTCCCTGCATAACTACCATCCACTAAGTATAATACACGCTTTGCACTCACCTCATTTCTAACCAACGGACTCCTATTATGAGACTAGGACCTGTTTGTGATATCAGATATCAACCACTCAGCATCCACCACCCCAAGTTTTGTAAATGCATTTTAAACTGCAATAAGTCTCTCCAGTGCTCATAATTCAAGGTCAGGAATTGATTTGGTTGAATTTCACCACAGTGAGCAGAAGTTGTGTTTCTATTTCCCTACATTTCCTTTAGTTTGTCTGAGACAGGGTCACAGCTACATGGAAAACAATGAGTAGGAACCAGGAACAGTAGATGCTGGTTTATAAAAAAAGATAAAGTGCTGGAATAACTCAGAGGTTCAGACAGCATCTCTGGATTGGTGACATTTCGGGTCAGGACTCCTGTGAATACATTAGTGCTCGAGTGCTGACCTACCTTACCCTCCTGCATGCTCTCAGTCCGCTGGGTTGTTTTGATCTTGTCCCAAGTCTCTTTCCATTTACCTGGCACTTGACCCAGCTCACACTCCAGCATCTGCATCTCCTGTTGGATACAAAGGTGATCATTCTTAAATTCACAACCTTCCTGTTCAATATTAGCGCAGGTGATGAGATTAATTGCTCCATGTCCTCCCAATGGTCTATTTAAACAAAAGTTCACGTAACCAGCTTCACATACCTCACATTGTCAAACACAAGGAGAGTACATTCATTCATTCATTTATACACCTACATTGTTGGAATTCCAAGGACAAAAGGCCAGTTGATCAGTTTCAATGATGCACCCACATCCCTCCCCTACATTTGCGCAACAATTTCCAACTGCAGAGCATCATTAACATACCAAAAACATTGCAAGTTCCTTCATAGACATTTCTCAAACAATAACATTACAAGCTCCATCAAGAATAAAGATATAAAAGCTTGCCAAAAAGGTGAATTTTCAAAAGTGTCTTAAAAGAAAGTAAAGAGGTAGAGAGAATTAGTGAGGGTATTCAAGAGCTTTATTGACAGATCTTGAAGTTACAACCAAACCAATTCAAGGATACTCAAGGGCCATATTGAGAGCACAGATGGCCCGGATATTAGAGCTGCAGGAGATTATAGACAATGGATATGCAAAACCTCAGATGAATTTCAAAGTAAATGCATCGTTAGTCTTCTTCAGCAGATTGAGGAAATTCGGCACGTCTCTTCCAAACTTCTACAGATGCACCATAGAAAATATACTGTCAGGTTGCATCACAGCTTGAATTTGGGAACAGCTCTGCCCAAGACCATGACAAATTGCAGAGAGTTATAGATGTAGCTCAGTCCATCTCACAGACCATTCTCTCCACCATTGACTCAATCTAAATTTCATGCTGCCTCGGAAAAGCAGTCAACATAATCAAAGACGTGCCATTTCATTTCCCAGCTCCCGTCCAGCAACAGGTACAGATTTTGAAAGTGCACACCACCAGACTCTAGAATAGTTTCTTCCCATCTGTTATCATGCTTCTGAATGAACCTTCCATAAACTGGGGTACTCCCCGATTCACCTCTACCCCATTGAACTTTGTCTATGGAACTGTTGTGCTGAAACGCTGAGAATACTAGTCTGCACACTGTCTTCTACTTCCTTTTCTGCTTTCCGCAAAGACCATTGCCACCGCAACTCCCTGATCAACGTCCCTTCCCACCCAAACCACCTTCACCCCAGGTACTTTCCCCTTCAACCGCAGGAGATGGAACACCTGTCCCTTTACCCTCCCCCCTGACTCCGTCCAAGGGCCCAAACAGTCTTTTCAGGTGAGGTAGAGGTTCACTTGTACCTCCTCCAACCTCATCTACTGTATCCGCTGCTCCAGGTGTCAACTCCTGTACATCAGCGAGACCAAGCGCAGGCTCGGCGATCGTTTCGCTGAACACTTCCGCTCAGTCTACCTAAACCTACCTGATCTCCCGGTTGCTCAGCACTTTAACTCCCCCTCCCATTCCCAATCTGACCTTTCTGTCCTGGGCCACCTCCATTGTCAGTGTGATGCCTAGCGCAAATTGGAAAAAAAGCACATCATATTTCGCTTGGGTAGCTCACACCACAGTGGTATGAACATTGACTTCTCTAACTTCAAGTAGCCCTAGCTTACCCTCTCTCTCCACCCCCTCCCCATTCCCAGTTCACACACCAATCTTACTGTCTCAGACTACATTTTATCTCTGTACCGCCAACTCCCCTGACATCAGTCTGAAGAAGGCACTCGACCCGAAAACGTCACCCATTCCTTTTCTCTAGAGATGCTGCCTGTCCCACTGAGTTACTCCAGCATTTTGTGTCTACCACTGTCTTCTCCCCTTTGCTCTACCTATTGTAGTTGAGTTTGAGTTGATTGTATTTATGATCAATATTATCAGATCGGATTGGATAGCATGCAAAACAAAACATTTCACTGTACCTCAGTACATGTGACAATAATAAACCTAAACCTAAAGAAAATAATGTTAAAGCTGAAGTATAGGACAGAATGGAGAGAGTGTTGATGTGATTAAGCAGATGAAAGAGAAGGGTTGAAGAGAGATCATACTAATGCTGATTGACCAGCTGTGCTTTGGAATAGTTGAGACAAGAGGTAACAAAGAACATGAATGCAGATTTCAACACAACATGACCGGAGAAAGAGAGGGACTTGGTCGGGATTAATGAGTTGATAATCGGTGGTATTAATGAACCAAGGAATGAGAAGCCTGTATTAAACTCAGACTAAAATATTTCAGCTAAGCGTTGCTCCCAGGGAGAGGCTGCAATGATTGTTTACATGTTGGAGTTTATAAAAAAGAACTAAGGATGACAGCGGTGTTTCACTGGAGGGAATAGCTGCCCATCCAGTTTTACATGTTGGATGAGCAGCCTGGTTACAGACACTACAAGGCCAAGGGAGGCAGTAGTGAGGTATAGCTAAATGTCAGTTTATCTGATTATGCTCCCTCACACAGTAGACAGCAGAACACATTCATGAATTTTACACCCACATTTTTGCACAGATTAACAATTGAATAAATCCATGGACTCCCACCCTGCCAAACACGAGAAAACAAAATCATATTCCCAGTATTATTCCAGCCATAGTCAAACATACTTAACATTTGAATGTGACACAAACATCACACAGCTCTTATTATGGATTGTTTGTATTTTCTTGAGGGAAAGTTTGTACACTCAAGCCAGAGGAGACTGGCTGCTTACCTACTTACATATGAATCCACAAACACCGCACAATCTGGGGGTAAGCCACAAACCAAGTTCAGATAATGCCCACACACACACACTAACTCCCAGTATAAACTTTACCTCCAACAGTTTACTGATAGCATCAGGTTCTGTCTTATTCTGGTTGTCATAACAGGGCCAGACAATCTTGCGATGAGTCTGTGGTGCCATGGTATCCATTCTTTCCCCGTCATCCACTTGTTCTCGTCGACCATACACCAGCTCCCAATCATAAGGTGGCCCTTCAGAAAGTGTCTCGTGTGTGTAATAATCCCAAACCTTCAGATTGGAAATGTTTCCATATGGTCTCAAAACCTGCAGGTTAACAAGAGTCTGGAATAAGTGGGATTTGATAACCTGTCTTCAATTGGACCAACATTCTGTGGATTATCGGATGTCACCACTGTTAGATCAATAGTAGTCATAAAACACATAAACGTCACCTATTCTTTTGAAAAAAGCTCCACTTTCAACAAACAGCAAGAAATCTCACCTCTCCATCTTCGGGTGCATACAGATAATTGAAGAAGATTGGCGTTTTCTTACTCAGTCTGTCAATGTAGTCCCACACTGATTTGTATATGTGTTGGCTCTTTTTCTCACCTTTCTCTTCGTACATTAGTCCTGCAGAATGCAGCCATAAAAACATCAAGGTTATTACATAATACAATATTATGGACTTTTGTCTACAAGGCGGAATAGGATGAGCAAGGGCCTATTAGTGCCATCTTGGGGAGAAATGTCATCCCATTACAGTTTTAAAAAATCTTACTGGAGACTAGAACTCCTTGAGCTTATCAGCCTGCACGAGTTCCAGAGACAAATTAAATAAAAAACGTCAGAGCAGCATAATCAACAAGCTATAATGAAGGCATAAAGGGCTGGTGTAATGCAGCGGGTCAGGCAGCATTTCTGGACCGGCAACGTTTTAGGTTAGAATCCTTCTTCACACTCAAGGGTCTGAAGAAAGATCCAGCCTGAAATGGCACATATTTACGCCAGAGATGCTGCCTGACCTCCTGAATTACTCCAGCACATTGTGTCTTTTTTTTGGTAAACCAACATCTGCAGTTCTTCGTGTCTAAGCCATAAAGAGGGTTAGTTATAAACTGAAAATAGACAAATGCATATACATTTCCCTCATTTGCACATTTAAACAAACAAACAAAAAAACTACATTTGTGGCATTTTCTTCTGCAGTCCGTGACAATCTGGTGCCTGGGATATTATCTTTTATCACAAAACAGATTTGAGAGCCAGGCACAAAATGGTGCATTTTAGGAGGAAAATTCTGGCCATTAACATCCTAGTCAGAGCAGCCTTTAGCTCACCAGTCTGCAATGAGTTTTTAGAGTGCAACTTGAAATCTAAAACCTCAGAGCAAACAGCAATCAGATCTCAACATCAGTCTGCATAAATCTTTATTCCAAGAAGCAGACTGAAATTGTTGCCAGTACTTCTGGATGCCCTAATGAACTACGGGAGCTTGCCAACCCACCCTACAACCCCATGTTAACCCACAGAGACATCTTCCTCTAACACACTACCGGTTCCCCCCACTCTTATAAAGACAACTAGAAGAAGCTGGTTGCAATGTTACCAAGTTCAATCCTTTCATGATCAGAATCCAGCAAGAAAGTTCGGAAGCGGTTGGATACGTAATGATATGCCAGAAATTTTAGGTAATATTGACTGAACTCAAACTCCATCGGAAATTGCAAATGAATCTGAAAATAGAAAGGAAATAATTAGGAGAACTGCCTGCAGGCACTCAGCAAAGATCCACTTCCACGCGAATGATGAGTTTCTACAGGAACCCGGACTCCATTAATCACCGATTGTTAGTGTGGCCACTGCACAGGGAAAGTGCGGATGGGGTGGGCTAGCTGGAAAAGCACAGTATGCAGTTGGAGATAGGTGGACGTAAGTGGGTTTGGATGGATAAAATCACATTGGCTATAAAATATGAGGGCATGTAAGATTTAGTACAAAGCACTCAGTCTGAAGAAGGGTCTCAACCCAAAACGTCACCACTTCTTTCTCTCCACAGATGCTACAGTCCCACTGTTACTCCCAACTTTTTGTGTCAATCTTCGGTTTAAACTAGCATCTGTGGTTCCTTCTTAATACATTGATTTGCTGATGCTAATAGTGATAACACAGTAACTTAACCGTATCAATTTATATAAACCCCAGGAAGATTCAATTAGTTAGTTATCTGAATTATCTAGATACAGCCGAGTTAAAAAATAACCATTAGTCTTTTGGTCATTTAATCTCTTTAGTATATAGTATTATTTCTAAGATTATCTACAGTTGTGTGATTTCATTCACGATTTTATAAAAAGGAAAATAACGACATTTCCCCAATAGCTCTTGTGACCATTAGTTTGTCCCAAAGCATTTTACAACCATGACGTCTGGTCAATATGTATGGAACAAGCTCCCCCAAGTGCAATAATGTAGATTAACTGCAGACCAAATAATCTTGACTGTGTTAAAGGGATAAGAGACAGGACAGAAGAAAAAGTTTCCATGTTCTTTCTGAAATAACAACATCGGTGATTTAATGTTCAACAGAAGATTAAACCTCAAAACAAGAAGGTTAATTCATTCACTCAACACTGGTGACAACTGGCGATTGATCATCAAAATGAAAACACTATTTGCATAAAATCAATGCTGCCAACAGAGCACATCACCAAGGAGTTTATTGGGTATACTACACAATAATCTCATCAGGTCGCCGACACTAATTTTCCCACACAGTGAGCTCTTCCATGAACCCTAATCATTGATAGAACTGCTGATACAGAGAAAGAAGGGATAGTGAATGACACTTAAGGTAAGTGAATAGTTTTTGAGCCTTTAACTACATGAAGCAGAAATTGACACACCATCCTAACTTCCACTGTGCTCTCAAATTCATTTGGGCTTACTCTGACTCTCTCTCCACTTTCCTGATCTTTCTATCTTCATCACAGCGAACAGACTATTGACTGACGTCTACTGCAAACCCACGACTCCCAGTTACCTGGGCTATACCTCCTCGTATCCTGCCCCTTGCAAAGCCACCATCCACTACTCTCAATTTTTCTGCCTCTGATACATTTGCTCCCAAGTTGAGGCTCTCCATTCTAGGACATCCAAAATGTCTTCTTCCTTCAGTAAACGTAGTTTCCCCCGATGACATTGTTGAATTCTTCACTCCACATCTCCTTTGTGTTTAGTAGTTCAGCTCTTGCTCCCCCTCCCCCCTCAGACTGAACAAAGAATGTGTTCCCCTGGTCCTTATCGTTCACTCCCCCCCCCCCCCCCCCCCCCCCCCCCCCCCCCCCCATAACATAATTCTGTGATATTTCCGTCACCTTCAACATGATGCCACCACCAGTCACATCTTCCCATCCCCACCCATGGTAGGCAGAAACCCCTCCCTCTATAACTCCTTAGTTCATCTATCCCTTCTCACCCAAACCACCCCTTCACCAGAAACTCTCCCTGCAGGAAATTTAACACCTGTCCCTACACCTCCTCAATTATATCCATCCAGGGACCCCAGCAGTTCTTCCAGGTGAAACAGATGTGCACGTGCACCTCCTCTAACCTCATATACTGCAGTTGGTGTTTCCCACATGGCCTCCTTTACACCAGCTGGACCAAGTGTAGACTAGGCGACTGTTTCACGGAATACGTGCTCGGTCCGCCAGGGTCTGCAGGATCTCCTGGTTGTTAACCATTTTAATTCTTCCCATTCTCATTCTACCCTTTCTGGCCTGGGCCTCCTCCATTGCTAGAATGGGGCCACATGCAAACTGGAGGAACCACATCTCAATTCTACTTGGCTGATTTTAACTAACTCCATTTTCCCTTCACCCTGTCCCCATTGTCCAACCATCTGGGATTAAAAAACCCCTATCACTTGCCAGACTTTGTCCTCGGGTCCCACTTCTCTTTCAGCTCACCCCCCACAATCAGTCTGAAGGGTCCCGAACCAAAACGTTGCCTATCCATGTCCTCCAGAGATGCTGCCTCGCCAGCATGAGTTACTGGAGCACTTTGAGTCTGTTTTTGTGACCAGCATCTAGTTTCCTTGTGTTTACCATTTACATACCGCGATGGAAAATCATAGGATAACTGCATGTTTCTCACAGTGAGAAATGCCAAAAAGTGCCAGAAGTCATTTTATAAAGCACCTACCTGATGTACACAGTCAAGAAATTGTAGGAAGACTGGTGTGAAGCCACTGCTCTGACTGGCCATTGTCTGAGCACCACGATGACTGAAACGGTGCCCAAATGACAGCCATTCCTTCTCAATCAGAAGACGGAAGCCCTCCAATGTTCTGTAATGTTGGTCAGACAACAACTGCACTAAGGACACTACCTGAAAGCAATTCAAGAACAAGTCAGAATAACCAATCCATTTATTCTACTAAGAAAAGATGTCAGGACAAGGCTAATTGAAAGTTGTGATGGAAAGTTTTTTCATCTCATAGCCTCTATGACACTATTAGTATCTCTCCTCAATCTTTTTCATTTTACTTCAATATAATTTACTACCTGTACTTTATGCTCATCTAGATTCCTCTCAAGTTCGGCTACAACAATTAAATTCATGGTAGCGAGTTCCAGATTAAAATCACACCAATGGTACCTTAAAAAGCACCTTTGTCTCGGCGTTGGGACTCCTTCATAAACAGAAACATCTCCACAAATTTAATTACCGTCGAAGACCTATACCTGGTCACATCCAAGCCTTTGTTTACTAGTTACAGAGCTTAGTCCTGTGCAATCTTTCCAGGTATGTGTTTCAATTTAGACAGAATCCTTGTATGTCTTTTTATGCATCTTCAGCATCTGCACATTGGTACTATATTATGGGGATCATAACTCCTTGTGAGTTTTGCCATGGCTCTAAATGAGAAGAATGTAGCTTCTCTGCTTTCAAATTCTGTTCTTTTAGAAATAAGTTACAGGAATTTTGATTTCTTGTGCTTTATTGATGCTAAATAAATGCACTATAAATAATCTCCAATTTAATATTGAAAATCTTACTGCCTCCAAGAGTTATGAGCCTGTCCCACTTAGGCGACTCTTTAGGCGACTGTCAGGGACTAATTTTAATGGAATTCACCTACGACACCTGGCGACAACCTAAGACAACACCTACGTCAACCTATGAAATTTTTCAGAGGAAAACATTTTTCACACAGAGAGTGGTGAATCTCTGGAATTCTCTGCCAGAGAAGGTAGTTGAGGCCAGTTCATTGGCTATATTTAAGAGGGAGTTAGATGTGCCCCTTGTGGTATCAGGGGGTATGGAGAGAAGGCAGGTGCAGGATACTGAATTGGATGATCAGCCATGATCATATAGAATGGCTGTGCAGGCTCAAAGGGCCGAATGGCCTACTCCTGCACCTATTTTCTATGTTTCTATGACAGCAAAAATTGTCGCTACAGTTGCCAAAAATCTTGCGGCAGTCGCCTGTAGTCACCCAGAAAATCGCCTAAGTGGAACAGGCTCATTACAACTGAAGTTTTTTTGAAGTGCAGAAACTGTGCAATGAGAAATGAAACCAATTTATGCACAGCAAATTATTACAAACTGCAAGTTAATAATTAGTTCTTGTCTTTCATGTTAGTTGAGAGATAACTATTGGCCAGACAACAGGGCTAATCCCCCTGCTCTTTTGAGAGCCCAATAAGAGAATACCCTAATCTGGGAATGTTCAGCCCGATACACAAAAATGCCTTATATTTATTACCTGTGGGCATATACTGATCACAGTAACTGCAGAAGTAACCTTTGCAGTGTCCACCCTTGCAGTGATCGTGGAGATGGACCTCTCCATCATAACTTAACTCTCAAAAACAGTTTCCTTGTCTTGAACAATCTGCTCCATTAACAAGTCTGCTGTGGTTTAATTAAGGGTGGATCTTTATAAACATATACCCATGCAGTCTAAAAAGAGGTTGCTGCACCAGGCCTGGCCAAGCTAAATGGAACCCGAGAACAGATCTTGGGGCATTCTCAAAGCAAACATTGCCCCTTGGTTACAGTTTTCTTGTGTCATCTTTTTCTTGGGAAAGCTCTAAGGAGCCAATGGGTAAATATGCTTCCTACTGCAGTGTTAGGTCAGATGGGAAAATAATGTTTTGATTAGATTTATCTTTGACTTTGCTGGGGCCAAGTGAATTATCAATCAAGATGCTGACTCCCAATCACTTTCTGTTGACTCCTACTAGAAAGTATGCGCAGTCCTAAATGGAGGGAAGCATGGATGTACTTGGAAGATGTATGGAGCGATTGGTATGTCTATGAATAGGGACAGATGTGATTTTTAAAAAATCATTAAGATATATTCTTTTCTCTTACAAATATGGAAGGAAAAAAAATGATAAGTAAGCGCAGATACCTGAGTGGTTACATCCCAGCCATCCTCCAGACTGATGAGCACCGAGGATCCATTGTCCAACAACTCAACAACCAGCACTGAGACCTGGAGCAACTTGTGTAACTAGTAAAATAAAACAAAAAGGGGTCAGCGCAAGAAGAAAGTGGGATGGTCAGTGCCAGATGCAAAAATAATGAATCGGAGCTGAAAAAAAGGAGAAAGTGATCAGGGAAAATGGGAGTGGGTGTTTATAGATGGATAGGGCAGAAGTGTTAGATTTGGAGGAGAAATAAATAAGTTGAAATACCTGTGAGAGCCAGTCTGATTCCTCCAGTGAATGGTAGTAGGATGTGTTCGATTCGGTGCACGCTGAACTTGGCACACATGCTTTCATCAGCTTCTTAAAGCTGTTCTTCACCTGTCGTACATCAAATATCTCAATAGGGACAACCTCCCACTGTTGCAGCGGGTCCTGTTTTGCCCCCTGGACAAATAATGAAATGTTTGAGTTTCTGGTCTACTGCAAATTCATCATATAATTACTTACATTTTGAAAGATGCCCAGTTATCAAGCAACGCAAATATCTCACTTCACAGTACCACAAACTGACAACTCTCAAACTGGTTTCATTTTTTACTTGACAGAATTTCTTCAGAATGGTTTATCAACCAATAGATTCCAATAATCCAGGGCTCTTCTTTGAATGCAAACATTTATGGCAATTGCTGCCATGGATACTCCAATGAGAGAGATACATCAATCAGATTCCTTTTTGAGTCCTCAATTCAATAGATATTGTAATAGATAATAGTAGCATCATAAGCTACAACAAATAACCAATATCGTCAGCAACAATTAGTGAGAGGATAACACTTTGAGACAGTGACAGAGACTTAAAGAGATGTTCTACTGTACTTGTATCTATCTTTATTTATATATATAATGCTGTAACACTATATTCTGCATAGTCATACAGCATGGAAACAGGCCCTTTGGCCAAACTTGCCCACACCGACTAACATGTCCCATCTACACTAGTCCCACATGCCTGCATTCGGCCCATATTCCTCTAAACCTGTTCATTCCATGTACATGTCTAAATGTTTCTTAAACATTGCAATGGTACCTGCCTCAACTACTTCCTCAGGCAGCTTGTTCCATACACTCATCACACCTTTGTGTGTAAAAGTTACTCGTCAGGTTCCAATTAAATCTCCCTCCTCACCTTAAACCTATGCTGTCTGGTTCTTGATTCCCCTACTCTGGGGAAGAGACTCGGTGCATCTACCCGATCTATTTCTCTCATGATTATGTACACCTCTATAATATCACACCTCAAGCTCCTGCGCTCCAAGGAATGTAGTTCTAGCCTGCTCAACCTCTCCCTATAGCTCAGGCCCTGGAGCCCTGGCAACATCCACATAAATCTTCTCTGCGCCCTTTCCAGCATAACATATTTCCTATAACGTGACGCCCCAAAATGAACACAATACTCTAAATACATCCTCACCAACGTCTTATATAAATGCAACATGACCATCCAACTTCTATACTCAATACTCTTACTGATGAAGGTCAAGGTGCCAAAAGCCTGTTTGACCACCCTATCTACCTGTGATGCCACTTTCAACAAACTATGTACCTACACTCCTCGCCCCTCTGCTCTGCACCACACCCCACCACCCTACCATTCGCTGTGTAGGTCCAGCCCTACTTAGTCTTCCCAAAATGCAGCACCTCACACTTCTCTGCATTAAATTCCATCAACCATTCCTCAGCCCACCTGCCCAACCGATCAAGATCCTACTGCAATTTTTGACAACCATCTTTATTATCTACAATACCACCCACTATTAGTTCATCCGTAACGTTGCTAATCATGCCATATATGTTCTCTAGTATTTTTCTCTGTGCTACCTGTTGTACTTGTGTACGACCTGATTGTACTCATGCATGGTATGATTTGACTGGATAGCATGCAAACAACGTTTTTCCACTGTATCTTGGTACATGTCACAATAATAAATCAATACCAATCCTATTATTTTTTTTCTTCTTATCGATTATTCTGGATGAACTTGTACTGCAAGGTCCGTCTCGAGCATTTCAAGATAGTGTTCTCACTTTTAGCTGAGACTTGTCCCCGATGATGTATAGGCCGACTCGCTGCTGCCTGAAATAGTGCGAGTCTGATGGGCCTCCATTTGCCTGCAGCGACAATGTTTCTTTTCCTGCTAATCGGATCCCCACATCTGCATTCAAGGAATAAGCACTCAATCGTCCACTGCCCCGGATACTGCCCCATTTCCCTGGAGAAGAAAGGTAAAGTTAATGTTAAATTGTCATCTCATCTTCAGATTCAACCTCAGCTCAAAACTTAATCTCTGTTGAGGCAATACTACCAGCATCAATCACCAATTCCTGTTGCCACCTCAATTTAATGAATCTAGGGTGTTACATGAGAAGGAATGAGTTATAGAAGGAAGATGGGGACACATCAGCAGAGTTGTGGAATGAGATGGGGGGGGGGGGGGGGGGGGGTGGTGGTGGAAGCAACATGAAAGTGGAGAGGGCATGACACATATCAGGAAAGGGTGGGAGAAAGAAAAGAAAGGGTTGCAGACCCAAAAACTAACTGGTTCATCTTTCTACAGATGCTGTTTTACTGACCGAGTTCTTTCTGCACTTGTTTTTATTTTAGATTCTAATAATTGCAGTTTTGTTTACCAAAGGAATATGGTTAGTGTATTGAAAATGTGCACCACATTTCAGATGCTAACACGGCGGTGAAATGAACATTTGTGGACTTATTGAAAACCAACAAATGAACGTGAAAAACTCAGGAAGTGACAGCAAATTGGCAACTATGCTAGCAAATCTATCAGGATGACCATTACATGGACACGGCATTCAAAAATAATTCAGTGCTAAAGATATGTTGGAAAAGGAAAAGATAATGAATACATTTTTCAACATGAGGAGGATGAAATCACTGGGTGGTTGCATCTAAGCACATTTTTTTTTAAATAAAGAAAAAATGTTCACACAAGTAAAAAAGAAAACCAGAAACAGGAACTGCCCCAATGCCAAGCACTGACAAGGTGGGGAACTGACAATCCAGTTTATGGTCTTACCTCCTTTACCTCCACAAAGGCTGGAATAACCTGTTCAGTAAACTCCAGAGCATTCAATCTAATGTCAGTGATAGGACTGATAATGGAATTGTTACTTCCTCCCCCACCCCCAGAAAACATCCAGAGACATAGTGCAAGAACAGTCAGGAAATAATCTAAAATCATGGGTAGGTAATGGTTGGGCAATCAAATTACAGTAGGACTTTAGTAAACTTGCAAAATGGGCACATAATTGGCAATTTTACTTCGGAGTCACGTGAGTGACTACGTGAAGAACCCCGCCAGGACGCATGCGTGTCATATCGCTACACACATTGCAACAAGTCACAGCAAGGGGGAACGACGTTCCCCTAGCGGCAAAATTTGAAAACCAGGAACAGCAGGTAAGAAGACTCTGCGTTCCTTCCACTCACCTTTTAGGTGGAAACATGGACCGGATCCATGAAGGCTGCGGGCGCGGGCACCCGGCAGCAGCAGCCTAAGGCACGCTAAACTCCCGTAATGGGAACAGCTGTGCCCGACTTTCGCTCCCGACTTGCTCCCGCACCGGGCCCGGCCGGGCGGGAGAGGGAAGCAAAAAACTAATGTTTCCCCGCGCTGAGTTTTTTCCACAGGAGGGGAAGCTGGACAAAGTAATGTCCACAAATGTGGCTAGTGAAGCTGGCTGGGGAGGACCGCGGAGTCGCGGGCAACCGGCAGCAGCAGCCTAAGGCACGCTAAACTCCCGTAATGGGAACACCTGTGCCCGATTTCGCTCCCGATTCGCTCCCGCACCGGACCGGGCGGGAGAGAGAAGCAAAACTAATGTTTTCCCCGCGCTGGGTCTTTACAGGAGGGGAAGCTGGACAAAGGAGTGTCCACAAGTGCTGCTAGTGAAGCTGGCTGGGGAAGACCGCGGAGTCGCGGGCAGCTGGCAGCAGCAACCAAAGGCACGTTAATCTCCCGTAATGTGAAGAGCTGTGCCCAACTTTCGCTCCCGACTCACTCCCGCGCCGGGCGGGAGAGGGAAGCAAAACTAATGTTCCCCGCGCTGGTTTCACAGGGGGGGGGGGAAGCTGGACAAAATAGTGTCCACAAGTGCTGCTAGGAAGCTGGCTGGGGAAGACCGCAAAGTTGCGGGAGGCAGCAGCAGCTGAAGGCACAAGCCCGGTAAGGGATCAGCTGTGCCGACTTTTGGTCCCGCGCCAGCCAGAACACCACGGCCGGGTGGGAGACTATTCAAATGGGGCCGTTGACTTTTTGACAAGTCAATAACGGCAGCAGACGGGGTGGAACGATGTTCACCCGTAGCAACAATTTTAACCTGGACCTGCAGGTAAGAGCTGCGGTCTTTTTTGTATTTACCATGCTGATTGCAGGTGCAGAAACCAACGGGCTGCGACAAAGCTGGTGGGCTAGATGGGATCAGCTGTGCCAGATGTCCTCCACACCAGCCATACAGTAAGGACAAAGCTGGAGAAGGAGGACCGTGGAGCAGTGGGCAGCCAGCAGCAGCCAGTGGCACTTGGATCACCCGTAGTGGGATCAGCTGTGCCCGATGTCGCCTCTGCACCGGCCAGATCCACGCGGCCGGGCGGAAAGGCTAGACACAAAACAAACAAGGTCGTGGACTCTGAGGAGTCCGACTTTGAACAACCGCGGGCGGCCAGCGCCCGAGAGCGCTGGAGCCGGAAGAAGCGGTGTATGGAGCTTTGCTCCAACATGACAGACTCCGGGAGATGGAGTCGGGGCACTGTGGGCCCTATGATAAGCCCACAGCAGTACCTCTTGAAGGGCTGCACAGTGCTTCTACCTCATCAGAGGGGAGCACTGAGGGTCAGTTCTGGGCTGACCTGGAAGAGGGGTCCGCAGAAGAAAAGACAAGTGTGCAGGGAGTGCAGGAACAAGAGAACCTACTGGAATCCACTATGGCCAACGACAGCACCCCCACGCACCCACCAGCAGAACTGGTGAAAGCTCGAAGGACCGGTACCCAAAACATGAGTCTTTTTAGGCCATGGCCCAGGCCGGCCTTCTTGGAAGATGCGGGGACCTCCAACGCCAACCAAACCGAAAATCCAGACCCCAGCGCTACAACAGCAGCGAAGAACCTACAAAAAGTAAACCTGCCACTGGTAACTATGGAGGTAGGTGGGTCTGGTTCCCTACATTATACAGTGGGCACGGAGATTGGGTGGAGATTACACTCTTTTCTGAATGCATGGAGCATGATAACAACCGATCCTTACATCTTAAGCAGTATCCAGGGATATACAACAGTTTATACACAAGTACAGCCCTCCAGTTCAACATATACTGAACTGAATGTTCGTGCCTTCTGATAAAGGAAAATCAAAAGCGCAAGCTGAACTGAAGCGGCTTCACATAAAAGGTGTAATTGAGAAAACTCAACACAAACCATTAGAATTCGTGCCCAATATATTTATCAAAAACAAAATAGATGATGGTCATCGCATCATCATAGATCTGACAAAATAGATACCTTTGTTACTGCTTAACAATTAATTTCCAAAGGTTACTTCAATGGCCAGAATCAATTTAAAAGATGCTTACTATTCAGTGCCTATAACGAGGTGACCACAGATGTTACTTAAAATTCAACTGGATGGGACAACTCTGACAGTATAAAGCACTGCCAAATGGGTTATCATCAGCCCAGGCTGTTCACAAAAAATTTGAAACCAGCCCTAGCATTTCTACGGAAACGTACACACATGGTCATGGCAATTATGGGCAAAACTTTGGAATTGGCCAAACAAACTGTAACAGCCACAAAAAAGTTATTTGGAAAACTGGGATTCATTTTTCATCCAGTTAAATCTAAACTAACGCCTTCCACTACCATGGACTACCTGGGGTTTCACCATTGATTCAGTTCACATGTCAGTGACTCTGCCTAAGGGAAAGGCTAGAGATTTAATAGAGGCTTGCAATAACCTCACTGACATCAGCAAACCATCCATCAGATTGGTAGCTAAAGTAATTGGCATAATGATGGCTGCCTTTCCAGCCACACAATTTGGACCTCTACATTACCAAAACATACAGTGAGCTAAATACAAGCACTCTAAATTATGCAGGTCACTTTGACAGATCTGTGAAACTACCAATCAAGCTAAAATGGAACTAAAATGGTGGATAGATAACATCTGGCCTTGTACCAATCCAATCATTGTCAGTAACCCTTCCATGGTACTACAAACTGATGCCAGTGCACTTGGGCGCGGAGCCACCAACACCATACCACCGTGGTAGCATACATTAACCACAGGGTGGAAACAAATCAACATCATGTGACAATCTGGCTATACAAATTGGCAATGATGTATCCAGAGAGATATTTGGATATCAGCCACTTACCTACCAGGAAGACTAAATTCAGTGGCAGACACCAGGTCACGCACATTTAATGAAAACACCAAATGGATGTTGAATAAAATAGTATTTGCTGATATCACAGCAAAATATGGAACACCAGATATCGATTTATTCGCATCCAGACTTAACCACCAGTTATCAAATTATGTTACATGGGAACCGGACCCTGGGGCAGCTGCGGCAGATGCATTTTCGCTGCATTGGGAGGGAGGGGGGGGATTGTTTATTTACTCATTCCCTCCTTTCCTGCCTCATCAGTCGGGTATTAAGAAAATACAACAAGACTCTGCATCTGGTATTGGTAGTACCCGATTGGCCTACACAACCATGGTTCCCAGTGGTATCAAAGACATGAACATCCCGTCTGTTCTGGAATATCTGGCAGGCCCCCACTATGATGAGGGGCTCAGTTACAGTGCCATCAACTGTGCCAGAAGTGCCCTATCAACTTACCTATGGCAGGGGACAGACCATTACACTGTTGGGACTCACCCACTGGTACAAAACCTATGAGGGGAACCAGATACTCCCAAATATGGGATGTGAGAATAATCCTGAAGATGCTCAGGAATTGGTCTCCAGCAACAGTTCTGTCCCTACACAGGCTGACATTAAAACAGTCATGCTAATAGTATTGGTTACGGCACAGAGGATACAGTCACTGCAAAAACTAGACTGGACAACATGACTTCCTCAACAGAAAATATTACGTTTCATATTTATGAGATAGTAAGCAGAACAGAAAAGGGATCAGCAGGCCTCAATATACAATTAGGTCATACCCAACAGATGACCGTCTGTATAATAAGACATCGTCGTTATACATGGAGAAAACGAATATCCTAAGAGGCAATGAAAAGGCACATTTTGGTCAGCCAATAGCAACCACACCAAGAGTGACGGTCCAGACCATCTCAAGATGGCTGAAACAGGTGCTAACACAGGCTGGGGTGGATACTAATTTAAAAAATCTCTTTCCACCAGGGCTGCAGCTACATCGGCAGCTATACAGTTGGATGTACCAATGGACCAAATCCTCAAGTCAGCAGGATGGTCTGGAGGGGAAAACATTCCAATTATTTTATAATAAACCAGTAATGAAACCTGGAACGTTTGCAGAAACAATTTAAGTTCTGTAAATTAATTTAAACCCATAAAAAGGGGTTATAAATTTGTGGTAAAAATTTTTATGATTTCAATGTCGAATTCATGTCCAAATTATGTTAACACAATTCCTCCCACAGTCAAGGCAGACGTGATGCATGGACTCGTTTCCGCGGCATGAAATCACAGAGCTTTAAAATCTTCAGTAGTCACTCACGTGACTCCGAAGTAAAATAGTAAGATTAAACGAGAACTTACCAGTTTGAAGTTTGATCTGTATTTTATGAGGAGTTACGATGAGGGATTACGTGCCCTCCGCTCCCACCCTGATCATATACTTAACTGGTATCGCTTCTCTAATCTTACTATGTTTAGTCATTACAGTTATCTGTGATTTCACACCGCTGCTTTGAAGAATGACACGCATGCGTCCTGGCGGGGTTCTTCACGTAATCCCTCATCGTAACTCCTCATAAAATACAGATCAAACTTCAAACTGGTAAATTCTCGTTTAATCTTACTATTAAATTTGAACTTATGATGGAGAAACAATAGACTGCAATTGGTGGAATCTGAACAAAAAACAGAGATTCTCAGCAGGTCAGGCAGTATCTGTGGAGGGAAACGATCAAATTATCATTTGGGTTGGGACTCTTCTTCTGGTTGATGTAGTGGGGGGGGGGAAGAAGCTGGAAAAGAGAGATGGGGTAAGACAAATCCTGGCACGTGATAAGTGGATACCGGTGAAAGGATGTGATTGGCAGATGTGTGGAGATAGTGACAAAGCCTAGAGGTGAAATGGAGTGTCAGACAGAAAGGAAGAGGAGAAATGACGTAAAGCCAGAGGGGAGGATATAAGTCGAGGATTACGGGAAAGAGGGGAGGGGAAAAGGGGTGATAAAAGGAAAATGGGGTAGAGAGGGGTGGGCGATGAGCAGGAGGAGAGGAAAGGGTGGCAGAGATGGTGAGAAATACATGCGTACATTGGAGAAATTGTGCGCGTGATGGAAGGGAATGTAAAGGGTGGGGCAGGGATTTAGTTGAAATTGGAGAATTCAATGTTCATGCCTTTGGGTTGTAGGTTACCAAGCAAAATATGAGGTGGTGTTCTTGTAGAATACTATGATAATGGATCAAGAGATCTTAGACATCTTGGGGGGAAAAAAGTTTAAATGAGGACAACAGATACGCAATTTTTTTAAAAGCAGCATTGCAAATTAATCAGGTCATTAAATTTCAAAGCAACATGGAGGAATCACAGCAAGAGGCATGTTATACATGCATTGAGCCTAGCCTAAATCATGTTGATGTGAACAGCTCTGGTGTCCGTATTAATTATTAAAAAGCACCGGAGAGCATATAGGGAAGACTTATCAAAAAACCTTTTATTAATTATTTTATTAATTATTTATGAACAAAAGTAGTCACTGGCATGTCTAACATTTATCTCTATCCATATTTTGCTTAGAGAAAGCATTGGTGAGCCACTTATTGAATCACTGTAATCTTTTGGGTGAAGACATTTCAGTGATTTTGGGTGGAGGATTCTAAAGTTCAGACTCAATTAAATTAAAGGAATTACTGAATGATATATTTCCAAGTCAGGATGGTGGAGTACAAACACAAGCCCACTGACTCTAAAATAAGCACAATGCTTCCCACTGCAGACTGGTAGTGTTTCCATGAATCTGATGCTCTTGTCTTTTTGGTGGTAGAGGGTGGTACTTTATAAATACTGTGATCTTGTAAAGTAACTACAATACACAATGTAAATGTTACACGTGCAAATGCAGAGGGGATGACAAGCATCCTCTGGGTTATCCTGGATTGTGTAGATCTTCTTGGATGGTGGAGCTACCCATATACAGGCAGGGGGAGAGTATTCTATTCTCTCGATTTGTGCCTTGTAGAAGGCAGGTGTTGGAAAGAGACTGGAGGGTCAAGAAGAGTTACCAAAAATATCCAACCAATATTCCGTTCCCGTGACCACAGTATCGGTGAATTTAAATTTCTGATTAATGGTGACCCCACTTCAAAAACCTGGAATATTGATGGTGATGCACCAGAAGAAATGTGATTTGAGAGGTCATGCTTATCCAGACAACATTATAATGGGAAAGGTCAACACTGCAAGGTGCAGGCTGCATGCAGATGCAAGATTTTTTAATATATTATGGATTATATCATACCTGAAATAGTTATGGGATAATCATTGTACACAGATATGGTAAATGTCAGGATATTCATCTCTTGCAGCTGTATTTGCTGCTGAGCAAAGGCTTAAGCCATAACTAATTTAGTCAAGAGAGTGCAACAGGCTGTTAAAGGTGTTAGAACAGGCAATATCAGTTTCTACATGCCGAAGCAGATCATTTCTTGCCTTCGCTTATTCTTGTTAGCCCTTTCAAACACAAGGGTAATATGGGTTATTGTCCTTGTGCTCAATACTATACCTTGAGGGCTTTCTCTCCCCTTCAATGTGGCCCTTGGATTTGCCAGAGTGATGACTCTGGCTCTGTTTCCTAATACTGAGAAGGCACAGCATAAAATTAAGTAGTTGAACTTTCTCCAGGAATTAGACATGTCACATAATAGTTAAAACCAGTGACACACTCAGAATTAATTAACTGCACAGGTCAGACATACCAGTCTCAATTAACATAACACGCAATGGTTTGGCATTGCACTGACACCGCTAGCAGCACATTGTTATTCATTATAGTCTAATACAAGACATTGCAAAACCCATTTCAGTCTAGAACAGGCAGACACAAAATGCTGGAGTAACTCAGCGGGACAGGCAGCATCTCTGTAGAGAAGGTATGGGTAACGTTTTGGGTTGAGACCCTTCTCTAACAGAGCGCACTAGTCCCATACAGGGAAATTATACCCACTTCTCTCCAGGATGGAGCAGTTCTATCCATTTAGTCTTTACAACACTAATACCAATTATTTTAGAGGGCACTCTCAGCAATTTGAGTGGACCTGGGAACTTTCCATGAAGGCCCAGGGTGGGAGATTAAAATGCATTTCCCAGTACTATTTTTGTTTGGCATTACTTAGGTGCTGCGTTAATGAGCTCAGAGTTCTTCCTTAATATTATATGGTTATATGGTTAATATTGTAAATTTCAATGTGAGCCATTGCTTCCTAGTGCAAAACTCCCAAACGTGCCTGTTTCCCACCTCTATTTACTCTCAAAGATTTTGTTGGTCTGCCGTAACCCAGTACTTTTGTCGAGTTGGTTTAGTCTGTTAGGAGCAGATTTAGGGCCACTGCTGACTAAAGCATCAACGCCAACAGCTGCACCTCTCTCCCATTGATCCTGCTGTAAGGGTGTTTCAGTTCAGAAGGCAGATTTGAAGAATAGGATTCTTAAGGATAAATCACCAATTATGTGCATGCTTCAGGGATTCAGCGATTCTCACCTCCGCGACTGAAAGTACTCGGCACATCTTCCTTTCCACCCATCACCTGTTTTATCAGTACACCAATCTTTGGCTGCCTCTGTTTATCAGATGAGTCTACAGAACATTACAAGAGATAGGTCAAGAACAGATTCCCAAGAATAGAAAAGGATAGAAATCCAATGAAGGAACCAAAAACAAAACCACGAAACAGGTTATAAGCTCATAAGTGATAGAATTAGGCCATTCAGCCCATCCTCCACTCCGCCAGGTCAAGTAGATTTCCCTTATAATTTAGCAGGCCACGTCAGAGAAAGGTTGAAACCAGCAGGGAAACAGAAGGATAATTTACAAGTGTTGAGTGTGAGCCAGTGGCCAGAAAAGCTCAATCTCCCTTTATACGCGTCATTCATGCCAATCAGCATTGAGAGAATCCACATGCAGCATCTCCAAATACGCCAACTGTTACGTAACTGAAGGACTTCATTCAACTTCAATAACACATCCTTACTTTTGCATTCTACATAAACATGGCATTTTAAATAGCGAGGAGGCCAATTTTGGAGTATGTAAAATTAAAAGTACAGGATCAGGAAATTCTTGGCCTTGGACACAGTTGGATTGTTGGGAGGCAGAAGTACATCAACACAAACTGGAGTAATATTAGAGATTATGAAGATTGACCAGAATCAAAGGCATCCCGAGACTAGCCAAACAGTAATGCAAAACGTCACCCATCCATTTCCCTCCATAGATGCTGCCTGACTCACTGGAGTTCCTTCTGCAGTTTGTCTATTGCTTAGCAATTAGCATGTTTTGGCATAACTTGCAGTTATACCATAAGATAACATGGCTCAACGACTACCGCCCGGTGCACTAATGTCCGTGGTAATGAAGTACGTGAGATTGATTATGGCGCATATCAACTCCTACCTTAGCAAGAATCTGACCCCACTACAATTTGTCGACCACCACAATAGATCAATGGGAGATGCCATATCTCTGGCTCTCCACTCTGCACTGGATCACTTGGACAATAAAAACACATACATCAGGCTGTTGTTCATCGACTACGGCTCAGAGTTCAACACCATCATCCCCTCCAAACTTGTTACCAATGTCAGGAAACTGGGTCTCTGTGCATCCCTTTGCAACTGGATTCTCGACGCCCTCAACAACAGAACACAATTGGTACAAATTATCAACAACACTTCCTCCTCCATAACCATCAGCATAGAGGCACCCAAGGCTCTGTGCTCAGTACCTTGTTCTACTCACTGTATATCCATGACTGTGTAGTCAGACATAGTTTCAACTCCATCTTTAAAGGAGCAGATGGCACCATCATTATTGGATGAATTCCAGGTAATGAAGAGTCAGAGTATAGGAGGGATATCAATCGTTGGATTGAATGGTGCCAGACCAATAATCTTGCTCTCAACATCAGTAAAGCCAAGGAGTAGATTGTTGACTTTAGTAGAGGCAGACCGAGGATCCACAAACCTGTCATCATCAACAGGTGGGTTGTGGAGAGTCAACAACTTCAAGTTCCTGGGCGAACATATCTCTGAAGGTCAGTTTGGGCTCAACACTTTGATGCAATCATAAAGCAAGCTTTTCTACACTTCTACTTCCTTCGAAGATTATGGAGATTTGATATGTCGACAAATACTCTCTTGAACCTCAAAAGGTGTTCAGTAGAGAGCATTGTGACTTAGTTGCATCACGGTCTGGTTCAGTAACTCAAATGCCCATGAATGAAGATTATAAAAGTGGTGGACACTGTCTCACAGGTACTGACCACCCCACTAAAGAAAGGATCTATGGGAGATGTTGCCTCAAAAACATAGCCAGCATCATTAAGGACTCAAACCACTCAGGCTATGCTCTCATTTCACTCCTGCCATCTGGAAGAAGATATAGGAGCCTGAAAACTGTGACCTTCAGGGTTAAGGAACAGCTTCTTCCCAACATCCATCAGGCTACTGAAAACTACAAACACCAACTAAACTTCCAACTACCTTGGTTGCATTAGGGATTTCAGGCTTTGTTTTAATTTGCACTATATTGGTGTTTTTTTATTTGTTGAACTTTAAAAAAAAAAGTTATCTATTGAGTACTGTGTTTACAAACCTATTGTGCTGCTGCAAGTAAGAATTGAATTATTCAGTTTCAGTACAAATGACAATGAAGCACTCCTGACTCTTTACTCTCTTCCAGATGCAACCAATCCACATCTTACTCCACTGATAATTTCTTAACAAAAAGGAAAATCTCACAAACCTGAGCTGTGCATGTGAGCAGAAGTGAAGCCACTGAGAGTGTTGCGCCCACCCGTGTCTGCATAGTGTGGCATGGAATTGATCACTGCCTGGAGATACTTCTCTTGCTCTAAACTGGTGGAGTCTGTCTGCGAAGGTCCTGAAATAGAAAAATGTTTCTTAAAAGCACCTTCAAGAAATTTGAACAGCTATAGTTACATAGACTCAAATTGGGGTGAGAACAGATAACATAATCTGATAAAAAAAATTGCAAATAAAACCTGGTCAATAAAAAACACTCAATGAATGGGGAAACACCTGCACAAATTCCATTCCATTGTCTATTTCACTCTAAATATTTAGCACTCACTGCCTGTAGGCTGTTACATGTGTGTACTCGACATTGGAATACCTGTTCCTTTTACTATAACTAATTACAATCTATAATAGTCTCAAACCACTTCCTCAATAGTTCAGTGCAGACACACCCATAATTTCAATGAGTCATTATTGTGCATGCCCGGGTCATAGGTCACTCGCTATAAACATTCTCGGCAGCTGTGGTACTGCATTGTGTGCAGGCCTAATTTTCGTCCGTGGCCAGGCCCGGGTCTCTGGCGCAGTTGAGTTGCTGCTGGGCAGTCCCCGTCCCCGTCCCCATCCCCTCTTGGGTGTGGCGTCCCTGTCAGGGGGTGTCCGGGGTGGCCCCGGACTTGCAGCCAGCGAGAGGGGGAGGCGCTGGCTCCAGCTCGGCTCTACCTGTTCAGCTGGGTTGGCCGGCAGCCCTGGACTGGTGGGGGTCTGGCCTGGAGTGGTGGCAGCCACGGACTTGCAGCCGGTGCGGAGGGGGGGGCTGGTTCTGGTTCTGGCTCTGGCTACCAGGGGCCCATTCCCCGACGGGCCGGGGACCGTCGGCTACGCCTCTCGCTTTGTCAAGTGGCTGTCGGTTAGCCCCCTTGGAGCTGGCGGGGGCTGAACGCCGGTCATCGGCGGGGATGTAAACGGGGGGCTGCGGTGGCTTGGCGGGTCAGGCAACATCTCTGGAGAAGTGTTTCAACCTGAAAAGTCACCCATTCCTTTTCTATGGGGATGCTGCCTGTCCCACTGAGTTGCTGCAGTGCTTTGTGTGCGTCTCCATTGATGGCTGGTGCTCGGCTTTCGCCGGATCAGTCTGCCCCCCCACCCCCCCGTCTCCCACTCACATCTGCCCCCTCTATCTCGCTGTTACACCCTGCTCTCCCGCTATCTGGCACCCACTTTCCTCATTTTTACACATAAATCATGAAAAACGATAAGAATTTATACAGGTTATACAGTCAGCGCTTCGCTCGATTTTTCTTTATAGCGAGTGTCCTTTGACAAATCCCACGATTCCTTGCGTTTTTCGGAATACCAAACTCGCTTATACTTCTTATGGTTAAGTTCCTATGGCACACACATCCCAACTGTAGCAATTGCATAATGCTTGCAACATTCCAGGTTCCACTAACTGTAATTCTGAAAAAGTATCCCACATGGAGTAGCGGCACAGCCCTCCCTCAGTATGACACTGTGGTTAGTACCTGCAGTTGGTGCATTCTGAGATTTGAAGAAGCCAACAACACTCTTTCCATGCAGTCCAGCTGATCGCAGAAGCACTGACTTAGAGCGTGAATTCTTCCAACACACAACAGGGAAGCGGTTCTGTCTATAACACCGTGAAATGCGTTGCATCGTGCTATCTTGTATCGTCTGTGGGATAATCAGGAGGCTGGGATAACTGAAAGGGGAAAATAGTGGGTTAACCAAATTTCATGCTGTCAAGTTCGCAGTACAGTTAAGCTTTTAGACAAAGCAATATCATTAATGATACAGTGCCCACCATGTTTGGGACAAAGACCCATCATTTATTTATTTGCCACTGCACTCCACAATTTGAGATTTGTAATAGAAAAAAATCACATGTGGTTAAAGTACACATTGTCAGAATTTAATAAAGGCCATTTTTATACATTTAACAGGTTAACCAGTGGTTTGCATCTTGTAGTGTAGCCTCTGCATTTCTTTTCATGAAGTCTTCTGTGGACAGTGTTCATTAACAAATCCACACCTGACTCCTGAAGAGTGTTTCTGATCTGTCGAACAGGTGTTTGGGGATTTTGCTTTATCATGGAGAGAATTATTTTGTCATCAGCTGTGGAAGTCTTCCTTGGCGCACCGGTCCCTTTGCGAATAGTAAGCTCAACAGTGCTCTTTTTCTTCTTAATGATATTCCAAACTTGATTTTGGTAAGCCTAAGGTTTGGCTGATGTCTCTAACAGTTTTATTCTTGTTTCTCAGTCTCATAATGGTTTCTTGGACTTTCATTGCCACAACTTTGGTCCTCGTGTTGATAAACAGCAATAAAAGCTTCCAAAGGTGATGGAAAGACTGGAGGAAAGACTAGGTACTGAGAGCTCTTTTATACCTGCATTAAGGAGGCATTTAAACACACCGAGCAATTACAAACACCTGTGAAGCCATGTGTCACAAACATTATGGTGCCTTGAAATGGGGGACTATGCATAAACACAGCTGTAATTTCTACATGGTGGAACCAAAATGTGTGAATGGCTTTTAATAAAATCTGACAATGTGCACTTTAACCATATGTGATTTTTTCTATTACAAATCTCAAATTGTGGAGTACAGAAGCAAATAAATAAATGATGGGTCTGTGTATGGAGGGCACTGTACATGCTCTCTATGCAACAGCAGTCACAGATGCACTTTATCATTCGCCATATTTGGTGCTGGAACAAATTATGTTTTCCCTTCCTTTCAGACATCAAGTAAATTTCAGCAGGTCTTGAATTTTAATATCCTTCTAAATCATTCCATCCAGCAGGTTATTTCCTTCATAGTTTATCACCACAGCAACCTCGATCTCATCCCATCGGAGAAATTCCGTTTGGTCAACTTCTGAATTTGTTTCATAAAATAACATGGCTTGAGTGTTTCTGTACCTAATTGGGATGATTGGCAAACTCACCTCCTGCAGACACCATACATGCGATTTACTGTTGTTATACGGAATGGTTCATTCTTTGACCGCGTCAAACTATTACTGAGCGTGCCCAAGCCGAGGCGCTGATAGTCACGGCAACAAGCTCGCTCTATCATGTGACTCATGGTTGACTTATCTGATGATCTAATTGTGCTGGAAAGCGTCAATGCACTTTGCTCCATCTCATCTGAAACTACAAAAAAAAAAGTCATAAATTGGTAAGAATGGTAGCTGCATACAGATATATATCAAGAGTGCTCCTTAAACAGCATGAACTTTCCTGGGTACTTGAAAAGAGGGGCACTGTCAATATTTCACTGCATTTCACCTGCCGCTGTGCAGAACTATTACTCCTCTGACAAGGCAATGCCAATACAGAATGAGACATCTGAATTTGCTGTACTCCAACAATATGACGTCCCTTCAGTAACATGCCCCTTTTCCTGCAGCTCCTTCAGCAAAACACAAAAGTCGGAGCACATCCTACAATGTCAAGACGCTGCTCTTCCACTTTAAATCATGAGCAAGACTCCACATCCATCCACTTTTCTCACTCATTTCGCTAAACCTCAAACATTTTTTTTGATATGAGCTAATTCTGAAGCTTCTTCTTACGCGTCTTAAAAGGCTAACCCCTTCTCCCAATACCATGTTCTCCAGTTCTTCTGCCAAAACAAAGAGCCTATGTTGTTTTTCTAAGCTCTAGAACAGTTCTACTGGATCTGTCCTCATATTTCTGGCATGATGACTGAATTGGTCTAGAAAATTTACACCTCAATTTATACCTCATAGGTATATCCTCCTTTAGGTGTGAACACAAAAACTGCACAAGACACTCGAGACAGTCACACTAAAGCTCTGTAAAATTGTAAGAAGACTTCCTCACACCAAACCATGAGCAGCAATTATTACAACAATTATTTGCTTTCCCCAGGTTCATCCTCTCACCAACTGTTTGCATTACCCCCTTGTTGATTTTCTGCTTCATGAACTAGGTCCAACAAATGCCATTTCTCACATTTATCAAGTTAAAATCTTCAATTTATATCCTCCGTTCTATTTTTTTCATTTACTTAACACGTTTCTAATGTTTTATGCACATTCAAATGACTCCTGATAAATCACTTTTCAACCCAGCTCTAAATTGGTGACAAACAATAGAGCTCTCCCTTCTTCTGCCCAAGTGATTATTCCAGATCAGAAATAGCTGCAATTAGAAATTGCAACCCCAAGTACTAGCCTACCAACCTAAAAATATCCTTTTATTTCTACCAGCCCAACATAAGGTACAACTCCAATCCTGTGATACATACGTACTTACATTTTGAGTTGTGATTTACAGTGTGCCATTTAACATTCCAGTCTCATCTTCCCTTCTTGTTACTTCCTCAAAAGCTCCCATATTTGTCAAACATAACCAACTTCCATAAAACCATGTTAGAAACATAGAAACATAGAAATTAGGTGCAGGAGTAGGCCATTCGGCCCTTCGAGCCTGCACCGCCATTCAATATGATCATGGCTGATCATCCAACTCAGTATCCCGTACCTGCCTTCTCTCCATACCCCCTGATCCCCTTAGCCACAAGGGCCACATCTAACTCCCTCTTAAATATAGCCAATGAACTGGCCTCAACTACCCTCTGTGGCAGAGAGTTCCAGAGATTCACCACTCTCTGCGTGAAAAAAGTTCTTCTCATCTCGGTTTTAAAGGATTTCCCCTTTATCCTTAAGCTGTGACCCCTTGTCCTGGACTTCCCTAACATCGGGAACAATCTTCCTGCATCTAGCCTGTCCAACCCCTTAAGAATTTTGTAAGTTTCTATAAGATCCCCTCTCAATCTTCTAAATTCTAGAGAGTATAAACCAAGTCTATCCAGTCTTTCTTCATAAGACAGTCCTGACATCCCAGGAATCAGTCTGGTGAACCGTCTCTGCACTCCCTCTATGGCAATAATGTCCTTCCTCCTCAGATTTGGAGACCAAAACTCTACGCAATACTACAGGTGTGGTCTCACCAAGACCCTGTACAACTGCAGTAGAACCTCTCTGCTCCTATACTCAAATCCTTTTGCAATGAAAGCTAACATACCATTCGCTTTCTTTACTGCCTGCTGCACCTGCATGCCTACCTTCAATGACTGGTGTACCATGACACCCAGGTCTCGCTACATCTCCCCCTTTCCCAATCAGCCACCATTTAGATAATAGTCTGCTTTCCTGTTTTTGCCACCAAAATGGATAACCTCACATTTATCCACATTATACTGCATCTGCCAAACATTTGCCCACTCACCCAGCCTATCCAAAGTCACCCTGCAGTCTCCTAGCATCCTCCTCACAGCTAACACTGCCCCCCAGCTTAGTGTCATCCGCAAACTTGGAGATATTGCCTTCAATTCCCTCATCCAGATCATTAATACATATTGTAAATAGCTGGGGTCCCAGTACTGAGCCTTGGGGTACCCCACTAGTCACTGCCTGCCATTGTGAAAAGGACCCGTTTACTCCTACTCTTTGCTTCCTGTTTGCCAGCCAGTTCTCTATCCACATCAATACTGAACCCCCAATGCCTTGTGCTTTAAGTTTGTATACTAATTTCTTATGTGGGACCTTGTCGAAAGCCTTCTGGAAGTCCAGATACACCACATCCACTGGTTCTCCCCTATCCACGCTACTAGTTACATCCTGTTGTATCTAAGTGCCCCGATACTAGAACCCGAGTAATATATTTTCATTAATGATGATCAGTTTCCTGGGTTTTGCTAACATAACCGACTTCCAAAGACTTCTGCTGTCCATTCAGACTTGCTGGTGCTGCTCCCTCATATAATGGGGATTGACCACCAGACCTGCGTCATCCCTCACAGTGGGCAAGGACTGGCCACATAACACATACCATTCAGATTCCCAGAGAGACAAATCACTATCCATTCGTGCAAATAAAGCACGTACCAGAAATTTGGTCTAAATTGTCACCATGCGCAGGAATGCCCCGTTGGTCCAGTGTTGGAGGTGTGAACTTTTTCCTGGTGACATACTGCCTCCCAATTGTTTTCTTTGCATTCTTCATGATATTCTTGGACATGGTTCTGTACAGATTGAATCACAGCTCATTTTAATTTCAAAGGAAATAATTTCTGTCATCTATTTATTATGAAATCATCAGTGTACAAAACAGCCAGTGTTGATCTTGCAGATGTATTACACTGAACCATAGGGGTTAAGGCTTTAACCTAACCTGGCTTATCTTTATGCAGCCTTATGGGGGGGGGGGGGGGGGGGGGGGGGGGGGGGGGGGGGAATCAGTTTCATCAACAAAAACCGAGGAGTACAAGAGCCAGAGAGCTAAACAGACTTTATATCCCCTAAACATTTTATCCATTTTTCTGTCCAAATTTATAGAGTGATGTATAGTTCGGAGGGATATGGAACAAGCGCAGGTAGGTGGGACTAGTGTAGCTGGGACATGTTGGCCAGGGTGGGCAAAGGGCCCGTTTCCACACTATCACTCTATGACTATGATTAAGGATTATGGACAATATGGATTGAGGTCAAAATGGAATCATAAGCTGATGCTATTCTCTGGGTCAGAGTTGTAATAAAGTATAACTGAACCAAGACCCCGTAGCACAACACAAGTGCATGCTTTCCCACACACCTCTCCAACTCACCTCAGTGATGGATTCTTCTCCTTCTGCTTTGGCTCCATTACCTGCTTAACCGACTGACCAACAGTGAAGGCAAAGCTGCTGTGCACGTACTGCGGATATCTCAGTTTGTGGATGTGTTTCCGAAATAGTTCCACCATCTCAGATCCCACCTCTTCATCAAAAGCTATTTTCATCAACTGTTGGAAGTGGTAAATAACTGCATTATAAGTTATTTTTTCTAGCATGGCGCACCCTCTGCTAAAGTTCTTACATTCAAAATCCATAATCCAATTTGATTTCTAGTAATGGGAAGGAGACAGCTGAATTACTCCCCGTCTGTATACAAAATATCTTCCTTTTTTTGCAGCTCACTGTAGCATGTAGGGACAAATCACCAGGCAATTTGCTCACTCAGCCCGACCAACCCTCCCCAAAATTCTATTGATACTATTGACACAAGCAAATCCTGATTTTTTTTAAATTATATATTTGCAGGGGTACATTAAAATATTAAAATTCAACATAGCAGCAGATAAGACAAAATTGTATTAAAAGGAACTAATTGGCAAAAGAGAGAATATATTTGTAAATGATGGTAGATTATTTGAACTATACAGAGTGCAGAAAAAGGACAAAGTCATCAAATCAGTAAAAGACAAATAAAGGATTTATCCACAATGTAACAAATTGCACCCAACCACGAGGGGCAAACATGCATTAATATCTAATTAACCAATACAACTGTGGGTTCAGTAATATCATTCCTAATGATCCAATGCCATTCCTTGTCTACACAAGCTTGTGATACTAACTGCCCATGTTAAACTCCAGATGGTCCAATTCATGATGAATAAAAACATTTCTACTCATGCACCCCTCTCAGGCTATCCAGAAGGAGTTTGTACAAAATTAAGTATTCTAGAAGTATAATCACTGTTGTAATATACATCATAACACAATCAATTTACACACACCTTTGTAGTAAGAAACAAGTCGTCTGTTAGTCTTTTTGATCAAAATATTCAATAAAATTGGAAAAATAATAAATAATGAACCATCTTCCTCAAAAATATTCCCATGGGATCTTTCACCGTCACGAGAAAGCAGTCATAGGTGACCATCTTCTCTGAACCGCCTGCATCTCCAGCAATCTGGCATTCCATAAACGCTGCACTGGAGTATCAACTTAAGAGTTTTCATTCAAGACCCCAGAGAGCATGCAAGAGGTGAATATGCTAACATAACAACTGAGCCACAAAGACCAGTTCTGTAAGGATGTTTAAGAAAGAACTGCAGATGCTGGAAAAATCGAAGGTAGACAAAAATGCTGGAGAAACTCAGCGGGTGAGGCAGCATCTATGGAGCGAAAGAATAGGCAACGTTTCGGGTCGAGACCCTTCTTCAGACTGGTAGGGTGGAAGGTGAGGACAAGGGGGACTCTGTCCTTGTTATGAGTGGGGGGGATGGGGAGTGAGAGCAGAGCTACGAGATGTAGAGACCTTGGTGAGAGCCTCATCTATTGTCGAAGAGGGGAACCCCCGTTCCCTAAAGAATGAGGATATCTTCGATGCCCTGGTTTGGAACACCTCATCCGGGTGCAGATGTGGCATAGATGGAGGAATTGGGAGTAGGGGAGAGAGTCCTTACAGCAAGCAGGGTGGGAAGAAGTGTAGTCCAGATAGCCATGGGAGTCAGTGGGTTTGTAGTAGATGTCGGTCAGTAGTCTGTTACCTGCGATGGAGATGGCGAGGTCTAGAAACGGTAGGGAGATGTCGGAAATGGTCCAGGTGAATTTGAGTGCCGGATGGAAGGCAGTGGTGAAATGGATAAAGTCAGTGAGTTCTGCATGGGTGCAGGAGTTCGAACCAATGAAGTTGTCAATGTAGCGGAGGTAGAGTTCAGGGATAGGGCCACGATACACCTCAAAGTACCCTACAAAGAGGCAGGCATAGCTGGGGCCAATGAGCGTGCCCATAGTTCTGTAAGTTTCGGAAATGAGTGATCAATGCATATTGCCCAACGCTCTCTGTAAATCATACCTGAAAAGTGGAGGAACGCAATTGGAGCCTATCCTGAGGTTCTTGCTCTGCACGTAAATGCGGACTAATCTTCTTGTCTTTCGTGAACGAGGCAACAGGGAACGAGCGAATCACAGTCTGCTCCCCCGCTAAAAATACCAGAAAAAACTATTATCAAAAATTGATGCATTTCCAACTTTAATTGATAAATGTAGAAGTTCCAGGAATTAACCCAGGGGAAACGCGATCCCCTTATGTTCTGAATTTCATTAATTGAATTGTAACGCAAAATATTTGAAATCCATTACTTCACATGTAAAGTGACATAATTAATTTCCCGATTAGTTCCTACTCTGCAACATTCACACTGATCGTGAGTGTTGGCCATGTCTCCAACGTTAGTCTTACCCAGGGTTTCTGTGGGAACCCCTTTGAAGATGATGCGGTAGGTGGTTAGGAAAATGGCACCCTCTGCTGGAAGGATGCTTGGACCTCCCACTGAACCTCCCATTGATTCTTCCCGTCCATCAGGCTCCAGAAATACTCGCAGTCCTTCCATTACCAGGTCCTCACCAATTAGTAGACTGGGGCGCAGAAGTTTAGGCTAAAAACAAACAAGATGGAGGGAGACAAAATGAATCATTAATAATGAAAAAAAAAATCAATTTCAATCTCCATTCTACATTCTCATTTCCACCCTGTTACTCAACTCGAATAATTCAAGCGTTATTTTTTTCAGAGATTTAACTGCAAGTTGATTTTGGCTTTAACTTTACTGACTGAAAATTACGCAAGCAGAAACAAAATTTGTAACAGGGAACATTAATGAGTCAGACATAATTCTCGATATGCATTATTTTCCCCATGTTAATTGGAGGATGGAGGTTTGATCACTAGTTCAGCATGGGGGCTCTCAGAAAGAGTTGCTTCACAGTAGAAGTCTTTGGCTCTAAATCTCAAACAGATCTTTGTCTGTTCCTTACATTGCTGTGCTCCTGTAAAAGTTTGCAGAGGACTAACTTTGCCGTGCTTTTTAAAACTCGAGCCTCACTGAGCAGCAGACTGTTACTGGCCCTTTCTCATTCCAAGAATGCTATAAAACAAGTTATCAGCATTTACTCCAGCTAACGAAAATAGATCATTTACAGCCCTAATTTTCAAGCCAACATGCATACTATTATAAAATCATACTCATAATCGTAATTTATTGGCCAAGTATGTTTTGCAACATACGAGGAATTTGCCATACAGTCATACCAAAAAAAGCAACAAGACACACAACTACATAAAAATTTGACATAAACATCCACCACAGCGGCTCCTCCAAATTCCCCAGTGAGAAGGCAATAAAGTCTTATCTTCTTTCCTCCTTTTCTCCCGCGGTTGGGGGAGTCAAACCATTCGCAACGGAGCGATTGAAGCTCCCGCAGCCGGCGATCGATGCTCCCGGGTAGGGGCGATCGAAGGTCCCGTGATCGGGGTGGTTGAAGCTTCTGCGGCTAGGTGCTCCCGAAGCCGGTCGCTAACCAGGGACCACGAGCTCCACGATGTTAAAGTCCGCAGGCTCCCGCGTTCGGTTGGAGCTCCCGAGGTCGATCCCTGACAGGGACCGCCAGCTCCACGAAGGTAAGTCCATAGGCTCCTGCGGTTGGAGCTGCCCAAGGTCGATCCCTAGCAAGAGGACGCCAGCTCCACGATGTTAGGCCGCAGTGCCGATGGAGATACGACACGGAAAAGGTCGGATCTCTGTCAAGGAAAGCGATTTAAAAAGTTTCCCCCACCCCCACCACTTCCCACATAATACAAAATTAAAGATAAACTAAAACATACATTTTACAACAAACTAAAAACACAAAGAAGGAAAAAGACGAGACAGACCGTTGGAGAGGCAGCCATTGTTCGGCGCCACCTCAAAGAGATTGTTCTCAATTCCTTTTCGGATTAGTATTGAAACTATAGCTAAACAATTCACAACTTCTTTATTTTATTGTGGCAGGAGCACAAGACCCAGCTCAGCATAGATTAGTGATTTTAAACCCCTTATAATTACAATTCACAATACATTGGTTTATGCAAGTCTAAGATTATTGTTTTAATTTTACTGAACCTAGCTTCCAGCAAAAGGAGTCATTTGAAGAAATATAGTCAATTTCTACTTAATTCTGCTCTACATGACACAACTGAAATCCCCGGTTCCAAATTGTGCGAGAAAATAGAACTGGAAATGGCTGGTAGAGCCGAATGGAGACCAGGCAGCTTACCATAAACTTACAAAATACTCACCTTCTGAATGGGAGGCAGGCGCTTGCTTTCTCGATGAACAGCATCCAATGTTTCAATATGCATCTGTACAATGTCTGCAGAATGAAAAACATAAATTGGAACATAAAATCAAAAATGAAGAGCAATTACCTTGTACGTCAGATGATGGAATGAGATGGGCGGATAGAATATCATTTCATGAGTTGAATGCGTCTGGGAGGGGACATGGATACCCTACTTAGAACAGTCAGAATAAAAATAATTGCATGTAAGGATAAGACTGAAACATATGTCTCGTATTTGCGACAAAACTAGAGCCCATGGTAATATTTAAGAATAGGACTGCATATTGGCTACAGCAGTAGAGTTGGTGCCTTACAGCACCAGAGACCCTGGTTCGATCCCAACTATGGAGTTGGTACGTTCTCCCTGTGACTGTGTGGGTTTTCTCCGAGTGCTCCGGTTGTCTCCCACGCTCCAAAGATGTACAGGTTTGTAGGTTAATTGGCTTTGGTAAAGATTGTAAATTGTCCCTAGTGTGTAGGATAATTCTAATGTGTGGTGGTCGCTGGTCAGAGTGGATTTGGTAGGTCGAAGGGCCCGTTTCCATGTTGTATCTCTGAACTAAACTAAATAGCCTTCACTGATTCTTCCATGAATACCCCTTTACTCTGAGCCACCAATCTCAACCATTGGTACAGGTTAAATACAGAGTTAAGTCCACTCTACACGGTGGCTTCCGGACAAACATAGCATGGTTTTATTCGGACTAAAATCCTCTTATCTTCCATTAGTTAGTTCTGAATAAGGACAGTCTGATTGCTAACAAGAGACACAATGCATCTCTGGAGAAAAAGGATAGGTGACATTTCCGATTACTGGACAGGACAACTTATTTTTAGGCTACGTGCAAGGTTTCAGTATCTGTTATCTGAGCACTACTCACAGATTACACTCCATACAGGAAACTACAGCTTACCTGGTAAATTGGCATGAAGTGCTTTCAGATGGTCACTACTGACACCACTCTCCGTGCATACTTTATCCACAAATCTGTTGATGAATCGAACGACTGAATTTGCCACATCAGAAGTCTCCGCGTCCTCAAATCCACTTTCAGTATCATAACTCTCAGCTACACTGCCGGCAATACTGTAGATAAAGAAATAATCAGTACAGAACACCAAATGTCACTGCACGAATACAATCCAAAATTACAGAGAGAAAACAGGATTGTCTGACCGAGTACTACTTAAATTTGAATCAGTGCCCTTTATGGAGTTTAGTATATTTCAATTCTCTCAATACAACAAAATAATTCACTGTCTGAATTTGCTACTTACTCAAACAGAGGTTCACTGTGTCAGTCTGACTACTAGCTCAGGTTGCTGTTTCACAATCAATGAGTTCCCATTTGAATAACAAACGAGCAATAATAAAAAGTGAGGTAGTCCTGACCTGTTTGTTACAAAACTGTTGCTGACACTCTCCATGTCTCCAATGGCTGTGGAACGAAGAAGGCGATTCTTGCTGGTGTCAAGTGGCAGGAGCAGGTAGGTGAGGCGATTACCATAGTGAATGGCCTGACTATATACTGTGCTCTCCTCTTTATCAATCAGTTCTTGTTGCTTCTCTTTGCTGTAGGTTGGCCACAGACGCAATTGCTCTGCTGCCACCCCGAGTGCTGATTTCTGCTCCCGCTCACCATTGACAGAACCCTTCAAAACAACAAAATAGCATAATGTTCACTAGTAGCCATCTGAGCATCTTTCATCACGAGTACCTCATAGTTATAACAGATTTTATTTTTGTGTTTATATCATTCTTCTTGTGCCAGGGGTTTCAATGTCTTTGAGTAATTATTAGCATAGAGTGGGTTTCACTGTCTGTAATTAAATGTGTTCACAAATTAGGGTTCATGACATCCCTGTATATATCAGTTCAGACTGGTGTTTCACCATCATGCGGTCTGGGGTTTCACTGTCAGTTGCTTAACAATACAATAGCATGGGGTTTCATTGTCACTTGTGATTGACTTCTCTCCATCAGATTGCTGTGATGAATAATGTGAACAATATTTGGCTACGAATCATTCAAGCTGAAATTTTATGAAAATGGTCAGGGGACAGAATCAAGTCTGCCAAAATCTCAGTTACAATGCTTTTAGAATGTAACACAGTCACAGTAAAAACTAAATAAGGAACCAGGGACTAATGAGCTGTGCCCAATGTGATCCCATCACCGATCAGGTCGTTACTTACTGTTTCTGTGAGATGATCACATTCCATTTCCAGATACAATGCTCGGATGTGGTTCTGTACATCATTGTAAAACATGGCTTCCCAGAACTGAAGGTTAGTCCATACCAAATGTTCCTGTACACAGCTGTAGGCAAATTGTGTGACGCCAGAACCCAGTTTCTGCAATCATTGAAGTATGTGATTAAAACACTGTGCAATTAGAGAGAGTGTTTGGATCTATGAAATTATTTTCAACATCACCTATCAACGCCACATCTTGTGTTTAAATATTGCTTTTTTTGTGTATATAAATTGCCTTTATTGTAGCAAAATGCATACCGATTATACACATACATTGACATTGGTGGTCAGAACACAATAACTTCAAATTATTATGGTCAGATTAGAGTTGGTGCCCCCCCCACCCCCCAGATCTGATTTTAGCTAATACAGTTCTTCTCTTCCTTCAAATCTGCACACAACACATTTCAATCCTGCCCTGCAGAACCTTCATGCTCTCACTCCTCCCCTCAGCTAGTGTTTGTCTTTAACTGTCTTCCTCCCCATGCATAATTTTCTCTTTGCCACTCTCTGTATGATGCTCATGTATGCATTTTGCACTCTTGCCATGGCTTGTTCTACTGCCCTCTGGACATACATCACCTGCTGAGTTTCTCCAGCATTTTTTTGTCTACCTTCGATTTTTCCAGCGTCTACAGTTCTTTCTTAAACATTTCATTCAGTGTGCAGTGACTGGATATGCGAGCATGTTTCTTTGCACTTTCCCAAATTGTTTTTCTGGTCACGACAATGTTGCAAACATTTCAGGTAAACTTACTCTGCAGAAAGCTGTAACCAATGGGAGGAGAGTAGCTGCAACTAGATGTTCATCCAGTGGTGTGCAATCCTGCAAGAATTAAAAAAACCTTAATTTCATATCACTGTACCTTTGCAGCCCTAATTCCATGCAAATTCTCCTGTGCAAAGCCTGCGACTTCAAGAAAGCTTTGCAGCTGAAAACAAACTGCCTGGAAGGGTGGTAGAAGTAGAAAATCACAGCTTTCATAGCAAAAAGGTTAATTAGCCACATGAAAATGGAAAAACAGTTGTGATGATGATGATGATCGAGGATTACTCGGTTTTGCAAAATGTGGAAATTCAACTCCTGGGTGAGGCAATGGTGAACAGCATATCCTTTATGGGCTCTTAAGAACGACGAGCAGCAATGGTACAGGCAAGTAGTAAGTCTTCCTAAAAAATCAATAATAACTGCATTTTAAACTGATGCATCTATAAGCCCATTGCATTTTCAAGGTATTACAGTATGATCTTGCATCATGTACTACACAGAAGACGTGTTGAAGTCCTAGATGTGCAGTTCATATTGAATGCAGGAGCAGACCTGCAGGGGGACCTGGTGGCCTACTCTTGCTCTTCTGGATATTTTTGCAGAGCTAGTTTCTGCAAAAGCACAAATGGAAACAAGAATGGGCCATTCAGAGCCTCATGTCTGATTTGCCATTTAGTTCAATCACAGCTGATTCTTTAACTCCGTGCCACTCTCCTGTCCCAACATATCATTAGCTCTGTTCACATTATAAATCATTTCTTTAAATTAATTCAACGGACGTTGACTTTGCAGGCTGAGCGGGCATTTCATTTCCAATCCGTAGCTGCCCATAAGGTGACGGTGAGCTGCCTACTTAATCTACTGCTGTCCTTGAGGTAGACTGAGAATGCTGTTAGAGAGGGAATTCCAGGATTCTGAATGTACACAGTGACCAAATATACTCAGTCTTGAATACACTCAAGGGTATACAGCTATATTTTATACCGAATTCCAACGATTCTCAAAACATGATTTTTTTTCTCATCTCAGTCCTAAACAGCGGACTGTTTATTTTCGAGGCCGTGCCTCCTGGGTCAACACACTCCAGCCAGAAGAAACATCGCTTCATTTATCTGTCGAGCCCCATGGGGCTCGGATTTTGTACGGTGGCCTAAATTATCTTCTTTTGTGCTGTACCAAACCATCCAAGGCAAAGGGTGAATCCTTTGTACCGCTACTTTACTGAGAAAATAAAAAAATGAATGTACCAAATTCACCAGCAGTGGAAGGAAGAGGCCCAGGGACACGAACTGAAAAAGATAATCAATTGTATGCAGTTGTTCGAGAAGAAAACTGGTCAAAGTACCTGTAGTGCACAGTTCATCATCCGGACAACATAGTCAAACTGTTGATGATCGAGGACCGCTCGATTTTGCAGAACGTGTAAATTCAACTCTTGGGTGAGGCATTGTCGAGCAGCACGTCCCTTGAGGGCTCTCAACATGGCAGGCAGCAACTGTTCAGAGACAAGTAACAAGTCTTTGGATAAAATCAACAATAACTGCATTTTAAAACGACACCATCTATAAAGCCCAATGTGTTTCCAAGATATTGTAGAATGATTTTTCCACACTTACTGGTACCTCAATGTAGATAGGGTTCCACCTATGCTATTGCATTAACCTCATCTGACACAAATCACACAAAATATATTGTATTGCACCAGTGTTCCAGTTTTCCCACTAGTCTCATCAGTTGCTCCACAGACTGTTTAAGTGAGATCACTATTTGGCAAAATGTGTTGGATACGGGTGCAAAGTCCAGTAACAACTAAGAATCATTTGTTATCACAAGGCAAGGTGTAACTAGTTAACAGTAAATATCTCTACCTTTTTGGCTTCCAACAATTTATTTTCAAATATGTATGTAATACAATTCCTGACAACCTCTAACCGTCGGGCACTGTTGGCGAGGACGATACCATTTCGATCAATTGCAGCAGCTTTAAAAAAAAGAGAAATTCTTCAACATGTTTTCTGTGAAGTGAACCAGCATTCTCTCCACCCTTCACTCGACCCGTCTCCACTTTCTTGTCTGCAGTAATGCATATCGATTATATATGTAAGGTGCATGGAATTAACAGACACCAAATTAAGGTGCTGGAAAAATAAACCAAAGAGGCAACTTTTTCATGAAATGGCTGTGATCTTAAATTCATTATTAAAAACAACAGGCATAATCATGGCTTTCAAAAGCAAGAACCGAAAGGAAAATTGCAGGCTGCAGGTAAAGAAAAGAATTGGATAGCTCATATAAAAGTTAGTACCAGTTGGACATGCCAGTATGAGTATATATCATGCTATGAAGATTCTATGATTCTTAAAGTTCATATGTTCCTTTATACCCAAATAATCTATATACACGCAAACCCCAAACACCAGAACTGCAGAGAACTCAATGGAGCCAAGCTCCCTGGCACACTCACTTGGATGTCCCATGGGCACTATGCACTTCATCTCGACTTTAACAGCAGGTGGAACATTCTTTAGTTTGGCTGAGGCCTGGTCGATAAACCACTGCACCATGCCCTCGTCCAGTTGAGGGAAGGTGCTTCGTTGCAACCGCAAGTGGGATCCCTCAGTTGGTTTCTGTATTTTGTGCATTGCGACTGCTGGATAAGGGTTCTCCTGTTAGATAGGCAGAGGTGAGATGATGAGCTAGAGCATTTCTGACAGTGCTCACACTTGTTACTGACTGCAATCCCTGGATTTTCTTAAAAGGCTCAAGCAATCTCAAATGAAAGACTGATGACGAAACTGTGAAAGCTGCTCATTCTGCAACTCCTCGTCCACTGAGGTTCAGAGGATAAATATTCCAATACTGAAATCCTAAATTAAGTTTTCTTTTCAACTACCCAATAAATACTGATATTAACCTCAATTTTAAACTAGTAAGTCCTCATCGAAGTTGTAATAAGATCACAATCAAATACAAACTTTCAATTCTTGTCAGATGTTATCTAAAGTGTCTCCTACAAGTAAAGTTATCACATTAAGTAGTAACCGTTTTCCGACTGAAGACGTACATTCCGGTGAAGCTTTTCCGATATTTCCTTTATGTGTTTCAGAACCTTCTGTGGGTTTCCCTCTTCTGATCGAATTCTCTCTATGTCATTTGCTACCAACTGTAAACAAAATCATAGAAGCAGGTCATTCCTTAAATTCAGAACCAAAACATCAAATGAAAGCACAGCATTGAGTTATGGAGTGTGCGATGGACCATGGGACATCTGCCAACATGAAGCAGCTGCCCTGCCCAGTGAACCTCTTGCACTCAGATGGGTGGGGGGTTAAGGCAGGATCACTTTTACAATCTAGTTGGGAATGGGTGTGAAACTATTAGGACATACTGGTGTTTCTTACCACATTTTATAGCACTCAGTTAAAAGGTGGTCGTGGCGGCGCTGTGAAATGGCTGCGGCTCGCCTGCAGTCTGTCTGTTTTTACTTTTTTTGTGTTTTTTTTTTGTCTTGTACAGTTATACTGTTGGTTATTAGGTTGTGTTATGTGTGTGGGGGCTGAAACAGGGCTTTCTGTCTCTCCCTTCGGGGGAATGCGGCTTTCTTGTCATATCCCCCTTCTCTTCCCCCGTCTGAGCTGAGGCCTAATGGCGGAGCTGGCGGCCTCCAACCTGCGACCGACCTCGAGGCTCCGGAGATAGAGCCAGCCAGGACTTACCAACGCGAGGCTGGCCGTCTTCGAGCTGCGGCGGCGTTCGGGCAGCGGCACAACTCGGCGCTCCGATGAGGGCGGACGGCACGGGGCTGAGGCACTCCTGTGAGGGCGGCCCGGCTCCCGGCTGGAAGGCGTTCCCGTGTTGGCTGCCCAGCTCCCGGCTGGAAGGCGCTCCCGTGTGGGCGGCCCGGCTCCCGGCTGGAAGGCGCTCCCGTGTGGGCGGCCCGGTGCGGGGCTGAGACGCTCCCGTGTGGGCGGCCCGGTGCGGGGCGGAGACGGTGCTCCGGTGGCTGAGGCGGCGTTCTGGCGGCGGCAACCTGAATCCGGGGCTCGGCCGCGGGCCAGTGGACGACATCGTCGGGAGCTCGCATGTCACAGGCTGGTGCCTGTTTTCCAGAGCTCCCGTGGCAACAGCTGCGTCCGCTGGACTGGAGGGCGGCAGCTTCAACCACTCCCAGGCCACAGAGCTTGAACCGCGGGACTGACTTACCATCGCCCGGTGGGGTATCGCCTCAGCGCAGAGGGAGAAGAGGAGGGAAGAGACAGTAACCCTAAGACGTTTTGCCTCCGTCACAGTGTGGAGGTGCTTGGTGAACTCACTGTGGTGGATGTTAATTTGTGTTTATTGTGTGTTGTTTATTATTACATGTATGGCTGCAGGCAACGACATTTCGTTCAGACCGAAAGGTCTGAATGACCAATAAAGGATTCAATTCAATTCAATTGTAGTGGAGGTTGAGACAAAGGTGTAGTTCATTCATCAATCTGTTCTTAATATGAGGTGTGATGATCAGAAAGTGAAACACTAATATCAGGGCTTCTGATAACCTGCTCCACTATTGACAATTAATAACCCCAGAATCATGATCTATAACTTAGACAGTCTAAGCAGTTACTTTCCAAGTGCAAAAATTACAAACCAAGCATTACCGCCCATCGTTCATAAATCACTCAAACTGATAAATTAATTGGCAATTACCTCATCAAACAAATCACATGCTCGATACGGGGAGCCTCTTTCTGATATGAATCCTGCAAAAGCCATTCCATCAAGGACTTTAATGAGAAAGTCATCATCCAGCAATATTCGTTGGGCCAAAAAAGCCACCTGTATCAGCACAGAACAGTCACAGTCTCATTCAATGTTCCAGAAACATCTTACCTTGAAGCGACTGTAATTGTTTTAAAATGAACTGCAAATCATCCCAAAATAATAATAAACTTACAACTTATCTCCAGCCTGCACATGCTAACTGTGAAATAAACCTCACCAGTGTAATTGCATGATTATTCCTAACCACAGTCACAATTATGTGGCCTCACCGCCATCCCCCGGCTCCCAGCCCCAGGAACTCACTACTGAATCCTCAGCATCAGCCGAAACCCTTCTTCAGACTGATATGAGGTGGGGAGGGGGGGGGGGCGGGGAGAAGAAAGGAGAGGAAGAGAAGGAGCCCGAGGGCTGCTCCCTTCTTCCCCCCACCCACGTCAGTCTGAAGAAGGGTTTTGGCCCGAAACGTTGCATATTTCCTTTGCTCCATAGATGCTGCTGCACCCGCTGTGTTTCTCCAGCACTTTTGTTTACCTTCGATTTTTCAGCATCTGCAGTTCCTTCTTAAACACTAAACCCTCTGTACCCGCTCCCCGGCTCTTGGCACCAGGGACTCAACTTCGCCCCTAGTTCCCAGCACCAGGGACTCAACACTGGCCCTAGCCCCCAGCACCATCATGCACCATGTAATCATTACTTAATGCTCCTGCCAAGAACAGTAAAAAATGCAAGCTGTGCAATCCTTGTCCAACATATTAAATGTGATCACTGTCATTCATTCACATTTGTGTGATATGAATACTGTAAACTTTCTGTATTGTCCGATCACTCTTTGCTACATGCACCCTGCATACCTTGTGAAAACGAATGACTGGCTCAGGATGAACACGAATGATTTGCAGACTCCAACGGTATCCTTGAAATAGTTGGGCAAACAAATGCAGGAAGACAGCTCGGATTTCTTTATCCTAGCAGAAGATATAGAGCAAGTTAGGTGACATGAAACTAGCTTTAGGGAATGAATTACATACACCCAGAGGAAACCAGCAGTCATGAAGAGAAGGTGCTAACTGCACAAAACGAAACCCACCATAGGTCACGATCACCCGAGGTACAGTTGAGAGAGACCAGCATTATCTGTGCCGTCTTATCTCCCATACTACATTTCAAAATGTTACGTTCAATGTAATTAATGTAGAGTTTTTTTATAAACAGAATCTGCAGATGTCACATTGGAAGAAAAACTAACTTGGCCCTACTGTTTTACAAACTAGAAAAGAACCTGGCAAACTCTATTTTTGTCTTTTTGCACTACATGACACTTAATTTTCCTTCCAAAAAGAGATTCATTTTGATTTTTGTGTCTCCTTTCTTACCCTAATTATACAGAAGGAGATTGCAGGGGTTGCTGATTCACTTTAAATCAATCTGATAAATCAGTAAAATAGTAAAGAGTACAAGCTTTAAAATGTAAAATTAAGGAACAAAGTGTCACAATGAGGTTTCAAATAGGGAGACGTAAATAGCAAAATCTGAAGAATTCAGAAGGCTGTTGATGGTTGTGAACAGATTATATTTAGAGAAGGGGTCAAGCAGTGGGTAACCATACAGAATGACTATTCATTCATGTTAAGGTTTAATCCCTACATGTAGAATCAGGGTGAGAGGCAATTCACAAATATAGAGAAGCAATGAATTGATTCACAATCACACACAATCACAATAATACTTTATTAGCCAAGTATGTTTTGCAACATACAAGGAATTTCATTTGCCAAGTCAGTCATACAAATAAAAAGCAACCGAACACACAAAATACATTCTAACATAATCATCCACCACAGTGACTCCTCCGCATTCCTCACTGTGATGGAAAACGGAACAAAATTCAAATCGCTTCCCTTCTTTACTTCTTAGAAGGGAAAGGATACTCAATGGATAACTTAATAACCACTTTGTCTGTAAACTTGTAAATTAAGGAAATAAAGAGTATAGGAATTAGTCAGAAAAGTGGATCAAAAAGTGGTTGAAAGGCAGAGCAGACTTCAGGACCATATAGCTTATGTCTGTTTCTATCTCTCAAGCTTGGTTCTATAAAATGTAGAAAGAGAGGGAGGTACATAACACTTAAATTACATGTGATGAACTGTTTAAAACAACATTATTTGGAATTTTATGTACAAAGGAAGAATAATATTAAAATTATATTTTAAACTCCAGTTAGAATATTGTGTTCAGTTTGTTACCTCAGTTTAGAAAGTATACCTTGATCATGGAAATAATAGGCATACTGAAATTAGGGATACCAGTTATGTGAGATTTTATTTAGTGCCCTCCGTAATGTTTGGGACTAAGACCCATCATTTATTTATTTGCCTCTGTATTCCACAATTCGAGATTTGTAATAGAAAAAAAATCACATGTGGTTAAAGTGCATATTGTCAGAATTTAATAAAGGCCATTTTTATACATTTTGGATTCACAATGTAGAAATTACAGCAGTGTTTAAACACAGTCCTCCCATTTCAGGCACCATAATGTTTGGGACACTGCAATGTCATGTAAATGAAAGTAGTCATGTTTAGTATTTTGTTGCATATCCTTTGCAAGCAATGACTGCTTGAAGTCTGCAATTCATGGACATCACCAGTTGCTGGGTGTCTTCTCTGGTGATGCTCTGCCAGGCCTGTATTGCAGCCATCTTTAGCTTATGCTTGTTTTGGGGGCTGGTCCCCTTCAGTTTGGCATATAAAAGGCATGCTCAATTGGGTTCAGATCAGATGATTGATTTGGCCACTCAAGAATTTACCATTTTTTAGCTTTGAAAAATCTCCTTTGTTGCTTTAGCAGTATGTTTGATCATTGTCTCGCTGTAGAATGAACCATCATTATAAATAAATGATGGGTCTTTGTCCCAAACATTATGGAGGGCACTGTAAATAAGTAGATTGAAATTACAGCTCTTCCATTGTAGCCTGTAGAGGCTAAATTACAGCTCTTCCATTATAGCCCGTCTAAGTGCACATAACGGTCAAGGATTTTAATTGGAATAAATCAGGAATTCCCTTTTCCACTGGCTGATGAGTAACCAGGAAGAATAAATTTAATGACCAAAAGCAAAAAGATTTGAGAGATACTCAAAGCTAAAGTTGCCAGTGTATAGGGGAAACTGAAGCGCTTGCTGAAAATCTGAAACATAAATACTGCAGGAAATACTAAGATCAGGTGACATTTGCAGAGGACGATAGACCACCCGTCAGTCCTATGGAAAATGCCATAGGATCTATAATATGGGCTACTTGATCAGATGACCTATAGGCCATATCTTATCTAACAAAACAATTAGATGTTTGTTAATTCAGCAACATTAGGATGCCTCATTGTAGGTTTCCTGTTCGGTCAGCAGGGTAAGGATTAATCCTCAATTGCGGAGTTGGTATTTTAATTACGGCAAGGGTCAATTAGTGTGTAACTATAAAGAATCACTCGTTATTCAGGGCAAGGATTAAGCCCTAAATGTAGAATCACTATTTATTCAGGGTGGGAGTTTATTATCAAATGTACAGAAGCAATGTTTTTATTAATTGGGAAAGGTTACACAATCTTGATAGTCATTTTTACTGAGGAAGAGTTAATCATCAACTGCTTATTCAGGGCAAGAATTACTCTGTGTAACTGTACCAATCATTTATTCCAATGAAGGGTACTCGCTAAATTATATCAAATTGGATTGCCCATGGGTTACTGCATGCTGAGTTGCATAATAATAATTTTCCAGTAACCGGCTAGCAAAATCTTAAAAATATATATATTCTTATATATTAATTGTTATCCTCTTTTATTATCATACCTGGAATTTCATTGAAGACGCTGACATAGAGGAAGGTGGGAAGGCATAATCAGCATACTCTAACTCTGGGTCCAAAACCTACGAGAAAGCATGGAGAATACACATTTGAAACAACAGCTAAATGTAGAATCATTAAAAATCAGGCACTCAATTTTTGCCCAAGATTCCTGCATTTGCAATTTCTTATATCTCTGTTTTTATCAATAAAAATCCAATGCCCTTCCACTCAATTTCTTTATTATGCGAGTTGCTGCTGCAAAAGAACCATGTCATGAGATACGTTAGAGTTAACCCCAGCATGGTAAAAGCTAGTAGAATTTCCCATATTTATTTACAAGTAAAATTTACTTAAACTTCTGAAAATGTCCGAGGTTCAGAAATAAGCCACATAATTGGCACAATGTCGTGTGCTCTTGTATGGAACTTAGATGAGGCTGTATGAGGGATCACCAATAATGAATTAAATACAAACATTCCTCAATTTACAAAATACAAGTTCCAGCAGAAAATGTATTGAAGCAATTTTTTTTTTTTAAATTGAGAACACTTGCAATTAGTTTCAATGTCAAAATTCTCATTGCATTTAAGAGCTCCAAAGTAACAGGAAAAAAATGCTAAATGCTTAGATACATCAAGTATCTGAAATAAGGAAATACGGATACAAACGTGCACTATGCACCTTTTGAAGGAACTCACAAAGTAAAACAGACAAGATGCTGAGGGTCTTTGATGGGGAGGTGAGTGAACACATCTTGGTGAAGAGGAATCAGTGAATCAAAATAAGGAATTGCCCACTTAAGATGCAGGTGAGGCAAAATAAATTCTCGCAGAGGGTGGTGAACATTAGAGCTCTCTCCCTCTCTCTCTCTCTCTCTCTAAGGCCAGTGGAGGCAGAATCTTGATAAGTGAAAGAATGAAAGCTAAAGTAAATGAGAATGCAGAGTTGAGAGATTACCTATGATCTTATTGAATAGCCAAGCAAGGTCCAGAGAGCTATTGGTATGATCCTGGTCTTGATTCAAACCTTTGTATGCAAGCGGTAGTGGTGGGTTTACAGATCAACTTTGTAGCAAAGTTGTCATTGATGTTTGGGTGATGTTGATGTGGGTGAATCAAACCTTGGTGAAATTTGCAAAGTTGATCATGAGGATTCTTGCTGTGATTGTTCCCAGGCGACTGTTGAACAGGACACTGACAGGAACATGGACCACTGCCATCTTCATCATTGATTAATTCCTCATGGCAAAGCTATATCTAATGCTGCACACGTATTGGGATCTTCATCTTTGAAGATGGCCATTTTGCTGATGTGGAAGAGTGCCTCCAAAAGCTATTTTTGTAGTGAGCCATTTTGATAGTTGTGGTAATATTTATTTAGCTGATTATTTCTCCTGCACATTCTGGTGCTGAAGCTCTAACAAATCTTTGGTTACAAACTCTCCGTCACCTTCCATTAACTCTACCACACCATTCTTATTGATTTAATCAAATCCAATGTTATTTGCCAATTTAATAATGACCTCCAATAGATTTTCAGGTTCAGAACCCATGGAAAGTTGTGTAAACAATCTGGTCACAACTTCCTCCATACAATATTTATTGTTGCATGGATTATATTATTCCAAGAGGGATAGATGTTCCTTTATAGCTACCTTACTTATATACCGCTTCCAGATTTACTGTTTGATGGGTTTGTTATTGCCATTCAATTCCAATATAACATGCTTACTGTGTACAAAATGGTAGCTCCCTGGACAATGAATTATAACAGTGAAAAGGCTTTTGAGGGCAAAAATACTACCCGAATATTGTTAGCCAAGATCCCAATGTTAACCACATGTGAAGGGGAACTACTGACAATAAGCAAGGCCCCATTGCTCATGTTCCTTCTCGCCCAATAATGTTGAGTGAAGTGAGAAACAACGTGATAAAAACTTGTCAGAACAGCATTCTCAAACTAGGATTTTTGTTAGCTCACTGGAAAATTGCACTTTGAGTGTTGCTTTTTTGCTCTTGTATTCTGCCAGTGGCAAAGCTTACGGTCACCATTGGCACTGCCTCCAAGAAGAGGGGCAAGGCGGGTTTGCTCTCCTTAAGCCTCGAGATGAGCATATATGAGCACATTCTCCTCAAAAAGGGCTTCCTTTCTTCTGCATTACACACTTGTCTAAGGAAGTGGACACCTTCCTGAATGAGCAGTTTAATTCCCTGGGGAAATGGCTTGCTGCCACAACGTCTGCACGCTGCCAACACCCTCTCCTCCCTCCCCCAAAAAACACACCACACTTTAAGATTGCCTTTTTCATGTTTTCCAATTCGTGCCATAACTGCCTCATTTCTTCTTTGTCCAGCTAGAAAGCTTTGTCAAAGAAACAAACCTTCGTCAATTTAAGTGATTTACATGTTTGTAAATTTATAAATATCTTTATGGGACAGTAGAACTCTGGAAGATAAGGCATTTTTATCAATGTGGATCAATAGTCAAGACTGGGTAATAGAGATAATTATACACCCTAACCCAAAGGATTATTCTGTAAATTGCAGTAGGGAAAAGAAGATAAAGCAATGAATTATAATGAGGTCTTGGACTACACTCTCACAGCAATGTACAATTATACTTTTCAATCACCAAGTGTGTGTGAGTGATTCCAAGTAATTCTACTCCAGTTAGGTTCACTACAACGTGTTGTATCCACAGATAAACCATGCAACATCTGAATTACATGGAACATCACTTCTATTAGGATATGTGCCATAAAGATGTTTTTACTCCCCAATTGCATCCTTGTGATACATTACCCGGTGATCATTAATGGTAGTGGGAAGGAACTTACCATACAAAGTGCAGTTTGCGTCTGGATCAGGTACGGCTCTGGCAGAACAGAGATGTGGATACACTCTGGGATTACAACTGTGCCACCGTCCAGATCAGCCACAATTACATCCAACTGGAGACAAAACAACAGTGAAAAGTGGCAACTTAGCTCCAACTAAAACATATTTTATCATTTCATTCCTGCAACACTAGTCGCTCTTACATACTAGCTCTGTCAACCAACGAAGCATATGTCCCTCTCGCATCACACATGCCACCGTCACACCACTAGGCAATATTACATTTCAGCTAAACCAAAAATCAAGTTCTTTATCTTCCACCCCACTGGCTTTCACATCCTGCTTGAATAGATATTTTTTTCAATTTCAGGTAACCCATCCCCATGTTTCTTTCTCACTCCCACCATTCCCTCAGGTATCCCCTCCTTTGGTTAATCTTTTCCATTTCTGCTTTAATTCCCCACCTGGCTCTGTCTGCCCATCACCTGGTACTACCCTTCCCATGTACCTCTGTATATTCACTATCTTTCTTATGCCTCCTCCCTGTGGCTCCCCCAAACCTCAGCCAGTCCTGATGCAGGGTCTGGACTGGAGATGTCCACATAACCTTTTTGCTTCCACAAATGCTGCTTGACCCACTGAATGATTTCAGTTGATTATTCTTTGCTCCAGATTCCAGATTGTAGTCTCCTATTTCTCAATATTAAATTTCACTTGAGTTATAGGTGATCATTAAAATCATAAGGCCCATATACATCTACAATATCCATATACAAGAATATGTGTGTTATGATTGTGTTTATAATTTGTTTGGTTGTTTTGTTGTTTGTCTTTTGCACAAAAGTCCGCGAGCATTGCCACTTTCATTTCACTGCACATCTCGTATGTGTATGTGACAAATAAACTTGACTTGACTTGACATCTGTGAACTGTGGTATCAAAACATGATCACTGGGCTAAAGATTTGGAAAGTACTTCACTCACCAAGTCCTGCATATCTGCTCGGAAGGAAGAGTGAATTCCAATGATGAATGGGGTCGGGCTGCACAGCACTTCAATTAACTGTGCTGGTAAGATTGGAATATAGGTAAAACTGCAAAGAAAACAACGTCCATTAGCTGTAATCCTAAGAAAAAGAGGTTATCCGTCCAATTCACGAAGAGGCTGCTGCCTATCATCCGACAGCCATGTACAAGTCCAATTTGCCACAGACCATCCCTTGCACTCAGAGATTGATGGCCCTAGCTTCCCTACTTGTCCCCGCCACAATCCCCACCACACCAACATGCAGCCAAACCACATTTGCTGTAAACCAAGCATCCAAGTGCTTGCAAGTGTACATGAATGGTATAATAACCACACAATTGGAAAACTAATCCCACCATCTCACTAATATCACTTTAATACCCAAATTTCACACAATTCTGAAGTGCCTTTGCCATAAACACAACATCATTCCAAGCTCCTAATTACCTGTATTTTAGAGGGAACATGAGGGAAAGAAGTGCTCGGCAGGCTTCTGTCAGCCTTTGGTAACTGGAGGACAGGAACAGAATCTTGTGTTCGGTTAGGGCAGCACAGAAAAGGTCCAATACATTGTTAATACCTTGGGGAAAAAAATGGAAGGAATAAAAGATCAAATCTAAGGTTGGAAATGGTAAAATATTTAGTCCCATATCCATTACGTTATGGAGTCTATGATAGTATCTGTTAGATGCATCTTATCAAATGTTCTTTATAATAAACTAGGTCACTATGCTGGTAGCATTCTGAAAGTAACATGGACAACTCTAACCAAATCGGGTTTTAAATGTTTTTATGGGGTGAGGCAACACTGGAATTTAGTAATCAATATTAATTGTTCTTGAGGTGATGGAGAATTGCCTTTTTGAGCTGCTGCAACGTTATGAAGAAAACCGTTCCAGGCTGTTGACCCAGCAACCATGTCAAGTGTTTCCCAGGCAGGACTGTTTGGGATTTGTATATGCATTTGAAACTGTTATGAGTGAGATAGTCTTAAGGGCCTGTCCCACTGTACGAGGTAATTCAAGAGCTCTTCCGAGTTTAAAAAAAATCAAACTTGTGGTAAGTACATAGAATGTACGTTGCGGCTACATCGGAGCTCGTGGATGTCTCGTAGCGACTCGTAATGCTAACGGCAGGTACTCGGGAAACGCGGTATCTCGTGAAGTTTTTTCAGCAGTGAAAAATGTCCACGAGAGCCCCCGACTATCTACGAACGGCTATTACGATAATTCTCCGAGTTTGAAATCAGGGGAAACTCGGGAGAACTCTTGAATTACCTCGTACAGTGGGACAGGCCCTTTAGGTTTATGTAGTGCTCTTGAAGTCTTTGCAGTTACTACGGTGCATCTTGTATATGCTCCTCATTACATCCACATAGAGAATAGGTCATGGCAGAAAAGGAGAGTGGCGGATATTTTTGTCCCAGAATATACTGGACTTGAGCATTAATGGAGCTACAGTCATTTACGCACATGGTCAGTATTCCACCACCATCCGAACTTATGCTTTATGTTTAAGGGAAGATGTCCAGAAATTCTTGGGGAATAGTCACTGCCTGAAGATTTTGTGGTGTGAATGTTATTTACTATTCAAATCTGGCTATAGCCCAAGTCCAGCTGTACAAACTGCATGCAGAAACAAATGCGTCATAATCTGAACCAGTTTTTGGGGAGGGAGGAGAGGGTGGGGCAGCAGAAAACAGCCAAGACATGTTAAAAGAATGGTGACAGCCCCAGTGGAATGAAATTGGTTGAGAAATTAACAGCAAATACAGCAAACTTCTGACATTCAACATGAACATCTATTTAATTCCTTCCTTCACACTCACTTCAATCCTCTTTCACTCAATTTGTGGAGGTTTATACATTCTTGGGTGTTAACATCTTGGAGTTACAATACAAGTTAATTGTTAACTCTTTCTCTGCCTGGTCTGTTGAATGCTTCTAGCAGTCTTTTTTAATTAAAAGATTATAGTTCCAGCATTTTGCTTTTGTCTACAGAAATAATGAATGGTTACTTTCCAGTATCTTTTCCATGATGGAAAAAATTCAAAATTTGATATTAATGACAAAATCATGAAATGTAACAAGTAGCAAAGATTGAATGATGAAACTAGAAAAGTTGTGGTTGCCTAAAAATAGAGAAAATGAAAAGACATTGCAGGTCACGAAGATAGTGAATAAGGACAAATTATTTCCAGTGACAGTATGCCCATTCATCAGATTTAAGGCAATAGGCAACCAAAGAGTTAGACATCATCTGAAATAGTGGAGGGAGCAACTAACTTTTCAAAAAGTAATTGAATGCAAAAATCGGTAAAATTATGGGGACATAGTGGTGATTATGACAAATGTATTAAACCACGATTGGGGCAGAGAGAAATTGACATAGGTGGTAGCAGTGTGATGGACAGTGATAATTAGCACCTCAAAGAAAATGGAAGGGACAAGTATGCATGCATGTAGGGAGTGGTAGAGTTGACCATGCACCTTCAGGGTGGGTGGGGTGTGAGGGGAAGGGGGGAGGCAAACACATCTTTGATGGGCGAGCACATGTTTTTGACAGGGCTATGCACATTCACTCTGGATGAAAGGGGAGTGAACAGCATCATTGTGTGGGTTGAGGTTCACCTTTATTGGGTGGGGTTTGGTGTGGGTGAAGTGAGCATATACTTTTAGAGTGAGTGAGTAGTGAGAATGCACCTTCAGGTTGGTTGTGTTGGAAGGAGGAGTGGGGAACGGGTACACATCAGATCTTCAAGGTGAATCAGCAGCGAGCTGTACTTCAATGGTGAGGGGGATGGGTAAGGGTCTGCCCCTTGGGTAAGGGTCTGCCCCTTTTTTGTTTGTGTGGGCTGAGTGAATCAGGATAAGGGCAAACAAACTAGGCGGGCATTGGGGGAGCAATCACACACCTTCAAGGGTGAATGAGGGTTTGGTAGTGGGAAAGCGACTGGGAAAACTGCTATCAGGAGCGAATCCTCATCTAAATTTGCAGGTGTGATATAGCACTATCCCGCCCACTTAATATCCATATCCATGATATCTTACTCTCAGAACAATCACATATGGATTGATGCAAAACACAGTCTTCCTCTATTCATTCCTTGCAAATTATGTTTTAAAAAAGCATTATTTAAGGAGTATTATTGAAGGATGATTGAGGCAACTGATTAATACTGGCATCAGGGGTTATATGGGGAGAAGGCAGGAGAATGGCGTTAATAGGGTAAAACAGATCAGCTATGATTGAATGGCGGAATAGAATTGATGGGCCGATTACCCCAATTCTGTCCCTATAACTTCTGAACTTATTGATGAACTGGGGTCAATACAATGCACTCGCAGTATCAATGCACACACATAGTCCTGCTGTATTGACAGACGTAACATGAGGACCACAAATACATACCCAATTGTTTGAGGAATAGTGCAACACTGCAACCAGTGACTGGCAGCGCATCATTGATCGGGGTTTGTATCACTTGACGGTCTCCTGCTCCGAGTGAGATTGTTCTCTGTGGAGGATTCAATCAGAAATTGCAAGAAACATTTTTTTTTTACAAACAATCTCAGTGGCTTGATTAAGCAATTTTGCTAACAAACTAAACTTCCCTTTCCAAAAGAGCCAAAACATAAATGTTCAGACACCAGGACAAAATATGAACTGAAGGAAGCAAAGCTACTTGATTTGTAGCCACAAATTGAATAGCATGTTTGTTTCAAATGATAAATAGATATATGACATTAGCAGTGATACAGAATTATGTTACATTTACATGGGGAAATAAATCATCAGTTTTTTTTTTAAATTTTGCTTTTTAACATCCACTGACATAACAGTGTCAATACCTTTACAAAATCCTGAACTGCTCATCTCATCTTACTAGTTCTTAGGCACAATATTTGCACTGATGAAATTGTGATTTTTAAAAAAAATGCAGTAACACAGTGGTTATCCATGAAAACAATATTTCATTAAGATGGTGCCGCAAGGAGAGATTCACGAAGACACAGAGAACCAGAAGACGCAGCTCCAGCACTCAACACCTCTCCAGCAACTCACAGGCCGGACCTAGACTCCGATGCCATTCCCAGCCCTCACAGCTTCCTCAGCCACTCCCAGACTGGGCCCACTGACTCAAACATTGACAGCACACCATGCTGGTCCCAAGCCGCACCCACTGACTCAACGCCACTGTATACCCTCACAGCTTCATCAGCCACCCCCAGGCTTTGCAGGTCCTTGCCTCCACCCAGGCTGCTGCCATGCTAAGGATGTTGATTCAACCGAGTTTCAGGCAGGGGGTCTCCACACTGCTAGCTCTAATTACTTCTTGACTGACTCTCCTGGGTCCAATAGCTTCCCCTTTTAACAGGGAGCCTCAATACAGACACCACTGGCTAGGTATGTTACAAAACCTACCTGAATCGTGGCTGAGCATCTGCCCCACCCCTTGTGTGTGATTTTGGAGCTGTTTGGAGGGGGCGGGTTTAAAACCCGATTTTTACTAGGCTGTTCCAATCGCAGATGTTCAGCCTAGTAAATCATTAACGGAAAATCGCTGCAAGACCCGGTCCCAAAAGCTATTATTAGTTTTATAGGCCTCGAATAGTAGATATAATAAATTTAAAAGCTGTCGTTCAGTTCGCAAGCTTTCGCAGCCCCAGGGTTTTATAAAGCAAACAATTAAAGGTATGTACCTTATTTTTACATTAAATGGGGCATGTATATAACCCTATAATTATAATTATCTATAACGAATAGCTCATTTTGGGCTTTTTATATCCCGCAGTATTTTTCTCGGCATTTGAGGGCACTAATCTAGCGCGCTGTCAACATTCTAAACCTGCGCGTTCACAGAGAAACCCAGAAAAACCGATTTAAATGGGCATTTATTTACAGCAATTGAACACTAAATTCCTTCCATTTGGCCTATAAATTAATGTAAATTAGATATAAAAATCATGTTATATTGTGAATTATTTGTGAATAATCTTTGGGACACTTAGGCTATTTAAAAATGTTAATCTTTCCTTAAGAAATGTGCTTTTGACTATCTAAGATCACAGCTTTTTTGTAATGCCCATTGAAAATCAATAGGGAACAAGATGCTAATTTCCGAGTATGAAAATGGTCATAACTTTTTTAATACTTGAGATATGAAAGTGAATTAGGTGTCAAATTAAACTTATTGTTATGCTTTATCTGATGGGATAAATTGCAGACTTGATTTTTTAAATCTCAAAATTTTGTAACATTGCTACACTGGCTCCTGCTGACCTTCTCCTTATGCCAACCATGCCACCTCTCCTATCCTCCACCTCTCACACCCGTCCCCTCTGAGCCTCCATCATCCCTCAACATATGTCATTACCTCCCCTCCAGACTCCATCCAAGGATCCATACAGTTTTTCAGGTGAGGCAGAGGTTTACTTGTACCTCCTCCAACCTCATCTACTGCATCCGCTGTTCCAGGTGTGGACGCCCATATCTAAACGAGACCAAGCGCAGGCTCGGCGATCATTTCGCTAAACATCTCCGCTCACTCAGCCTAAACCTACCTGAGCTCCTGGTTGCTAAACATGTCATCTCCTTCTCCCATTTCCACACTGACCTTTATGGCCGAGGCCTCCTCCATTGTCAGAGTGAGGCCCAGTGCAAATTGGAGGAACAACACCTCATATTTTGCTTGGGCAGCTCACATCCCAGCGGTATGAATATTGACTTCTCTAACTTCAAGTAACCCTCGCCTTCCCTCTCTCTCCATCCCTCCCCCCTTCCCAGTTTTCCGACTAGCCTGACTGTCCTCATTTACATTTCATCTGTTTGCTTTGTTGTTGCCTTCTCCTAACTAACAATGATCTATTTTACATTTTCCTTGAGCTCCATCCCCTTTGTCCCGCTTTCACACCTTACACTTCTTTATCTCTGTATCTCCCCGTCCCCGACAGTCTGAAGAAAGGTCTCAACCCGAAACGTCACCCATTCCTCCTATCCAAAGATGCTGTTGAGTTACTCCAGCATTTTGTGTCTGTCGCCAACAGTACCTCCTCCAAGCTTCCCTCCTCCCCTCTGCCCTCCTAAGAGCCTGGGTCTGACCCCAGCCCTTACCGGACTTTGCTGGCTTTACCTTGCATTAAATGTTATTCCCTTATCATGTATCTTTACACTGTAAATGGATCGATTGTAATCATGTATTGTCTTTTTGCTGACTGGTTTGCCAGCAACAAAAGCTTTTCACTGTACCTCGGTGCACGTGACAATAAACTAAACAAAACTGTTGGGTTTTCACCATCCCTGCCCGACACACCCCCTCTTTCCAATGCAGAAAAGTCAGTCCTTCACGTACCTCTCCTCTAACCTCATCTACTGCATTCAACGTTCCCGATGTGGCCACCTTTATATCAGCGAGACAAAGCGTAGACTAGGCTCACAGGTACATTGAACGCTTGCAGTCATTCTGCCAAGACCAGCCAGATCTCCCAGTTGCTAGTCATTTTAATATGCCATTCCATTCCCATAGTGGCATTTCTTTCCTGGGTCTCTTCCTTTGCCAGAGTAAAGCCACATGCAAATTGGAGGAACAGAACCTCATATTCCACTTGGGCAGCTTGCAACCCAATGGTATGAACATTCAATTCTCCAATTTTTGGTAACTAACCCTCTTTCCCCTTTCTCTTCCCTGTGCCCCATTTGGATTCACACCCATTTCTGCACCCCCCCCCCCCCCCCCCATAAATCGCCTGAAGGATCACGATCCAAAACATCACCTATCCATGTTCTCCAGAGATTGAGTTACTCCAGCATTGTGTCTTTTTTAACATAAAGGTGACCACCAGGTGGAGCCAGCGGATCACATTCTCATGCCACAACGGCCATCAGTCAGAACATGAGAAATGACAAAGGAACTCCAAAGCCTGTTCCAGTCTTCAATAAGATCAATGGTAATCTTTTGTATAACCCCATCTATCAACCTTTAATCCTTATTCCTTAACATCCTCGACAAGTAAAAAAAATTATTCATTCAGATTTAAAATTAGAAATTGAGATATCAACTACTATTTTCACTGAGTACATGGGGAATTGTGTTCAGTTTTGTTCACCCTGCTGTAGGAAAGATGCCATTCAGTTGGAATGAGTGCAAAGAACATCTACAACCATGTTGCCAGGAGTTGAGGGCCTGTGTTATAAGGTGAGGTTGGGCAGGCTAGGACTTTATTCCTTGGAGTGTAGGATGCTGAATGGTGATCTTGTAGAGATGTATGAAGTCATGAGGGGAATAGATATGCGGACTGCACAGAATCTCTTTCCCAGTTAAAGAAATCAAGAACTAGAGGGCATAGATTTACAGTGAGAGGGGAAAGGTTTAATAGGAACTCGAGGCAATATTTTCACACGGGGAATGATGAGTGTATGGAACAAACTGCCAGAGGAGGTAGTTGAGACAGGTACTAAAGCAATATATAAATTACATTTGGACAGGTACATGGATGAAATGTTTAGAGGGATATGGGCCAAATGAAGGTAAATGGGACTAGTCTGGTAAACCTTCTCCATACCTTTTTCAAAGCCTCTGCATCCTTCCTGATTTGAGGAACCAGAACTGCACACAATAATGCAATGCAGCCTAATCAAGGTCCTATAAAGTTGCAGACTATAGTCAATGCCACAACCAATGAAGGCAAGCATACTAAATTCCTTCTTTACCACTCTATCTACCTGGGTTGCCACTTTCAGGAAGTTATGGACTTTGGCCTCCAAGATCCTTCGCTACACTCCTGCTCCCTCATCTTATGTAGTTGCAGCCAAATATGAGTATATGGCTATCGTGTGGAAGACTAACGGAGGCCTCCGCAAAGATCCATTTGGGACATCTATAATTCTTTCCTTCCACTCTGAATACAATTTTGGTACCTCTGTTGTCTTCTACCATTTAACCCGTCTAACCAGGTTACTAATTTGTCTACAATTCCATGAAATTTCAAGTTAGCAGCCTCTATGTAAAACCATTTAGAAACATAGAAACATAGAAATTAGGTGCAGGAGTAGGCCATTCGGCCCTTCGAGCCTGCACCGCCATTCAATATGATCATGGCTGATCATCCAACTCAGTATCCCGTACCTGCCTTCTCTCCATACCCTCTGATCCCCTTAGCCACAAGGGCCACATCTAACTCCCTCTTAAATATAGCCAATGAACTGGCCTCAACTACCCTCTGTGGCAGAGAGTTCCAGAGATTCACCACTCTAATTTAAGTCTGAAGAAGGGTCTCAACCTAAAACGTCACCCATTCCTTCTTTCCAGAGATGCAGCCTGTCCCGCTGATTTACTCCAGCATTTTGTGTCTATCTTTGGTTTATACCAGCATCTGCAGTTCCTTCCTACACATTTCAAATACCTTCTGTAAATCTATGGAAACTAAATTTGAAGGCCGACTTACTGTTTTAGTTGTTTTGAATTATAGAAACTAAAAATGTATAAGACCATTCTTAGATTGTTATGGCATCAGAGAGACCTCCATTTGGTCCATCAATTTAATACAGACACCAAGTGGAGCAATCCATTGGGGGAAAAGTGAGGCTGGCAGACAGGAAGCAAACAGTAGGAGTAAACAGGTCTTTTTCACAATGGTAGGCAGTGACTAGTGGAGTACCGCAAGCCTCAGTGCTGGGACCCCAGCTATTTACAATATATATTAATGATTTGGACGAGGGAATTGAATGCAACATCTCCAAGTTTGCGGATGACACGAAGCTGCGGGGCAGTGTTAGCTGTGAGGAGGATGCTAGGAGGCTGCAAGGTGACTTGGATAGGCTGGGTGAGTGGGCAAATGCATGGCAGATGCAGTATAATGGGGATAAATGTGAGGTTATCCACATTGGTGGCAAAAACAGGAAAGTAGACTATTATCTGAATGGTGGCCGATTAGGAGAAAGGGAGATGCAACGAGACCTGGGTGTCATGGTACACCAGTCATTGAAAGTAGGCATGCAGGTGCAGCAGGCAGTGAAGAAAGCGAATGGTATGTTACCATTCATAACAAAATGATTTGAGTATAGGAGCAGGGAGGTTACTGCAGTTGTACAGGGTCTTGGTGAGACCACCCCTGGAGTATTGCGTACAGTTTTGGTCTCCTAATCTGAGGAAGGACATTCTTGCCATAGAGGGAATACAGAGAAGGTTCACCAGACTGAATCCTGGGATGCCAGGACTTTCATATGAAGAAAGACTGGATAGACTCGGCTTGTACTCGCTAGAATTTAGAATAATGAGGGGAGGATCTTATAGAAACTTACAAAATTCTTAAGGGGTTGGACAGGCTAGATGCAGGAAGATTGTTCCCGATGTTGGGGAAGTCCAGAACAAGGGGTCACAGTTTAAGGATAAAGGGGACATCTTTTAGGACTGAGAGAAAAAAAACATTTTTTACACAGTCGTGAATCTCTGGAATTCTCTGCCACAGAATGTAGTTGAGGCCAGTTCATTGGCTATATTTAAGAGGGAGTTAGATGTGGCCCTTGTGGCTAAAGGGATCAGGGGGTATGGAGAGAAAGCAGACACAGGATACTGAGTTGGATGATCAGCCCGATTGCCAATGAAACTCTCAATATCTTTTTCCTGATTGTTTTTTCACACACCCCAATCTCCTTTCAGTGTTGACATCCTCATTCCCTCGTAGGTATAGGGATACAACTGAGTGGAATATAATAAGATTTGAAGGTTGGTGGAATGAATGGATGATATGGGATGGGATATTGAAGAATTCAGGGAGTTTTGAGGTAAAGTGATTACAAAAGAAGGAATATTAAAGATTATAAGAAGCTGTAAGAACAATGAGTGGGCCAGTTAAAGGAATGGAGTGTGATGGGGAGAGTGGGATTCAACTGAAGAGAAATACCAGCAGATGGAGGGAGCAAAGGATGGGACTGGACAGTGCAACTTATTAAACAATGCATACAGCAATTGGAAGTAGAATTATTCTGAGCAGGATGCTGGCAAAAGCATTGTCATTAATGAGATGCACCAAATGGCTTAGTATAATGGGGAGAGTGGGTACCCTAGTATTTTCTGATTTAGTGATGATTTGAACTTGAAAAGGCCAAAATGTTTGAAAACAAAAGAGAAAGTGGACAAATTCAGAACTGTACACTGCAAGGGCCAGGAAGCGAGCGGGCAAGATCATCTCTGACCCCTCTCACCCTGGCCACAAACTCTTTGAATCACTTCCCTCTGGAAAGCGACTCCGGACTGTCAAAGCTGCCACAGCCAGACATAAAAACAGTTTTTATCCACGAGTAGTTGCTCTACTCAACAGCCAAAAATCTGTAGCCTCCCTTTGATCTGGTATTTTGTTGGTTCACATGCTTGATCAATGGTGTTTTATCATTAATGTTTTATTATTATTAACGTTTAGTGTTTTTTCGTAACTGTCATTGTATGTCATGTTGTTACTTGTGGGCGCAGCACCAAGGCAAATTCCTTATATGTGAATACTTGGCCAATAAACTTACTTACAAATGTGCATAATGAATAACATTACACTAATTCATTACGTTAAGCAGGTTGCTTATTAATTTAAATTGTTCAATGAGCAAGCTCCCCAACCTGACTTTCAGTAATCAAGAACATGAGAAACAGCCATTAAATGTTTAAAATACTACTGCAGTTTCCTCACAACTCAAATGTTAGTTTAATATGCAGTTTATTAGCTGGAACATATAATGATAGAGCATCTTGATGGCTTGTATCCTTGCTGATTGGCTGCCCTGGACAAACTGTGCTATATTCTGCATGTGGCTTAGCCATTTGGCACCTCCACCTGGAATGAATTACTTAATTTTGAGGAGCCATTTATTGATTTAAAATAACACCTGAGAAAAGGTGATGCAAAGCCATATCTTTGAACCACAGTAGTGTGTCTGGAATGTCAGAACTTTCATATGAAGAAAGACTGGATAGACTTGGCTTGTACTCGCTAGAATTTAGAAGATTGAGGTGGGATCTTATAGAAACTTACAAAATTCTTAAGGGGTTGGACAGGCTAGATGCAGGAAGATTGTTCCCGATGTTAGGAAAGTCCAGAACAAAGGGTCACAGTTTAAGGAAAAAGAGGAAATCTTTTAGGACCGAGATGAGAAAAACATTTTTTACACAGAGAGTGGTGAATCTCTGGCATTCTCTGCCACAGAATGTAGTTGAGGCCCAGTTCATTGGCTATATTTAAGAGATAGTTAGATGTGTCCCTTGTGGCTAAAGGAATCAGAGGCTATGGAGAGAAAGCAGGTACAGGATACCGAGTTGGATGATCAGCCATGATCATATTGAAGGCTCGAAGGGCCGAATGGCCTACTCCTGCACCTATTTTCTATGTTTCTATGTCTGCTGAAGATACCCTCACAACATTATACAGAAACATTTATATGCAGCATTGACCAAGAAACGGTGATATATTTTTAAGTCAGCATGATGTGCGATTTGCAGGGCAGTGATGTTTCATACATCTGAAACCATGATCTTCTTGATAGTAGAGACTGTGAGTTGGGAGGTACTGTCAGACAATCTTGGGTGAGTAACTACAGTGCTCAGGTGGATGGGCAACCAATCAAGAAGGCTGCTTTTTCCTGGAGGTGTTGTGGCTTTTCAATACTATTGAAGCTGCATTCTTACAAGTGGAAAGTATTTCATCACAATCCTCTTGTAAGTGGTGGAAAGGATTCCCTTGCCACAGATTGCTCAACCCCCAACCTGTGCTAGCAGCTTATAGTATGTATTTCTGATCAATGACAATTCCAAACCCATTGATAGTAGGGGAGGAGGTGTGTTTCCCATGAGAACATTAAATCACCTAGAGCATTCTATCTCCTATTCCACTTCTGGAATAAGGTCTTAGAGTAGCTTCCCAAAATACTAAGAGGCCTTGCACATTTGTGTTTTTCCAAACACTAATTGGTCTTCTCAGCAAAGGCGATCCTAATGGTATTTATCACTGCCCAGAATACTCTTAAAGCAAATTGAAGTCCTAGTCTGCAGTCAACACATTGGTTTTCTAATTTCACCAAAATAGCCAACACACTTTAGCAAAAAAATTTGCACAGAAGACAACATACTAAAGATGAGAGTAAGAAAAATCATTCTCAGACTGACCTGAGATCCTCCTGTGATGGGAACGATGCATGTTAGCAGGTTCCCAATCACCGTCTCCAACGGAAAATCCAGGCAGTCAATGTAAATGGTGTAGATCAGTCCGAGGCAATTCTGTTAGAGTGAGAGAGAGGGGTGGGGAGAGGGGCAGAGGGACAGAGATGACAGTGATCAAGTCATTTTCATACATGTAAAATATAAAAATGTTTGAAATACTGAAATCAGGTAGTGTCTGCAAAATTCAGAACATTTCATCAGAACTTACTAATTTTACTTTGTTCAGGATTAAACTCTAGGAGAGCGGATACTGCAACATATAGCCAACTGTTCTAAGGTTATAAGGTCATAAGTGATAGGAATAGAATTAGGCCATTCAGCCCATCAAGTCTACCCCATTCAATCATGGCGGATCTATCTCTTCCTCCTAACCCCATTGCCTGCCTTCTCCCCATAATCTTTGGCACCTGTACTAATCAATAATCCATCTATCTCTGCCTTAAAAATATCCACTGACTTGGCCTCCACAGCCTTCTGTGACAAAGAATTCCAAAGATTCACCACACTCTGACCAAATAAATTTCTCCTCATCTTCCTAAAAGGACGTCCTTTAATTCTGAGGATATGATCTATAGTCCTGGACTCTTCCACTAGTAGAAACCCTCCCTACATCCACTTTATCCAAACCTTTCACTATTCTGTGTGTTTGAATGAGGTCCTCCCTCATTCTTCTAAACTCCAGCGATTACAGGCCCAGCACAGACAAACGCTAATCGTAGGTTAACCGGCTCATTCCTGGGATCATTCTTGTAAACCACCTCTGGACCCTTTCCAGACCCAGTACATTCTTCCTCAGATATGGTGCCTAAAATTGCTCACAATATTCCAAATGCGGCCTTGCCAGCACCTTATAGGACTTCAGCATTACATCCCTATTTTTGTATATAAGCCCTCGTGAAATAAATGCTCGCATTGAGTTTGCTTTCTTTACTACCGATTCGACTTGCAGGTTAACTTTTTGGAAATCCTGCACCAGCACTCCCAAACTACCAGAGATAAAACTATGCAGGGGCAAGGGGTCAAGCACTGGCTCTTTTTTTCCCCTACATAATGATGTGAATCTGTAGTTTGCAGAATGGATCAATTTACTCCTAAAACTAATCCATGAGTCTGGACTCCAGTTGGCCTCTTGCTTTAAGTCAGTCATGTGTGCTCACGTATGCTGACTATGGTGAAAGAACCTGGCTTCTGTGGAATCTTAAACCTATTTTAGACATTTAATTGAATGCTTCCGAAACCACAACATAATTTGAATAAAGCAAACTTTTTTTTCTCCAGTCCTGATAGAGAGAAAATAGTTATCCCTTCACTTATCCATAATCAACTCTCAAAATTGTTCTTCCCTCATAATCCAGCAGATTTTAGGTTTTTGCTCTACAACCTCTACGCTAATACTCAGCCGGTCAGCCAGTCGGGAAACTGTTAACATTTCAGGTCGAAGACTTTTCTTCAGAACTGATTAAAATTAGAAATTTAACATATTGTAGGTTGCAGAGAAACAGCCAGGTGGAGAAATCAGTTGTCTGTGCTGGCTGAAGACCAAAAGGAACTGAATAACAGATGGTGATGGTGAGGCTGAAGACAGGTTCAACGACAGTTAATCTCTTCCGAGTGATATGGGAGTCGCATTTACTCAGAGGAGAGAAAAGAAAAACCACAACCAGAACAGCAGAACCACAATATTTAGTTTTGAGATGCAGCGCGGAAACAGGCCCTTCAGTCCACCAAGTCTGCGCCAACCAGAGATCACCACACACTAACACGGTCCTACGCATATTAGGGACAATTTACAATTTTACCAACCCAATTAACCCACAAACCTGTACGACTGTTATGTGGGAGGAAATCGGAGATCCTGGAGAACATATAAAATCTGTACAGACAAGCACCCGTAGTCAGGATCGAACCCAGGTCTCTGGCGCTGTGAGGCAGCAACTCTACCGCTGCGCCACCGTGCCACCCCTATATTGTAGATAGAACATAAAATAATACAGCACAGGAACAGGCCTTTCAGCCCACGATATCTGTGCCGACTGAAGAAGAGTTTCGACCCGAAACGTTGCCTATTTCCTTTGCTCCATAGATGCTGCCTCACCCGCTGAGTTTCTCCAGCATTTTGATTAGAATAAAACACTTTGCAGTTTATGAGACTTTGCATTGCTGAATAACCATTGCATTTACTACATATAAAATATTTGTATTTGTATTACAAAACAATGCCATTTGAAATAAGTGAGATGCTTCAGTTTCCATAAAGTTCACCAAAAATGCATGGTTCCTTGTCATCCATGCAGCTTACCCTGAACACTTCAGTATGATCCAACTGTGAAACTAGAACGAGACTTTTTGGGGCAAATAGCTGTGGAGCCTGGATAAATTTTGAGTCTTCTTCATCAGTGACATTTGCATGGTTCTGCTGGGGCTGCAGTGAAAAAACAAAACAAATATTAATGTAAAGTACAGTGTAGCACAACTCTAGCAAATCAAAGGGTCCAGTCGATATTTATGTTACAAATGCAGGTTAGGGGACAATATACAACAAAAGTATAGTTACCCAATTAAGGGGGATTAGCAGCTGCTTTGGGGTGGGAGATTCCCATCCTAAACTTCACACTTCACGTGTTCCACCCTGTTTTGACTAATGCAATCAACCCAACTTGCGCAAACAAAAGTTCAAATAGACAAGTTGACCTACAACTTTAGGCTGTGCACGCCATACACAAGAAAAAGAAGCAGCTTCTTTACATGACTACATTTACCTAAGACTAAGCTACAAGCAAATTGCACCATGTCTCAAACATCTATGGATGAATACAACTGGTCTAAGATTGAAAAATGGATTATATATAAAACAATATATAAAATTATACACAAGGGAGAATAAGACGAAAATTACCAAAAAACATAAGAAAATGTAGTCGAGGGTGAATGACACTGAAATAGTTTAAGAACTGCTCTAATCCACAGAACTAATTGAGAACATCCATTACCTACTGAAGGTGGGAGGACGTTGGTAATGGGGAATGAGGAATAAACTCCAAAAACAGCCCTGCAAAATGATTCTGAATTATAACTTGTTGCTTTGAAATCTCTGTATGTTTTGCCCCTCTCCATCTCTTTAATGTCTCCCACCCATATAATTATCTGAGATATTACTGCTTCTTAGACATTTATTCACTCCACCATCAGCAGCTTTGCCTTTAACTGCCCAAAGCCCTCGGCTCAAAATTTCCTCCCCACTCTTCTTAGTCTCTTTCTTCTAAAAAAACTCCTTAAAATCTACCATTATGACCAAGGCTTTTAGAAACGTGTAGGAAGGAATGGCAGATGCTAGTTCAAGATTTTAGAAATCTGCCCTAACGTTTCAAATGGATCACAGTTACTTGTGTGAAATATGATGGGATGTTACTAGCACATTGAAAGTATTATTTAAAGGGAGGACGCTGTGGAAATACTATTACCTGTAAACTTTCCACTGCTTCCCAAAAGGTGAAACATGCACAATAATGCCGTTCTGAGTTGATATCTGTTAAAACAGCCACAAGGAAGTTTGGTGATTTCCTTTCAAGGACCAGTTGCCATCCACCAGGCTGACAAAACTGCAGGGAAAAAAGTCAAATAAAATAACGAAGAATTTACACACAGCTCATGCAAAATGAGAACATATCAATAGAGACAATAGACAATGGGCGGTGCTGGCTCCCTTCGAGCCAGCACCACCATTCAATGTGATCATGGCTGATCATCCCCAATCAGTACCCCATTCCTGCCTTCTCCCCATATCCCCTGACTCTGCTATTTTTAAGAGCCCTATCTAGCTCTCTCTTGAAAGTATCCAGAGAACCTGCCTCCACCGCCGTCTGACACAGAGAATTCCACAGACTCATCACGCTCTGTGAGAAAAAGTGTTTCCTCGTCTCCATTCTAAATGGCTTACTCCTTATTATTAAACTGTGGCCCCTGGTTCTGGACTCTCCCAACATCGGGAACATGTTTCCTGCCTTGAGCGTGTCCAAGCCCATAACAATCTTATATGTTTCAATGAGATCCCCTCTCATCCTTCTAAACTCCAGAGTGTACAAGCCCAGCTGCTCCATTCTCTCAGCATATGACAGTCCCACCATCCCGGGAATTAACCTTGTAAACCTACGCTGCACTCCCTCAATAACAAGAATGTCCTTCCTCAAATTAGGGGACCAAAACTGCACACAATACTCCAGGTGTGGTCTCACTAGGGCTCTGTACAACTGCAGAAGGACCTCTTTGTTCCTATATTCAATTCCTCTTGATATAAAGGCCAACATGTCATTCGGTTTCTTCACTGCCTGCTGTACCTGCATGCTTACTTTCATATCAACATCCATAATCCAATCATGCATGGATTAATCAAACAGACATGGAAATCCTACAACTCATACTCCCATTAATTCTAATTCTGCTGGATTAACAAGGATGAGGGCTGAAGCAAGAATACACAACTTTCACCTTTCACATTTGCTTTGTCAAAGCTTTTGCAGTTTCAGAATGTCTTCACCTTAACCTTCTCTATCCTGGTGAAATGTGCCACAGCTGTTTGTTTTCCTTCTCACTCTAATCTGCTTTTAAACACTTGAGTGACATTTTCTCTCCCTGCTACTCTTCCCACAATGGTAACTTAAATTATATCCATTAAGTGAATTGGTCACTGTAGATGAATGGTAGTAGAAATGTGTGGAACTCAAGCAAGTATGAAGTGTTGCACTTTCAGAGGTGGAATGTAAGAGAAAAATGTACAATTACTGGCAAGATCCTAAAGGGCAATGGCGCACAGAAGGATCTTTAGTTCCATAACTCCATGAAAGTGGCAACACAAGTAAATAGACTGGTAAAGAAGGAATGTAACAAGCTTGCCTGATAAGGCTGAATGATGTTAAAAATAAGAAAATATTAAATGGATTTATTGGCCAGCTTACAACTTATATTTAGTCTCAAAGCAGGCTTTTCACCAGTAGATTGATACAGAAAGGCAAGTCTAGGCTTGCAAGGTACTAGGCTTATCTCAGGTTGCTGTGTATTGAGATAATGACCGATGACTTTGAAATGTGTCTACCATTTGACGAGAGAGGAAGCACAGATTAATCCCAGTAAGGGGTATTGGGACAATGTCCGATGCTTTTGATATGTAAATACCTTGTACCAATGTCCGATACCTTTGATTTGTAAGTCCTTGTACCACATGAGAAGATGCCTTTGATGCAACTGGTGATTGACGAGACAAAACTCAGACACATCCTGTAGTAATGTGTATTCACTGTACCTGACCATAATGTCTTTGGAATGTGCTTGGGTGACAAAAGGACAGTATATAATACCATGTAATTCTGTGTTCAGGGAAGTGGAGAGAGGACAGCCAAGGGTCTGTGTTGCTCCCTTGGCTGGGATTTTCCTTGCCACTTCCATCGGCCGATAATTAGTAAAGTTTTGAACTGGTCTACCAAACCGCTTTGCGAGTTGTCTGTTTATTAACAAGTGGACATGTTTGTTTAACCTTTTTCAGCCTCATTGGTCGGGGCAATTAGTGTAAGAGTCAGGAAGTCATGATGCAGCTTAATAGGACTTTGGTTCAGCTGCATTTAGACTATTGCATGTTATTCTGGTCTCCCCAATATAGGGTGGATGTGGATGGTTTTTAAAGGGTACTAGACCAAGTGCAGACCCGTTGGGTCTGCTCCCCCAACGCAGCCGTTCCCTACCCGTAGCCCTCACGGGAGACGTGGTCCTCCAACTCAAGCCGTTCCCGAACATAAGATTCCAGCGCTCAGCAGTGCGGCTGTTTTTAAATGGCGTATTTGAGGAGAGAGGCGAGCGCCAGCAGCCGTCATGGTCGCTAGCCAGCAGGAGGTGAGTGGGTGGTGGGGGGGGGAGGAGGAGAAGGATTTTATTTAAAATGTGTACATAAACACGACGATATCACACACACACACACAAAATTATGTAGAGGAGGTTTATCCAAATGATGCCTGGATTTTAAGGTCTTAGCTACAGAGAGAGGTTGGACAGATTTAGATTGTTTTCTCATGAAAACCAGAGGTTGAACTGATAAAAGTATCAAACTATGAGAGGGATAAATAGGTTAGATAGTCCAGGATTTAACTATTAAATAGCAGAGGACATAGCTTTAAGGTGAGAAGGGGAATTTTTAAAGAGATGTGCTGAATACGTTTTTTTGTTTACACAGTGGGTAGTGAGTGCCTGGAACACGCTGCCATGGGTGTTGGTGGAAGCAGATATGATAGTGGCATTTAAGAGATTTTTGTATAGGTTCACAGATATGCAGGGAATGGAGGAATGTGGATTATGTAGAAGCAGATAAGAGTTTGGCATTATAATCGGCAGACATTGTAAGCCTAAGGGGCTGTTCCTGTGCCATGCTATCCCATTGTTCTATGTTAAAATGCAGTTTTCAGTCTGCACAGTATCAGGGGACCTGGATGCAAGTGTATCGATTTTGTTAGTGGTAGGCAATGTCAAGAGAGCAGTCAAAAGAAACAGGAGTCGAGGTTTTATAAATGGAGGCAAAGAGCACAAAGGCAAGGATGTTACGTTGAACTTCTGGAAAACCCATGTCAGACATCAGACCTCTGCTTTGGTCAGACATGGAATACTGAAACTAATTCTGGTTACCTCTCTCTTTAGGAAGGACGTGAAGGTCTTGGAGAAGGTTAGGAAATATTTACCAGGATAGATTCAAACTAAAATGTTAGCCATGGTTAGTTTGATCTGCAAATCCGGCAGGTGTTTACTAGTAGGTTGCTTCTAGCCATGGTAACAGCTGTTGGCCTTTGCTGATTTTGCATGTTATGTAGCAGTGCACGAGTCCAGCTACGGGTTCTATAATCATCGGAATTCTGTGTATCCTAATTTTAAGTGGCCAATCTGACCATGGGTTCAAGAGGTATCTCTCCTCGCATACACTTTACCCCTGCGCTCATTTCCCACTTTGGTTGCCAATTATTGGTCCCCGAGCCCAAAGGCCAGATGGTCACTGGATGTGGCTTCCTCGCAACATTACACTGTGACATCTCAACCGCCGCTTGATGTGACTAGTGTGTTGCTTGCATGCTTCTCTGATCATGTACCCTCTGATCTCAGTCTCCCAACTGGCACCATTATTGGACCAGCAAGGATGGTAATACTGGTAGGCAGGCAGCCGATTAATCTAGAAGGGAGTATGCAACAAGATAATAATTTTAGGAACCTCTGATACAGACAATCATTTGCACCCAGTAAGATTTTACAAACAATGTGTGTGTGCATGTGCATGTGAAGGAGGGCAGTGCGAGTGGAAGGCAGACAAGAACTTGGTATAAGGATACAATACCCACATTAAACAGTATATTTTTATATCAATGTGACTAACCAACTGAATGCCCTCTGGAAAGGGGTTGTCTTCCCATTCCTTTTCAGGAAATCGCTGGATAATCCGTCCCTGACCATCACCACTCCCTGTAAATGTACAAAGTCCATATTTAGAATAAAGATCACAACACATTAAAGTAGATTAAAATTAAGCTTTACATATTGCATCAATCCAGGTTAAATTAAACAGCACAGAATGCCCAAAATGAGATGCAGGTGATGTTAAGATACTAGGAGACTTAGAGATATAACAAACAAAAAGGTCAAGGATCATAATTTAAACTATCACCCTTTGTGTAAGATACCATTCTAGTCATAGTGTGGAAACAGGCCCGTCAGCCCAACTTGCCACATTTACACGAGTTCCACATGCAGAGACAGAAGGCAGAGGCCAGTGGTTAGTGCATGTGCGTGTGTGTGGTGGGGGTGGTTTGTGTGTGTGTGTGTGTGTGTGTGTGTGTGTGTGTGTGTGTGTGTGTGTGTGTGTGTGTGTGTGTGTGTGTGTGTGGTGGTGTGTGTGGGTGGTTTGTGTGGGTGGTTTGTGTGGGTGGTTTGTGTGGGTGGTTTGTGTGGGTGGTTTGTGTGTGGTGGTTTGTGTGTGTGTGTGTGTGTGTGTGTGTGTGTGTGTGTGTGTGTGTGTGTGTGTGTGTGTGTGTGTGTGTGTGTGTGTGTGTGTGTGTGTGTGTGTGTGTGTGTGTGGTTTGCGCGTGTGTGTGTGGGGGGTGGTTACTGTGTGTGGGGGGGGGGGTTAGTGTGTGTGTGTGGGAGGGGGGTGGTTAGTGTGTGTGTGTGTGGGAGGGGGTGGTTAGTTCGTGTGCGTGTTGAGGGGACGGGACACAACGGGTCCCATTTGGTCTTGGTCTAGTCTATAACTAAAACTCTCATCTTGTTATCTTCCAGTTTGCGTTTTTTTTACATTTGCGCAAAAACGGTACACGATAGCGCTACGATTTTTCGCCACCTTACTCACCATTCTGTGCTGCAAGTGAAATGTTTTATTCCGATCGGTGGTATATTTAAAGTTACCAGACTAAGTGTGACCTGTTGGGTCCCATGTTCACACGGGAGGGCAGGTTCCCCAACGCAATAGTCCACCTCTCCACCAATTCCAATATTGGTAGCCAGTGGGGGAAGAGGGGCTTTCTGGAGCGCTAGTATGGGTGTTGTGGGCTGGAGGGACTGGTTTCCAAAGGGCTAGTATGGACATTGTGGGCCGAATGGATTCTAGGGCTGGCAGCTCAGTAACTCAAGCCTGGTGTGCTGGCAGCTCAGTCACTCAGGCCTGGTGTGCTGGAAGCTCACTCACTCAAGCCTGGTGTGCTGGCAGATGACTCATGGCTATTCCTTGAAATTCCTTTTCAAGCAGCATGCAGGCCACCAAATTCAAATGCAATTTCCTAGCATTTCAAGCAGGATGCAAGGCCACCAAATTCAAAAGCAGTTTCCTACCATTTCAAGCAGGATGCCATAGCTGCGGCCTAGCGCGCGGCCATAGCTCGCGGCCATAGCTGGTGCTCCGGGACTGCACCGAGGCCTGGGTGCTGAGCCTAGCTCCGAGGGCTGATGCTCTTCCGGGGCATGCAAGAATGGAAAGGAGCGGCAACCTCGAGATCCTGGGGAGGTGAGGAGGGAGAATGGGGGGGTGGAATGAGGGGGGAGGGGAGGGAGGGAGGGACGGGAAAGTGGGAGGGAGGAGAGGGTGGAGGAGAGGGGGAAGTGGATGAGGTGAGGGAGGGAGAGTGGGAGGAGGATGAGGGGGATAGAGGGAGAGGGTAGGAGGGGGGGGGGTAGAGGGAGGAGGGGGGAGGGAGGGGGGATAGGGAGAGGGGGAGGGGGAGGGTAGGGGGGAGGGGGGAGAGGGAGGAGGGGGAGTAGGAGGGGGAGAGGGACTGAGGGGAGAGGGAAAGGAGAGGTGGAGGAGGAATTGAGGGATGGGAGGAGAGGGGAAAGAAGAGGGAGGAGGTGGGAGAGGGAGAGTGGGGAGGGAGGGGGGAATAGAGGGAGAGGAGGGCAGTGGGGGGTGTGAGGAGAGATAGTGGGGGGTATAGCAGGAGGTGAAGAGTGGGGAGGTGGGGGATAGAGGGATAGGAGGGGGCAACGGAGGGGAGATGAGTTATGGAGGGAGGGAGAGAGTGACTGAGGGTAGGGGAAAGGAGAGTGAGGGGTGAGGGAGGGATTGGTGCAGGGGAGGAGGAGAGGGGAAAGAAGAGGGAGAGTGAAGAGGAATGGGAGAGAGTGCTGGGGATGAGGGGAAATGAGCCGTGCCTGCGCAGTTGGGGGCTATGGGTCAGTTGAGGGAACGGGTTGCGTTGGGGGACCAGGCCTCCCGTGTGACAGGGACCCAACGGGTTCCACTTAGTCTAGTATATATTACTAAAAATCTATCTATCTATCTATCTATCTATGCTTCTGTGATCCTGGAACTACGCCAAAACGGTACACGATGGCGCTAAAATTTTTGCACCACCATACTCACCATTGTCCCGTGGTTCAGATTGATGTTATATTTCACAAGTTAATGACATTTAAAAGATTTTTTTTAAACACTTTGAGAAGAATAACTATGACTGTGCTATGAGAGTTTTCTGGCAGTTTCCAGCTATGACGTCACAATGGCATCTCACAGTCCTCCAGTCACAATGGGATCTAATTTACATATGCTGCCGTGAACATTCCGCCACCCAACAATGACATCACAATGGGATCTCAGCTGCCAATGAACAGTGTTGGGATACGCTCCAGCCAGTGCAGTGAGTAGGGGAGGGGGGAAGAAAATTAAGCATTGTGTTTGGTGGGGTGGTGCAAAAAGGGAGAGGAGGGAGGGAGTGACTGAGGGTAGGGTCATCAGCAGCTTCCACCTCAAGTTCAAGTGAGTTTATTGTCATGTGTCCATGATAGGACAATGACATTCTTGGTTTGCTTCAGCACAACAGAACCTAGTAGGTATTGACTACAAGGGGGACAAGGAGGGAGTGAGATTTAAAAAAAAATCTGTTTTAATCAGATTCTTGTGTGTGTGTGTGTGTGTGTGTGTGTGTGTGTGTGTGTGTGTGTGTGTGTGTGTGTGTGTGTGTGTGTGTGTGTGTGTGTGTGTGTGTGTGTGTGTGTGTGTGTGTGTGTGTGTGTGTGTGTGTGTGGTTAATGTGTGTGTGTGCGCGGAGGGTTAGTGTGTGGGGGGGGGTTTTTAGTGTGTGGGGGGGGGGTTAGTGTGTGGGGAGGTAGAGAGTGGGGAGGGGATGAGGAGACGATTGTTGGTTAATGTTATTTAAACATAGAGGGAGAGGAGGGGGTAGGAAGGGAAAAGGGCTTATGGAAGGAGGGAGGGAGTGACTGAGGGTAGGTGGAAAGGAGGAAGGGAGAGGTGATGGAGGTAGTGGGGGAGGGGAGGGGAGGATAGCAGGACAGGGGGAAAGAAGAGGGTGAAGAGGAGGGGGGGAGGGAATGCTGGGGATGAGGGGAAATGAGCCGCGCCTGCGCAGTTGGGGTCTGTGGGTGAGTGGTGGAATATTGCGTTGGGGGAACAGGTTGCGTTGGGGGAACGGGTGAGTGGTGGAAACGAGTTGCATTAGGGGAACGGGTGAGTGGTGGAATATTGCGTTGGGGGAACGGGGCCCAACGGGTCCCACTTGGTCTAGTATCTCTCTAAATCCATCTAATCCATGTAGTCTAATGTTTCTTAAACATTGCGATAATACCTGCCTCAACTACCTCCTCAGGCAGCTTGCTTTAGTCAATGGATTGTTTTTCCTGACGAGTTTTATCAAGGTAACTTCATGTCAGTCATTTTCGCTTCATCTCTGGAATTCACTTGATGGATGATGCATGGATCAAAGTTGTGATAAGATCTGGAGTCAGGTGGTCTTAGCAAAACCTAAAAGGGCATCGGTAACCAAGTACCACTTGATACCGTTTTAATTTTTATTTCGCTGATGATATCTGCTGACTAGCTTTTTGTTAGCACATGTGTTTTTTTGTTGTCGTGTTGATTATCTTATTGTCTTTTTACCTCAACAATGTCATTTTTATCTTATTTTATCCTTGTTATATTATTGCTGAGGTGACCAGTTGTCTTGACAAACACATTTCATTGTACCGTTGACCCTGTGTCAACCTACATATGACGAATAAAATTGAAACTTGAAACTTGATTGATTCGTAAATTGTCTAACAGTAATTAGCTGGAGTGAGTTTATTCTACTTTTTCTTGTTAACTGGGCATAACAGGCAATTTTCCACAATCAGGTAAATGCCAGTTTCATAATTAAACTGGAATAGAATGCTCTCAAGCACAGATTTTCAGCACTACAGCTGTGATATTGTTTGGTCCCAAGGTATTTGCTGAATCCAGTTTCTCAGCCATTTCTTGATACCATATGGAGTCAATTGAAATGGCTAAAGACGAGGAAATGGTAATGGCGAGGATCTCAGGTGAAAACTGAGATTTATCACCTGTTAAACACTTCAGAACAAATGTAGTTGCAATTGCTGTAACCTTTACCACTCATATACTTGGCCCCATCACCATCAAGTATAGATAGGTATGTTCTTTGTGCCTCCTCGTTCTGTTTAACTGTCTACACATCTTCGACAGATATTCATGATAGGACTGCAAGGTTTTACACTGCACTTGTCCTGCACTTCTCCACGCTGGCACCTCATTTTGAGGTATGTCTGGTACTACACCCAGCACACCCCTCTGCACTCCTCCTCATACCCAAATTGATTCCTTGGCTTGACAGTTATGGTACAGTAAGGGATATGCTGGTTCATACACTTCCTGATCCCCACAGAACTTTATGGAACTGTCAAATCTGTTCAGGATCTTATCTCCACAATTACTATTTGGTTGTCATTTCTATCAATGCTATAATGGATAGTCACAACTGTCACAGGTAGGTTGGTGAGAATACAGTTTTACAAGCTTACCCCTTGAGTTAGTTCTTTCAGTACCTTCAATGCTTAATACAACCAAATCGATGGGAACTCATCCAATACTTCTGACACGGCGATATCTATTTTTATTGACATACGACCTTTCAGTATATATGGGTTCAATTGCCAAATGAATGAAGAGCCCTCTTCAGCAGTTAGCTCACTCAGAGTTCTACATTTACCGCACACAGAAAATAAATCTAAGCATACAGATCAGCCAAAGATCCACCCACTCACTTTAGTCCCATTCAGCAAATAAAGCAAAAACCCTGTACCATTATCAAACTTGATATTTAAAGCCATATTTATGAGAAGATACTGAACTTCTATCCGGGGCTTTCCTGTACCCATCTAACTTTAATGATAGACAACCTAATTCACAACTATTGTTTATCTTCAATATTTTTCAGATGAGCTTTCACCTTTATTCCTGGGTTCGTGTTTCTGAAAAGAATCTCAAAAGATAACAGTCTGCAGCTTTGGCAAAGCAAGAAGTAGATGACGTACATGGAACATAAGAACACACAATTCTGGGAATAATCGTAGTTCATCACTCTAGTCCCGAGGTTCATACTTTGACTTGCCAATCACTCAACCAGTAAACCTCATGCAACAGTTTTTAACATTGGCCACTATAATCTATTTTTATCATCCATCTGGACTGTCTGTTCCAGATTATCACCTTCTACGACAAAAGTAAGCTAAATTAACATAATTTGCATTCTATACACCTGAAAGACCTTCATAAAACATCATTAAAAACGGCCAGCCTTATTAGGGGCCAAAATTAAACCTCTGCCCATGCCCAACCTCTCGCCTTGGCAAGTTTACATCTCCAGAAAAATGCTAACAAAAGACTTCCGATGACTGCAGTCAAGGTGACAGAACAGAAGCGATACCAGGTATTGAGCAAACAGCTCTAAAGGTTTAATCTTAGTAATCACCACAGGGCATTCTAGGCACATACATGCAGCAGCAGGGACATTCCTTTGGAGTGACAGTGTATACGATTGCACACATTAGGTTAACAAGCTACCAGATACACAATTAATTATACCATACCACATCAAAGGGCTTACACGGTCATAATGCCCGTGTCTAATTATCTGACCAACATTACACATAGTTTCAATTATCCTTTCAGATTTTTAACTATGACTGGCAACTAATTCCCTTAATTTTGTTTTTTTTTAATTTCAAAGTCCAGGAGAGAGTTGGTGAGCAGTCATTTTAAAAAGAGAGAAAGCATTTTTGAAAATTTGGCTATTGAATGAGCTGCTTATCTTTCCAGAGGCTTTTCTCAAAAAAAAAGAGGGACATTTAAAAAGTAGGTATTTGATTGGCTCAGCGAGAGGTAGCCAATGAAGGAGTGGCATATTGGGAAAGAGGCTATGTTTATGAGTTTGGCTCAAGAAACTTCGGCGAGGGTGACAGCAAGTTAAGGTACAATCTGTTTTTCTGTGTAGTTCTTCCTAGGTTTTGGTGTCAGTATGGCGGGTGCGATAGTGGAACGCTCCTCCTGTAGGATGTTCGAAGTCAGGGGAATTTCCAGTGTCATTGAGGACTATACCTGCAGGAGGTGCAGGTTAGCTGCAGCTCCTTACGGGATGCGTTACGAAAACAGAGCTGCGGCTGCATGACCTCAGGATTATCCAGGGGTGTGAAAGTAGTAGTAGATAGGAGTTAAATGCCCATGGTACAGGCAGCATGTAGATGGGTGACCACTCTGGAAAGGAAAGGGCTGAGGGTCAACCCAAGAAAGGCATACTAAATTATTGGTGGGAATGTGAGCTTTCCACTGGAGGAGCCATGTGCTCATTGAGTGACTGCTCCGAATTTTTTTGAATATCAAAATGGAAAACTAACTGCATCTGATATCTTTAAGCTAAAACCCTACTATTTGTTAAGATCTCAGACATGTGTTTCTGCAGACAGGGAATGGAAAACCTGGTCAGTTACCTGAAATTGTATCTCTTTCGATCAATAGTGGTTGACCTCCAAGTCATATTGGGAGGGGGAGAGAGGGGGAGAGAAATCAGTGTCACCTGTAACATTTAAGGTAACTAACTTCTCTACCGCAAATGGAAAGAGGAACATCAGAACGAAATGGGGAACATCGGTTCGGAAGAGGAACATCGGAACTGAATGAGGAACATGGACCAAACATGGGCAGATGAGACAAGCTTAGATGAGGCATCTTGGGTGCATGAACGAGTTGGGCTGATGGTGCCTTTTTCCAGGCTACGCGCCTATAATGGTCGTTTTCTATCTATTAATTCTGTGAATCCAATTTATTCATGTTTGAAGTACTTTAATCTGGCCTACCATAAGCAAAGATAAACCGAGGCAGCCAACAGTTCTGCATATTAACCATAAGCTCTGAATAGCCTGATATTCTGACCTCTGGTACTGAAGTATAACCACTTTTGAAATTTCCAGGCCCATAACATTCAGATGAGAAACCAATGAACAAGGAACAGAAACAGAAAAAAGTTTTTCACGAAATTAAATCCAAAAAATACAGTCCAAAGGGATTCCATTTTGGGAGGATATTGAGAACTAAACAACATAGTGTAGATTCATCATAAATATAATTTGTTTGTTTATTATTATCACGTGTACCAAGATACAGAGAAGAGCTTTTGTTTGCATTCTATCCAGTCAAAGAAAAGACTATACATGAATACAATCAAGCTGGCCACAGTGCAAAGATAAAGGATAAAGTTTAGCCTGAAAAGAGGCGGCTTCAGGGATATGATTGTTTCAAAAATTACAGAAGAATTTGAAACAAGATTGTGCCTAATAAATGAATCAGTAAGAATACACAAATTAACAGTATACACTGTGTATACTGCACGAGTTACCCCATCCTGAATATGCCTGTAAAAAAGGGGGAGATGGTTATTGCCAATTGTCCGTTATAACTGAGTACGGTATTATTATTGTATGAAGTCAAAATATGTATTTGAAACAAAGAACTGCAGATGATAGTTAATACACAAAAGACACATGTGTTAAGACACAAAAGACAAAGGTGCTGGAGTAACTTAGCAGGTCAAGCAGCATCGGTGGAGAACTTGGATAGGTGACATCAGGACCCTTCTTCAGACTGATTCAGTCTACTGAGTTACTCCAGCATTGTGTTGCTTCCCATAAAACTAGGCACCGATGCTGCTGCTGTGCACCAGCGAACCCTTCTTCACCGGCTCATGTTGTAGCCCCTGGTCCTACAGTGCTTTCTTCAGGCTACTGCCAATGCTAAGATGTGCTTGGTCACCTTAAGGTTCCCTTCCCTCTCACCTGCTGCTGCTTCCAGTGTGGAGTATGTCGGTGACTCTGGGGGAGAAGGCGGCCATGTGGACAGAGTGACAGGAGGAAAAGGCAGCAGCAGTCGAGTGGGGAGCAGGCAAAGCCATCATCGGTGGGCAAGAATCAGCAGCAGGTGAGACGGGAGGGAGCCTCATGGTGACCAGTGGCGGCAACCTGAAGAAAGCGCTGTCCCCAGAGGCTATAACGTGAGCCGCAACAACAGCCGTATCACCGATCCATGCGGTGGATGAAGAAGGGTTCGCTGGTTGGGTCGGAAGCCAGGGCTCTAAATGGCTGGGATGGGTGTGACATCGGGAGGTCCGTCCCCTAAACCAAAATACGTCATAAAGGGGTCTGTTAAAATGAGTTTCCTATACACTGATAGAATTTTGCTTTCAATTGAGTGGGGTATAGTTCAGTCAGAAAGTTAAACAATAATTCCATATCATAATTCCAAAAAAACTGCTGGAACAAGGACTCAGTACCTCTTCTGCAACTGGATCTTTCTTTGATCAATAGACCACAAATCAGTAAGGATGGTAAACAAAATCATTGTCAACAATGGATCCCTGTAAAGTTGCATCCTCAGCCCCTTATATTCACTTTACACTCTTGTCTGTGCAGCCATATTCTACTCCAACTCCATCTACAGCTTTGTAGATTACACCATTGTGGCGATTCAGATCTCGAACAATGAGAAGTACTACAGGAAGGAGATAGGGAGCTGAGTAGCATGTGTCAAGACAGCCACCTATTCCTTCAGCAAAATGAAAGAGCTAGTCAATGTCTTTAGGAAGTGAAGTACACACTCTAGTTTTCATTAATGGTACAACAATGGAGATGGTCAAGAGCTTTAGTTCCTAGGTGTAAAGAATACTATACTGAGCTTCTCCAATTAAGCGAGAAAACAAGAAAATAGGAAAATAAATTATCCTCTCAGAGAGCAAGGCACAAGAAATTATATTTGGAAATAAAAAAAAAATAACAATCAAAATAATGTTTAGCCTCTGTCAAAAATGAAATGACTGATGTAGAAGACAAAATGGGAAACCAGTGTCGATAAGGAACTGTCTAATATACTTCATCACAAAGCACTGGAAAAAGAGAGCTTAACAACAAAATATTCTCTGGACACAACTGCTTGTAACCATGTTTCTCAGAAACAGCTGCAAAGACAGTACACATTGGTATTACAAAAATCCCTAGACTCTGGGAAAAGTCTTAGACTGGAAGGTAGCCAGTTTAACATGCTATTTAATAAATGAGTGAGAACAAAAGTAGGGAACCTCAGCCACTTTGAAGACAACAAAATGAGCTTTAATAGGGAACTTAGAAAATCATAATATGATTGGGCAGAAACAAGGTTTTATGAAAGAAATGCAACATTTGATAAATTTAGTTTCTTGAGATTTTAACATGAAGGTTGTTTGATAATGTGGAATCAGTGGATATGGTATATTGAGATTTTTAAAGGACCTTTGGTGCTGTGCCAGAGAATGGTTGTCTTGTTGCTATGGGTAAACTTTTAGCATGGGTAAAGGACAAGACAACATAAACACATCATTTTCAGATTGGTAAGCCAACACTAGTGGGAGAGCACAAGAATCAGTCTTGGGCCCTCAACTTCTAGGATTTATATTAATAGTTTAGATGAAATTACAGTTGAACATATCCAAGTTTGCTGACTACTCAAGACCAGTTAAAAGTGAGGCACATGATGACACCAAATGTACAAAGGGGTGTAGAGTTGGCAATGAGGCATTGGAAGTTTAAGAAAAAACATTAGTTATCTATATTGATATAAAGCATAAAATAAACAATTTTTAAAGGAAATGCAATTTTCTCAGATTTTTTATTTGGAAATTTCAATTTCTGCTAATTTGGTCCGACTATTTAACTGCATCCATTTATTTTTGTTTGCGAACCCACAGATCATTATAGTGCAACATAAAAAATGAATAACCAGTCTATGTGTAGATTGAAATCGTCCATGATTACTGTATTGGTCTTGCAACAAGTATACCAGTTTCTACATTAGTATTATTTTTGGGGGTCAAAGGCAAATACCACTAATATTTTCTGTCCTTTGTAGTTTCCTAGCTCCACCAAAATGGATTCTAGTCCTTGATTTTCAAAGTCAAGATCTTTTCTCTCTGCTGTCACTTCCTAAAAATTAATATCAGAGCAACTCCCCTTTCTATTTCACAATTACCTTTTAGAAGAGAGGCATGTTTTCTGGAATACTTACTTCCCAATCTTGTTTATTTTGCAAACATATCTCTATGACTATTTGATTCACATCCATTTATTTTTATTTGCGAACCTATGGATCATTAAAGCTCAACAGAAAACAAGAACACCACCGGAGAGATCTTAATGCCACACTTCCAGTTACATAGAAACATAGAAATTAGGTGCAGGAGTAGGCCATTCGGCCCTTCGAGCTTGCACCACCATTCAATATGATCATGGCTGATCATCCAACTCAGTATCCCGTACCTGCCTTCTCTCCATACCCTCTGATCCCCTTAGCCACAAGGGCCACATCTAACTCCCTCTTAAATATAGCCAATGAACTGGCCTCAACTACCCTCTGTGGCAGAGAGTTCCAGAGATTCACCACTTTCTGTGCGAAAAAAGTTTTTCTCATCTAGTGACAACTTTAAATTACTAACATTGGAGAAAGTACTATTCTAAATGTGAAATAACACCATCAGGTTTGCAAAGGAAACTAGTTAGAAATCCTCAAATTCTTGTCAGAAATAGAACTCTAATTTGTTTTAAATTAAGGATGTACATTTTGGATGGTAGTTTCTTGACCAATATTTTGTCAGGAATTCCATATCTCTTTGTCTTGCATTAATGCCAATTCCACAGGCATTAACTGCACAAGAAGATAGACACGAAATGCTGGAATAACTCAACGGGACAGGCAGCATCTCTGGAGTGAAAAAATGGATGACGTTTTGGGTCAAGACCCCTTTTTTAGACTTAGTATCTCTGGACTTCAGGTCTCGACCTGAAATGTCACCCATTCCTTCTCTCCAGAGATGCTGCCTGTCCCGCTGAGTTACCCCAGCATTTTGTGTCTATCTTCAATGTAAACCAGTATCTGCAATTCCTTCCTACACATTATCTGCACGTCAGTCAAGAGCAAATTCAAGTACAGTGCCCTCCATAATGTTTAGGATAAAGACCAATCATTTATTTATTTGCCTCTGTACTCTACTATTTGAGATTTGTAATAGAAAAAAAATCACATGTGGTTAAAGTACACATTGTCAGATTTTATTAAAGGCCATTTTTATACATTTTGGTTTCACCATGTAGAAATTACTGCAGTGTTCATACATAGTCCCCCCCCCATTTCAGGGCACCATAATGTTTGGGACACATGACTTCACAGGCATTTGTAATTGCTCAGGTGTGTTTAATTGCCTCCTTAATGCAGGGATAAGAGAGCTCTCAGCACCTAGTCTTTCCTCCAGTCTTTCCATCACCTTTGGAAACTTTTATTGGTGTTTATCAACATGAGGATCAAAGTTGCCAATGAAAGTCAAAGAAGCCGTTATGAGACTGAGAAACAAGAATAAAACTGTTAGAAACATCAGCCAAACCGTAGGTTAACCAAAATTAACTTTTTGAAACTTTGTTAAGAAGAAAGAGAGACTGGTGAGATTACTAATCGCAAAGGGACTGGCAGGCCAAGGAAGACCTACACAGCTGACAGAAGAATTCTCTCTATAATAAAGAAAAATCCCCAAACACCTGTCTGACAGATCAAAACACTCTTCAGGGGTAAGGTGTGGATTTGTTAATGACCACTGTCTGCAGAAGATTTCATGAACAGAAATGCAGAGGCTACACTGCAAGATGCAAACCACTGGTTAGCCGCAAAAATAGGATGGCCAGGTTACATTTTGCCAAGAAGTACTTAAAAGAGCAACCACTTCTGGAAAAGGGTCTTGTGGACAGATGAGACGAAGATTAACATATCAGAGTGATGGCAAGAGCAAAGTATGGAGGAGAGAAGGAACTGCCCAAGATCCAAAGCATACCACATCATCTGTGAAACACGGTGGTGGGGGTGTTATGGCCTGGGTATGTATGGCTGCTGAAGGTACTGACTCGCATATCTTCATTGATGATACAAGTAGCATAATGAATTCTGAAGAGTATAGACACATCCTATCTGCTCAAGTTCACACAAATGCCTCAAAAGTCATTGGCCGGCAGTTCATTCTACAGCAAGACAAAGATCCCAAACATACTGCTAAAGCAACAAATGAGTTTTTCCAAGTTAAAATATGGTCAATTCTTGAGTGGCCAAGTCAATCACCCGATCTGAACCCAATTGAGCATGCCTTATATAAGCTGAAGAGAAAACTGAAGGGGACTAGCCCCCAAAACAAGCATAAGCTAATGATGCCTGCAATACAGGCCTGGCAGAGCATTACCAGCGAAGACACCCAGCAACTGGTGATGTCCACGAATCGCAGACTTCAAGCAGTCATTACATGCAAAGGACATGGAACAAAATACTAAACATGACTACTTTCATTTACATGATATTGCTGTGTCCCAAACATTATGGTGCCCTGAAATGGGGCGGACAATATATAAACACTGCTGTAATTTCTATATGGTGAAACCAAAATGTATAAAAATGGCCTTTATTAATGTGCACAATGTGCACTTTAACCATATGTGATTTTTGTTCTATTACAAACCTCAAATCGTGGAGTACAGGGGCAAATAAATAAATAAATGATGGGTCTTTGTTCCAAACATTATGGAGGGCACCGTAAATGCAAATTGGTTCTACACATTATTTTACTCCTTCTCAGACTTGAGTAAGGTATAGCGGAGCTGACCCCCCTCATCAATTGCAGAACTACTGAACAGTGAATGAATATATACACATCAGGAAACGTCCAGAGATAGAACCCTGGCCTATTTATTCCATTATCATCAGGCTATTGAGGTGACATCCTAAAGCCACCATGTTAGGACTCTGAAGATTCACCTGCTAACAGGCAAAACTAGAAACGTTTATTTCCAGAATACAATTATCAAATAAATTACTGGAATTCAACAATCATTAGTTATCTTTAAATGGTCAACACCTTAAGTACATGGTAAGTGATGCATTTTTGACACCAGTCCAATCGTTCCCAACTGCTGTCACAATACACCAGAGACAGCACACCAACACAGATTATTTAAAAATGAGATGATTTGGGGGAAGATCAGCTTTATATAATTTTCTGTAATTTGGAGATCATTTAGGTAATTCAAAAATGAGTACAGGTGCACAACCTTTTATCCGAAAGCCTTGGGACCAGACACTTTTCGCATTTCAGAATTTGTCGGTCTTGGGAATGGAAATTTTTTAGCGTAGACTTTAATGGCTGGCTCAGTGGTAGAGTGTTCGGCTCATATCCGCAAGGTCGCGAGTTTGCGCCTTGATCCAGGCAGTTACTCGGTCGCGAGTTTGAGTCTTCAATGTCGTTTTTTTCATGCAGAATAAATGTTTGTATGAAATACAGTGTAGGAGAGGTGTACTGACTGTGTGGGCAGAACTTTGGAAGTGATTGCCCACCAGTCTAAAAAGCCGCTGTGTCTCCCTGTCCCTGGGATAGCAGGGGGCGATCAAACAGCACAATACCCCCCTCCGCCTCCAACTCCAGAGGAATCCGCTCCCCGATGGGCCGCTACGGCGACAAGTGGCAGTTTGCCCACAGCCCGAGCTGCGCCACCCCAAGAACACCTTGCACACCATCAGCTTCTGCCCCTACGTGTTCCTCTGGAGTTGGAGCGGGGCTGGGCTGGAGTTGCTGCTGGCTGTGGGTCTCTGGGATCTCCGTGCTTGCAGTGGGCCTGGGGGTCGCTGTCCCGTTGGTCCTGACGTCTCCGGCCACCCCCCTGGACTGGAGCTGAGACTGGGAACTGTACCACCCTTGCCCCCTCCCTCTGCAACTGCAAACAACCCCACTCTCCTGCAAGGGCGGTACAGTTCCCGGAGGATAGCAGGTGGCCGGAGACGTCAGGACCAACAGGAACCCGCTCCCCGATGGGCCCCTACGACGCCCCGAGCTGCGCCCCGTCATCCGCAACCCATGTTCCTCTGTAGTTGGAGCGGGGCTGGGCTGGGCTGCTGTTGGCTGTGGGTCTCTGGGTTCTCCGTGCTTGCGGTGGGCCTGGTGGTCGACGTCCAATTGGTCCTGACGTCTCCGGTGACTGCACTGACCTGCTGGCAGCCATCGCCGACTTTGAAGACAGTACAAAGCCCCCGCGCCGGTGCAATGAGCGGGGAGCTGGAGAGGGGAGGGAAGGGGTCACACACATGGCCGGGGAGCAGAGGGGTGTAGGTGGGGTGAAACTGAAGGGAGCGACAATCTGCTGCTGCCTACACTGTGTATCGTGTCTACCGTGGGAACTTTTTAACAGCGGGCAGGCAGCAGCATATTGTCAATTATTAACCCTCCCGCGCAATATACTCTCACCTTCTCTTTTATGAATGGGGATTTAGTTCCCCTTTCTTCCAGGACCGACCGGAGGTTCCGCTGTCACCTCTGCGGGCCGCCCTCGGTGAACGTCCTGTCTCCCTGTCCCTGGAATAGTAGGGGGCGATCAAACAGCACAATACCCCCCTCCCCCTCCAACTCCAGAGGAATCCGCTCCCCGATGGGCCGCTATGGCGACAAGTGGCAATTCGCCCACAGCCCGAGCTGCGCCACCCCAAGAACAAAACGTTATTCTTGCACACCATCAGCTTCTGCCCATACGGGGAGCGTGTTCTTCTGGAGTTGGAACGGGGCTGGGCTGGAGTTGCTGATCTGGGATCTCCGTGCTTGCAGTGGGCCTGGGGGTCGGTGTTCCGTTGGTCCTGACGTCTCCGGTGACTGGCACTGTGCTGCTAGCATCGCGACGTGAAGACAGTACAAAGCCCCCGCGCCGGTGCAATGGGCGGGGAGCTGGAGAGGGGAGGGAAGGGGTCACACACATGGCCGGGAAGCAGAGGGGTGTAGGTGGGGTGAAACTGAAGGGAGCGACAATCTACTGCTGCCTGCACGCTGTTAAAAAGTTCCCACGCAAGACTCATGATACACTGTGTATCGTGAGTCTACCATGGGAACTTTTTAACTCAGGTAGCAGCATATTGTCAATTATTAACCCTCCTGCGCAATATACCCTCATCTTCTCTTTTACAAGATACAAGATACATTTAATTGTCATTCATTTTATGAATGGGGATTTAGTTCCCCTTTCTTCGAGGACCGACCGGAGGTTCCTCTGTCACCTCTGCGGGCCGCCCTCGGTGAACGTTTTCAAGGACCTTTCTTCAAGGACCGAAAAAATGTCGCTATTCGGAGGTTTTCGTTATTTGGATCGTCGGATAAAAGGTTGTGCACCTGTACTGAAATTACAAAGTAAATATACTAACACAGGCTGAAAAGAAAAGACACTTTACTGCAATTGAAAGATCCAGGGTTGCAACTGATGGTTGCAACCTTGGAAGTACAAAATGCATCATGGCAAGTTGAATTTACAAAACATGGTGACTCCAAAATAAATTGATTTACTAATACTGAAGATGGACACAAAAAGCTGGAGTAATTCATCGGGACAGGCAGCATGTCTGGAGAGAAGGATTGGGTGATGTTTCAGGTCGAGACCCTTCTTCAGACCCTTATACACTTCTTCGAAAGAACATGGCCAGCTACTTGGTCTGCCAACATCTGAATAAGGTCATACTTAATGTATTCAAAACAATGAAATGAAAGCCCATTTTGTTCTCTTATTAACAGTAAGTAAAAAGTCTCACATTCAGATAAGGAGTCAAGAGTAATAAAAGTTATTGCGTTTCCATGTTCCTCTGACTGGAAGAGCCAAATATACAGCAACAGACACAAATTAGAAGTTGATTCTTGTGTCCAATCTAATTGTACAATAATCCAGTCAAATTCTGATCATTCCATGCATTCCAGAAACACAATGATGAGTTGCAGCTTGTAAACCCTTCTCCATTTCTCATTTACCGTTACTGTCCAAGAACACAGAATGACTGTTAAAGGCAATACAAAGCACCATTAACAATTAAAATCAATTGCAGACATAAAAGAAACAAAACATTGAGTATGGATTTAATGTGCGTTCTTTCCTGTAATAAGAACTACCAGTCTGCAATAACCAACACAAGGAACAGAAATACTAAGAGAAAACACTTGAGCCTTCCAGCCCAGAATCCAACTAAATAAGATTTTCTGGCATCAGTTCTAGGATAATAGCTCTCTATAGCAGGCTCTCTCCCAGGAAACTGCAAAATCCCCAAAAAGGTAAGATACAATGATAGAAAGATACAAACTCTACATTCATAGGGCTCTTCTCTTCAACAACCTGTGTTGTTGACCATCCCAATAACTGATGTTAATCCAGTCCCCCTGGCACTCAAATCCCTGTGCACCCTATGGTACCAAGTTAATGAGAAAGACAAAAAGTAAGTCTGCTGGGCAGGCAGCATCCATGGAGAACATGGACAGGGGAGGTTTCTGGTCTCTTCTTCAGGCTGATTGTAATTAGGGGTACAAATTGTAATAATGAGAAAGTACTTGCTTGAAACAATTTTCAACAATTGTTTGGGATACTGGGATGTCAGGACTTTCATATGAAGAAAGACTGGATAGACTCGGTTTGTACTCGATTAGAATTTAGAAGATTGAGGGGGGATCTTATAGAAACTTACACAATTCTTAAGGAGTTGGACAGGCTAGATGCAGGAAGATTGTTCCTGATGTTGGGGAAGTCCAGAACAAGATGTCACAGTTTAAGGATAAGGGGGAAATCTTTTAGGACCGATGAGGAAAACATTTTTCACACAGAGAATGGTGAATCTCTGGAATTCTCTGCCACAGAAAGTAGTTGAGGCCAGTTCATTGGCTATATTTAAGAGGGAGTTAGATGTGGCCCTTGTGGCTAAAGGGATCAGGGGGTATGGAGAGAAGGCAGGTACAGGATACCAAGTTGGATGATCAGCTATGATCATATTGAATGGCGGTGCAGGCTTGAAAGGCCGAATGGCCTACTGCTGCACCTATTTTCTATGTTTCTATACCAGTCCACCGCCAATATTCCAGTAACTGGTAGTCCGGCATTACTTGTAATCCGGACAAAATTATGAGAGCGAACTGGGAATACCTCCTGGAAGTTCCCCCGAAAATGTGGTGCCAAGACCTGGCGAGGTGGCCGATCTCAACCTCATTGGGACTTATGCGCCGATCAGCGGGTCAATTTTGCCTTTTGCGGCCGGGGCTCTAGAATTTGCAGCCCGTCCAGAGCAAGCAGATCCTTTCCCAGTCAACTACCACAGCCAATCGGCGGGTGGAATTTGCCGCCTGCGGGCGGGGTTTCTGGAACTCTGGCCCAGCCGGAGCATGCAGTTCCATTCCCATAGCCGACTTCCACAGCCGACATTGCAGGCCAGTATCTCTCACCCCCCTCCCCCCGCCCATGACCTCTGTTGTTCAGGCAAAACAGATATTACGGCAAGGCTCTGGAACCAGGGTGTCAGAAAATCGACGGTGAACCTGTATCTACAATGCTCCCTTTCAGACATTTACAATGTAGCTGCTCCATTCATGTCAGTTTTGTACTGGACTGTAAGAATCTTAAAAGCAATCCAAACAACCAATTTCATAAAACAGGATTGAAATACCTTAATATGCACCATTGCTTCCTGGAATCTGGGATCACAGGTGCTGACGTCACTAGCTGTAGTTTACAATGGAACTGATATGAAACCAATCCTGATTTAACTTGGACCTCAGACCCATGATCTTTTCTCTTTTTAGTAAAAGTCACAAGATTACAATTGATTAAAATAACTAATTGAACAATAATTCTTTAAGTTGGGCAAGTTGTCCATCTAAATATCTGTGTTTTTCAATCCAATTGTTTCCTTAATTGAAAACATTTTCAAAAAGCACCAGTGCCTGCCTCAGCATCAATTAAATAAACAGGATCATTTCAAAAGGTTTACAACCCCAATGTTAACACAAATTCATACCATGAAAATTTAAGGAAATATCAAATTCTAGAGGACAGGTGAGAGGAGTAAAGTTCAAGGGATATTTGCAGGGCAAGTTTTTAAATACAGACAGAGTACTGTGGTAGGAAGCATGGATGAAAGCAATATTTAAGAAATTCAGACGGGCACATGAACTGGCATAAAATTGAGATATATAGACCATATGCAGGTAGATGGGATTTTATTTAATTGGCATCATGCTTAATACAGACATCAAGGGCCAAAGGGCCTGTTCAAGTGTTGTCCTGTTTTATGTTCTAACTCTGGATTAACAGAATCAAATAAACAGATGGCAGTAAAAAGCATTGCAGACCAGAGCAGCAGTATGAAGTGGGCCTTGTTTACAGGCATTCATTTTATCTGCCGGGGTTCTGGGACACCATTATAATCATTACCAATAGAACACAAAGAGATGGAAATGATGAGGTACTTGTGGTCAGAGGAGTACAACACAGAAATGGGCCTGTTGAGGCACTATGCCCTTTGATATTCAGCCCTTGTCCTTCCGTTTTCCTATCTAGGTGCCTACCTAAATGCCTCAAACGATAAATAATCATACAGCCAGCACCTCGGGTTCCTTGTTACCTCAATCCTATTACTATTAAATATTTCATACTACCAAATCCAAATGCCTGAAGCCCTTTATTTCCAGTTAGTACATTAAACATACTAATTTCTCATCCAAATTTGCACAGAGGTACCTCTGCATAAACTCATATATCTTAACAATAAGGGTCATTCACTTTTCTTGGAATAACAACAATTCTAGTTAGATATCAGAAATTTTAGTATACAAGGTTAAATGAGTGGTTATATATAGAGGATAAAATATATTGTACGCTGATAGTTCAAAACAATGTAGCAGTGAGGGTTGTAGGGAGGGATACTGAGGCTTTATGCAGATATAGACAGGCTACATGGGTGAGCAAAGCCATGGCAGATGGAATATAGAATGGGAGAATCCATCTTGGTAGAAATAAACTAGAAAAGAGCATACTTTTGGGTTTTTTTAAATGGGGAAATTAAAAGATGGTGTAAAAAGGTACCTACATAGATCCTTTCACGCAAGTTCAAAAGGCAAGAAGAAAGGCAAATGATAGGTTAGCCTCTACTGCAAGGTTTTTACATTAAGCCCGTTTCCAATCCTTGCAATGAGAGGCAGTGCACACTTCTAACTTCTGCTCAATTTTAGACACGTTTCCTTTCAAAAAATATGGAACACAAATGTCATGCTAACAAAGGTTAAATAGACATACAGTGTGTGCATATTACATCGGCAGAGCGACTGAGGTCATCTCTGAATACTGTACAATGTTTCACCCAATTCAACACTGCCAGAGCCTGATCACAACACAAACCCTCTCATTATAGAAGCTTTTATAGTTCAGATCATTGTTGTTATCTTTCAATGTGTTCAGTCATGTCTGTTATATATTACAAGGACATTAAAATGACAGTATTTCATAGTGATAAGTAGCTCATGATGTGTGACCTACATAAACAGACTGAGTGATTCAAACCCACACACTATGCCACAATTTAAAAAAAAAGACAGAATCCCAATTTTGACGATTTAGACCACGCTATTTTTAATCTGATTGCTGGTACGTGTAATTTATTCAGCAAGGAAACAATGGAAATATTCTATGTATTTTTACTGCAGAAATAGGAGAGGATTTATCTATTATCATTATCTATATGCCAATGCCTATTGCTTCTAGTGGCAGAGGATGAGGCAAAAAGAGGAGGAGAGTATATGCTTAACATAACACAATTAGAAAGTTCTTGAACCATGCTCTTAAAGATGGGGAGGGAGGAAAATATACAGGAGAGGCAAAGCTGGCAATCAAGTGCCAGATCAATATTACATAGAGTCAGACACCACAGAAACAGGTCTTTAGGTCCAGCCAACTTGTCTACGCCGACCAAGGTGCCCAATCTAAACCAGTCCCATTTGGCCCATATCCATCTCAACCTTGAGTAAAATAAAGTGCTTTATTTCCTTTCTACATGCTTATAGAATCTTTCAGACCAATTTGTTGAAACAATGGCAATAATACGAACTAGTGCATTGGGCTTCATGAGAGGTGGCCTTTCAATGCGGTGGTTTTAAACTTGTGGCATTACATTTGTGGTTTTCCCATCCACTGAAATCTCTCCAGAGAACAAGGAATGTTGCTCGATTTAACCAACATCCATTGTCTCGCTATTTGTTTTACAACCATAGGATGTAGGCCACTAAGTCCATTGGACTTGTCAGTCCTTGGTCCCATTAGTTTGCCTGATGAAATGATCTCTGTTGCAAGAGGAAATTTAAGTTCTCCTCTCTCTATAGCCCCTTGATTGGGAGATGATCCATAATATTCTTTTGGATTCGCTGCAATTTTTCCATTTACAACTCATTCTCCCTTTATTTTTTTCTATATCTGTAGAATTTCAGTCTTTTTGTATCTTTTTAATATTACTTTATGTCATCCTTTGATGGTTTCTAAAAATGTCTCAATACTTTGACTAGCCATTAATTTTCACAATATTGTTTGTCTTTACTTACAATTGGATATCACCCTTCTGAGTTAGGAACGGACAGTGCATCATGCTCACAGAGCCATTCTATCTCACACACTAAGATATGAAGTATCTCCATCAATGTCTGCAACTGCGGATCAACCATGTCTGCCACTGCGGATCCCCTTCAATCTGTTTTCCCCAATTTTGTCCTCATTCCATTCTTATCTGAAGTTGTCTTCACAAAAAAAAAAGAGGTTTCTCATCCTCAAATTCAATTTGAAATCCAATCGTGCTATGATCACACATGCCAAGAGGAATAGATTGTTAAGACTCAAGATTATTTAATTGTCATATGCACCAGGAACCTGGTTACTCGCTGCAGCTTTACAGGCATATTAAGGCAACAACACGACAAATTAATACACAATTAACAATAATGCAGGAAATTATCAGTTATACAAGGTAAACTGATCATACAACTGCAAGCTTATGTAGTGCAACATATTTAAAGTATGTGGTAGTTTGTTGCTGCAGTCGGGATGTGGTTAGGGTTGTGCACTGAGGCTTATGGTTGATGGGAAGAAGCTGCTCTTGAACCTGGAGGTAACAGTTCTCAGGTTTTTGTATCATCTTCCCGATATTAGCATGGAGATAAAAGCATGGCCCTGGTGGTGATGTTAGATCCCTTCGATGATGGTGAGGCCAATACCCATGGTGGACTGGACAATGTCCACCATTTTCTGCAGACTCTTCGTTCAGTGGTGTTCGAGTTATCAATTCTGACTATAATGCAGTCAGTTTGTTCTCTGCAGTATACCTGTAGAAGTTCGGCGGCATGCCGAATCTCCTAAAACTTCCGAGGAGGTGTTACATGCTGACAATTAATCCTGTCACAATAGAAACCAGACCAAAAATAATGCTTTCTTGATGGATCCTCCACATATTGCTCTCAGAAAACAATTCCAAACTCACTCACATTTATTCTAAAGGCTACTCTTGTCAATTTAAACTGTCCAATCCATGTTGCCAAATAAGCCTCCATTATTTTGCAGCGTGTCTATTTCTCCTTGATATGTTGCTGCATCCTTCTCACAATCCATAGTGCCACCTACTCAGCAAATGAATGGGGTACACCTGATCCCTTTATCAAGGTGCTGGACTATATCAAGTTCTGCATCGGAAATGTGACTGTAGACAAAAACATTCGGGTTTTCCCAAACTAGAAACCCTGGATGTCCAGCCAGGTCCGCACACTCCTCAGAGCCCGCGATGCTGCCTTCAGGTCGGGTGACAGAGCTCTGTACAGGGCTGCTCGAGCCAATCTGAAAAGTGGTATTAAAAAAGCCAAGGCGGACCATAAGAGGAGCATAGAGTCCCACTTGTCCAGCAATAATACACGGGAGGTATGGCGGGGCATACAAGATATTACCAACTACAGAGGCTGTGCCACAAAGTCAGAAGACTGAGTGCGCAAAAAGCTATATTTAAACATCACAACAGTCACCTGTACAGGTTTCCACCCTCACCTAGCTCCTGTACTAGTCGGGATGTCAGGTTCAGGGGTGCTGGCAGTGAACCCCAAGAGGCTACCGGCCCAGATGGAGTCCCTGGTAAGGTGCTCAAAGCGTGCGCCCACCAGCTCATTGCCATCTTCACCAGAATTTTCAACCTCCCCCTGGCCCAGGCAGTTATTCCGTCCTGCCTAAAATCAGCCACAATCGTCCCTGTGCCGAAGAAGTCTACCATCACCAGCTTAATGACTACCGTCCTGTGAGGTAATCACGAAGTGCTTCGAGAGTTTGGTCCTCCAGCACATCAAGGACTACCTACCCCATATTCGCCCCCACCAATTCGCCTATCGCCAAAACAGATCCACAGAAGACGCCATTACCGTAGCCTCCACTCTGTGCTGAGCCATGAGCAGGGGCCGAGCTACGTCCCTCTTTGTGGATTTTAGTTCAGCCTTTAATACAATCATGGACATGGAAAACTGGACACTGTCCCCACTGTCACATGTTGGATAAAGGATTTCCTCACTAACCGCCCCAGACTGTGAGACTCGGCCCCCACCTCTCCTCCACTCGCAGGTTGAGTACCGGTTCCCCACAGGGCTGTGTGCTAAGCCCCCTTTTATACTGTCTCTACACCTACGACTGTAGTCCGGCCCACAACAACAACCGCATCGTCAAATTTGCTGACGACACTACTGTGGTCGGACTTATTTCAAAGGGAGACGAGGCAGCCTACAGAGAGAGGAAGTCCTGAAGTTGACAACCTGGTGCTCAGAAAACAATCTGGCTCTGAACGGCCAGGAAAAACAAAAGAGCTCATTGTCGACTTCAGGAGGCACAGCACCGACTTAGCCCCCCTACACATCAACGGCGAGGTGTGGAGAGGGTACATTCCGCTGACAATTAATCTCCTGTCACAACACGACAGCGGACATCAAAATCAGCATGCGGCTTTCCTTCCTCAGAAGCACAACCTGGACTCTAACCTGCATATTCTACCGCTCGTCCATCGAGAGCCTGCTGACATACTGCATTACAGCATGGTCAGCAACACACTTCAGAGGGTAACCAGGACAGCGCAGAGGATCATTGGCTGCCCTCTCCCCTTGGACATCTACACCTCCCGCTGCCTTAGCAGGGCAAAGAAGATCATCAAAGACAGCTCCCATCCTGCGTTGTGTTCACCTGTTGCCCTCTGGAAGGCGCTATAGGTGCATCAAATCCAGGACAAACAGCTCAGGAATAGTTGCTTTCCGAGAATTATAACTACTATAAATTCAAATTCACACATGTACTGACTACACCGCCCAACACGGACTTCCATCTGTATATATGTATATATGTATGTAGCGCCGCAGAATTTGTGCACCTTCTCACAATCCTGTTTCTTGTTTTTTGTGCTAAATTGTATGTATGCACTGAGTACGAGCAGCTTTCAGTTTCACTGTACATGTATAGTGACAATAAATGGCATATTCAAGAACACAGATATAGACACACACCAAACTCTGTGGTACCCAATCTCGCAACTGTTTTCAGTGTCAATGCATGCCAATATGTCACTCCAATCCCATGAGCTCTATATTTTCCAGCAGTTTATTATACTTAGATTCCAGCATCTGCAATCTTTTGTGTCTCCATTGATTATCATTTATCTATTCTGCTAGTTATGAGTTATAACTTCAAGAAACTGATTTGTCAAAATGATTTTCCATTCACGAAGCTTGGTTAACTGTGTCCAGTTCTATTATTTTTATAAATGCTTTAATACTTGCATTTTCTCGCCTTTGGATGTTATGATAACTGCTATACCATAATTTCTCACTCGCTCCTTTCTAAAATATTGGGGTACATTTCCTACCATCTAATCTACAGGGACTATTCTGGAATCTATGGATTTTGCAAATGATAACAAGTGTCTAAATCATTTCCATTGGCACCTCTATGAAAATATTGGTATGCTGGTCTGTTGATTTATCAGCTTTAAAGGTATGATTAATTTCTCTGGCAAATCCTAACTCAACTATTCTGTTGTTCTGCCATATCCTCATTCCCCAATATAAATTCTGCAAGGGTCTCACATAAACTTTTGTTGATAGCATGTTGACAGAAGGTTTTGAGATTTTTTTTTTCCTAGCCTGCTTTTGTAATGCACTTTCCTTTCCAGTTCCTTGGCCCTTTGTTGAATTCTGCAATTATCTCAATGCTCAGACTTACTGTTCTTTTTGGCAACTATGCTTTTTCCATTCATGTAGTATAACCTTGAACTTCTCTTATTAACCACTGCTGGATAACTTTCCCCACAGAGATTTTACTGCCTTAAGAGAGATGTACGCTTTCTGTAAATTTAATTTGTTTCCTTTAAATGCAAGTCATTATTAGGGTAGGGGGAGGGGAGTTGCTTTCATAGAAAGTTGTCCAAAAAATAAATTTTCGTAACATGAAGCCGTGTGTTCTGCGCATGCATCATGAAACACAACTTGAAAAAATATTTGATGTTTATTTAACTTTTTACACGACTTCTGCAAGAACAAATTGTATTCCTTATGACAAATTGTTGAATGGTTATTTGCCAATTCAGCAATGGTTAATTTCCGATACCAAAACAGCCATAACGCAGGGATTGCCAGCACAAACATTGCATCCAAAACAGCCTAGCCACCCAATCAGCTTTTTTCCCCACGAGTAGTAGCTGTACTCAATAACCAAAAATCTGTAGCCTTCTTTTGCTCTGGTATTTTATTTAATTTGCATGTTTAATCAATAATATTTTATTATTAATGTTTAATGTTTTATGTATCATTCTTAACTGTCACTGCATGTCATGTTGTCACTTGCAAGCGGAGCACCAAAGCAAATTCCTTGTATGTGAATACTTGGCCAATAAACTTATTCATTCATTCATTCCATTGTCTCTCTATCCAGACGTACCTTTTCACTTTATACCTACTCACAATTTCAGGCCTCTGGGTAGTGTTGTAGAGCAGAGGGATCTAGGAGTACAGGTGCATGGTTCTTTTGGGGAAATATTATATAATAGAACCGCTCGGATAGTAACTTTTATATGAGCTAGGTAATTTGCAAAATAAGAGCTTAAGGATTTCAGAAACACATGTATCCTAAAGAAATAAAGTACAAAGAGACACATACAGTGAACAGATGAATCAAAACATAGAAACGCTAATCTGAACCTGCATAGCTTAGTTTATTGCTTTGAGGCAATTATAACGCCGGAGGAAATTTTATTTGATATGATTTTGTGTTGAAGAATGGATTACTGAATAGAGCCTCTTCTTAGGCCAGAGGTCATCTGCTCTTTCTCTATGGCACATTTTTGAGCTCTGATGTGACAAAGATGAAGAGTTATGGCCGGTTATGCTGAGTTCGAGGCAGAAGGCTGAGAGATAATAGACTCTGTGGTTAGCTTTGACTATGTTAAATTATAATGAGGTTAAGATAAGGGATGGATGGTTGGAGAGGAAAAGAATCAGATTGATGGATTTGTGACCTTCCTTCGTTTAGTCGAAGAAGCAGATGTAATTCTGAGGTACTGGTCTGGTTGTGAATCTACCTTTGTTCTGTAATATTTGTAACAAGGCCTTGCAGATGAGATTGGAAATCCAACTCCCAGATAGCAAGAAAGGGGCTGCAAATTAGAATGAAGCTGTATCCTGACACAAAACACATATCATCAATTGTTGACAGATTTACCACCCATGTATGCTTGAAGTTTGGAGGTGTGTGGGTTTGAATTTAACTTAGAAACGGTGTAATTCGGCGAACATATAATTAATGTTTTAATACATAGGTAATAGTATTTTAAACTGTGTAAAATTGTAGTGAGACCATTTATGAAATGTATTGTAGGATTGTAAACATTAGACTTTGTTACACAGGAACATGGATAGGACAGGTTTGGAGGGATATGGACCAAGCGCAGGCAAGCGGGACTTGTGTAGCTGGGACATTGCTGGCCGTTGTGGCAAGTTGGGCCGAAGGGCCTGTTTCCACACTGTATCACTCTATGACTATATGACTCAAACCAACAGAAATCACACTGAAGAAGGATGAGAAACAGAAATATTAATTAACATTTGTATCTGGCCTGCAAGTTATCCAAACCCTCTCAAATACAGACATGCAAATGATTAGTGTAAAACTAATGCACCGTGGGTGGGGAAAGTTTCAAAATTAACAAAAATACCCCTCTCAAAAAATGTGCAACCATTTCAATCAAACCGACCACAGGCATGACAACATCATTCAAACTGAGAGTATTGAAGACAATGAAACTGAGTAAACAAGCAGAAGTCAGTAATTGTTTAGGAAGGAACTGCAGATGCTGGAAAATCGAAGGTAGACAAAAGTGCTGGAGAAACCCAGCGGGTGCGGCAGCATCTATGGAGCGAAGGAAATAGACAATGTTTCGGGCTGAAACCCTTCTTCAGAATTTAGCAGCTTTCTCCACATGCACAGTCTCGGGCACACAGTTCAGCTTTACCACACAGGCGCAGCAAATCCTAGCTGCATTGCAGCAAACTTTGCTATTTTAAGCACTGGCAACAGTTCACTGTGCTTATATTGACTGAACATTTTTTACAAATTCCAAGTTCTAGTGAAGCTATCCAAATCTGCTTTTTATTTATCTAGTCTTATCTATAAAAATCTTGCTATTCATCACTGTAAAATAGAGTGGCCATTATTTGCATAACATAATGCTGTAACCTTGAATGATATTAAATATTGCAGCCAGAGGAAAGCAAGCATATTGTGGGGGGAACACCTACTGCCCAAAAGCCAGGATCCAAAGTTTGAGTAGAATGTTTAACTTGTCTCTCAATAAAACTTACGTCAGCCGGTTTGTAAAAGCAATTACTATTGTGTCACAATCCTGATGGTCCAATTGCCACATTCATAGTTTATTTAAAACAAATGGAGTTGCATCTTAAACTCTGATCGAATGATGTGCAGCTGTTCTGGTCTGTACAATACACAATACGCAAAATATCCACTGACCACACCCAATGAAAAGTGGTCACAGTTCAGATTTTTGGGTAGTCTGTTTACTGACCCAGGGATGGCCCATCGAGAAATTAATACAAATCCCTTGAAAATAAGCCAATTCCTTGCATGGTTGACAAGAATCTTGTTTGGTTTCAGACAAGTGACAAAGAAATAAAGGCATCAGCGAGACAACTGATTTTGTTTTGGGGACTGAAGACATTCAGCTTCATCTTCCCAATACTTAGCAGAACATTTCTGTATATCTAATGCTGGATCTCAGACAATTTAGAGCCAACCTTTCTCGTCCCGTTTACCGTTGGCAACTTTAATAGCACATAAGAATGTAATTTCACTTATTTATAAACACCTAATGATGAACAGATACTGGTATACCAGAACCAAACAGTCAGTCAATGAGAAAAAATGTACAAATCCAGAATCAACAAATTTACCCCCTGGGTCAGCAAAATTTACCCCCTGGGGGAAATTTACCCCAGGTTGGAAACCCTTGATTTAGCGTATGTCTAGGAGTCAAGAGAGACTGTAGGGATTTAGAGCTTCAGATTCTGTGTACACTAGATAAAGTACGGACCCGTTGGGCCCCGTCCCTAACGCAATATTCCACCACTCACCCATAGCCCCCAACTGTGCACGCGCGGCTGAGGGGCTCCCGTTGTGACACCAGAGATCCCCGTTTTTAAGTGAGTCACGGCAACCCTCCCCCAACTGCGCGTCGCCATCCCTCTTCCGACCCCTCTCCTCCTCCCCTCCCCTTTCCTTTCCCCTCAGTCATTCCCTCCATAACGCCTCTCCCCTCCCTAACCCCCCCCCTCTCCCTCTATCTCCCTGCTCCCCCACTCCTCACCTCCCCCTATCACACTCTCCTTCCTCACCCCTCTATCCCCACTCCCGACCTCCCCCACTCCCCCTTCTCTCCCTCTATCGCCCCTCCTCACCCACTCTCCCTCCTCACCTCCCCCTTATCCCCCCCCCCCCCCCAATAAAAATCGCGATGTTTTTTTTTTTTTTAAATGAAACCTCCCCCTATCCCAACCCCACAATGAAAATCACGATGTTTTTAAAAAAAATTGAAATTCTCAAATAGGGTGTGGGAGAGTGAGGTGTGTGAGAGTGGGGTGTGGGAGAGTGGGGTGTGGGGAGAGTGAATGTGGGCGGGGGGTGTGTGTGGAGGGCGGAGGGGGTGTGTGTGGGAGGGGGGTGTGTGGGAGGGGGGTGTGTGGGGGGTGTGGGGGAGGGGTGGGTGTATTTTAACTGAAAAATGTAGTTCCCATTGTACAACAAATTAATCACTAAATACAGCTTTCTGTTCATTGCATGTTATTTGCAGAGCAAATAATGTTCAGGTCATAACAGGAACAAATATGACAAAAAATTAAAACAAAGTGTACATTCCCGTGTTCTGGAAGCAGAGGTCTGGACATTCCTACTGTTGTATGTGTAACAGAGGTAAAGAGTGAAACATACACTGAAATACACACTGGCAAGAAGATGAATAAATAAAATGAATTAGTCAGCCTTTGAATGGTCAAGCCTGGAAATAGAAAGATCGTTCGAGGCCACAGACTAAACTTAAAGCATTAGTACACATTGTTACTTTTATAAATTATGTCACTGATGTAGTTGCTGCAGGCAGTAAATGGTGTCAGTAGCCTAAATAGAGTAGTATATTCTTTGGGCTATTTTAATAGCACTACTTGATGCACTAGTACCCACGTTCAAACCCAGTGAACAGTAATGAGTTCTAGAATAACCAGATTCCGACAGTCAGAATAAATTTGGAAGGAAAAACAAGTACTAAAAAAACGGTCTCAATATTAGCTGGACCAAATTTACTCCATTACCAAATACTCCATATTAACTCATCAAAATTTATCTTCATTCTATTTTTTTTTCAATTATTCAGAAGTAACACCAAAATATTAGCAGGAAATCCAGCAAAGAAGTGGCCATAAATGAGCTGAGAGATCAGAACAATGTTCAACACTAACTACACATTCACAATTAACAAACTCACTATGCGACTGAGTGCTTGTTTTCGAAAAATGATTCATGATCTGGGTGCAGCAACTATCTCATTAATTAAAACCTCACAAAACAATCCACAAATTTTGGCCATCAGTCTGGACCAGTTATTATGAGAGTCTCCATGACCTGAACACTACATGCATCTATGTTCCTCATTAGCTGAATCACTGCCTCAAAGGAAGAAAGGTTATAGCAATGTATTAACTGACCTTCAGGTTTTACGTTTATTTTGGTCACAAGTGATACCAATGTAATGGATTGTTACTCATTCATTCAAATATTTTATTTTATCATAATGTAAAATTATAAAAGTTTTGTGCGATTTCTCTTTGGATGAGACAGTTGCAGTTGAATTAAAAAACATCCTTGTTTTTAATCAGCAATTATCTAGTTTTAGTTAAAAAACTAAACCAAGGGGGACCCGTTGGGTCCTGTCCCCTCAACGTGCGATTGCGGCGGGTGTGTGTGTGTGCCTGCGGCGTCACACACACACAGTGGGGGTGAGAGCGGGGGGGGGGGGTGAGAGGGGTGGTGGGGAGACTGGGCGGAGTTAGGAGATATGGGGATGGGGAGGAAAGGGGTACTGATTGGGGATGATCAGCCATGAAAAGCAGTCGGACCCGACAACATCCCAGGACGTGTGCTCAAGGAATGTGCTGAGGAGTTAGCAGATGTGCTAACAGACATCTTTAACATCTCCCTTAGTCAAGCCATTGTCCCCACATGCCTCAAAACTTCCACAATAATCCCCATAGCGAAGAAACCAGTTGTTGCCTGCCTAAATGACTACCGCCCTGTCGCCCTGACCCCAATAATAATGATGTGTGTTTGAACGCCTGGTGAAACCCCACATTACTGCCAGTCTCCCCTCATTTGAAGTGAAGCACTGCAAATGGCTGTTGGTGGTGGAAACTTGACAAATTCCTATTTGCACTGTATATTGACTTTAGATAAAACGCTACCACTTACGGCTGTGATTTTTGGCCATCTTACTCAGTCCCCCTCCACTCATCAGCTGCAGTGGATTCTTCCCATCAATGAAAAATAAAAGTGTTATTAGTGTTTAAAAAATATTGAGAATATCGCTCCTGTCAATCGCGCCATGAAGGATACGCCCCTTCCGGTGGGAGGGGGTAGGGATTATAAAACCCGGAAGAGTGGATGTGGGTCAGTCTCTGCAAGATGGTGGAGGGAGAGGTCACGACTCTGTCCGAGCTGTGAATCAACTGAACACACTGAATGTCTACTGATCTGCGAGTGTAGTGTTAATGTGGTGTTTTATGGTGGTGTCAACCTGCTTGAAATGGTATGAAACTGCATTTGAATTTGGTGGCCATGCACCCTGCTTGAAATGGAATTTCAAGGAATAGCCACGAGTTAACTGCCAGCCCACCAGCTGTGAGTGAGGTGCCAGCACATCAGGCTTGAGTGACTGAGCTGCCACCCCAAGAATCCATTTGGCCCAATGTCCATACTAGTTCTCTGGAAACCAGTCCCTTCAGCCCACAACACCCATACTAGCGCTCCAGAAAGCTCCCCACCCCCTCCCACTGGCCACCAATATTGGAATTGGTGGAGAGGTGGAATATTGCGTTGGGGGACCAGCCCTCCCGTGTGAACATGGGACCCAACTGGTCCCACTTAGTCTAGTGTTTCTATATGATTGTCTACCTATCTCAACACGACTCACCAACACTACAGTCACATTAAGCACTCTCTGCCCACCGTTGAACAACGTTTTGCTCAGTCACCACTTATAAGTCCCAATTAATATATTTTGAAGCATCTTTGTTACTTGTCAGACTGATCCACCGTGATTGACACTGTTGTCCGTTTCAATTTCGCAACCGGCTCTTACCCTTTTCTACCATTTATATACCACTTTTTATAGCATTTTTTATACCATTTTTATACCATTTGTGTGATACAAAATAAAAAATTCCTCATAGCACTCCAAGTGACCATCCCTTTTGCAATCCTTGTCTATTCCTCAATTAACTCTTCAATCAAATTTTCTTCTTGCTTTTCACTCAACGCAGTCTCTAATGCACCTTTCCAAAATTACATATTTCAAAACAACTACATCTTACTTTTACCAAGACCTGATTGACATCATCGAGCATGTTAATTTTGCTCAATATTCCCATACAAGATTAGCAATTCCAACACCTGTCGCCTTACTTCTAAACATCAGGAGTGCAAACATTAGTGCTGGGTGAAGCATTGATTTGGTTGTACTCTTTTGTTTGGACATTGTACTCAATGCTTAACATGTCATCATTACTTCAGATTCAGAGAGTGCATGTAAATTGGATAGCTTGTTTGTATATGGCTCAGCTCTTCGTTCCCCAGTGCCTGATTACCCATCACTTCAAATCTCCACTCCAGTCTCCGCCTGATTTTTGAGTTCTCATTCTTCTACTCTGCTCCAGCGAAGATCATCATAATCAGGACGTTAAAGATCGTCAAGTCAAGTTTATTGTTGTGTGCACATATACAGCAAGGTATAGATGTAATGAAAAATGTTGCTTACAGCAACATCACAAAAATGTAGATAGACAAACACCAAAAATATGCGACATTTTACATAAACCACACAAAATTTCAAAAGATCGTCTTTTCTTTTTTTTTGGTGACCTAAAATGTTAACTCTTTTCTCCAATTTCCACAGACACTTTATAAAGTCATAGTGATACAGTGTGGAAACAGGCCCTTCGGCCCAACTTGCACACACAGGCCAACACCAGTCCCACCAGCCTGCGCTTGGTCCATATCCCTCCAAACATGTCCTATTCATGTACCTGTCTGTTTCTTAAACATTGGGATAGTCCCAGCCTCAACTACCTCCTCTGGTAGCGTGTTCCATACACCCACCACCCTTAGTGTGAAAAAGTTACCCCTCAAATTCCTATTAAATCTTTTCCCCTTCACCTTGAACCTATGTCCTCTGGTCCTCGATTCCCGTACTCTGGGCAAGAGATTCTGTGCATCCACCTGATCTCATGATTTTATACACCTCCATAAGATCATCCCCTCATCCTCCTGCGCTCCAAGGAATAGAGACGCAGCCTACTCAACCTCTCCCTATAGCTCACACCCTCTAGTCCTGGCAACATCCTCGTAAATCTTCTCTGAACCCTTTCAAGCTTGACAATATCTTTCCTATAACTTGGTGCCCAGAACTGAACACAATATTCTAAATGCGGTCTCACCAACGTCTTATACAACTGCAACATAACCTCCCAATTTCTATAGTCAATACTCTGACTGATGAAGGCCAATGCGCCAAAAGCTTTTTTGACCACCTTATCTACCTACGATTCGACCTTCAAGGAACCATGCACCTGCACTCCTAGATCTCTCTGCTCTAGAACACTCCCCAAAGGCCTACCATTCACTGGGTAGGTCCTGCCCTTGTTAGACGTCCCAAAATTCAACACCTCACTGTGTTACGTTGTTTGACTCAAACATTTCAAACAAATTTCTGATCATAAATCAGCAACCCAGCACCTGAATAACAATCATTTTGTCATTCAAACTCTACATGAACCCACAATGTTAACTGTCAGGATTTAAATTAAAACATTGAATATATCATCTCATGTCACCCTCTACATTAGGCCCGAAACATTTCTGACCATGAGTCACCTGTCATCTGATCGTCATTTCAAAGACAATTGTGCCATTGTTGCCTCTGGGTTTTACCACAATTGTTGGCTGACATGTGTACAGTTTCTCAGATCTTTCTTTTTTACCATGATATGTTGCATTATAAGCTTTGTTTATTTTGCTGTGTGCAAGATGAAGTTTTTTTCTTTAAAATTCTCCATCCTCTCTTTTTCCTGTAAACTTTAAACTCCATTGCATTAGAAATGAGGAGACACTATTTTTTAACATTAACAGTCCCTTACTGATCGAGTACCCTGTCATGTCTGTGCCTTATGTCTTGGGGAGCAACACAGGAAGTGGTAGTTTACAACTTCAATTACATGAACAAAAAGAGAACTTACAAACCACAAAGCTGCATTGAATGGTACAGGCAATAGACCATGAGGAACATCATATTAAACAACTTCCTCTGCAGGATTCTCTTATTTATTGACAAATTCCAATGTTTACATCAAGTAATTAAAATTAAAATGATTTAAGATTATTTGTTCTTGAGCCACATTGTTTGGTAAGAGGACAAAACAACTGACTCAGCTGCTAGCTACTTGCATCAGAGACAGGAAGCTTTCGGTTTGCACAATGAATACATGATCTTGACTGACAGATTGAACTGAAGGTGCGTCACACTTGGTTGAGGCATCTTCACAAAGTCCCATCTCTGCCTGATCTGATAGTACAGTGCATGTTAAAAATGCTATTTCCAGAAATAAGGATCTTTCATTCCTCATTCTTCTTGCAAGCAACACTTCTAAAAGCAGTGCAACAATTATTCTGTCGATCATTTTGTGAAATCTTATTATGTATAAAAAATATCTACCATATGTTCAATCATCATACTTCTTTTATACATAAAGTGTGCCATGATATTGGTTACTGCAACAAGGATAATAATAAAAATAACTCTTAAGTTTAAGAGTTCCCTACTGGGAATGTTTCTGTAAACAACCAGGATATCACTAACAAAAATGTCTTCTCATGGTAAAATTACTCAATTATGCCTTGATGCTGCCAGAAATTGCATCACTGATGCATGTCAAATAATGGAACAAAGAAAGTTTGCATAGATTAAAATATTGCTCATTACAACACACAAGAACATGATTGGCCATTTGGCCCAACTATCACTGTTAATAGACTTATTAACTATCTCTTCATAATATTGCCAATCTTCAAAACATATTCTTCTATACATTTCTCTTTTTTATTCTTCAGCTCCCTCAAGTAAATAAACTCTTTACTTCAACCGTTCCTTGTAGTAACAAGTTCCAAATTCACGAAGGAAGGATTCTCTTAAACTAACAATGGGACTTTTCAACACATTTAATATTTATATACCTTCTAGTTATTGAACCATTGAAATAATCTCCAAAGTTACTTGTCAGAATCCTTTACAATATTTCTGGATGAAAGAGCCTTAGCCCAAGCACCACCCTCTTTAGCTTTTAATGATGGTTATACAGGCTCAACCATTATCCTTGCACATGCTATTATCATTTCCAATGAAGATGAGGAACTATGCACAATACTCATAATGTGACCCAACTGTTCCTCCTCTTAACAGATAGCTACATTACCACTCATTTTCCACATACATAGGAAGGAACTGCAGATGCTGGTTTAAACCGAAGATAGACGCAAAAAGCTGGAGTAACTCAGCAGGTCAGGCAGCATCTCTGCAGAAAAGGAATAGTTCAGGGAACAGGGGACTCTCAGTCTGAATAAGGGTCTCGACCTGAAATATCACCTATTCTTTTTTTCCCAGAGATGCTGTCTGACCCGCTGAGTTACTCCAACTCTTTGTGTCTATTTTCCACATGCAAGTATGCCAAAACAAATTGTTGGGCAACAGATTTACACTATGTCTATACAGTCAAGTTTGCAAGGGTGTAATCAACAATTTTAACAGCTTTCCTCTGGAAAATAATCTCTTACCAAGTCTTACGGATGTTGGACCCTTCTCCAAGTGGCCATGTTTTTTTTAATTGAATGGTAATCAGCTACAGAATACTTAATCCTGTCTACTTGCATCATAGAAATATGTATCAATGATCAGTTTAATCTACCATTGATGCCTTTAAGGAATTCAGGGGTTTATTTGTTTTGAAATAAATAAAGATATTGCAACCACATTTTAATAGGCACACGATGTTTGAAGTGAACACTGACTTTTTTCATGTTTACTCAAAAACATTTTTTGTTTCCATTCTGGAATTCTTTTTGTGGAACTTAGTTTCATTTAGCTCAGCTCAGCTCAGTTTAGTTTATTATTATCACGTGTACTGAGGTACAGTGAAAAGCTTTTGTTTGCATGCTGTCCAGTCAGAGAAGACTATACATGATTACAATCAAGCCTTCCCCAGTGCACAGATAAAGGATAAAGTCCAATGCAACATAATTTATGCAACATAAAGTCCAACATATGCAAGCAACGAAGTTTATGCAACTTAAAGTCCGATTGAAAATAGTTCAAATGTCTCTGAAGAGGTAGATGAAGGGGCCGCACTCGAGCGGATGAAGACACCGTTCAGTTGCCTAATAACGGGTGGGAAGAAACTGTCTCTAAATCTGACGGTATAAGTTTTCAAACTCCTATACATCTTACCCATTGGGAGAGGGGGAAAGAGGGAGTGCCTGGGTGATAGAATAATAATAATAATAATAATATTTATTTATATAGCACTTTTCAACAAAACCAGTATTTGAACCAAAGTGCTTTACAGAGATTGATTAAATTAATTGAACAGATCAATGCAATAAATCCATACAAATCAAAAAAAGAGAAAAAAGAGAATAAGAAAAAAGACACAGAAACAGTACACTATAGAAATCAACATGAAACGTCCCCCCACAGCAGAATTCACTGTGAGGGAAGGCACCAAAAATAACCAGTTCTCCCCCTCATAGTCCACCCGAGGTCGGGGCCTATATCTGGCCTCCTCAGCCAACCCGGTGTCTTCAGGCCCTCCTGCCGCGAAGCTGGATCATCGGCGTCGGTGAACATCCATCAGCGGCCTGGACTGAAGCGGCCGCTTCCCGACGCGAAGACTGCAACGACCAAAGTTCACAGGCCGCGCCGGCCGAACCTCCGACTCTGGCGATCTCGGATCCCAGGCTCTGCGGTGCTGTCGGCGGTCACAGTGCCCCGGAGCTTACCGCAAGGCGACCCGGCAAGGCATCGCCCGCTCCTTGTAGGTGTCCCAGCATCTACACCGCCGTCGAAGCTGCAGTCCCGGCAGGAAACGCCGCTCCAGCGCTGCTCCAGTTCGTTCGTAGGCCGCACAGAGAGGACGAAGATGCGGTTCGGAGAAAAACCGCATCTCCGACCAGGTAGGACTGGGGTTAAAAATAATTTCCCCCTTCCCCTCCCCCACCCACCACATAAAAGAAGACCTCCAACAGGACTAAAAATAAAAATAAATAAGGGTGAAAGGACGGACTGCAGGAGGAGCAGCCATACACAACGGCGCATCACCCCCGCAGTCCGCCATCTTGATATGGCAATACGCCATCAGAATGCATTAAGTTCATCAGGGAGTGATGCTGCCTGACTGCTTTGTGGCTCGTTATAACATACAGGTCTTGCCACAGTCGATGGGTGTCCAAATGGTTATACTGGGACTCAGGTTTGTCCCAGTATTGTCTCTTAGCATTCCTGATAGCTTTGCAAAGATCGTAGCAAGATTTCTTGTACCGCTCAGGATTGTTTGACAAATGCAGTGGTCTTGGCGATCACCTGAGAATGGACCTCATGGTTCAACCATGGTTTCCAGTTGGGGAACATTCAGTTTGTCTTCTTCAGCATGCATTCCCTACGCACTTTCTGGTGAAGTTCATCTAGTGAAGAGCAGAATTAGGCCATTTGGCACATCGAGTCTACTCTGCCGTTCAATCATGGCTGATCTACCTTTCCCTCTTAAATCCATCCTCCTGCCTTCTCCCAAGAACCCCTGTCACCAGTACTAATCAAGCATCTGTTAATCTTCGCCTTAAAATTTTCCATTGACTTGGCCTCCACAGCCTTCTGTGGCAAAGAATTCCACAGATTGCCACCCTTTGACTAAAGAAATTCTTCCTCATCTCCTTTCTAAAGGTAGGTCCTTTAATTCTGAAGCTATGTCCTCTGTTCCTAGACCCTCCCACTGGTGGAAACATTTACTCCACATCCACTCTATCCAGTCCTTTCACTATTCAGTAAGTTTAAATGAGGCCCCCTTCATTCTTCTAAGCTCCAATGAGTACAGGCCCAGTGCCATCAAATGTTTATCATTTGTTAACCCAATCATTCCTTGGATCATTCTCGTACATCAGTCATGCCAGTGGCATACTCATTGCGATTAGCTGCAGATTCCCCAAGTACGGACCAGTCTACTGACTCAAAGCAATCGTGTAGGATGTTATCTGATTTCCGCAGACCAGCACGGAACGACTTTTTGTACCGATATTCCCATTTCAGTTTTTGTTTGTAGCCAGGGAGTAAAAACACAGTGAGATAATCAGATTTCCTGATATCTGGTCCGGTGGTGTTTTTTATGGATGTGTAGTGGTGTTCGAGGGTGTTCTGGCCCCTGGTGGGACAAGAGACATGCTGATAGTACTTTGGTCGTACACTCTTGAGGTTGGCTTAAATAAAGTCCATGGCTTCAGCAGAGCAAGACAGAGCAAGCTTGAAATCGGCATGAGAAGGATTGTAGACTGCTGTCACGATAACAGAGGTGAACACCCGTGGCAGGTAATAGGGACAACTCTTCATAGTTAGATATTCCAGGTCCAGGGAGCATGAGCTCGTCATAGAAACGTAAATAATAGGTGCAGGAGAAGACCATTCGGCCCTTCGAGCCAGCACCGCGATTCATTGTGATCATGGCTGATCGTCCCCTATTAATAACCCGTGCTTGCCTTCTCCCCATATCCCTCGACTCCACTAGCCCCTAGAGCTCTATCTAACTTTCTCTTAAATCCATCCAGTGATTTGGCCTCCACTGCCCTCTGTGCAGGGAATTCCATAAATTCACATTCAGGACTGCCACTTCTGAGCACCACGAGATATTGATTTGGAAGTAGACCATTCTCCCTCTAACCTTGCCCGAAGATGCTAGATGCCCGATGTCTCCCAGACCAACAACCTCCATCGCCACTCCTGGACTTGAAAATATTTCACTGTTCCTATGCATCACAGTTTCATTTTTTTGTAATTCACCCAACAACAGCATGGGCACACCCTCACATCATGATTAATGAGAGCAGCTCTTCCCCGTCTGAGAATCGCAAATGTCAGCCTTGCAAACAGTTCCATCCCCAAAATAAGTTTTTTTTAAATCCTGCTGGACGTAATGGTACTCTGTTGTAATCACCTATGAAATTGTCAAATTTTGCATGACATTTCATGAATATCAACATTATTCCAGTTGCGTTTCCACTTTCTATATCAACTTCTTGAAATCAGCCAAGTCTCACAGCAAGTTTGATATTAATTTCATTATAACCTGCAAGCTATCTATTAGCAGCAAAGATTTCATTTGCACAGGACCTATTATCTGAAGATTGTTTTCCAGGAACTCCATACCTTCAGTCTAACTTTCATAGTTCTATCATCCTATCATTTGTTCCCACATGCATTCTTCATCCTGCTCTTTAATAGTCATATCTAACTATATTCTACATTGTATCTTCCCCTTTGCTCTATCTATTGTACTTGAGTTTGACTTGATAGTATTTAAGTGTGGTATCACTGATCTGCTTGGATAGCATGCAAGACAATGCTTTTCCACTGTTCCTCAGTACACATGACAATAATAAACCTAAACCCAAATTGAACTCATCAGGCTGTGATTAATAATACACAGCAATGATTTAAACAATGTTTTACAAAGTATCGTGGAACAGCAATTCAAAATAGGCCCACAGCTATCCATTAGTTATAGGTAACAAGGATTATTTCAATATTTATTAATGTTAGTCGAGCTGAGACAGTTCATTACTCATATCTTAGTTTCATCAGGTAGGTTGCAGCTACATTGACTATATATGGGAAAATCTTTGCACAAGCACACTGTTGCACACAACCACAACTTCCTGCCTTCTTCAAACACTGCAGTAATAAGAGGACAGCTTCATTTCAGAAACAGATAACTTCACACCAGGGAAGCATAAAGTTTTAATAGTAGTCTTTTAATACAAAAATTTCAAACTATTTTAAATCGGAATTACAAATCAGAAAAACTGGAATGGGAAATTTACAGACAGCTCATAGCAAGCACCAAATTGTTAGTGCATTGATACTTCAGTTTACAAAAGCTAATGCGTCACCACCCAGAGCTGGCTGCATTTCATACATGTAAAAGATTCCAGATGCTTGATTTCTGTGCAGGGGACAATAGTTAGTGATATGAATTTAGTGCAGCACGTGATATCATGAAGCATTCTCTCTGGCACAGCAACAAGCTTTTAGCTGCATCATTACTGACATATTTGAACAAAACCACAAACTTTTGTCATGTTAACTTGCCATCAGTCCTTTACCCTTTCAGAAATTATTCACCCTCTTCCATTACTCATGGTTAACACAATTTTGTGTTGCATAGAAGGGAAGATTTGATAGTTCAGAACTTTATTAAGCTCCTCTGTTGATTGTGATATATATAAAAGACAGACAAAAATTGGCTTTGACGAAGATGGGTTGGCTAGTAAGTTTGTAGTTGACGCCAAAATTGGTAGATTTGCAGACAGTAAAAAGGGACGTCATATGCACAGCAGGATATAAATCATGTAAGGATATAGGTTAAAAAAAATGGAAGATGGTTTAATCCAAGCAAGTGTGAGGTATTGCACTTTGGGAAATCAAATGGAATGGTAAATTAGAGGTAATGCAAGACCCTTAACAGCATTGATGTACAGTGGGGTTTTGGGGTCCAAGTCCATAGCTCCCTGAAAGCTGCAACACATGAAGATAAATTGGTCAAAGTATTGCATTTTAAGGGTCAGCAAGTCATGTTGCACATTTATAAAGCTTTGAATTGGAAATACATTCACTGTTTTCCTTATCTAAATCGTGTAGGTATGTTTACCAAATGGGATAATTTTTATGTATTTTCTGACATGGTCAAAATCAACATAAGAATATCTGTAAAAATAAGAACCTGTTCGTTACCCAGGCACGTTCTCAATTTGTCCCTACTACTGGTCTGGTAATGTAAACTGAACCTACACACTGGATTTTACGACCCAAAAGCACTTAGAAATAGCACACGAGCGAAACTATAGTAGTTCAAAATGGCAACTAGTACCTTGAGGACAAATAGTGAAAAACGGTTAGGGGTGACCAATAATTGTTGGTCTTAGCAACAAGGCTCATAACATCAACAGATCAATTAATAATACATGCCCAAAACCCAGGCTTCTCGAAGGGAAGCATAATACCAAAACCCTCAGTGAAAGAGAATTCAACAATATTTCTCACTTCACCTCCAATTTTGCCAATGGTTTATCCACCCTCTCTAATACTGTTCTATAAAGATGTGGTACATTTTGTGGAGAAGCAAGGCTTACTCTGACAAAATGGAAAGAATGAAAAATCCCATAATAATTCACACCACAGATAGCTTTAGGCTTCCACCCTGAACAAATGTTCTGTGTCTGAAAGTCTAGTTCAGCTGCTGCCGAAATTCAAATCCATCCCGCTCTGAAAATCTATTGTGGGACTGAAGGAACGATAGTGACTCAGAGTATCTGAATGGTTACAGCATGGAAGCCATTTGGCACATTGAGTCTACCATAATTCTATGCAAGAACAAACTGCCTCGTCTCCACACTCTCCTTTCAACTCTGCATATTTTCCCCCTCTCCCCAATTTAGTCATTTTTCTTTCTGACGAGTCTTATGATGCTATTCCTTACAATCCCGTGGAATATGGTTACGTAGAGTGATTCTGTATTTTCTGACATACGGACAAAATCAACTTAAGGGTGTTTGCAAAAACAGAATGTATTTGTTACCCTTGAGAGCCTGTACACCAGCACCTTTTTGAATGCTATACCTAAATCTGCTTCTGTTATTGTCCCTAATGATGTACACTCTATCCAGTCACTGTGCAAAACAGTTTTCCTTGTGTTATTTTTAGTTATTTTGCCACTCCCTTCATTCCCTGTCCCCTGGCTTTGGACCCCTCTGTCGTTTGGGACAGTTTATTTTCCTTTCTACTTATTTAGTCTTCAATATTTTAACTAACTTTATCAGATCTCCCAGCAATCTCCTCTGTTCCTAGGAGAATCACCTCAGTTTATCAGATCTATTCACATAGTGGAAGGCTCTTATCCTGGAACTACTTTCTGTACCTTCTCCAAAACCATCACATCTTTCTTAAGGTAGACAAAAATGCTGGAGAAACTCAGCTGGTGAGGCAGCATCTATGGAGCGAAGGAAATGGGCAACGTTTTGGGTTGGAGCCCTTCTTCAGACCGCTGCCTCACCCGCTGATGCTGCCTCACCTGCTGAGTTTCTCCAACATTTTTGTCTATCTTCGATTTTCCAGCATCTGCAGTTCCTTCTTAAACACATCTTTCTTAAGGTATGGCACCCAGAATTGAACACTATACATCAAGAAGCTGATGATTCATCTTCCTTGCCTCAGTGAGGACAATCATGTTCTCATTTTTTTCTCTAATCCACCCTTATACTAAGCCTGCTGATTTTAAAAAATGGTTAACATATTATTATAACTGACTTGTATTTATATGATCTTTAACCTAGCAAAATATCTAAAATACTCCATAGCTGTATTAATAACATTTTAATGAAACTACTTCACAAGCAGAGATACCCAGATAAATAAGCAGAAAGCTTTTCTAAGCCTTTTAAAAGGGAGTAGGAGAAGCTTGGGAACAAATTTCAAAGTTTATGGCTGAGATAGGTGAAGGCATGACTGTCAGAGTGGAGATGTGGAAATGGGGATGCACTAAACCTAAATCTGGAAGAATACAGACCCACAGGTTCAGGTTTACAGATATTAAGTGTAATTTATTTATATTTTCTACAGAATAAAACAAGCACATTTAGCTTTACTACTTTACACAAGCCTCCTCCTTTTGCTCTCATTTTTTGTTGTCAGCGATGGCAGCCTTGCCAACAGTCTGTCTGTCTTTTTTGTTATTTTTAGTGTCTTTTAAAAGTATGTGTTAATGTTCTCTGGTTTGTTTTATGTGGGGGGGGGTTGGGGGAACTTATTTTCAATCTCTTACCTTGCCAGAGATGCGATTTTATTTCTGGATTGTATCTCCGGTCACTCAGTGGCATAACATCATGGAGCTGGCGGCCTAGCTCGAGACTGACTTTGAGCCAAAACCGTGGAGCCGTGGACTTACCATCGGAGCCTGCAATCCCTTGACTGGGATCGACGCTCAAACCTGTGGATTTCAACATCAAGGAGCTCGCAGTCCCGGGTAAAGATGGATGTCGGGAAGTTCCAAAGTCGCAGGAGGTTCGACTAGCCCCGACCCGGGGTCTGATCGCTCGGCGCGGGGGAGCTGAGATCCCACCGATGCAGGAGCTTGATCGCCACGACGCGGAGGGCTCCACCACCGGTTGCGGGTGCCAAGATCGCCCCGACAATGAACGGTTCGGAACAAAAATGGGAAGAAGCTTGAATTTTTTTTGCCTCCCATCACAGTGAGGAATGTGGAGGAGTCACTGGTGGATGTTCATGTTAAAAAATTATTTGGGTGTCTTGTTGGTCTTTATTAGTATGACTGTGGCAAATCAAATTCCTCGTATGTTGCAAAACATACTTGGCTAGTAAAATACTATTATGATTAGGATGATTTAATCCCATCTAAACTATGTAATGGCAAGTTATATAATGATTTTTCTTCAACTTCCTATTTTATTTATATTGTAATAAGCTTATTTTATGGTGTAAAGCACGATCCCAAAAAACCTCTCATCAGAACCCCTCTTGCTTTTTATTTATAAGTGTTGAGAAGGCCAGCCTGTACAATCATGCTAAAATTATGGCATTATTCCAACAGTCCATTTAGCATCTTGTTTTCATTATAATATAGGAACGGAGAGTGCACATGGGATTAAAGGCACAGCTTTACAGATTTTGTATGTTTAACTTAATTTTATTATTTTCTTTGCTGCATACGCGAACCCCAGTGCTTTGCATGCTTTCCATAACATCTTCATCTGCGGGAAAACTATCTCAAGATCTCTTTGATTTTCTACCGCATTTCCAAGGAGTGAAGAAATATATGGAGGTGGAAGGGCCTTGCATATCATCACAAGGCCCTTCCACCTCCTCATATTTCCTCATGACATATAGTTGGAAGTTATTCTGACATAAAAGTTAAAACACCTTTGTTGGATCTTAAACATTTGACAAAGGCTAATGTTCCTTCATGTATCATTTTAGGATGAAGTCAGCAGCTAAGGTATAAAATTATTGTCTGAGCATTCCGACTTTTTTTTTTAGGATAAACTGAGATGGTCATTACATAAAAGATTCTGTCATTCAGTACATTTTTTTCCCTCTTCCCAATAGCTCCACTTCTTTGTCATACTTTAATCCCCTGTTACTAACAGCACGCCTGCTGTATAAATATTTGTTTGGATTGTCTCACTTCAGTCCATAGTAAGCATGAGTATAAGCATTGTAAGCATGTATAAGCATAGGTAATTCCTTGAAGCATTGTCAACACATTGGCCCACTCATTATAGGATAGCTGATCTAAAACACAAACTCTAAAGGACACCAGTCCTCAGTTCAAACCATGTAGCCCTCTATATCCTCACAAAGGGGCTAATATTCCTTCATGTGTCATTTTAAGATAGATTTTTTTCTTGTCAAATTTCTGTTGAAATAGAGCTTTGCTCAGACACTCATTACGTAGGGCACAATGAATCCTTCAAGACGCATGCCCCAGGAAATAAACCTTGAAATCTTTGTGATATTAAACATATGCTTCCAATATTGCTCTATATTTGTGATACACCCAGTTTTATTATGCTGAAAGACAATCTTGATCACTATGGTAATAATAGGCACACCCACGGAAAATCCTGTATAACAAGGGAGGTACTAATTGCTGAAGTTTAAACTCTCAACCTTGTGAAATTTAATCATATGAAAATATGCCATGGAGCTTTTTCAGGGAGCATTACTTTCCCTTGAAATCCATGAAATATCAGAACAGACTCAATAGACATACACCTGCAAAAAAGCATGTAAAAGAACTGTGATGCACACAAACAAGTGATCAGATCCAAGGTCTGCAATCCTGCCACTTACAGTTTAGTTTATTGTCACGCGTACCGAAGTACAGTGAAATGCTTTTGTAGCTTGCTAACCAGTCAGCAGAAAGGCAATACATGATTACAATCGATCCATTTACAATGTATAGATACATGATAAGGGAATCACAAACTGTGTAAACCAAACTTCTAAATCACAAACTGTGATAAACAATTCCATTGCTAATGCGAGGCAATAATAGCATGAATCTCCATATTCAGCAATGCGCAGAGCACACAAGTGCTGAAGGCAGAAACATTAGCAAAGGTGTTTACCCTGAAGTACCATGTGGATGATCATTCCTGCCTTCCTTCCCAGAAATCAATGGCATGCAGAGCCAAGCTAATCCAGTAAAACAAGTATCTATAAACAATGGAGAAAATTGCCCGGGCAAGCCCTGTTCACAGAGTAGGAGACATCCAATCCAGCTATTTACCATTCAGTCAATCCAGTCTCAAGTGTTGGAAGGCATCATTGAAATGTTATTGGACTCGCTCATCAATAATCTACTCACTGATGCCAGTTTGATTTTTCTAGAACCACTCTGCTCTTCATCATAGCCTTGGTATAAAAAAACATAGGCAAAGGAGTTGAATTCCACATGTAATTAAGGCTGAAAACACAAGGTTATAAATACAGAAATAATATAGATTAAAAATAATCTAGAAACAGGAAAAGGGAGATTATCCAGGTGCTAAACAATTTTGTGACAATGAGGGATCCCATTTCAAGTATTGCAGGAACAACAATATCCAGTGTGTAGGAAGTAACTATAGATGCTGGTTTATACCAAAGATAGACACAAAATGCTGGAGTAACTCAGCGGGTCAGGCAGCATCACTGGAGAAAAGGAATAGGCGACGTCTTGGGTCGGAACCCTTTTACAGACCAGTGACAATTCCATCAAGCACATCCAGGAGTGATTATTGGTTTATGTCATAGTGTTCAACTAAGCATCCTTATTATAAGCCATAACTCACAATTGACTATGTGCGGCCTTTTTTTAAAGAAGAGATGCTTCTACCTGGAACTGAATGACCAGAATAGTAGATAGAATATAGAAAAGCAACAGTACAAGAACAGGCCCTTCGGTCACAATGTCTGTGCCGAACACAATGCTAAATTAAACTAATCACCTTGGCCTGTACATGATCCATACCCCTCCATTCCCTGTATATCCATGTGCCAATCTAAAAGCCTCTTAAATACTTCTAATCCAGGCAGTTCATTCCAGGCACCCAGAATTTTCTATGTAAAAAACTTGACACACATAAACTTTTCTCCTCTCACTTTAAAGCTATGTCCAGTGCTGTCAAACAAATTCAGTGTGATCGCATCACCTCTATTCAACATTTGTACCAACTATAATCTACCATTCAATGGAGAATTTCAGTTTCTCAACTATACAAATAATCTCAGAACAATCGTAGAAAAATTTAAGGACAGAGAGAATCTTGAATAAGATCATTATCCGAGCAAGCATTGTAAACCTAATTCTAGCAACATTTTAATTTTGGCATTCAAAACCAATATGTGCAGGAGATGATTTACAACTTTGAAGAGCAATTTAACATACACTACATTCCTGTAAAATGCACAGGATATGAACCATGGATATGAACCAGAACAAATAATTTTTACTCACTTCATTTTGCAGGCACATTAGACCCGACACCAACTAAAGGAAAATCAGTTATTCTAAGTAAACTAGACCATGATGGTGCAGAAAACAAATACAAACATGATTAATTAATCAATCAATCAATCAATCAGATTTATTCATCAATTACACACTTAAGTGCAGTGAAATGAACTTGCCAGCAGCAGTACAATAAAAGAGAACACACAATACACAATAAAAATAACACAAACATCCACCACAACATTCTTCACTGTGGTGGAATGCAAAAGGTATAGTCAATCCTCCTCCATTTCCCCACATGGTCGGGGCCATAACCTCCGCAGTCGCCACTGTGGGCGGCCAGATGACAGGCCCTCTCGTCTGGAAGGTAAGTCCGAATCGGTGCTTCCCTACCGGAGACCGCGGCTTCAGGATGACATAGGCCGCAGGCCGGCGGTCGGAGCTCTTCTCCAGGGACTCCCGGCGAGGGATCCCGCTCCAGATGGTAAGTAAGTCCCCGCCACAGCTAGAATCTCTGCAGACCGCGGCTTCAAGGTGTTGTGGGTCAGCGGGTCGGAGTTCTTTTTCTCCGGGGATCCCCAACGAGGGATCCCAGGCTCCGGTGCCGCACCCGTGGCTAGAAGCTCCGCAGTCCGCAGCTTCAAGGTGTCGTAAGCAGCGGTCCGGCGGGTCGGAGCTCTTCTTCTCCGGAGGTCCCAACGAGGGATTCCAGGCTCCGGACGCCGCGCCCGCGGCTAGGAGCTCTGCAGACCAGGGCTTCAGACTGAACAGTCCGCGGGGCCAGCGATCGGAAAAACTCCACGCTGCACCCGCTGCTGAAGCTCCGGGCCCAATTCCGGGAAAGGCCGAACCAATCCTTGGTGTTAGGCCGCAAGGGAGGCGACATGGAAAAAGTCACCTCTCCATGGAGGAGGCGACCGAAAGCGGTTTCCCCCTTACCCACCCACACCACCCCCCACACAAGACACATCGAGAGACATTAAAACGCACATTTAGACATACTAAAAAAAAACTAAAAATTATTAACACGCTGCTGGCAGAGCAGCCGTCTCGCAGAGCCCCCACCATTAAGGGGCACATTACAAAAAACACCAACTAAATACCAAAGCCAAGATTAATACATAAAATACCACTCTTCAAACTCGCACAAATTTTCAAGTGGGAAGAATACCCATCTATCGTACAGGTAGACACAAAATGCTGGAGTAACCTGGAAGTCCACATTGAGCAAAAAAACTAGTTACACAAACACTGTGACTATAAGATAGATTAGAGGCCAAATATCCCCTTGTAAGCAACTCAAGTCCTGACATCGCAAAGTCTTTCCCCCATCTTTAAGCTACTTCGGAGGTGTAGTCAACGATTCAGAGATGTAGTCAACGTCACAGAGGTATAGTCAACGACTTCGTTGAGTGTTGAGGGCTGAATCACCTGCAGCTCAACACCGACAAGACTTTAGGGGGAGAGGAACGCCCCTGTCCCCATCAATGGTGTAGACGTGCAGTTTACCAGGGAGTAAAAATAACTTGGAGTGTACCTGGACAGTAAACTGGATTAGTCCAGGAACGCCAAGACACTGTACAAGAAGGGACAGAGCCGGTTGTATTTTTGAGAAGGCTCCGTTCCTTCAACGTCTGCAGTAGGATGATGCAGATGTTCTACCAATCGGTGGGAGCCAGTGCCATCTTTTTCCCTACCATGTGCTGAGGCAACAGGGTGAAGGCTGCGGATGGCTCCGTCTTGGGGGCAGAGTTGGATTCATGGGAGATGGTCTTGGAGGAGAGGGTGCTCCTCAAACTGCGGAGAAACCCCTCATCCTGGACGAAACAGCTCATCCCCTCCATGACACATTGGTTCAACCTGAGGAGTACCTACAGCAACAGGCTGGTTCTCCCAAGCCTTTCCAGTCGTCACTTTAATTTCACGTTTCATGTATTTTGTGTTTCAATGATTGTTGGCAGATCAATTTCCCTCCTGGGATAAATAAAGTTCTATCGTATCGTATATCGAATATTTTGCATCTACTCAACAATGCGGAGATTGCCTAGATGTATCTGTTCACAAAAAGCAAGATAAATCCAATTAATTAATAGCCAAGTCCACTCACAATTGTAGAGTCGGGGTCATGGATCAAAAGTGATGAAAGTTGCATTATCAGTACCATCGAGAAATACTTGCGCACCAATGGCCAATTCGGCCTTTGCCAGGCAATCAGCCCCAAGCCTCATTATTGCCTTGGTCCAACCTACACCAAAAACATGAATTCCAGAGGCAGGGTGAAAGTTATAGCTCTTGCCACTAAGGCAGCATTTGACACTGTGTGGTAACACTGTGTGGTAACACTGTTAAACTGAAGTCAATGTGATAAGGAGAAACACCCTAATAATTGGAATCATACACCACAAATGGGAAAAGAGTTGTCAGAAGTCGATCATTTTAGTCCATGTACATTACTGCAGGAGTTCCTCAGAGCAATGACTGAAGTCCGCTCAACTTCAATGCTTCATCAATAACCTTCTTTCCATCATGTCAGAAGTAGGATTTGCACTGATGATCGTTCAATGTTCAATTCCATTTGGAATTCCTCAGAACATGAAGTAGCCCATGCTTTTCAGCACATACATATTTAGGCATGTGCTGAAAAGTGGCAAGTAACATCAGCACTACTCAAGTGTCAAGTGGTAACCATCTCCAACAAGTCTAACCATTTTCACTTAACATTGAATAACATTATCACTGCCAAGTCACCCATCATCAACATCCTGGGGTTTAGTCACCCTCAACCAAGATCTCAACTAGGCCAATCACATAAGGTTTAAGAAGGAACTGCAGATGCTGGAGAATCGAAGGTACACAAAAAAGCTGGAGAAACTCAGCGGGTGCAGCAGCATCTATGGAGCGAAGGAAATAGGCAATGTTTCGGGCCGAAACGTTGCCTATTTCCTTCGCTCCATAGATGCTGCTGCAATCACATAAGGGTTGTGGTTAAAATAAAACAAGTGAGAGGCTGGGTATCTTGTAACAAATTACTCTCCAAAGACACCCAAAAGCTATTCCACTATTTATGTCATGTAAGAGGTGATGGATAATTCTCTACTTGCCTGGATGAGTGCACCACCAACAACTCTCAAGATGCTTCACACCATCCAGGACAAAGCAGTCCATTAAACTGGCACTCTCGCAACTCCTCTAAATGTCTATTCCTTCCATCACCAGTGCATTGTGGCTACAATTTACCATAAAGAAAATGCAATCCAGTTACTTACCTAATAGCACTTTCAAAACATTCCAATTGTTGGAATTACATACCACCCATTGTCAGAAGTCAATCATTTTGCCCCATGTACATTGCCATAAAATTTCACAGGTCAGTATACGAGGTCTAAATATCTTCAAATGCTTCAATAGCTATCCTTCCATTGTCAAAGACAAATCCCGCAAATTCTATCACGAAAAAAAGAGACAAGGGCATGTGAGCATCGTCAGGTTCCCCTCTAACTCACATACCAAACAATGACACAAAGTGCTGGAGTAACCCAGCAGGTCAGGTAGCATCTTTGAAGAACATGGATAGGTGACTTCTCGGGTCGGGGCCCTTCTTCAAAGTCTTCAGACTCGAAATGTCACCTATCCATCTTCTCTGGAGATTCTGCATGACCTGCTGCATTACTCCAACACTTTGTCTCTAATTTTGTAAACAGCATCTGCAGTTTCTTGATTCTCCAGGTCACACAACACCCCGATTTGGAAATATCAAGCCTTGATTGTGATTGTGTCTATCCCCATCATACTCCTTGCCCAACAACAATGTGTAAATAGTTACACCAGAAATTCTGTAGTCCATTACTGTCTAAATCCTTGAGATTCCTCCCCTACAACACAGAGGTTTAATCGCCAAAATGTCTGATGCAATTAAAGAGAGCAACTCATCACCACCTTCAAGGGCAATTGGGATGGACAATATTGTGGATTATCTAACATTCCATTCATTACATCACCAGTCTCAGAGAGATCCATCCTGGCACAAAAACATTATCTTGAAAGAAACATTTCAGCAATCTAGTAATTCCTGCATAAAGTTCTCTTTGCAGTGAATTTAATGTAGTGAAGCCTTCTTGTTTAAACTTTGATAATCACTCACTAACTTCCATCAGTTAATAATGTCATTTTACCCTGTATGTGGCCAATTCCTGGAATGGTCAAAAATTACATTTTAATACTATGTTAAACAGCCAGAATAGAAAATCTGCCAGTTCTGAAGGCATAGCATGTTGATGTTCAGTACATTTAACTTTACTTACAAACCATATAAATGGACAATACTAAAATCATCAAGGATACTGAATAAAATCCACAATGTTTTAAATCAGTGACATTTCACCTTTTCCACTACTTACATGCCTTAGACGCTCTGAGCGTGGTGAAAGTCTGAAGGCAACAAGGCAGATAGACTACCCAAAAATAAAGAAAACAGGTGATATAACCATTTTAAAACTTTGGTTTGGTTTCCACAAATATAAAACTTTGGGGAAGTCAAGACTAAATCAGAATAAATTGATGCAGAGATCACAGTAATTAATGTTTGGAATTGCTACTGTTTTTAATAACTTGGACTCAGTAAACCATTGCAAATTGCCAATGATGCTAAATTAGCCAGTGCAGTGAAACTGGAGGCAGCGCAAAAAATACAGTATGAGATCATAACTTCTTATAGGACATCTTATAGGCAAACCAGTACTGGATGCTGGAACAAAGTTGAGAAGAAAGGTTTAATAAAACCAAAGTATTCAAATGTTCAGCAGGTCAGGCAGTTAGTGTAGAGAGAGGAAGAGTTCATGAGAACTGACGAGATTACCAAACTTCTGTCAGGTGAGATTCTGTTCCAATACTCCATTTTTCCATGTATTAATCAGATATGTAGTCACTTACCACAGATTCACTCAATCATGTAAGATTTCACTAGGAGAGTGATAGGCCAAATATACATCTCCAAACATAGTTCAAATACACCAGCTATGACAACAAAATTTAAAGTGGATTGTATACATTGAACCAATTAACACTAGATCCAGGCTTTAACTTAAACAGCCTAAACAAAATGTACTGAACTTTGAAATTCAAAGAATTGCAGGTGCTGCAAATCTGAAATATAAACGGAAAATATTGGAATCACTCAACAGGTCCGCCACATTCTGTGGATGGCGAAACAGAGTTAACATTTCAAGAGTCAAGTCAAGGGGGTTTAATTGTAATATTTACTGGTTCTTACTCAGCTCAAAGCTGTAACGTTTCCAGCATCTGTTCATGAATCAATACAGCAGCACAAAATGGAATACAGTTGTGAAGATTGTTGAAGGAAGCAACGATATCAGCAATAAAAATCCAAGACATAGATTTTAATTATGATACAAGAAAGCAGAAACACTGAAAATAAACAAGCTAACACTTGCCAGATATTCAATGCCTCATTACTAATGAATCTGACATTTGACAGATTCTACAAAGGGTGACTTAATTTTTTTTCAGATCTACAAATTAGCAGTCTTGCACAGAACATTTTCTTGTATATAAATCTCAGTCATCATTTCTGGACCTGCGTTTGTCTCAAAAAATAGTTCCAGTTATCACCAAGTAATTTTTTCAACATCCCATGCAGAACATCAAACCTATACTGACATTCCACTATACTATGGCTGATCCACATTACAACGTCTTCTCCCACTTGCTTCTATAATCCTGAATACTAATGCACAACATCATTCAATCTCAGCTTTAACACTTCTAAACTTACCACTACTCTTAATATTGTTTCATAATTCCATAACCGTTTGTGGACATCATAATTCAAACGTTCTCATGGTATCCCCTTATTCAGGCCAGAGGAAATACTTTCACTTCATGTAACTTGCCAACTCCTTTTACCACCTTGCGTATGATCAAATCATCCCAATCTTGTAAATGCAAGTTTATTTTATGCAACTTGGGCTTGATCTATTTTAACTTGATCTATTTTAACAATGGGAACTCTGGCAAATCTGCATGATACTCCTCCAGGGTCAATGTATCGACTCTGAACACACTGCCCCATATGGGTGACTAACTTCCAATCTTTACAAATGGGCCACAGCTTTTAGTGATGTGTACGCAAAGACACTTACACCTTCAGCTGCAAGTACAAGCTCTCCATACTTGAAAATCAACTTCATCCAAAGAAATGATCAACAATTTGTAAAGCTATAAAATGAGTCAGAAAGGATAGATTCCTCTGAAAAGGTATCATCTACAAAGAGATTGTGATGAAAGCCACTTCAATAGAGTTCTTCCTCCTGATAGGATGCTTTGAACATTATCTTATTACAAATAAAACCCTATTTTATCACATAAACAAACACAAAACCTCAAACAACTTAGTCCAGCAACTGGCATTGAAATCATCCAAAGGATACTCATACCATTACTGTCAAGATGACTGGTGGACCAATCACTGCTTAGTACATTCATATCTCCATCAGCACCAAGGTTATTTTGATGGGGATTACAAGGGCATCCTGAAGCTAGTTTACTGCAAATATAATGAAGTCTTGTCAGTTGTACCATGCTTTCAGGGAAACAAAACTTTACATGCACTTGAAGGCTGAGGTTCATTAGAAAAACCATGACATAAAAAACGTTTGTGGGCGGAAAGAGCGCAGAGATTCAGAAACTCAATAAAAAAGGAAATCGCGCATTCTTTTGTAGTGTCAGGCTGTGTTTGTGTTGCCCAGAGTTGTGAATTTGTGGAATTCTCTGCCACAGAAGGCAGTAGAGGCCAATTCACTGGGAGAATTTAAAAATAGTTAGATAGAGCTCTAGGGGCTAGCGGAATCAAGGCATATGGGGAGAAGGCAGGCATGGGTAGCTGATTGTGGATGATCAGCCATGATCACAATGAATGGCGGTGCAGGCTCGAAGGGCCAAATGGCCTCCTCCTGCACCTATTTTCTATGTTTCTATAACCCAAATACCCAAGTAACCAGCCCACCGGCAATCTACCACAGAGGAAAGAATAACAGAAACAGCAACAACTGAAAGGAGTATTTTCAATATCACCTCAACCATGCCACAGCAAACCATCTGGTACAACCTTGTTGCCACACTGATAAAGTCAATATTGCCAAATATCAATTAAAAAACGACACAACCTCCAAAACAGACAACATTCCTGCTGTAATACTAAAGCTTGAAGAGCTTTAGCAACACAAACATAGCCTGATTTCCCACCTATTGGAAGAGAACAACTTGCCACGGGATTGGAAATTCAGTCGGTGATCATTTTCATGAAGAGTTATATCTGGCTGCAACAACTACAGAGGGGCCTCCTTGTTACCAGCCACAGGGAAAGATTTTGCAAGATTATTCCACAAATAGCTCCTTCCAATGTCCATACCCTCAAGTTGCAGTATGGATCCCATCCATCAAGAGACGATGATTCTACTTCACGAATAATCCAGGGATATGCATCAACTACTTTGCATTACCTTATTTTGACCTCGGAAAAGATCTCAACTCAGTTAAACAAGATGGACTTTGGATCATCCTTCTCAGTTTGTTGCCTTCGGAAATTTATCAACATCCTGTCTGCAACAGACCAATGCTAGCAACAAATCCATACCAAACTCAATCTGAGGACAGATTGGTGTCAAGCAAGGCTGCGACATGGCTCAACACCACATCTCCCACAAAATTCCTCTTGGCGTGCAGCAACTCTACAGAACAAATGGGAAATTGCTCAACCTATGCGCTTTCTACTCCAGGGCCAAGGTCATCCCAATCATAGTCACTGAGCTAAGATAAAGAGAAAACACAATAAATAGTAAGGCCCTGGAGTGTCGTAGAATGGAGAGACCTAGGAGCAAAGTACACAGTTCCCTGAAAGTGATTCAGGTCGACAGTGTTGAAGGTGACGATTGGCACATTTGCTTTTATTAATAGGCCCCATTCTTAGTCACGTGTGTGACCAAAAAAATTGAAAAATTGTGGAATACTCATCTCTTCTAATTCTGAAAGCATTACAGGTATATTGTTTTGTACTGTAAATATGATTCATATATTTTTCAATGTTTATCAAGTGAAATATTTATTTTATGCTGACAATATTTGTTTAGGGTCAGAGGTCAAATATGACTGGTCACGTGTGTGGTCACACAGGGAAGCATTTTTTTCATAACTCAGTTTTATCTTACAAACGCTTGTGAATTTAAAAAAGCTAGAATATTCATATCTTTAGCAGACATGCATTAAATTTATGTAGGTAAGAAAATAGCGATGAATAAGATTAATCTCTTACGATAATTTTTTAATGTATTGCTTTATGTGATACCATTTGGTAATGTGCGTGACATTTGGTCCACTTTCCAAAGAATGGCCCTTATAAACTCTGTGAATTTTAAAATGCTAGAATGTTCATATCTTTAGCAGACATGCATTATAGTTCTGTAGGTAAGAAAATAGCAATGAATAAGATTAATCTCTTACACTAATTTTTTTATGTATTGCTTTATGTGATGCCATTTGGTAATGTGTGTGACATTTTGGTACACTTTCCAAAGAATGGCCCATTAATGGTATTGAGTATGGGAGGTGGGACATCACACTACAGCTGTACAATATGTTGGTGGGATTACATTTAGAGTATTGCGTGCAGCTTCGGTCACCCTGCTACAGGAAAGATGTAATTAAACTGGAAAGAGTGCAGAAAAAAAATGTTACTCGGACTCAAAGGTTTGGAGATATAAGGAATGAGAGGATGGACCTTTTTCCCTGGAGTTTAGGAAGCTGAGCAGTGACATTAGAAGTGCACAAAATCATAAGAGGCGCAGATAAGGTCACAGTCTTTATTCCAAGGTAGAACAGTCCAGAATTAAAGGGCATAGGTTTAAGGCAAGAGGGTAAAGATTTGAAAGGGACCCGAAGGGGCAATTTCTTCATACCGAATGGTGCTTTAATGGAATGAGCTGCCAAAGGAAACAAAGGAGGCTGCTACAATGGTAACATTTAAAAGACATTCCGACAGATTCATGGATAAGAAAACGTGAGGGGTATATGTGCCATAGCTCCGCTATAAAACAAAGTTAAAATGGATTGGTTGGGCCAAACAGTCTGTTTCTAAGCTGTATGACTCCACGACTCTCTAAGAAGATGCTTGTAGGTACACTTGCCTAACTCCAAATCATTATTCTCCCACCTTTGCTGAAAATGGGCCATACAGTAAATATTAGTCAACACTTCAAAACTCATCTACCACTCTGCAACAATAAAGATCCGCAACTTGACCTGAAAAATGTGAACCACTTGCCATATTTTAACGAGTCACCTCTCAACTAACGATGACCTTGATAATGAAATTCACCAATTAGCTAGCTTTCAATAAACTAGCTGTTACCGCAAAATCATCCAAATCCATTGGCAAAATAACCAAGCCATTGTCAGCTTTGTCTCCCCGGCCAACACATCCCCAGCACCAAGTTTCTAATTACATTCTGTTGACTCCAACTGGCAATCTACATCGCTGGAATGCCTAATACCAGGAGCTGAATTGGGCCACAAGATTAAAAAACAACAGGTCTGACTACGGGTGCTGTCTGTACAGAGTTAGTTTGTTCTCCCTGTGATCGAGTTCTCCGGTTTCCTCCCACAATCCAAAGACATAATATAGCTTTCTTCTTCTTCTGCCACCTCCCCCCCCCCCCCCCCCCCACCCCCCACCCCAGTCTGAAGAAGGGTCTCGACCCGAAACTTCGCCCATTTCCTTCGCTTCATAAATGCTGCCTCACCGCTGAGTTTCTCCAGCATTTTTGTCTACCTTCCATTTTTCAGCATCTGCAGTTCCTTCTTAAACACATAGGTTTGGAGATTAATTGGCTTCTGTAAATTGGCCCTAGTGAGTAGGATAGTGCTAATGTCTGGGGTGATCACTAGATGGCGTGGACTCGGTGGACCGAACGGCCTGTTTTCACGCTGTATCTCCAAAGTAAAGTCTAAAGAAAACAAAAAACAATTCAAGCATTCTCCCCAATCTTTCTTTGAAAGGTGTAACATCCTCATTGATTCACAGAAATTTGCAGTTCACATTTACTCAAAATGGAAAAGGAATACAGAACTGAGTACATTCATCAGATCATTAAAACCATGGGAGCACAAAATGCATTGCTTGATTGTTAGCTTGTGATGAATAAGTTTAAAGTAAAATTAAATGAAAATATGGCCTCTGACGATAATGCAAGAGAAGGAACAAATACAGCGAAAATCCAAGACAATTACAGAGAGAAATTCAGAAAACTAAAATTCTCCACAGAAGATAAAGAAAACACAAAACTATCAATAGTCCAATAAATGAGTCTAGTGAACAAAGTCCAAACCTTGCAAAGTCACTTGGATGCGAAAAAACAGTAACCTCCAAAATAAAATGTATATACACTTGAGAAATGAAAGGTGCAAGAGTGACATGCAGAACTATAATGGACCAAAGGATTTTCTATTGCACTAACATTCTGAACACAAATGGTAAATCTTCCAACAGTTACTGCCTGCAAAATTCATGAAAGACATGAACACCAGGTTATTCAATAGGCAATCAAAGCAAAAACAATGACAACAAAATGAAAATAAATATCTAAGGGAGATTTAAAAGTCCTTGCAGCAAATTCACGGCCAAATATGGATGATTTCACCCCCACCCCTCCTTCTCAAAGTGCTGTGTCCAAAGATATTTCAGGCTCTTGGGAAATGTCAGCACATAAGAAATTAAAAGTTCAAGAAAAAAAGGACAGTCAACTACATCCCCCCCCCCCCCAATAATTTTACTTAAATATCATGTGAAACAATGAAACTGACCATCAGCTGTAAGGTACATGTGTACAAGAATAAACCGTTGAAAAAAACTAGCAGTCTGATCTGTCACTTTTTGCTGCATAACCAGTGACATTGCTTCAAAAGTACCTCATCAGCCACAAACTTGCATGGAATCCCAATTTTGAAAAAACCCAAATCTACCATCTTCATAAATTAGAAAAGCCTTCCATAAGATATCTTGACATATTGCCACACGAGAGACTGTTATTTAAATACAAAATTGTAGAGGGAAAAGACAAGAAACCAAGAAAAATATTAAATGGCTGATCATTAGAAAAGCCATTCTTAATGGTAGAAACACTACACAGTGCAGTATAGCCCAATAATGTCAATTCTGATTTAAATTAAAATTAAATACATCATTTCTGAAATAAATATAAATTTGTTACAATTACTGTTTTTTTCTTACTGATATGGGTAACTGATTTACTATAAATATTATTTTGAGGGTGCAAAAAGAAATCCAGCACTTAACTGGAGTTATGATTGAGATACACTGTGTCAGACAATCATTGCACAAAATTCATAATCTTTATTAAGTTTGGCTGAGTGGTGCCACTCTTCACTGAAATGTGGGATCAAGCCACAAACCAGTAAAAAAAAATAAAAAACAAGTTTCAGAGTATTGAAGGGCTGCTGAATTGTCAAAAATATTGTCTTTCGTGCAAGGTGTTACAAGCTTGGTTCTGCTTGTTTGATCAAGTACATCTACAAGATTCCAAGGCATTCTGCCGAACAGCAGGAAAATATCAAATGAATATAAAGTGTTAACTTTCTCCTTGACTAATGACCAAGTATTTTACACATTTTGTTTTTATTTCTGTATTTGCAGACTCCACAATATGTTGTTTATCTGCAACTCTTTCCCTCGATTCCCAATATACAGTTTAAACATGGTTTCCTTCAATCTTCAATAGGGGATTGATCCCAGTATTGAGTTCTACGGCACGACTACTCATCTACGACTGCAGAATGGCTTTTCTAATAATTAGTCATTTAATATCCATGTCAGTTTCTTACTTTTTAATCTCTACATTTTTGTAACCTTCTGTAACACCAGCTCTACAACTGAACACAGCAGCAGAAATTGCATTTAAACAAAGTACTTTCCAGCCCTCATATCCCATCACCTTGAGACAGAAGGCAAAATTCTAATAATCATCTTACCTCTTTCTTGTATCTGTGGGGCTGTTGCAGCTAGTGATTCATGTGCATGAACAAAAACTATCTGTGCCTTAAGTTTCTCGTGCACATGGAATGCTATTTGTTGTTCTTAAATCTTGGGCAGAACCTCAAACCTCCTCACGATAAACTCAACTGCCATCGGTTTTCCTATTCAGTCAATTCAACTTCATATCTCCATCTAGTAAACTGCTCCTCTTAGCTTCATGCCATTTGCGGACTGATATTCAACGCTACTGTTAAGATGGATTATAGAAACAAACACATCCGTGCAGATCAGTGGAAACACAATTTGTCACATTTCACTCATCATAGTATCAGATTTCCCCCCATTCCCTTGATATCTGCTACCAATTACTGATCCAGGTCATAGTAGGACATCCAATTCCATACTACTATATTTTGCATTCACTTTTCTCCGTGTCACCACTTCCTACTCCAAGCCTTCACATGATTATCATCACCGTGAACAACCAACCTAACGTTCTCAGGCAGACCACCATGCACACCACCACCTTAGATACTCCTGTCATCGTTCCTCTCTGAAGAAGGGTTTCGACCCGAAACGTTGCCTATTTCCTTCGCTCCAAAGATGCTGCCTCGCCCGCTGAGTTTCTCCAGCATTTTTGTCTATCATCATTCCTCTCTCCATCGTTTCGCCACATACTCGTCTTCTTCAATGGTCCCTATTGAATCGCTCACCCATCTAGGCAGCATTTCACCCGTGATCCCATTCAATGCCTCTCCGACTTCAGTAATTCTCCATGTCCAAAGCTCTCACCATCTCTCTTCACCACCACCACCTCAACATCACCTATCCTGCGCTAACTCCTCATTCTGTTTATCTGTCTCTGTCCCCCCGCCCCAGGTCCCTCCCTCCTTCTCCCACACCCTCCGCTGGGCCTCAGGTCCCAGGGCTGCGGCATTGAGCCGGGAGGAGTAGGTGTGCGTCGCGGATGTCAGTGCAGTCAGCGGCCAAATGCTCAACATGGGCCTGAAACCGGACCTGCACGACTCACCTCGCTTGTCGTGATCGAAGCCCACCAGCACAAAGTAGTCGGCCAGCCGGGCCATGGCCGTGTCGCTGTTGCCGGGCACAGCCTGCGCTACCAGGCATTAGCATCGTCCCGCCGCCATCCCGCTCGCACCGCGCCTGCGCGCCCTGTGCTGAGGGGCGGGATGGAGGAGCGGCCCCGCGCACAGACCATAATATGACGTACGCCCCTTGCAACGGCCCGCCCACCCCACCCCACACCAACGGCTACAGCTCGAACCAAAGATCCTAGACCTCCCGCCCCGTGACCACCGGACCCCGCGGCCCGTGGGCAACCGTCCGCCCGTGACAACGTCCCCGCCCGTGACAACCTCCCTGCCTGTGACAACCAGACCCCGCAGCCCGTGACAACCTCCCGCTCCCCTCACACCAACGGCCAGAGCTCGAGGCGCTCCTCTCGTGGCAAAATGACACCCCGCGGCCGTGACAACCGATGCTCTTCCGTGGAGACACAAGAAAATGCAGACGCGGGAATCTAGTGCAAGACACAAAGTTAGACACAAAACCCTGGAGTAACTCAGCGGGAGTGATTACTCCCTCCGCAAGTCACAAAGTGCTGGAGTAACTCGGCGGGCCAGGCAGCATCCGTGAAGGGAATGGATAGACGCATCACTCCCTGTGTCTTTGCAATTCACTCCTCTCTTTCCCCCCCCCCCCCTATCTGACAACCTTTTGTCTCCTTTTGGCCTCCAACCTTTGTCACCCACCTGCCAATCACTACCCCTTACCTGTATCCAACTGTCTGAAGAAGGGTTTCGGCCCGAAACGTTGCCTATTTCCTTCGCTCCATAGATGCTGCTGCACCCGCTGAGTTTCTCCAGCATTTTTGTGTACCTCCAACTATCACTTGCCAGGCTTTTCCCCATCCCCGCTTCTCTTTTCTAGATATAGAGGAAGGCTATGCCATTAGCCTGAAGATAGGTCCGAACCCAAACTGTTGCCTGTCTATTCCCTCCACAGATGTTGCCTGGTCTGCTGAGTTCCTGCAGCCGTTTGTTAAGTCACAGTACTAATATTGATGGTGTAGCTGGCATCTGTCTCTTGAAGTGCAACCCTTCTTCACCAATGATGAAGTCCATGGGATCAAATTGACAGTACATCCTTAGCAACAAAAGATGGGCTAGATTGCACGAATGCTCAGTATGGGGAGGACATGGGAAAATCTAGTTAATGTAGCCCAAAGAACAAAATACAAGATCAAGAACAAGGAGCTGATTCACTGAAGGTATGTCAAGAGTTAAAAAGTAAATTGAAAGAAGAACCTCAGGATTAGTGTCTAATCACTTGCAGCTTATATAATAACAGATCAGTAAAAAACTAAGTATTTTGGGACACTAGTACCGTGGAGGCACAAGAGACTACTGATTCTGGAATCTTGAATGCAAAAAAAACCAAACTGCTGGGCGATCTCAGCAAGTCAAGCAGCATATGTGAAAGAGAATGGACACAGTGTATCGGGTTGGGACCCTTATGAAGACGACTGTGAAGAAGGATCTGACCTGAAACGTCATTGTCCATTTATCTCCACAGATGCTGTCTGACCCACTGAAAATCTGAAATAAAAATACAATTTGCAGCAAGACAAGCAGCACTTATAGAAAGAGAAACCTTTGCTCAGGTCTGGGATATAGAGGAAAAAAAATGTTGTATGTCGCTGAGAGCAATAGATAGGATGGTGTGGGGAGTCATTGGCCTGCAATGTTTACTATGTATCTCTGTGGATGGTGCCTAATGCCCCTGTCCTACTTAGGAAACCTGAACGGAAACCTCTGGAGACTTTGCACCCCACCCAAGGTTTCCGTGCGGTTCCCGGAGGTTGCAGGTAGTGGAAGCAGGTAAGGAGACTGACAAAACCTCCGGGAACCGCACGGAAGCCTTGGGTGGGGCGCAAAGTCTCCAGAGGTTTCCGTTCAGGTTTCCTAAGTGGGACAGGGGCATTACACTCAGGTTTTTTTCATACTGCTGAGCTCTGATGCAATTTTGATTTTCTCTCTCCCAATAGGCGACTGGGGAGAGATAATTGGGCTGATTTTCCCAACATTCTCATTTGTTTAACGTTTCCAGCAGCTATTGTGTTCATTCTCTCGCAGTACGGCAGGTATGCTCCATGTTTATTCTCCCTCTATTAACATGTCCCCAGCCAAATTATCTGCCACTAATAAGCCTGCAGCAAACTCTTAGACAACACCAGTCTGCTTATCTGCCATATCATGGTCTGCATCTGTGACAGACATTCGCTTTGACCTCTTCATTCCTTCTTTCCCTGCAAGCTCAAACATGCCCATTTTCTAAATTTTCCCACTTCTGAAAAAGACTCATTGAGCTGAAAAGTTAACTCTGATTCTCTCTCCTCAAATGTTGCTGACCTGCTGAATGTTTCCAGCACTTTCTGTTCAAACATTATATTTGTATCACCAAGTTATCAACCTCTCTGCTACAGGAAAAGCGCATTGCAGGACCTGCTAATAATATCCAGTTGTTTCTGTTGTGTTATGTTGCCTAGTTATTAATGTCTCTGCTAAGAAAACTGGTCCTTCTTGTTTATTCTCTCTACTCAGTTTTATACATCTCTTTAAATCTCCCGTCAGGCTCATTTGTTCCAAAAAGTACACCACCTTTGTCAGCCTCTCCTTGCAACTAATATTCTCCCAGCAATGCCATAAATCTCCATCTGAAGTTCTACCACATACTTCACGTTTTGAGCTGTACCCCAGTGATAACTTAACCAGTGCTTTACACAATTCCAGAGTGATCTTAGATTCTAGATGCTAGATTCTGTGTTCTCTCCAAGAGAAGGAGCTCGCCTATCTGGGAAAATAAATTCTTCCTTATCTCTGCATGCAGCCCATTATTCTGAAATATGCCCCTTAGTTCTAGTTATCAATACCCAGAGAAAACATCTTATCTCTTTATTTTTGCTCCGATGAGTAGAGGTAGATCATGCTGAACCTTTCTTTATATGTCAACACCTTCATCCTAGGGATTGAGCTAAGAAACCTTTTCTGCACTGCCTCCAGTGTAAGCACATCCTACCATAAATAACTTTTTATTTAATCATTCATAGGATGTGATGTCACTGGCTTGGCGACATTTGTTTTCCATCCCTAATTAGCACATAAGTGAGAAGGCAATTGAAAGTCAGCCAAGTTATTAATTGTCATGTTTCCAAATATTATTTAATTTTGTCCAGCTCTTCTGAAATCCACTTCACCACAGAAGCCAAACTGCAGCCAGTTTGGTTCACTGCACGTGGTATCACAAAATGGATGACTAAACTGGATACAACTTTGTCTATGGGACAAGATAACATCCTGTCTGTTGCAGTGAAGTTGCACTTCAGAATTAGCTATGCTATGCAGCCAAGTTGATTTAGTAAATAGTGGTGTCTGCTCAATCATGTGAAAAATTGCTTATATCATCCCGTTAATAAAATGCAGAGCAGTTGTCAACAACAGTGCCACCAAGTGGCACTTTCTCATGACCTGCTCTCTGGTGCTCCATTTGTGTTTTGACAGTTAAACTTGGCAACAAACCTCATTAGCTTGTGTTCAAACAGTTCAATTCCAGAAATGAGACCAAAATTATCACCCTGGACCAAATGCAGCATTTGATTGGAAGTGGTATCCTTGGTTCTTGTGATTATGAGAGCCACACATTACACAAAGGAAGATGATTGTGGTTGTTTGAGGTCCCAATCATCCCACCCTGATATAGGACAGTATCTTGGGCCCAATCTTCCTCCACTACATCAATAACCTTTCATTTGTTTTAAGGTCGCAAGTGGGAATGCCCACAGACAATTGCAGAATGTTCAATTCTATTCAGAACACCTCAGACAATTAATTAGTCCATGCCCGCATGTAGCCAAACTTAGATAAAACCGGGTTTGGGCTATTCTTTAGCAATTAACATTTCTATCTATATATATGGCGTTCACTACAACTCGGGGTTGAGTGGTGCCATCTGCTTCATGATATCCTGTCAGTCTCTCCAATGAGAGAGAGTCCAAACACTTATATTTAATGTAATTACCATTGCTAAGTACCATTGCCATTGCATAACATCAATATGTTGGGGACACCATTGACCAATAACCCAACTGGACAGGTCATATATAAATAGTGTCAGCTGAAGTAAGTTGGAGCCTGGATAACCCGCAACAGGAAATTCACTCCTGCCACCCAAAGCCTTTCCAACCTGTACAACATGATGATGGAATGCTCTCTACTTACCTGGATAAATGCAACATCAACAACACCAAGCAACTTAACATGATCAGAAGGCTTTATGACAGCACCCCTTCTACCATTCTAAACATTCAGTGCTTCAGCCAGCACACACCATGGCTACAGAGTCTACCATCAGCAAATTAAACTCCACTCACTTGCACAAACCACTCAGCCAGCACCTCTCAAAACAATCAACACATTCAGGAGTTGTCGGCAGAAGAATACTATCAACAACAGGATCTTCCTTCAATTTGCACACTATAACTTATATTTATGTTATTTCTGTCCCTTTTTTTCATTGCTGGTTCTAAATCCTGGAACTCCCTGTCCAACAAAACCTTCTGAGTTGTGCTAAATCTTACTAGAAAGACTGGAGAGATTCTAGGCAATGGCTCATTGCCATTTTCCATCAAACACTATTTAATAATAATAATAAGAAGTAGAATATTAAAATAACAAGTTTCAATCCTGAGATGATTGAAGGATGATCTAGACAAGATGTTTAAAATGCTAAATGGATTCAGTAAAGCCGCATGCCCATATCCTGGAAAAACAAATTTAAAACTTGCTTTTAGTTTCTTCCCATCACCATTAGGCGGATTAATCAATCTGGTCTTTTTTAAACAAGGATGTAATATTTGCAATCCTTTGTTCCTTAAATATTATCCCTACAACTACAAAGGATTGGAAGAATATGACTAGAGCTTTATCCATTTCAAAGTCATAATAAACAGTTTATACACATGCAGAAGGAGCAGGTTGCACAGTTTTGGCAAAACAAAGTCTTGAATATTGGTAGATTGGGAGAAACCTCTTGTAGATGGAGCCATCAGATTTCAGTTACAAATTGCAATTAAAGTGCAGTAAGATTTGTACTTCTTTGCCTGTAGCGTATACATTCTTTTAGTTCAAGAAGGATTGACGTGGGTCTTGAATCCTGGTCCACCACAGTTAAAAAACTAACGATTAACTTACAGACCCTGTTGACTGACAAATGAGATCCCAGTAATTGTTAAATCAGACATCAGTGTTTGACAGGATAATCATTGGTTGCTCTTTCCAGTTACAGTCAGACCAAATGGTTCACAAAAGGGAAAGTTTGGGAAAAGCTGGAACCAGGTGTTTCTGGGAGTGAAAGTGAAAATGCATACACAGCATCCTGCAATAACAACAAGGAAAGGGATAGGTCTGCTGGTGATAATAGAAGGTGAATAAATCGCAGCGTATGATTTCTGCCTCGGATTGTATATTTGTCATTCTCCAGGTGTTGATCTGGACCTGGATCCAGGGGTCAGTGAATGCCGGCAATTCTTGTTCTTCTGACAATGTGCCTTAGCACCTAATGCCAGCATAACCCAGCACAGTTCTAACAAAGGGCCTTTGACCTGGAATGTTAAATCTACTTCTCTTTCTATAGCGGCTGAATGACCTGCAGATTTTATTTTGTTATTTCAGATTTCTTGCATATCCTGTTTTTTTAATTCCATCACAACTCTTGGTACAACACTGTCATCTGCTGCCCATATGCTTCAGGTGCAGCAGCAACAGTCTTTATAACCACAATATCTGGGTAACTCCTTGTGGCATGACATGATGCTCTAGATTGCAAATGGACTTTATACTCTTGTAACACATGACAATCGAGTGCAACTTGCATCTATTTACAGAAGCCATCATCCTGGGCTTTGAAAAGACAGCTGCACAAACATGGTAAGTAAAAGAAAGAAACAGGGATTAAAAAGTATGAGAATAATCCATATTCAGTTAAATATCTTCACTCAACAAACATGAGCTGAAAATATAATCCTCAACTTTAATGAAACCAAGTTTTTGTTGCAAAGATATTGAAATATTGATACATAAATATTGAAACCATCATTAATCATAAGTACAGTACCTTAGTTTCTCTGTTTAAGAGGGAACTGCAACCGCAAGAGATGCAACACTTGTCCCTTTACCTCCCCCCTCGACTCCGTTCAAGGACCCAAGCAATCGTTCCAGGTACGACAGAGACCTGCATCTCTTCCAACCTCATCTATTGCGTCCGCTGCTCTAGATGTCAGCAGATCTATATCGGTGAGACCAAGCGGAGGTTGGGCGATCGTTTCGCCGAACACCTCCGCTCGGTCCGCAATAACCAAGCTGACCTCCCGGTGGCTCAGCACTTCAACTCCCCCTCCCACTCCGCCTCCGACCTCTCTGTCCTGGGTCTCCTCCATGGCCACAGCGAGCAGCACCGGAAATTGGAGGAACAGCACCTCATATTCCGTTTGGGGAGTCTGCACCCCGGGGGCATGAACATCGAATTCTCCCAATTTTGTTAGTCCTTGCTGTCTCCTCCCCTTCCTCAGCCCCCCTGCTGTCTCCTCCCATCCCCCAGCCTTCTGGCTACTCCTCCTTTTCCCTTTCTTGTCCCCACCCACCCCCGCCCCGATCAGTCTGAAGAAGGGTTTCGGCCCGAAACGTTGCCTATTTCCTTCGCTCCATAGATGCTGCTGCACCCGCTGAGTTTCTCCAGCTTTTTTGTGTAACCTTAGTTTCTCTGTTTTAGGCTGTGAATCCACACAATGCTTTTTGTTGTGGCTGCCTCAAGAAGTGGATGGTTGGTCCAGTTCTTGGCATATTCTGCTGCCATACAAATACATATCTGATTTCAGTACATTTCCAATGCATGCCAATGAGCATAAGGAAAATGTTACCTTTTGCCAGGTCGTTACAGAACAGTTGAAATGTGAGGCCGGCCATTTTCAAGTCAAGTCAAGTAGCTGGTATTTCACCACATTGCTAGAAAGCTGTGCATATCAATCAACGTCTTCCAAATATCTATTGATATATTCCCATGAAATAATGCAGCTTGCCACATTTTATTTTGCACTAGTTTTAATTAATTTACAATAGTTTTGAGGGTGACTGCGGCCACTTGCAGTTCTCTCAGTACCCAATCACTGAGCCTGTATTTGGGAACTTCACAATTTTCTGCAGTTTCCGCTATTTTTACCTCACAACTAAGAAGATTTTCCAATTAACGCAATGAGCAGACTGGTAATGAAATAATGATACTATTTCCTTTTCCTACAATTGTCAACCTGCACCTGAGCTAAAGGTTATCCTTAATACCATTTGTAACATGGATGTTGGACTCTGCTAGGAGTGGTGGTAAACTCTGACCAAAACATTTACAGGACACGAGGAGCTTCAAAGTTAGATCCACCTCCACTCTTCCTTTTGCAGGTTATTATGAATATTCTGCCACCACCCTTTGGAAATACAATGTTCTAGATCATAACTTGCTATGTAAATTGTTTTCTCCATGCCTTTTCTTTTTCTCTCATGATAACTATGAGCTTGTGTCTTCTGGTTACCAGTGATTCAACAACTGGAAACTTTTGTTCCCATGGTTCTGGACGCTTGTACAAAATCTTTAGATTAGTTTAGTTTATTGTCACATGTACCGAGGTACAGTGAAAAGCTTTTTTGTTGCATGCTATCCAGTCAGCAGAAGGCTATACATGATTACAATCATATGTACAGATACAGGATAAAGGGAATAATGTTTAGTGCAAGATAAAGTCCAGTAAAGTCTGATTAAAGGTAGATCAAGGGTCTCCAATGAGGTAGATGGTAGGTCAGGACCACTCTCCGGTTGATGATGGGAGGGTTCAGTTGCCTGATAACATCTGGGAAGACACTGTCCCTGAATTTGGAGGTATGTGTTTTCACACTTCTGTACCTCTTGCCTGATGGGAGGGGGAGGAGAGCATGTCCAGGGTGAGACTTGTCCTTGATTATGTTGGTGGCCTTGCCGAGGTGATGTCAATGCAAGGGAGGTTGGTTTGCATGATGGTCTGGGCTGCGTCAACAATTTTCTACAATTGGACTTGGATGGAGTTGTTCCAAACCAAGCTGTGATGCATCCTGAAAAAATGCTTCACTTAACCTTTATGCTAAGGAGAATAACCACACCTCTCCAATCTCTCCGTATAACTGAAGTGTCATATTCTGTTCTAATAAATCTCTGCTGCACTCTTACCAAAGCTTTGACATCAGGTGTTAATTTCAGGTTTGACTCTGTCAGTGACAGGCTGTGACACGATCAAGGCAATCAATACAAGAATGTTATTTCGGGTCAGGAAACTCATTCTCTGATGTTTGTTTCAAAGTGGCCGCACTCAGTCTGAGGCTTACTGCTGCAGCAGCCCAGGGGTGCCAAGAGATTCAGACAGAGCTTGGATTGCAAGAAGTCACCACTGATGCAAAAGCTTTAGATCTGGCCACCCATCAAGGGACTGGTAGGCAGGTGAGGGCTGGGTGAATAGGTGAGATACATGTGAGCAGGTGAGGGACAGAATGAGTAAGTGTGGGACCTGTGAGTAGGTGAGAGACCTTTGAGCAGTTCAGGGACTGAGCGAGTAAGTGAGGAACCTGTGGACAGGTGAGGGATTGAAGGAACAGCAATACACTGACTTGGCAAGTAGCGACATCTCTAATAGTCTGGCCTTATTCTGACCTGACAAGAAGCTAAGTGCGGGCAGTTAAGGTGGGACAAGGTTTTTTTCAGCCTTTTTTTCAGCCATTTTTTCTTCTTTTGAAATCTTCTATCTGTACACAACTAAAACTGATCTTGTTCTCTTCCAGTTTGAGCATTTTTTCTATTTGCGCAAAAACGACATGCGATAGCGCTAAAATATTTAGCCAGCTAACTCACCGTTCTCCTGTGCTGCGAGTGCAACAAGTTTCATTCAGATTGGTGGTATATTGTAACAGTTAGCGAGGTTTAAAAATCTTTAAAAAACGCGCATGCGCAGATCGATCTCCTCTCCTGCCAGTCAGTGCAGCGCGGATTGGTCTCTTCTCCTGTCACTCCGCGGGATGGTCCGCCCCTTCCTGCGCCATCATGTCTTTACTGGAGCTGAGGGACACTGTGGGTGGGCGAGCTCTCCACCTCCCCACACCCCCAGCCCCCCGTCCGCCCACACGCCGGCATGGCCGTAGCTGCTGGTGCTTCCTGGCTGAGCCGATCCGCGCCGACGGCCGATGCTCCTCCGGGGGCACACAAGAAGGGAGAGGAGTGGCAACCTTGGGATCGTGGAGAGGAAGAGTGGGGGAGGAGAGGTGATAGAGGGAGAGGAGGGAAGTAAACATAGAAACATAGAAAACATAGAAAATAGGTGCAGGAGTAGGCCATTCGGCCCTTCGAGCCTGCACCGCCATTCAATATGATCATGGCTGATCATCCAACTCAGTGTCCTGTTCCTGCCTTCTCTGCATACCCCCTGATCCCTTTAGCCACAAGGGCCAGATCTAACTCCCTCTTAAATATAGCCAATGAACTGGCCTCAACTACCTTCTGCGGCAGAGAATTCCAGAGATTCACCACTCTCTGTGTGAAAAAAGCTTTCCTCATCTCGGTCCTAAAAGATTTCCCCCTTATCCTTAAACTGTGACCCCTTGTTCTGGACTTCCCCAACATCGGGAACAATCTTCCTGCATCTAGCCTGTCCAACCCCTTAAGAATTTTGTAAGTTTCTATAAGATCCCCCCTCAATCTTCTAAATTCTAGCGAGTTCAAACCGAGTCTATCCAGTCTTTCTTCATATGAAAGTCCAAACATCCCAGGAATCAGTCTGGTGAACCTTCTCTGTACTCCCTCTATGGCAAGAATGTCTTTCCTCAGATTAGGAGACCAAAACTGGATGCAATACTCCAGGTGTGGTCTCACCAAGACCCTGTACAACTGCAGTAGAACCTCCCTGCTCCTATACTGAAATCATTTTGCTATGAATGCTAACATGCCATTCGCCTTCTTCACTGCCTGCTGCAATTGCATGCCTACTTTTAATGACTGGTGTACCATGACACCCAGGTCTCGTTGCATCTCCCCCTTTCCTAATCGGCCACCATTCAGATAATAATCTACTTTCCTATTTTTGCCACCAAAGTGGATAACCTCACATTTATCCACATTATACTGCATCTGCCATGCATTTGCCCACTCACCCAGCCTATCCAAGTCACCTTGCAGCCTCCTAGCATCCTCCTCACAGCTAACACTGCCCCCCAGCTTTGTGTCATCCGCAAACTTGGAGATGTTGCATTCAATTCCCTCGTCCAAATCATTAATATATATCGTAAATAGCTGGGGTCCCAGAACTGAGCCTTGCGGTACCCCACTAGTCACTGCCTGCCATTGTGAAAAGGACCCGTTTACTTCTACTCTTTGCTTCCTGTCTGCCAGCCAGTTCTCTATCCACATCAATACTGAACCCCCAATACCGTGTGCTTTAAGTTAGTATACTAATCTCTTATGTGGGACCTTGTCGAAAGCCTTCTGAAAGTCCAGATATAACACATCCACTGGTTCTCCCTTATCCACTCTACTAGTTACATCCTCAAAAAATTCTATAAGATTCGTCAGACATGATTTACCTTTCATAAATCCATGCTGACTTTGTCCAATGATTTCACCACTTTCCAAATGTGCTGATATCCCATCTTTAATAACTGATTCTAGCAGTTTCCCCACTACCGACGTTAGACTAACTGGTCTGTAATTCCCCGTTTTCTCTCTCCCTCCCTTTTCCAACTTTTTTCACACAGAGAGTGGTGAATCTCTGGAATTCTCTGCCGCAGAAGGTAGTTGAGGCCAGTTCATTGGCTATATTTAAGAGGGAGTTAGATGTGGCCCTTATGGCTAAAGGGATCAGGGGGTATGGAGAGAAGGCAGGAACAGGATAATGAGTTGGATGATCAGCCATGATCATATTGAATGGCGGTGCAGGCTCGAAGGGCCGAATGGCCTACTCCTGCACCTATTTTCTATGTTTCTATAAATGAGAGCCTGTCTTTCCGAGAGCACATTTTACATTGGACACTAGGTTCTGATGCTGCAGTTTGGCTTGTAATGGCTAAGGACTGGTGTAAAAGTTGTCATATATGGCAGCGGAGAAGTAACAGATAATATTCCTTAAACATTAAACCATCTGTGAGAAAGTTTTGTTGTTTATGGATTTGTGTCACTCCTGATGTGTGATAGAGTTTAGGTATGGCTGATGTTTAGGTTTTGGGATTTTTTGCTTAGCCCATTGTTTCACTCAGGAGATTACATAAAGGATTTTCACAATTGGATAGGCCTAACCTGCACTGTCAGAGGAATTATGTTTTCCAAAGTGCATTACATAATTAGGTGCTGAGAGAAACAGTTCTATGTTGGACTGACCCAAGTCCCTTGCTCTTGGAACGGCTGTAGCAGACTCCAGTTGGTAAGACATGGGTACCCACCTGTAACTAGTTTTACTCTCAGTTAATAGAGTAAGAGATTTGCAAAATTTCCAAATGTTCAAAGTACTGAAACTTATTGAACCTTGAGTTCCTCTCAGTCATGGAACAGATTCTACCAGCACCATAAAATCCTGGAGCAAAATGGCCAGTTAACCCCATAGACAGTAAACACAAGAGCACAAGGTAGGGACCTTCAGAGTCCCATAATATCTATCTAAGTGGGGGGTTTTCTGTCTCTCTTTATTAGGTGGTGTTGGTTTACTCTATATCTCACCTTTCTATTTATATAGAACGATCGTTTGAAAATGCATACCTAGAAATTCAGGAACAGTTTCTTCCCAGATTTTATCAGGCAACTGACAGGTTCTGTCATCAGCTAGAGTGTGGTCCTGACCTCCTATTACCTCATTGGAGATGTATGGACTATAATTAATTGGACTTTATCAGGCTTCAATGTTATATCTTTGCACTAAATGTTGTACACTTTATCCTTGATCAGCACACTGTGGATTGAAACATAGAAACATAGGCTTGATTGTATTTATTTATTGCCTTTTCATTGATTGGATAGCACACAAACTAAAACTTTTCACTGTACCTCGGTGCACGTGACAATAATAAATCAAACAAAACTATATCTGATAGTGGGATATTTGATACAACAGTGTAAAGGGAGATTTATATTGTACACAGATGATGCTGTGCCTATCTTACTGGTATTTGACAATGCCGTGTACAATCATAAATCATCCCCTTTGGCCCAAGTAATCTATGCAGATCAAGTTCCTGTCTAAGCTAATAACATTTGCCTACGTTTCACCAATATTCCTTTAAACCTTTCCTATCCATGTACTTGTCCAAGTGTCTTTTAAATGTTACTAGACCAAGAGGGACCCGTTGGGTCCCGTCCCCTCAACGCGTGGTTGCGGGGGTGTGGGGGGTGGGGGGGGGGGGGGGGGGCTGTCTGTGGCGTCATACACACACTAACCAGCCCCCACACACACACACACTATCCTCCCCCCCACACACACACACTATCCACACACAAACCCCCCCCCCACACACCCCCCCCCCCCCACACACTAACCCCCCCCCCCCACACTAACCCCCCCCCCCCCACACACACTAACCCCCCCCCCACACACACACACACTAACCACCCCCCCTTGATATTATATTAATATTATTAATTGGCTCCTTTTACCCCATCGAGAAAAATATTTTTCACAGAGAGTGGTGAATCTCTGGAATTCTCTGCCACATAATGTAGTTGAGGCTAGTTCATTGGCTATATTTAAGAGGGAGTTAGATGTGGCCCTTGTGGCTAAAGGGATCAGGGGGTATGGAGAGAAGGCAGGTACAGGATACCGAGTTGGATGATCAGCCATGATCATATTGAATGGCGGTGCAGGCTCGAAGGGCCGAATGGCCTACTCCTGCACCTATTTTCTATGTTTCTATGTTTCTATCCCCGCCCTATCTCGACGGGCAGAGAGAGTGGGGCAGAGAAAGAGAGAGATGGAGAGGGGGGTGGGGTGGAGGGGGGGGGGGAAGAGGAGAAGGGGAGAGTAGAGGGGGGGGGGTGTATAATCAGAGAGAAAATATTTAAGGTAAGAGATAGAACATTTAAAGCAGATTTCAGGAAGAATATTTTCGCCCAGAGGATGGTTGAAATGTGAAATCACTGCCTGTGGGGACGGTGTGAGCAACATGTAGGAAGTAAATAGATGAGTATTTGAAACCCTGGCATGTCAAACTTTGGGCCAAGTGCTGGAAAATGGGATTTGTATAGATAGGTGTGGGTAAATTCTGTACTGTATTATTACCGAGTTTATGACTGAACATCCATATTCACAGATGTTTTGCCAGATACATTTGGTGCATACATGTGCCCATACACATGTAAGTGTGGACATTACACATACATTTATGGCGATGTACGGTACATACAATACAAACTTAAGCAGACAGATATACAAGACAGATAGACACAGGTCGAGATATTCACGGCTGTATCTGTGTATTGTTGTGTTCGCAGTGAGGTCATTAATAAGGTAAATGAGCAGTGAAGTGAAAGTGATATGGAGATAATTAATAAACTCCTCTTTGAATGAGTAACCAACAACATATCGCAATTGTCTAATGATGAGCAAAAAGGTAACATTGTTAACCCTGAACATTGACCTTTCCATAATCCATGGAGAAGTACTTAACTCGGTGAGGTTAAGCACACATACACACACAGTCAACAGCATCATGTGTGCTTCCCAGTCGATGAGGCAGTCGCAGACGGTGAGTTTAACCAGAAGAATCTGAGCGTTGAAACTTATGTAAAAAGACTCAAATAAAAAGAAAGAAAGAGGCAGAGAGAAACTTGGAAAAAAACTGAAACAGAGAGACAGAAAGGTAATTGGGAAAAGAGACCAAGATAGGGAGAGAAAAAGGGGAAGAATTAGAATATCAGAAATATAAAATGATTGCGGGAGAGGCAGAGAGCAATGGAGAGTGAAAAGGAGACAGTGAGAGATCCTTGGGTTAATGTTGGTGAGAGTATCTGAGTCACAAAGAGTAATAAAGTGACTAAGGAAAGTGAGTGTGTGTGCATGAATTAATGTGAAAGAGAGAGAAATAAATAAGCCCAATGGGCCTGAAAAGATGGTTTATGAAAGAATATGGAGATGGCTCCATGTTTATGTCAAAGGCATGTGAAAGTTCAATCTTTGAAAGACAGGAGGAGACCCTTGAGTCCGTACTTCTATACTTTTTTCATATGTGATGTTCTGCGTGTCTCACTCTTGCTCTGTTCCTCATTATCTCACTCTTTTTTTCTCACTGCCCTCTGTTCTCTGCCTCTCTCCTGCAATAATGTTATATTTCTCATGTGCAAATTTTCCCTTTTATCTCTCTCTGCCTTGATCACTTTTTCCTCCCAATTTTCAGCGCTTTGGGGCCTTTACACAGCTGCAATAATTTGAATTTTGTTTGCTGCTGTTGATTTACTCTAGAGCTGGATAAGACTGGAAGTTGACACATGCAGGAACATGCAGTGGAGTTTGGATGACAATCAAATTATGCTATAAATGGGATGGAGATCAACTGAAGGTTTATGGGGATTGGGTGGATGTGGTGAGGGGATCTAATGAGAATGAGATTGATTTAGATCTGTGTAGTAAGGAACTGTAGATGCTGGTTTAAACCAAAAAAAAGACACAAAAATCTGGAGTAACTCAGCGGAATAGGCAGCATCTCTGGAGAGAAGGAATGGGTGACGTTTCAGGTCGAGACCCTTCTTCAGACTGAATGTCACGGGAAAGGGAAACGAGAGATATACTCAACGATGTAGAGAGATAAACAATGAATGAAAGATGTGCAAAAAAGTAACAATGGTAAAGGAAACAGGCCATTTTTAGCTGTTTGTTGGGTGAAAATGAGAAGCTGGTGCGATCTGGGCGTGGGAGGGATAGAGTGAGAGGGAATGCCGGGGTTACTTGAAGTTAGATAAATCAATAATCACTGGGCTGTAAGCTGCCCAAGCGAAATATGAGATGCTGTTCCTCCATACTGTGTTTAGCCTCACTTTGACAATGGAGGAGAATCCTTCCCATTCCCACACTCACCTTTTTGTCCTAGATCTCAATTGAATGACTACTTTTCTGAGTTACTGATATCACAAGGTGGAAGGCAGGCAAATCTTCCTTAATCTCACTCACTGTTATTTCATTACAGTGTTTCAACACTGAACCTTTGGACCAAGTGTGTGTCCATACTGTGACAAACAATAACATTACGAACAAAAGCAATTACAGGAATTTTGAGGTGAGTTACAGCATCACAACACGTGGGGAGGGAGAGGGGAAGAGGGGGAAAGTGAGGGAGGGAGTGAGGGAGATAGGGAGGGAGGGAGATAGGGTGGGAGAGGGGAGAGAAAGAGGGGGGTGAGGGGGAGAGGGAGAGAAAGGAAAACAAATGATGGATGTTACACAATGACAATTTATCAGGCCCATGGGAGAGGTCAATATGCAGTGTGGTCCACTTTTGTGTCTGCATGAAATCTAAAGCATGGACACGTTTTATATGGTGTTGCTGAGGGGGAGATCCAGTTGGATAAAATGTTTTGATATGTGCACTGCTTGTTCTTTATTTAGTATGGAGTCCTCCAGGACCGGGTCTTGAACACATATCGACTGATGCACACTTACCAGACAGTGGAGTTTGTGAAGAGAAAGGTGAGAATTATCCTAAATTTAAGATCCTGATCTCTGAGGCTCATTTCACCTCTTACTGCCTGTCTTTCAAATAAGGTACCAAATCGAGGATTCATTTTCTCTCTCGGGGGTATCTAAAACATCCTGTGGAATACTTTAAATAAGTATAATGGAGGATGGGAGGATTAAGGGACAATGGAGGAACCGCTGTGGGAGAGCAGAGAACAAAAGGAGTGTAACATGATAGTGAGACTGCATTTAGAATATTGTTTTCAGTCTGGGAACCATGTCAAGATATTGTCAAGCTTGAAAGGGTTCAGAAAAGATTTACAAGGATGTTGCCAGGACTAGAGGGTGTGAGCTACAATGAGAGGTTGATCTCTATTCTATGGAGCGCAGGAAGATGAGGGGAGATCTTATAGACGTATACAAAGTCGTGAGAGTAATAGATCGGGATGATGCACAGAGTCTTTTGCCCAGAGTAGGGTAATCGAGGACCAGAGGACATAGGTTCAAGGTGAAGGGGAAAAGATTTAAGAGGAATCCGAGGGGTAACTTTTTCATACAAAGGAACAAGCTGCCAGGTAGTTGAGGTTGGGACTATCCCATCATTTAAGAAACAGTTTGACAGGTACAGGGATAGGACAGGTTTGGAGGGATATGGACCAAGCGCAGGCAAGTGGGACTAGTGGAGCTGGGACATTGTTGGCGGTGTGGGCGAGTTGGGCAAAACGCCTGTTTCCACACTGTATCACTCTATGAGTCTCTGAGGAGCCGGCGTGCTTTGTAACTTTGTCAGCGCCATAGGTGACTGCTATTTGTATACAATGTGTATGCAAGCAACAAATTTCACTGTGCCTAGTCACATGTGACAATAAAGTATTCCTATTCCTACATGAATTATCTTCAGTGTCCTTGCCAGACTGAAAGGGTTGTGAATATTCCAAATAAATTGCCTTACAGAGCTATCTAATCAATCCCACACCCTTTCCTTTCTCTGAGTGCTGTAAATAATTCCATTCAAGTACTTATACAGTTCTCCTTAAAAACTATTCCTGAATCCAATCTGCACTGTCTTTTTGAATGGAACATTTGACTTCATAAGGGTTGATTGAGGTGCCAAGAAGCGCATCTGGTTTCTGTGCCCTCTCACATCTGACCTTTTGCACTCTGATGGACCGTCTCAAAACTATGTATGATTATAAACACCTCTCACCAACTTTCTTTGGTTCTGTTCCAAGCAGCACTATTATAAATTTCATGAGTGAATCTATTTAACTGATGTTCTTTACTTTACTTTAGAGATACAGCATGGAAACACTGTTTACTTTAGAGATACAGCATGGAAACACCTTTGACCCACTGAGTCCCACCGTACAGCAAACATCCTGTACACTGATAGAATCCTACGTATTATGGACAATTTTACAATTTTTACCAAAGCCAATTAACCTACAAATCTGTACGTCTTTAGAGTGTGGGAGGAAACCGGAGCAACCAGAAAACCCCCCACGTCACAAGGAGGACGTATAAACTCCGTATTGACAGCACCTGTAGTCAGGATTGAACCCAGGTCTCTGGCGCTGTAAGGCAGCAATTCTACTATTATGCCGCCCTATCTTTATGTAACATTAAAGTAAATCCCTCCAAAGCAATAACACCTTTCCTAAAGTATGGTGCTCAAACTGGCTACAACCTTTTACTTAGGGCCTAACCAGTGAGAGAATGCCATTGTTATCATTCTGTTCTCACTATGCAACTACGAGAGAGAGAAAAATCACTCAAACGAATGGCAGCACAAGGTGGATGCTCTGACTGCATTGCAATCAATAGTCACCGGTTAATTGTACACTACCCTCTATACACCTATTTTGTATAGGTCTATAATTAGCCTATTTAATTTAATTCCCTTTTTTTTTTTAACCAAGGAGTTGAAGCTTTGGATACCCATGCTTTCCCCCCCGGTTGGCACTTGGCTAACTGCACTTGAAAGATCTTCTTGACAAGCTCATTCATTGCCAGTCTTTGATTGAAATCCTCCTGAGAAAGTTCCCTTTACAAATCTTTAAAATCAGCCTTCCTCTTGTTGAGAACATTATTGGTGGGAGAAACGCACTGCGGCATAGGGTTAAGCTATTAGGTTGTTGAAGCATTGAGCGAGGTAGATGTGAGTTGTCAGTTTATGGATTAAAGGGGTGTTGGGATGGGAAGGAGTATGGATTATGATGGCCTTTGGAATTCGAGTGGAAAAAATCAATTTGTTGACTGACTCATGTACCTGGTGTTTGTCTGTTATCTATGATTACAGATCTCTCGGTGGGTCCCATGTTTACAGGCTGAAATGACGGTGATGGAGGCTCTTCAGGCGCTCGACCATTTGGTGGATGAATCTGATCCCGATGTGGATTTTCCAAACTCATTCCATGCCTACCAAACTGCAGAGGGAATCAGAAATGTTCATCGCAGCCTAGGTAATGGATGAGTGTCACTCGGGTGTGTTTGGAGATCACAGGCTAGTAGACACGGAGATAAAAGCAGACAGAAAGACTGACAGCAAACATGAGGAAACGCAGGCAGGGACTCAAGAGATGGAGAGTAGTCTAAGTCAGATACACACACAGGTGCACAGAAACAAATGGATGGATGATGACTTCATGTTAGATTCAGAGTAGCAGTTGCCTCTCAAAGTGCTCATTCTCCCATTTCAACAGTGCAGTGGTTCTTCAGAAATGCATACTGTTACTGTTCTTTCTTCATGCCTGCAGCACTCCTTCATTATTCCACCAGTGCAACTCTTTGTTAGCACCAGTCCTCTAATGGCAGCCAGCATTCACTCGGTAGTGACTGTCTCATTTCTTACCCACACACAATTTCATCGGAGACATGAATCAGATGTTTGGAGACAAAGTTTTCTATAGTCTGGATTAGATTCGGATGAGGTTGAGAAGACAGGAATTTACATAGTTGAGGCACCAACGGATCACGGGATTTAAAGTATTTTGGGGATGGGGGTCAAGGACTGGGAAGAGTGCGGAGCCGAGTGATTTGAATACTGAGGGGTGGAGATCAGTAGTAGGGAAGCAGAATTGGGCCTGTCACAGGATCTCAAGCCAAAATGTCGACTAACATCTTTTGCCTCCACAGATGCTGCTTATCTCACTGAGATCTTGCAGCACCATTTTTCTTATTTTTGAGTTAGAATTGTCCATTCTCTGTTGGATTGCAACTAGTTTGAGTTTGTTTTTTTTTTGTAGACTGGCTGCACCTTGTTGGACTGCTACATGATATCGGGAAAATCCTCTCAATCTGGGGGGAGCCGCAGGTAGGGATGGGGAATCTTGAGTGAACCTGGGAAGGAGGATCGGTGAACATAACCCTACAGATTGTATGTGCTGTCAAAACAGGGGCAGAATCATAGAAGCAAGAGGTCACTTAGCCCCTTCAGAATGCCCGCTTTCAGTTAGATCAGTGTTTATACTTTATGTCTATTTACCTGCTTTTGCTTCCATAACTCACATTCTCTATTGACATGGAACTAGGCCATTTGGATCGTTGACTGTAGACAGGCTTTCAGAACAATCCCATTTTCCCACGTATATTCCTATAAACCATTCTCTCTCACATACCCATTTTTTCCCCCATTCTCCTATTGCCCAATATCACCAGGGGGTAATTTACAATAACCAATTAACCTACTAACTCTTTATAGGTCAGAGAGTTCTGGATTCCCAGAGTGTAACGATTTGCTTCCTAACATCACCCTCAAGTAGCCCGACATTTAAGTAGCTTGACCTGGAATTTCCAACCAGACTAATTTTTTTTCTCTAATTGGCTTATCATCCTTATTTAATGACATTTTCAATTAGATTACCCACTAATACTGAAACCTTTAAAACACTGCTGCCTGTGTCCTGGATTTCATCAAATAATTACATTATTGAAGTGTACAAAAACAAGTGTATTGTGAATACTATCTTTTTCTATCCCCTACGATAGTGAACAATCACTATCGTAGGGGATTCTAAAACAGGAGGGCATATGCTTAAAGTGATAGTAATGAGATTTAATATGACCTCAGGGCAAATTTTTTGCTCAGATGGTGGTCCAACGTCTGAAATGAGCTGCTAGAGAAAGCTACAGAAGCGGATACAAATTACAATTATCAAGAAATTTAGATAAGACACTAGACCAAGTGGGAACCGTTGGGTCCTTGTCACAACCCATTCCACCAACGCAAATTTCCACCACTCACCAGTTCCCCCAACGCAAACCCGTTCCCCCAACGCAATATTCCACCACTCAACGATAGCCCCCAACTGCGCAGACGAGGCTCATTTCTCCTCATCCCCAGCACTCCCTACCCCTTTCCCCTCTCCTCTTCCCCTCCCCTCTCCCCTCCCCTCTCCCTTCCCCTACCCACAGACACTCCCTCCCTCCATAGCCCCTCTCCCCTCCCTACCCCCATCCTCTCTATTAAACAACAACCCTCTCCTTGTCCCCTCCCCCCCTCTCCTTACAACAATGTTACGAATCTCTCCTTGGACTGGGAGTCTTGTCTTTATTAACATTGTCCATAACCCCTCTCCCCTCCCTACCCCAAGTGGGACCCTTTGGGCCTCATTCCCCCAACGCAATATTCTGGTCTGGAGCCGTGGGAGGGGAAGGGAAGAGCACGGCTCCGGACCTAGTCTGTGTCTGTGTCCGTGGCTTTGTGCTGCCGTGCTCAGGGCCCTGGGCTGTGGTTCGAGCCGCTGTGGGCGGGCCTGTGGGAAATCTTCTCCCTCTCCCTCCCCCCTCCCTCGGTTGGTTGCCTCCCCCTCCCCTTTCCTTTCCGCACGGCATTTTAAAATAACTGAAAGTCAGTCAGTGACTTTTTGAGGCTAAGGTATTGATCAGGGAGGGGAGGAGCTCCGGGCCCAGTCCGTGTCCATATCTGTGTCCAGCGTGCTTTTATCGGGGACAGCGAGTTTTTTGTAATGTAAATGAGATCCCATTATGATGTCATAGCTGTAATTGCCACTGCACTTGAAGTTATTGTCCTCAAAGTGGGGTTTTGTAAAGTTAAAAATGTGAATAACTTGTAAAATATATCATCAATCTGAACGCATTTGATACAACACACCACAGGACAATGGTGAGTTAGGTGGTGCAAAAATTGTAGTGTTATCGTGTACCGTTTTGGCGTAATTTAGGCCATGAATCACAGACAGACAGACTCACTAACAAATAAGATGCGAGTTTTAGTAATATATAGATAGTTAGATATGGGTGAAATGGTTTTAGAGGGATAAGGGCCAAAAGCAGTCAAATGCGACTAACGCGGAATGCAAACTTGGTCAGCATGGACAAGTTGGGATGAAAAGTCTGTTTTTACTTTGCAATGATCTGTGACTCTAAGTCTCCTGTTTACCCATTACGTTTTTTGTTGATCTGAATTGGCCCCGGGTTTACAATGCCTCAAATTTTAAAATCCCCACTCTTGTTGCCAAATGGAGTCTTTCCTGGTAACCTCTTCTCACCTCCTGGTGGCACTTTCTTGCATGATACATCTATTGTGAAGCACCTTGGGATGGTTTTGGTCAACGGTATCTTTATTGTCACGTGTGTCAGGTATAGTGAAATACGTTTTGTCATGTTAATGGTAAGTTATTGCTGTGATGTTAAGTCCATGTCTGTAGCTACAATGATTTTGGGGTGATGACGAGAGTGGTTATGTCCTGGGAAATGCCTGCAGACTATGGGGTAATCTTATGGATTGCAGTTTTGATTATAATCATTGCCTCTCCATAGTGGTGTGTGGTCGGAGACACTTACCCAGTCGGCTGTCGGTTTCAAGAATCCATCGTTTACAGGAACAACACATTCGCAGATAATCCAGATCTCAAGGACGCAAGATACAGGTAAGGATCCTATTCTTCATGCGCACTCACTCAGTGAGGTCTCAGGAGATCAAACCTCACTGTCCATCAAGGAAACCAAAATAAGTAAGATCTGGAATATTTTCATCTTCTGGTTGACAATAGACTGCGTGAATCTTTGCCCACAATCCTCCCCACAATTCCGTGGATCACATTTCTTTCCTCATTGTCCCTTCTCATATTTATATAGCCTGCAACATCCAGTTCATGACTGTTTAAGGAATGCCCTCAATTGAACTTCTGCAGCTCATTCCCTCCCACTTTAAAAAGGTCCTTAAAACCTACCACCTACCTTAACCTTTGGTCTCAAATGTGTTAGTATTTATGAAAAAGCTACTTATCTTAACTACTAAACCAGGTTCGCTTCTTAATAAACAGACACCACACAAACTGTTTGGTAGACCAGTGCAAAACTTTACTTAACATCGGCCGATGGAAGGGAGGGAGACTCCAGTCAAGTGACCAACACAGACACTTGACTGTCCCCAGTCCTCTTCCCTGAACAACAGAATTACATTGCTTTAAATAGGTTTTTTGTCCCCTTATCACATTCCACAGACATTAGTCATGGTCAGAAGTACTGGAAAAGGTTTCCACAGAATGCATCACATCAAACCTTTTTTTACATGGTACAAGATATACTAAAAACATTGTCCATTTGTTTTATCTCCAAATAGACCACCCTTGCTCTGTTCGCTGCTTCCTCTGTCATTTGGTCCCTCATAAACATAGATCATTTGTTTACAAAGATGTGACTGTTTATTTCTCTCTTCCTTTATTGCCTCCTCCCCCATAAACATTGGTTTATGGCATCTTACTTTCAAAGATATCTCTCCAGCTCCTTCACTTGGGAGACAATGTTATCTCTCACACCCCCCAACCTGAGGAAAGCCTAATTTGACACTAAATATAAGCTGTAAGCTAGCCCAGAAACCAATTTAATATTTTTAACTAAAATTCGGCTTCATCATTTATCTGCAGAAAACGTGAGTAAATGTTGAAGCAGGGGAGGTGGTGACTGAAGATAGCCCACTGGGAAGATAATTGGGAGAAGGGGAGGGATAACTTCTACCTTTTTCTTCATGCACAAGGAAAACTGTCATCTTAAATAGAATGTGCTTCAGGATCCTGAGACCACAGCAAAAGAAAAAGACTAATTATGTCAGGCCTCATATTCCTCACACATCTCCCCTATTTAGATAACTTGTTAATTGTTTCTCTCTGGAAACAGATGGGTGCAGATGGTCTTTGATCATGAGCAGGTTACGATGTTTGAAAATAATGTGCCATAAGAGATTTTGTTTTATGTTCTGCAGCTCGCTCTGTGGGATTTATGAGCCTAACTGTGGTTTGGAAAAAGTGATGATGTCTTGGGGGCATGATGGTAAGTAGTAGGTGATTGGCAAATCCCATATTCTGACTGGCAATGAGATCTGTTAAGGAACCAATATAGAAAGGAACTTTCAGTTCCTGAAATGAGTGCAGGTACATACAGTTGAAGAAAGATAACAAAAAATACAAAAGCAGGCCATTCATGTTGGCTGCACCATTCATAACGATTAATTTTATAGCTGAATGTCACTTTGTGTGAACCCCATATCCCTTAATATGTGAAACAATGCCTTAAATGTACTGTGTCAGAGCCCACCACTTTCTCAATAGATTCAATATCCTCCAGGTGAAAAAAAAAAATCATATCTGTCCAGAATGGCTAACACCTAACTTTGAGACTGAGCGCTGGTTCTAGGCATTCCAACCAGAAGAAACTTTATCCCTGCAGCTGCTCTATCAAGCCCCATAAGAATTTTGTAAATTTCAATGAAATCGCTACTCATTCTTCCATACTCAAGAGTCCATCTCCAATCTACTTAATCTCATTTTATATGACAGCTGGCATCCTAATAATAAATTTGATGAACATTTGTTGCACTCCCTTTGTGAAAAGCATATCCAGGCATGAGACAGGCAAAAACTGAAAAAAGCAGAAGAGAGATGGGGGTCCAGGGGTCATTAACCCCTGGTAGGGTTCCAAGGGGCAACGCGCCTGGAGGGGGTAAAAGGGGACAGCCCCCCCCCCCCCTTTATGCAGAATTGTTTTGATAATTGAACCTTGACATGACACCGTTTTCTTGCCCGTTTACCCTTTATACTGTAATTTATTTTATTATACCTTAAAATAACACATTTTACTTTCTTGTCACTTCTTAATTTACACAGAAAATTTGTGATAATCATACCTTAACATGACACCAACTCTTTGCTTGTTTACACTTGTTATATTGAAAATATTTTATATTATTCCTACTTGTAACATGATACCTGTTCCTTGCTTGCTTACTCTAATTAGAGAGAAGTATCCTTTACACTGGAAAATTTTGATAATTTTTTGATTATTATACTTTGAAATGACCATTTCCTTGCTTATTTGCCCTCAATTTATACAATCACAATAATACTTTATTAGCCAAGTATGTTTTGCAACATATGAGGAATTTTAATTTGCCAAGTCAGTCATACAAATAAAAAGCTGGATGTTTATGCTAAAATGGGTTTTAAAATCCATTTTAACATAAACATCCAGCAAAGTGACTCCTCTACATTCCTCACTGTGATGGAAGGCGAAAAAAAGATCAATCTCTTCCCTTTGCTCTCCCGCGGTCGGAGGCCTCGAGCCCTCCGTTGACAGGACGATCTTGACTCCCGTAGCCGGCGGCGTTTTGGGCCCTCCGCGTCTGGGCAATCCATGTTCCTGCATCATGGGGGATGTCAGCTCCCCCACATTCCACATGTGGCTTCTCCAGAGTGCCACATAATTATAGCAAGACTCTTGTATTCAAATCCTCGTGCCACAAAGGCCAAGGGAAGTTGAATATTTTTTCACACAGTGTTATTACACTGAATGATTTATACACAGCGAAAAATAATAGAAGATCATTTGAAAGTTAAATACTTTATATTTGGAAAGGAAGTATATGAACAAAGATGACAACAAGATGGAAAGTGGGTTTATCTCATTGCTCCAGCTGGTGACATATCTGTGCAGGCATATTTAGTCAAGTGATAGTGTCCCGGGAAACAAGTTATTTGAACCAAAGACTGAAGTATATTAAGTCAGTGGATCAGAACCAGTGTTAAAGTGAGTTTGGGATAGGTCCTACATGTTGCATGAAATCTACATATGCAAACTGCTTTTGAAACTTTTTACTGGGCAGCTTGGTAATATTCAATGCTGCAACTTGTTTGATTACAATGACGTAGGACCACATGTCTGCAGGGGAGGGGAAGTGGGAAATTACTGCATTTACAATTCTGCTAAAAGTGACAATCTAAGAACAGTAATTTTCTGAAACATTTACCTTTTCTTTGTAGAGTATCTGTATAATGTGCTGAAAACTAATGGATGCAAACTTCCCGAAGAGGTAATTCTGAATCATTTTTGTATCTCTTCTCAGGGAATCTATCTAAATAAATTGGATGATCATTACCCCCGTTGCAATTATTATAAACTGGACAATGTTCTTAGAAATTGCTGAGCACCTATGGCTTAGTTAGTTGCATGATCAATTCAGTCACAGTGGCCAGGAATTTGGACTAATAATCCAGGGCAATATTCCAGGTCGGTAGAGGGAGCGTTGCATTGTACACAACCTGCCCACACCAACTAACAAGCCCCATTCACACGAGTCCCACCTGCCTGCGTTGGCCCATATTCCCTAAACCTAGCCTATCTATGTACCACTCCAAATATGTTTTCAACGTTGCGATAGTACTTGTCTCAACCACCTCCTCTGGCAAATCATTCCATACACCTACCACCCTTTGTGTAAACAAAGTTGCCCCTCAGATTCCTATTAAATCTTTTCCCCCTCACCTTAAACCTGGGTATAGAATTGGTTTCATGGAAGGAAGCAAACATTGATAGTAGGTGCTTATTTTTCCTACTGGAGGCCTGTAATTGGTGGTATGCCTCAGGATTCGGTGCTGGGCCCCATTGGTGTTTGACATCTACATCAATAATTTGGATGAGAATGTACAAGGCATGATTAGTAAGTTTGCAGATGACACAAAAGTGGGTGGTAGTGTAGTGAAAATGGTTGTCGAAAATTGCAGCAGGATCTTGATCGGTTGGGCAAGTAGGCTGAGTAATGGTTGATGGGAGTTTAATACAAAGAGGTGTGAGGTGTTGCATTTTGGGAAATCTAACCAGTGAATGTCAGGGTCCTGGTGAAGTGCTGTAGAGCAGAGGGATCTAGGAGTGCAGGTATATATTCCTTGGAAGTGGTGTCACAGGTAGATGGGGTGGTCAAAAAGGCTTTCAACACATTGGCCATCATCAGCCAGAGTATTTAGTATAGATGTTGGGAGGTAACAGTTGTACAAGACAGTGGTGAGGCCACATTTGGAGTATTGTGGTCAGTTTTGGTTGCCCTGTTATAGGAAAGATATTGTTCAGCTGGAAAGGGTGCAGAGAAGATTGACGAGGACTTGAGGCCCTCTTTCTGCATTAGTATGGAGCAAGCACTGAAGGGTCAAAAAGCAGTACTGCAAGTCCTGGGAAGGAGGAAAATGAAGTGAAGGTTTGAGTGTAGAAACAAAGAACTGTAGATGCTGGTTTACAAAAAAAAGACAAAGTACTGCAGTAACTCAGCAAGTCAGGCAGCATCCCTGGAGAACATGGGGGAGGTGGTGTTTTATAAATGTTTCAGACTGGTGGTTTGACCAGAGTTGCATACAATTTTAAGGAGAAAGTGTCTTTAAAAACTCATTTCTAACACATTAAGGTTTTGTGCCATTTTGTATGCATTTAGACGAATGGCTCCATCTATTATGTACATATGTAATGTATCAATTTCCAACTATGACCAATTGTTGGATATCTGTCTTGACTTGTGTGTGCATGCTTGTTGCAGGGACTGTACATGATCCGCTACCATTCGTTCTATCCCTGGCACACGAAGGGAGATTACATGCACCTCTGTAACCACAAAGACCTGAACATGCTGCAGTGGGTTAAAGAATTCAAGTGAGTCCAATAAAAATGAGAAGATTTCTAACATTCTGTAGATTTAATCTTTTCATATTTTACGGATATTTTCAATCCTACACATGGAGTTCAGGGGCCAGAAGGACATTGACAACATGTCAGTCAAAGTCAACAAGTGGAATGCCTAAGGTTTATTAGCCGAGGTTACTAGGAGTACATTACTGAGGTCATCGCAGAGGTCACTAATTGTATTACCAGAATCAGTATAGAGATCAATAATACCACTGAGGTCAGTGGTGTAATCACCAGGAGTATTTCATTGGGCCCAGTGTGGAGCTTGTTAGCAGCATGTAACTGACGTCAACATTAAGTGCAATGACATAAGGGCGATTCATTAGTGGGACGTTACAGGGTATCAATGCCGTGATCATCCATGGACTTATGGGCCATTGCTGGAATCACTGTGGGCATGGGTTGGTGCTGTTTGCATTGGGTACATCTGAAAACCAGCTGGGCACTCAGGAGAGATGACTATGGTGGGCATTTTAATTAGTGAATGTTCTGATGGGGTAGAAATGTTGCAAATGGGACAATTAGTCATGGAAGGGATGTATTTTCCGTGTTGATTGCCTTTTGGTAACTAAACCCTCTGTGTCTGCAGTAAGTCTGATCTATACACAAAAGGATGTGAACCTGGGTTGATGATTCTGTGTGTAAAGAGGAAAATAGGAAATTGAAGAGATAATGGTTCAGATAAATTACTGGAAATGGACAGGAGGAAAAGGTGGCATTATCCAAGGTAAACCGGCTGGGCAGTAAGGCAGGAAGAGGCTACATTTGGGCAGATTGAGGTATAATGATGTGAGGTGTAGGGGATTAGAGGGCCCTATAAATAGTTTGGGAGTAGATGTTATGATGGGGGTTGGAAAGTATTGCAGAGACAAATTATCCATGTTAGAATGCCGTTTGCTAATGAAACCAAATTCTTCTGTGTTTACAGCAAGTTTGATCTGTATACCAAGAACGAGGATTTACCCGACATAAAGAAGCTACAGCCCTATTATCAACAACTGATTGACAAATATTGTCCTGGGAAATTGCGTTGGTAACCAGAGGGACATTGTTTACCCCAAAGCAACACCTCAATCTTGGACAAATAATGTCCTTCAGAACTGGGACAATTTCAGGAAAAGTTCACAACTGATCAAAATTTCCAAGAAACATTTGTTTTGAATTTGCAATTTATCTGGATGATCTCCATTAGCTCTCTGCTTAAAATATCACCCAGGTTTCTAAATTGTAAGCTCACCCTGTCATTTAGTTTTCACTGTTGTTTTATGCAGCAGTAACTCACACTGTGACAACAAGTGTGTTGCCTCTCTAAACGCAAAGCTGACACACAGCTCCTACTGATATTTGTGGCCCGAGAATACTTTGGAAAAAGGAACAACCTTAAAATTAAATTGTATTTCTGCTGGATTAAAATGAAATTTCAGATTATTTAAAAATTCTGAATTTTATTGGTTGCAGTGGGAATGAAAGTGTATACAAACTTTGGGGAAATGCAACCCACTATGCTGTACACAAATACTAAATATACAGGACAGACAACTGTTTAGTCATAAAATTACTGTTACCTTCTGGTACAAGCTGGGAACAAAAGAGTCAAGGGGTATTTTGGATACCCAAGACGTACAGGTTTCTAGGCCAATTGGCTTGGTAAAACTGCAAATTGTCCCAAGTGTGTGTAGGATAGTGTTAATGTGCGGGGATTGCTAGGCGACAAGGTTTCGGTGGGCCAAAGGACCTGTTTCTGTGCTGTATCTCTAAACTAATCTCAAAGGCACAGACAATGAGTTCCTATGATTACACTTTAGATATGAATGCAGTTAATTGAGTTGTTTAAATTGAGAAGAAGTTCAACCAGACAATAGGGCTGCTGGTGAAGGAAGATTAGTTGGGGAAGGGGTAGAACCTTAGGCCATCCAGTTATTTTTATTCTGGATTTGCAGCACTTTAAGTGATGGGAAGATCGCGTTTTCCAAAGAGCAAATGTCTTAACAGAATTCCATTTGATTTGAATCAGATTGTTACTAAAACACCCGTCAGTCTAGTAATGAAGGTTACATTGCACCTGAGAAATGTTGAAGTGCCATTCCGTCACTCACCCCCAGAGGACACAAGTTGTTGCAACTTTCATTCATCTCCTGAGGCTGCAAGGATATACATCCATTTATTGAGCCCTGGGAATACCAATGATTAGTTTTCACCATAGGCATTGTCTGATGGAGAAAGTGGGCCATTGGTACCATGCATGCCTAGTATTGTCTCAGCTCTCTGTGAATGAGAGGAGAGCATATGCAATAAAATGTGAAGTTTAAAATTGAAAACGGCATCTTCAATCAGTTGATCAACGACACTTAGTACAAACGTGAAGGGCATCTAAACTATCACCATCATTCACACCCTCTACCATCAGTGTACTGTGGTAACAATGTTTATTGTCTACCAGCTGATGAGCAACAAACGACAGCTGCTTCAGCAGCATCGCACAAACCCATAACTTCGACAAGTTGGGGAAAAAAAAAAGAAAGAAAAAAAAATTAGGCCTGCAGGCACATTGGGATTTCATGAATCCTTCCAGATCTACACCCTATCTAAGCTTGGAAATATATTGCTGATCCAATATTAGCAGTGTCTAAATATAAGAACCGTCATCAAAGAGTTCCTTGGCTTCATCGCCTTCACTGATTCAATGTGTGGACATCACCACTTCTTAAACAAAGTTGGACAATCAGTTCTGCAATGTCAACAGTGATCATGTACCACGAATTAACAAAATAAAAAACTTCATGCATGAACTAGAGTTTCTAATGTTTGATACATACCAATATTTCAAATATCTAGAAATTATTCCAGTTCCTCACGCTGCGTTTAAGGTAAATTACAATTACGCAAAACCAGAGGGTTCTGGAATATTTACAGCAAGTGTTTATTGCAGTGAAAAGTTTAAGAATTCCTCAAACAGTTTACATATTAAGTATAGATTTGGAGCATAGCCTCTCACCGAGAAACAACATTGAAAACTGCACCAGATTGACTCAGTGACCATAAGTACCATGAAGCACGATTGGAATGAGGACTGAACTTGCAGTCTAATCAGATTGGAGCCTGAATCTGCTACTGGGACATGAGGGGGGTGGAATGGATTTCCTGATATGTTAGACACTTTATGGCAAAAAAAAAAAAAAAAAAAAAAGCACCATTCACTGCCCATCTGGATCTGAATTAGGAGCAATGGACACTGGACAAAAGGTTTGACTCACCAATTCACACCGTTTAAAAAGGGGCTGCCAGGGAATCGCATGCAAAACATTGTAAAATAGAACCTGGTAGTCAACGCGATGTTACTTAGTGAAACGATTGTTTGTAACCACTGATTACTGTAGATAGTGTTAAGACATTGTCAATTAGCCCGCTTACATAATTACTAAATCATCTCGGGTTAACCAAATCATCATTATTTAAATCCCAAAACAATTATAGCCAGAAGAATCTGCGGTAGCATTAGTGACATCCGCTGTCAATAGGCTAAGTCTGTCCATTAAAAACATCACAAAAACATGAATGGTGATGAAGAGATAATATAGTCACATAAAGCATTGATTAGTCCACAATTGGAGACCATAAGCCATTATCGATCTCCATTAAAGCCAGGATGTAGAAAGTAGATTCACGAGAATGATTGCAGGGAGGGAAAACATAGCATTTAGGAGAGTTTCAAGATATTGACAACATCCCCCAGGGAGCATTGAAGGCTCAGAGATTTAATGAAGATTTTTTTAAATAACCAATCTGCTTTTGCCTCCAGGTGTAGCCCCAGATTAATGGCTCCTCAGGCCAAATGTGACATCTATCACATGGCAAGAGATGCAGTTTGGCAAGAGGATCTCCCTCATTTGCAAATGTAGAGCTGGAGAAAGTAGAGAAATGCAGAAAAAAAAAAAATATAAATCAGCAAAGATTGTGGGAATTATTTTCTTTTGCGAATGCTTCCCGGCAAGTGTTCATCACTGGGAGGTCGCATTTTGCTCTCTGTCTGTCGTATTTCCTTCCTCCTCCCGTCAACATTAGTCTTCTCACCAGCACTTGTGTCTTTCCCAACTGCTTTCCCCACAGTTGGTTTCAATCGACTACCCTTGGCTTTGCGGTTTGCCAGGGTTTTGAGCAAGGAGACGAGCGCCACAGCAGTGAACAGGCCCCAAATCATCACCTCCCCAGAGTAGGGCTCCACTTGTTTACGAGTCATTTGCAGGATGGATGGCAAGAGATCCTTTACTATCCGTTTTGGAGATGCTTTGTCCTGAAAAACAAGTAACAGTTAGTATTGAAGAAGAGGTGTTGGATAGGTATGGCATGGGGTAGGGATAGTAGGAAAAGAACACTATTCAATGTACATTGAATATTGAATACTGTACATTGAAGGTACAGTGGGTTCAATATACATGCAAAGCATTTTGTCCTTTGGGCATGTCTAATGGGACAATGTAAAGGGAGCTTTGCTATATATTAAATCCATGTCATACCCATCTGGAATTATTTGGTGGAAGAGTGTGGGTTAGCCACAGCCCACAATGTGGTTCTCACCTTGAAGCCATATTCATGCAGCAGTGATTCCAAGTTGGGGTCTCCTAAAGTGACCGAGGGGAAAAATTCTCCCACATGTTGTCGAGTCCACCAGTCATTGAGTGAGCTGCAATGTGCAAAAGGGTGTGGGATGGATAGAGAGGAGTAGGGGATGGAAGGCATAGGATGGGATGGTAAAAAGCAGGAAGGGGTGGAAGAGGACATTGTCAAAAATTACATCACATAACTAGCCCCTACTACTTAGACCTCCCTTGATCCATCCAGCCAATCAATTTCCATTTAAAAAAAATAAATCCATTTGCAGGAGACAAGACTTATTGCAAAATACACTTGAGAAAATATTGAAGATCTGCATCCCTGTGCTGAAGTATCCCAGTGATGCATTTGGAGGGGGGGAAGAGTTATCGATTTTGGACCCTGTTCTGATGAAGGAATGGCAATATGTCAGGATGTTGTGCAACTTGGACTGATATCTGTAGGTAGTGGTGTTCAAGTACTTGCTGCCCTTGATTCTCCTGGTGGTACAAGTGCACAACCTTTTATCCGAAGTTCCAAATAACGAAAACCTCCGAATAGCGACATTTTTTCAGTCCTTGAAGAAAGGTCCTTGAAAACGTTCACCGAGGGCGGCCCGCAGAGGTGACAGCGGAACCTCCGGTCGGTCCTCGAGGAAAGGGGAACTAAATCCCCATTCATAAAAGAGAAGGTGAGGGTATATTGCGCGGGAGGGTTAATAATTGACAATCTGCTGCTGCCTGCCCGCTGAGTTAAAAAGTTCCCACGGTAGACTCACGATACACAGTGTATCGTGAGTCTTGCATGAGAACATTTTAACTCAGCGGGCAGGCAGCAGCAAATTGTTGCTCCCTTAAGTTTCACCCCACCTACACCCCTCTGCTTCCAGGCCATGTGTGTGACTCCTTCCCTCCCCTCTCCAGCTCCCCGCCCATTGCACCAGCGCGGGGGTTTTACACTGTCTTCACGTCGGAGCTAGTGCCAATCACCAGAGACGTCAGGACCAACGGGACACCGGCCCCCAGGCCCACTGCAAGCACTGAGATCCCAGAGACCCACAGCCAGCAGCAGCCCAGCCCCGTTCCAATTCCAGAGGAACACGCTCCCCGTAGGGACCGAAGCTGATGGTGTGCAAGGTGCGTCTTGATCTTGGGGTTGCGGATGAGGGGGTGCAGCTCGGGCTGTGACGTCTCCGGCCACCTCCCTGTACAGGAGCTGAGACTGGGAACTGTGGGGTTGTTTGCAGTTGCAGAGGGAGGGGGCAAGGGCGGTACAGTTCCCAGTCTCAGCTCCAGTCCAGAGGGGTGACCGGAGACTTCAGGACCAACGGGACACCGACTGCAAGCACGGAGATCCCAGAGACTCACAGCCAGCAGCAACTTTAGCCCAGCCCCGCTCCAACTCCAGAGGAACCCGGGTTGCGGATGAGGGGGCGCAGCTCGGGCTGTGGGCGAACTGCCACTTGTCGCTGTAGCGGCGCATCGGGGAGCGGGTTCGTGTTGGTCCTGACGTCTCCGGCCACCCCCCTGGACAGGAGCTGAGAGACTTCAGGACCACCAGAAGCCGCTCCCCGATGGGCCGCTACAGCGACAAGTGGCAGTTCGCCCCCAGCCCGAGCTGCGCCCCCTCATCGGGACACCGACCCCCAGGCCCACTGCAAGCACGGAGATCCCAGAGACTCACAGCCAGCAACAACTCTAGCCCAGCCCCGCTCCAACTCGGGTTGCGGATGAGGGGGCGCAGCTCGGGCTGTGGGTAAACTGCCACTTGTCGCCGTAGCGGCGCATCGGGCAGTGGATTCCTCTGGAGTTGGAGGGACAGGGAGACACAGCGGCTTTTGAGAATGGTGGGCAATCACTTCCAAAGTTCTGCCCACACAGTCAGTACACCTCTCCTACACTTGTCTCCCGCACTAAGATTATCTCGCAGAGAATGATCCAAGCCTAACCCTCCCTATTCTCTCCTATTCTGCAAGAAAAAACTACATTGAAGACTCAAACTCGCGATCGAGTAACTGCCGGGATCGAGGCGCAAACTCGTGACCTTGCGGATATGAGCCGAGCACTCTACCACTGAGCCAGCCGTTAAAATCTACGCTAAAAATCTTCCATTCCGAAAGCCGAAAAATTCTGAATTACGAAAAGTGTCTGGTCCCAAGGCTTTCGGATAAAAGGTTGTGCACCTGTACAAGTCATGAAATTGGCAGGTGTGGTCAAAGTAACCCAAATGTGCATCAATGAACATCAGGATTCTTGGTAGGGTGTTGATCAAGTACGTCCTGCTGGATGTTGTAGAATGATGCAGCATTGAAAGATGCTCTTTTGCACTGACCTTGTGCCAACCATCGATCAATCATTAAAATACTCCTGCACAACCAGTGGTCAGGATAAAATGTTGAGCTTCTTCAGAATTATTGAAGGGGCACTCATCTTGACAATTGTAAGATATTCCATCAAGTTCCCAGAATATCCCTTGCAGATGATGGCAAGGCCATGGGATGTCAAGAAACAAAGCAGTCGTTACAGGATCTCCTCCGATGGTTCTTGTAATCACACTATTTTTGAGGCTTGGCCAGTTCAGTTTTTGGTCTACATGCTCTTCCCACAGAAAGTTAATGGTGCAACAGGTGATAAGAGTAACTAGTTACTCTTACTGGAAATGGGCTTTGCTTGCCACTTACGTGACCTGAACGATACTTGAAATTGATCAGCCCGTGTCTGAATGTTGTGCTGCCTGTAGACATTGACCATTCACAACTTCTTAGTAAATAAAGCATTACACATTGTGTAATCATTACTGAATGTCCCAGTTTCTGATCATGGAATAGATAGCTTATCAATAAATGTATCTTAAAACGGTTGGGTCTAGGACACTGCTGTAAGGAACTCTTGCGGTGTGTTCTTGAGCAAGGCTAATTGATCTCAAACAACTGCTGAAGCTATTTTCTGTGGAGTGTTTCCCATTTGGTTCAGTTTTATCAGAAATGCCACATTTAGTAAATGCTACATTGATGTCAAGGCTCTGGAATTCAATTGTTTTGCTCCATGTCTGCATTTAGGTTATGAAGTGGTAAGGAGTTGAGGTCCGGGCAAAAAAACAGGTATCCACAAGTTGGTTATTGACATTTAATAACACTATCAATCTGTTCTTCCATTATTGCTGTTGAGAAAGTAAACCACATTCCAGTCTCAACCCCTAGTCTAGGAGCAAATCCAGTCTTATAATTTCCTTTCTGCAGAAACCTCTCTTGACATATGCAAATGTCTATGTCAAATGTTAACCCCTTGGTACCTACATCTCCTTGCTATAGTCGTCTCATTATTGCCAATGACATGTGTTAATCCACCCTTGCCATTATTTCATGATTTTAAACTGTTTGCTGATATCTACCTGTAACCCGATTTGCACATGGATGAAATTATCTACTTCAGCCCTAGAGCTGGTTTTTCTTTGTATTGTCAGCAACATATATTCCTGTTTAATCTTAGTAAGGTTTGATATTGGCTCATTTATTATCACCACTTTTAAATTCATTATTTTATGATAAAATATAGATTTCCACATATGCTTTACAGACTCTTTATGGCGAGGAGCTGCATGTAATGTCTTGTGAACTTATCTATCAAAATCCTTTTACTGTACCCCTCCATTCTCGTTCACACAATGGAACACCATACTCAGATATCAAATCATCATCTCCAAACATTCAATCTTCCCTCAGCACTATGCTCTCATTCTTTGGGACAGTGTACTGCATTCTCAGCCACTCACCTGTGAGTACCTTGCTTGGTATACCAGTACTTGTAGAGTTGGGCTCGGATATAAGTAGGGGGTTTGGCGATGAAGGCATATTTTGACTCATTAACTTGCACAAGGCGTATGACTGAAAATAAACACAGGTAGACATAACTACAACAGTAGAAGACCCCGTAAGCTGCAGTGTGAGAGCGAGAGATCCTGAAACTAATGCACTATTACAGTGAGATATCTTGACCAGTGCAGTGAGATGCTATAACCAGCATAGTGAAAATAAAAGCTCTTGTACCCAACACAGTACAACAGGAAGAGATCTTGGATCCAATGCTCTGTAATGAGAGGAACAGCAAGGAGTGCACTGTAGCAGTGCGAGATCCTGAATCTGATGCAGATGAACAGTCAGAGATGCCGTGAACAGAAAAGGTGCCAGAGTAACTCAGCGGATCAGGCAGCATCCCTGGAGAGCACGGGTAGGTGACGTTTTGGGTTCTTCAGACTGAAGTTCTTCAGAGTCTGAAGAAGAGATCTGACCCAAAATGTTACCTATCAGTGTTCACCAAAGTCAAAGTCAAAGTAGCCTTTATAACAAAGTAACCTTTCAGTCTGAACAAAATTTTGTTGCCTTGCAGTCATACACAATAAAAATGACAAAAACACACAATAAACACAAATTTAACATCCACCACAGTGAGTTCACCAGGCACCTCCTCACTGTGATGAAATTCACCAGAGATGTTGCCCGACAGGCTGAGTTATTCCGGCACTTTGCGTCTTGTGTTTTATAAACCAGCACCTGCAGTTGCTTCTTTCTATATGCTGTGAACAACGTGGTGCGAATAAGAGACACTGCAACTGCTGAAGTATAACAGGGTACGAGGTTCTCTGCACTCACCGTCAGTCTTTCCCTGGAGTAGCCGATGGATGAAACTGGTGAACCAAGGACTCTGCCGGTGGTCTCCGAGTGCAGCAAACCACATTTGCCAATCAAGCCGGGGCTGGTGTGGGGCTACCAGAGGAGGGGACATGCCAAGATTCCCTGGCTTGTACATAAAATCAATCTCCTAAAAAAACAAAAATGCAATCAAACACAAATGTGGGAGAAGGGTTCACAGCTTGAAGGTGTTTCACCCTATTCAAGGCATGCACCACAACAGTTTAGGTATGGGAACTGTACCAAACTCACAAGGCAAGCATTAGGTGGACTGTACTTGTTCACACTACAAAGATTGGAGGGAGGGATCTTATAGAAACTTACAAAATTCTTAAGGGGTTGGACAGGCTAGATGCAGGAAGATTGTTCCCGATGTTAGGGAAGTCCAGGACAAGGGGTCACAGCTTAAGGATAAGGGGGAAATCCTTTAAAACCGAGATGAGAAGAACTTTTTTCACACAGAGAGTGGTGAATCTCTGGAACTCTCTGCCACAGAGGGTAGTTGAGGCGAGTTCATTGGCTATATTTAAGAGGGAGTTAGATGTGGCCCTTGTGGCTAAGGGGATCAGGGGGTACAGAGAGAAGGCAGGTACAGGATACTGAGTTGGATGATCAGCCATGATCATATTGAATGGCGGTGCAGGCTCGAAGGGCCGAATGGCCTACTCCTGCACCTAATTTCTAGGTTTCTATGTTTCAGGTTAAGGATTGAGAGCTGTATCCCAATAGCAGGATGACTTCATAGGGATACGAGTGCGGGGGCAAAGGAACATGACCTTTGCATGACTTGAAACTAGTTCTGCCACTAAATCCAGATTTGCCCTCCTAACACTGTTTCATTCACCACCCCTGCTCCCATCACCTTCCACAATTGCTCTGAATGAAACCTGCCTTCCATTGCTGGCCATCATAGCTTCCTTCCACAACAACTTCTGGCCGACCTCCCACTCCTGTCATCCTCCGGAACAGACCATAAGAATTGACCAGCTCGTAACGGTCGACTGCTTTGTACAGGCGCAGAATCTCGGGTGGAAGACTGGTGCTGGTCTCATAGTCAATATAGGAGTATGGTACCTGGGGTGACAGGAATGATGTTAGAATACAACAGGCTGGAGTCATGCCTATCAGTCACCACAACACCAAATAAAAAACAGGAATAAATGTGATGTGCAGTGACTCACCAAATCGCCCCATCAACATAGGACACACACCCAGCAAAATCGCATCACACTGGTGTGCGGTGACAGCGCACAATTACAACAACTTCATACACCTCACTCTGCACTGGATCTCACAAGTAAGTGATCCCAGGGATTGACAGTGGAAGGAGAGAATGGCAAGACTAGGTGAACAGTTGATATATTACAGTGAGCAGCACGATTTGTGGACTGCTCCTGTTGGAAGGCTACCATTGGCAAAGCACACGGGCCGATCGGTAGCCTCCTCTAGTATAAATTCCGCAGCTTCAATCATGTCAGATTGTAATCGATAGAGTCAGTGATACAGTGTGGAAACAGGCCCTTCGGCCCAACTCGCTTACACCAGCCAACAATGTCCCAGCTACACTAGTCCCACTTGCCTGCGCTTGGTCCATAACCCTCCAAACCTGTTCTAACTGTTTTGTTAAAACATGGGATAGTCCCAGTCTCAACTACCTCCTATGGCAGCTTGTTCCATACACCCCCCATCCTTTGTGTGAAACAGCTACCCCTCAGATTCCTATCAAATCTTTTCCCCTTCACCTTGAATCTGTCCTCTGATCCTCTATTCATCTACTCTAGAAAAAAGACTGCATCTACCCAATCTATTCCTCTTATGATTTTGTATACCTCTATAAGATATCCACTCATCCCCCTGCGCTCCATGGAGTAGAGACCCAGCCTACTCAACCTCTCCCTGCAGCTCACACCCTCTAGTCCTGGCAACATCTTCATCAATCTTTTCCGAACCCTTTTATGAAGGACCTTAATGCCAATTGTTCCAAAAATCAATCTATTATTTATTCCTCCACTTCCCATTAAATATTATTACTTATCCCCTTTCATTGGTTGGTTCATTCATTCCATATTCACATTGTTAATTAAGGATCGGAGTCTTTTCCTGCACCTCCTCTTTCTCTGTCTAAATCTCTGGAGCTGGTTCTTATTTTGAACATGTCAGCATGCTTCAAGTTAACCAAATCTTTTGAAACTCTAAATCTGGATTTACCAACTCCTTGCTCCTTGAATTTCCATTTTTATTTCAGATTTTTAATTTTCTTCATTCACTGTTGTCCAGAGGCGCCACGGCCCAGGAAGAGCTGCGCCCATGACATTTTTATGTTAGCCATTGGTCAGTTAGGACTTGTGATGCACTGTGGGTTAGGCGACCAACAGAAAATCCAAACTCTTACTCACCAGACTAACAGAAAACATAGCCGCAGCAACAGTGGCAAATACGACCCATGAAGAGGTTGCCCACAGCTTGGCAATAAACCCTTTTGTCGTCAGGGAGCTAAAGGAGAGAAAAATAATGTTATATTACGATGCAAAGGGACCCAGTTATCAATGGAATGGGGGAACCAAGTAAACCAGGTTTTGAGGGATGCTGTAAACTGTGAGGAAAGGAAGAGGCTGGATACCCCACATGTTGATTCCATCTGGAGAATTAAGGGCAGCAAGAAGGATAGGAGAAGCAAGGGAAATACCGAATATACTCTGGGTTGGGGCAACCTTCACGGGTGAACTTTCCATTCTAGATATTGGAACATCTACCAATCAAAAACATATGGGCAACAGGTACTATCACTACCAACGTGAAGATCTCATCCAAGATAAACAATACACGGAGATGTGGTTAAAGGATGCAAGACCTGGGATGCATTCTAGATTTGCAGGTGATGTGTGGTCGGATGCAAGCCTGGGCGATGTCATATGGAGGACAGGCTGTTGCCCATGCAGCACGTCCCCCCCTCTCCATGTCGCTGATCGATCCAAAAGAACAGCAGGGCCATTACGGTTTGGCACCAGCGCCGTCGCAGGAGCAGCCAGAGCGAGGTTGTAGACAACGGCGAACTGCCTTAGGGGCTCCAACTCAGATTTTCTTGAGGTTTACTCCAGGAGCCTTTTCCATGAATGGATATGGCCACAAGGCAGTCGAGGTTTTAAATCAGAGTTTTCCCTTGATGGACTTCCTTCGCAGAGCCCCATCTGCCCGAGACTCATGGGGGCGGGAGCGTGCAGATCTATAGCACCTGCCCATTAAAGCTACAACAACTCACTATTCAACAGGCCTGTTGGTATACCATCACCACATGGACTTCAAAGGATCAGTGACAGCACCATCACCATCTCACAGGAAACTAATGATGAACAATACATATTCATCTTGCCAGCAACATCCACATTGATCAATTAAGTTGTGGAGTTTATAAGGATTTTGTATAGAAAATCTGACACTTACTTGACCAGTGATGTGAGTATCTCCCAGCTGAGAGAAATAACCCCAATCCAGATAGTTATTGGAGTTACAATCTTCAACCAATGTGCAAACTCATGAAAAGTAAAGCCTGTAAAAGATATAGAAAGATAAACTAATTTAGAATTAAAGAAAAATGTACTCTCCCGCCGAGTGTTCTAACCAATGATGTAGCTATCCTGGCTTCACTTGATGAAAACACATAGAGGGAGCTTTATGTAATTCTGTCCTATACTAACCCACCCCCCCATGGGAGTGTTTATTGAGTTTAATGCTTTACATAACTGACACTATACCTTGCAAAAAATGATTAGATAGTGTCACTGGATGCATTAAACGGTGAAGGTTTATTTGTGGAATCAGACAATGGGGAATGAAATCATTTTGTCTGTGACACTTAAAATCATCTAATTAAATCAGTCTTCTGCTTTCCCCTTCAATTGTTATCCAGTTAGTCATAGGGTGATACAGTGTAGAAACAAGCCCTCCGGCCCAACCTGACACACCGGCCAACACGTCCCAGCTACACTAGTCCCACCTGCCTGGGCTTGGTCCATATCCCTCCAAACCTGTCCAATCCATGTACCCATCTGTTTATTAAACATTGGGATAGTCCCAGCCTCAACTACCTCTGGCAGCTTGTTCCATGCATCCACCACTCTTTGTGTGAAAAAGTTACCCCTCAGATTCCTATTAAATCTTTTCCTCTTCACCTTGAGCCCATGTCCTCGACTCCCTTACTCTGGGCAAGAGACTTTGCATCTACTCAATCTATTCCTCTCATGATCTAATACACCTCACGGATCACCCCTCACCCTCCTGCGCTCCAAGGAATAGAGATCCAGCCTACTCAACCTTTCCCTATAGCTCACACTTTCTAGTCTTGGCAACATCCTCGTAAATCTTTTCTGAACCCTTTCAAGCTTGACAATATCTTTCCTTTAACAAGGTGCCCAGAACTGAACACAAAACTCTAAATGTCGCCTCACCAACATCTTATACAACTGCAACATAACCTCTCAACTTCTATACTTATATTGCCTTCAGAATATTGTTACTAAATTAGCCCCAGTTCCTTTTCAAGCAGTGCTCCAAACAGGTTTTCCCATGTCACCTTTGTTCATTTGCCAATCATCTTAAATCAGAGTTCTCTCATAGCCAACACATGCTAGTGGAAATAGTTAATCCTCAATTACTTTATAAAAACTGCTCATGATTTTGAGAACCTTTGTCACATCCCCTCAATCTTTCACCTCTGAGAACCCCTAGTTCCAGCCTGGGAAAACCATTCTGCATTGGTTCCAATATTACTGTCTGCAATGTTCCCACATTGGCCTTTGATTGGGCAGATTAACCCATCCCCACTTTCGTAAACATTCTCTTTGACCAGGCCAGGATTACACTATACTCCAGGACCAAGCTGAGGGACACATATTTGACAAACATCAGAGAAATTAAGAGTACAGGAGCCAGCTATTTGGCCCATCCATGCAAGTGCAATCCAACTAGTCCCAATTTCTCCTATTGACATGCAAATTATTTTGCATACTTATCACACTCACAGTGTCATGATCTTTCGTTGCATCAAGTAACTTTTTATCAAGTAACTTTTGATTATTTTGGTAATCACTTTCAATCTATACCCTTTATTTCTTCATCCTTCTATTAATGGGGAAAATATTCTCTCCAATTCTATTCTGTTTTATCCCTTCATGATATTAAATACTTCTATCAGATCCCCTCTTAACACGAGACCAAACGCAGGCTCGGCGAACGTTTCCCGGTGGCTCAGCACTTCAACTCCCACTCCCAGTCCCAATCTGACCTATCTGTCCTGGGCCTCCTCCATTGTCAGAGTGATGCACAGCGCAAATTGGAAGAACAGCACATAATATTTCGCTTGGGTAACTTACACCCCAGCAGCATGAACATTGACTTCTCTAACTTCAAATAGCCCTTCTCTCTCCCTTCCCAGTTCTCCCACCAGTCTTACTGTCTCCATCTCTGTCAAGCCCTCTCCCAACACGGCACCCATTCCTTCTCTCTAGAGATGCTGCCTGACCCGCTGAGTTACTCCAGCATTTTGTACCTACTCCCTCTTAACACCCTCAGCTTGTCCAGTCTGTCCATGTAACTAAAACTCCTCATCCCAGGAATCATTCCAGATGAGACAAAGGCAATTTAATCGAGAGAAGTGTGTAGAAGGTCGGAGAGAAGCACCAGCCAGAAGCAGTGAGAGAGAGTATTGGCTGGAAGTAGGCGAGTCGGAGGGAAAGAAGATTTAAAAAGAACGCCAAAGGCTCAGGTTCGAGTAATTTACAAATTAGCCCAAAAGTAGTTGATTAGGTAACAGATAAAGAAGTGCAAGTGTAGCAGAGCAGCCTTGAGGTGAAGTGTCTTGGTGAGTAAAGTGTGAGTCTTTGGCTCGAGAGCGAGTAAAGTGAAGGTGGGTGACTGCAAGAAAGAAGTGCAGGAGACCCCAGTGGCTGTTCCTATTGAAAGCAGGTACACCCTCTTGGGAGCAGACGACACGACAAGATTGAGTGGTAGCCAGGGCTGTGATATTGAATGGTAGCCAGGGCTGTGATTCCAACCCTGGTGCCGAGGCTCAACGGGGAAGAGTGATGTCAGGCAGAGCCATAGTGGTGGGAGACTCCATCGTCAGAGGTGCGGATAGGAGATTCTGCGGCAGCAGGCGAGACTCCAGGAAGGTGTGTTGCCTCCCTGGTGCCAGGGTCCAGGACGTCTCGGAGCGGCTGCAAGGCATCCTCAAGAGTGAGGGGGAGTAGCCGGAGGTCATTGTGCACGTTGGCACAAATGATATAGGTCGGAAGAGGAAGGATGTTCTGCAACAAGAATTTACGGAACTGGGTAGAAGACTGAAAAGCAGAAGCTGCAGGGTAGTGAATCTCAGGATTGCTTCCAGTACCTCTTGCTAGTGAAGGTAAGAATGGGAAGATAGGGGAAAATAATGTGTGGCTGAGGAGTTGGTGCAGGGATTCAGACTTTTGGATAATTTGGATCTTTTCTGGGGCGGGTTGACCTGCACCTAAACTGTAAGGGGACAAACATCCTAGCAGGAAGGTTTGCTAATGCTACACGGGAGGGTTTAAACTAGAATCCCAGGGGGGTGGGATCTCGTGCAGGACAAAGGCACGTGAGGGGTTAGAGTTTGTTATGGAGGGTGGTGTGGGGAAGGTTAGTGGACAGAATAGGCAGGTGAAAGGCAGAGAGCGAAGGAGGAGGGTTGGTTTAAACTGCAAGTATTTTAATGCAAGGGGCCCGACGGGCAAGGAAGGTGAGCTTAGGGCGACATTGTAGCCATGACTGAAACCTGGTTAAGGTAGGGGCAGGATTGGCAGCTCAATGTTCCAGGGTACAGGAGCTTCAGGAGAGACAGGGATGAGGGAAAAAAAAAAAATAAAAAGGAGTGGGTAGGGGGGGGGGGGGGGGGCTCAATGTTCCAGGGTACATGGAGCTTCAGGAGGGACAGGGATTAGTGGACAGAATAAAGCAGTGTGAAAGGCAGCATTGTTGGTTAAGGAGGATGGGTTGGTTTAAACTGCAAGGTATTTTAATGCAAGGGGCCCGATAGGGCACTATGCAGGTGGAGCTGAGGAACAAGATAGGGACGATCGACTGGGACATTGTAGGTGTGACTGATAGACCTGGTTAATAGTCAGGGGCAGGATTGGCAGCTCAATGTGCCGGGAGATTGCAGGCAGCTTCAGGACAAATAAGGTTGTTGTAGTAGGCGATTATAACTTTCCCAATATAGACTGGGAAAATCATAGTGTGAAGGGTTCAGGTGGGATGCAATTCTTCAAAAGTGTTCTGGATAGTTTTCTTAAGCAGTATGTGGAGGCCATCACAAGTGAGAGGACAACGCTGGACCTGTATGGGAAATTGGGAAGGGCAAGTTCATGAAGTGTATGTGGACGGTGGCGGACTGGCCAGGGTGTCAGCTTGCCCGATGGCAAGTGGGCCCCCTTTGTCTCCTGGCAACCAATATTTTTTACCCAGTCCGCCACTGTGTGGAGGAGCCTTTTGGGACCAGTGATCACAGTTCGATTAGGTTTAAGATAGTTATGGATAGGGATGGAAAGGGTCCACTTGTTAAAATGCTCAACTGTGGTAAAGACAACTTTGAGGGTATGAGAGAAGGCCTCGCTCAAGTTGACTGGAGCAGGTTAGAGGGGAAAGGAGCATGGCCAAGTGGGATGTTTTTAAAAGTGTACTGAAGAAAGCTCAGGATGTGCAAGTCCCCGTTAGAGAGAAAGGCAAAGCAAGCAAACACAAGGAAGCTTGACCGACGAGGAAAATTGAAACATTAGTCAAAAACAAGAAGGATGCATGGGACAGGTATAGGCAGATGGGATCAAGTGCATCCCTGGAGGAGTTTCGGAAACTAAAGAGTACACTAAAAATGAAATCAGAAGGGCAAGAAGGGGCCAGGAGATAGCTCTGGCAGGTAGTATCAAGGACAATCCTAAAATATTTTATAAATGCATAAGGGGAAAAAGGCAACTCGAGAGAGAGAGAGTGGGACCTCCCAGGAATCAAAGCAGTCACCTCTGGTGGAGCCACAGGAGATGGGCAAGGTCCGAAATGAGTATTTCTCCTCTGTATTTATCGAGGAGACAGTAGTATGTAGGAAAAAGGAGCAGTCAGGGTTACTGTTGAAGAAGTACTGAAGGTACTGTCGTGTTTGAAGGTTGACAAATCTCCAGGGCCTGATCTGATATATCCAAGGACATTGAGGGAAACTAGAGAGGAAATTGCAGGAGTTCTAGTTGAAATTTACGAGTCGCTCTTAAATACAGGAGAGGTGCCGGAAGACGAGAGGGTGGCAAATGTTGTGCCTCTTTTCAAGAAGGGCTGCAGGGAAAATGCTGGGAACTATAGGCTGGTGAGCTTAACATCCGTCATTGGTAAGTTACTGGAGAGTATTCTGAGGGATAGGATATACAATCATTTGGATGGGCAAGGGCTGATTAGGGATAGTCAGCATAGTTTTGTACGTGGGAGGTCATGTCTCACAAATCTGATTTTTTTTAAGGCGCGACCTAAAAGGTTGATGAGGGCAGAGCTGTAGATGTTGTGTACATGGACTTCAGCAAGGTTCGACAAGGTTCCACATGGTAGGCTGCTCTGGAAGGTTAGATCGCATGGGATCCAAGGAGAGATAGCTGAATGGATAACAAATTGGCTCCATGGAAGGAAGCAGAGGATAATGGTGGAAGGTTGCTTCTCAGACTGGATGCCTGTGACGATTGCAGCAGGATATGGATCGATTGGCCAGGTGGGCGGAGGAATGGTTGATGGAATTTAATACAGAGAAGTGTGAGGTGTTGCATTTTGGGATGTCGAACAAGGGCAGGACCTACACAGTAAATGATAGGCCTCTGGGTAGTGTTGTAGAGCAGAGGGATCTAAGAGTACAGGTGCATGGCTTCTTGAAGTTTGAGTCACAGGTAGATAAGGTTGTTAAAAAGGCTTTTGGCAGTCAGAGTATTGTGTACAGACGTTGTGAGGTCATGTAGCAGTTGTACAAGACGTTGGTGAGGCCGCATTTATAGGATTGTGTTCAGTTCTAGGCACCATGTTATAAGAAAGATATGGGGAGATCTTATAGAAGTATACAAAATCACGAGGGGAATAGATTGGGTAGATGCAAAGTCTTTTGCCCAGAGTTGGGGAATCAAGGACCAGAGGACACAGGTTCAAGGCGAAGGGGAAAAGATTTAATAGGAATCCAAGGGGTAACCTATTCACTGAGTAGTGGGTGTATGGAACAAGTTGCCAGAGGAGATAGTTGAGGCTGCGACTATCCCATTTACTAAACAGTTAGACAGGTACCTGGATAGGACAGGTTTGAAGGGATATGGATCAAGAGCAGGCAAGTGGGATTGGTGTAGCTGGGACATTGTTGGCCGATGTGGGAGAGTTGGGCCAAAGGGCCTGTTTCCACACTATCACTCTATGACTAAGTTGCTGGGTAGCCTTGAGATGGGTTAATTCTGTGACAGTCCTGTGCAAGAAATGATTCCAAAGCGGATGCTTCTCATACCTATTTTTGATTCAATTGTCCATTTCTCCCAGTCCACTCTCAGCCCGAAGTAATAAACAGTTCCATAAATAAGTACTCCAAAAACTGCCAGCTCAACAAGAGTAACAGCGAGAGCTTGTAGTCTTTGCAAAAATCCTGGCTCTGTAGAAAATAACAACAAACACAAGTCAAATGTACAGTCAAATCATATATCCAGGATTCCTATTAAATCTTTTCCCCTTCGCCTTGAACCTGTGTCCTCTGGTCCTTGATTCCCCAACTCTGGGCAAAAGACTTTGCATCTACCTAATCTATCCCCCTCGTGATTTAGTATACTTCTATATGATCTCCCCATATCTTTCTTATAACATGGTGCCTAGAACTGAACACAATCCTCTACCTTCTCTCCAAATCTACATAGTTTTGTCACATTTGTGAGTACTGTGCCCTACATACAAATTCAACCCCAGCCAAATCACTAACCAGAAATACCCAAGTCTGATTAAATCAACAATCATGCGTTTCTCACACTAGTTAAATCGCTGCTCACAGCTACCACGCTTGGTTTAAAGCACTGATGACAAGTAGCGCATTTGGGCTCCACATTCAGTTGCACGTACCCGATCCTTGTTAAAACACAGATATCAGCCAGGTCACTACTTCCAGGTACACAACCCTGGGTAAATCACCATAACCGTAAGCACCACTTGTGGATGCTTCAATTTGATTGCTCCAGGTCTGGTTACATCACTGAAGGATCAAACCCTGACTTAATACCTTGTTACAGTTTACTGACCCTGGCCACATATACCCCAACAGAAGCCAAGTCACCAGTTAGAAGAGCCTGACCCCTGCATCACATGTACCTATTCTTGGCTAAATCGCTGATCATGTTACCAAGCTTGACTTAATTGCCACAGAAGCTCACCCCTGTCTAAATCATCAGACATGGATTCTGGTCAAACAGTTATATATCCAAACACACACATTCTATCCAGCTAAATTGCTTTTCACAGGTATTCTACCCTGGTTAAACTCCTAGGCACAGCTGCCTGGTACTAGCTAAATCCTTGGTCAGTGCACCCAACCATGGCTAAACCATTGTTAACATGCACTTGACTCCAACCACTTGTCATGAGTACTCAACCCCAGCTAAACTGCATTTCACAGGGCCCCGACATGGCTACGTCATATCATCCTAGCACAGTCACTGGTGGCTGCCTGTGGTTACATCGCTAGACACAATGAGCCATCGACCAGTGTCAAAATCCTCCATTTTTGCACGGTACTCACTCTCAGGGTTTTGTGTCTTGCTGCCCCCGAACCAGTTGTTAATGTGTTCATCATCTAGTAGCGAAAATCCCAGAATAATCGCGAGCATGTTGAAAAAGTTATAGTTACCAGTGATAATAATTAACACCTGGAGCAGAACCTGCAGAAACAGAGATAATTACTTTGGCATACTTGACTGTAGGGGGGTCCGGAACAACAAATATTGCCACCCCTGGGATAGGATTCTAACAAACCCACTCCCTCCACAATTGTACTTCCTTCTTAGGCAAGGACTAGGTGAGTGACATGCTTCCCACAGCTTTCCAAGAACACAGGCTTGGAGCTTCTGGTTTTACCCTACCCTTGTTGCGTGGGGACCCAAGTTCCATAACATCACCATGGGAGGAATGTTGAGTAGTAAAGTCGGGTCTTGTCTTGTACGGAGCAGTGATTATTAGGGCTTTGGATTCAATTCACTGTTTGCCACAGGCTGACTCAATTTATATTCCCTGCCCTCTAATTGTCAAGTGTAGCTGGTAAACTTGAGCCTACCTGAGCATAAAATGCAAAGAGCCTCAGGCGACGGGTCGGAGCAAAGAAGAGCAGAGGGACCACCATCTCCAGCACATAAGTGATAATCACGCTGAACTTGTGAAACCAGAATGGCAGCTGATGTGCAAACCAGGCAACAGCAGTGGGGATACACTGGGTCTCATAATGATAGGTTAGAGCTGCAAGGAGATCAGATAAACAAGTTTGCACATGACACTGAACCAAATTCACAATAACCAGCACTCTTGTGAGTGGATTTTACAAGCTCTGAATCAGCTTTCACTCCTATGCCCATTACACATTAAAACATAGCGAGCCAATTCCAATCTATGGTACGAGATAAATCATAATCTTCCAGTCGTGTCCGTATCTATATAATATAGTAAACCTTTGTAATAACAGACCAAGGGGGGGGGGGGGGGGGGGGAGAAGAGAAGAGAATCGCGTCTGTTATTGCTCATTGTCCACTATAACCAAGTAAGGGATTATCATTGAAAAAGTGGTAGAAACAAGGAACTGCAGATGCTGGTTAATACACAAAAGGACTCAAAGTGCTGGAGTAACTCAGCAGATCAGGCAGCATCTCTAAAGGACAAGGATAGGTGACATTGAGTCGAGACCCTTCTACAGACTCTCCGTCTGGAACTGGGCCTGGAATCTGGGTGACTTGACGGCCCCATCTTGCTTGTGGTCAGGGGAGAGGGGAAGATTGGCGGAGTCGCTGGTGATTGCAAGTATAGGTTGGTGGTGGCAGCCCAGTCTGGAGATGAAGGTCGGTCAGCTATAACCAAATTCCGTTATAAATAGATAGATAGCCTTTATTGTCATTCAGACCGAAGTCTGAACGAAATTGCAGCAGTCATACATATAATACAATAAAAACAACAATAAACACATATTAACATCCACCATAGTGAGTCCACCCAGCATCTCCTCACTATGATGGAGGCAAAAGTCTTAGGTCTGCAGTCTCTTCCCTCCTCTTCTCCCTCTGCGCTGAGGCGATACCCTCAGAGGTCCATAATAACGAGGCTTTACTGTGTAGAGAAATCCTGCAATCCCTTGCAGGAATGACTATGAACACTGATTCTATGGAAGGCAAGGGGGTGGTCTGTTTTGCAAACAAACAATAAAAGGACTGAATATGACCATTGCCCAACAGCAGGCAAGCCCTGAAATTTAAAACAAAATCAAATTTCCTTGTACAGGCAGAATCTAAACTCGAGAAGAAGTTCCGTGCACTGTGCAACTCTTTCCATTGCCTTATTTCAGACAGTCGGTGTAGCACCTTGTATGCAGGTCCCTACAAAGTTCAGACTTCAATGATAGGACCAAAGTGCAGCTAAAACCAATAGCTATGGACCTTTGGGAATGTGTTCCTAATGCCGAGTACATTGTCAATAAGCAATCTCGATATATAATAGAGACAATCCCAGCATTACTATTGGATTATGGAATTCACCCTTTTAGAATTTACAAATCAGTATCCAATAAAATTTGTACTTGAAGAATTTATACAAAAAAAAGTAAACAAAAACATAAAATTCAAGCACCTCATATTTTACTTGGACAGCTTGCACCACTGGGATATGAACATTGACTTTTCTAACTTCAAGTAACCCTTGCTTTCCCTCCTTCTCCATCCCTCCCCCTTCTTTGTTCTCCGACCAGTCTTACTGTCTTCGACATTTTATCTGTTTGCTTTGTTGTTACCTTCTCCCAGCTAACAATGATCTATTCTACATTTTCCTTGATCTCCATTCCATTTGTCCTGGTTTCACAACATACTTCCTTATCTATGTATCTCCCTCTCCTGACATCAGTAGGGATCTCGACCCAAAAGGTCGTCCATTCCTTCTCTCCAGAGATGCTGCCTGACCTGCTGAGTTACTCGAGCATGTTGTCTACCTTTCTTGATGCACATGCAGCTTCATGTTACAGAAAACTGCAATGACCATTTATCAGGAACAAGGATCCAGAACGCAGGAGTGTCACCTGCAGGCTGATATTCATTGGTGTTTTTCCTAAATTTCTGTTGTTCTTCTGCTGACGCAAGCATAAGAATAGCTACTCTGGATACAGATATTAAACTGTGCTCCCGACACTGAGTATTGTAGCAAAGACCACGTAATGACTGAAGGTGGAAGAATGCTTCATTGGACATGTGCTGAATGGACACGGGGTATAATACAGCCTTAAATATGGAAAATTGCATAGGATGCATCGGATTACTCACCCGTCAGCCCCCACCAGGTTGGGCATCGACTGGTCAGTTTCACCACACCCGATGCAAACATGAGCCTGAAGAAAAGCCAGCGCACCAGCCAGAAGGTGATGTTATCATGTTGTCGCGTAGGGGCAGCCCGCCATTTCTGCAGATATAGTGGAGCCACCAGAATGGCGAGGAATCCGGTCTCCAGCAGCAAACTGTCCCTGCAGAGTCCATCAGATACTGTTACTCACCTTGGAACAATGGTCACTTACTCACCCCCTTCTCACATTGCTCATGATTCACTCCTTGCAGACTTTTCACACTCAGCCCATTGCACACATCTTCACACTGCACCACTTGCACACTACTTATGACTCACTGTTTCACTTCACCTTCCTTGCACATTCCTTCATTAAACCTTTGCACAGTTTGATTGCTTCACCTGACCATGCAACCTTTGCACGCTGCTCGACTGCACACACCCCACGCACTGCTTCATAATACAGACGGCCTTCAATTGCTTCCTCACACACTGTCTCTACAAAGCTTCATACAATAGGAGGGCTGAGTAATAATAGATGACATGGGCAAAAGAGAGCTGGACTCACCATTGGAAATACAGGAAAACTTGTCCAACCTGAGGAAAGAAACAAAAACATCTGAGAATCCACCTGACCGTGCAGAACAGTCACACTGAAGTCAACAAAGGTCTAGGACATCATTTCAAAACCAGTTAAAGCGTGCACTGCTTTAACAGACATTTGCATAGATGGCTAGTCTGTGAGATATCTGTGAATGTTGAGAAAAAGTAAGCAAGGGGATTGATGACAATCAATTTACATCAGTTGTGCTGGTGCAAGTAATAATGGGTCCGCTCTGAAACATATCCAATGCCATACAAGGCCTCGAGTGCAGGCAGAACTGTTAAGGTTGATATGAGATAATTAAAGGCAAAAGGTAGCTGTACAGGGAAATGTATACGTTGAGACTTGTTCATGAAACTCACATGGGGAATGAAATCCTTCAATAAACATTTCCATGCCCATCTGGTTTTGATTGGCTTAGTATAAATAACACTGCACAATTGGTGGTGGAAAATGAAGGCGATACTGTGGCTGCCAATTGTCAGGTACAATGGGATGGACCTGGACTATCCATATGGTAATGTATTTGTGGAAAACAGAAGATATAGGAGAAAGATGAATCTTGGAAACAGGATGCAATTCCTGACCAAACCCTGGAAGAGCACAAGAACCTGGGACAGCACAGGGATCCTGGGACCAACACTTACAGGGAGATCTCCCCCCCCCCCCCCCCCCCCCCCCCCCCCCCCCCCCCCCCCCCCCCCCCCCACACCGAATCTGGGACTCAAAGAAGAATGGGGATTCATGTCCGAACAAGGCAGATCACATAATTCATTGCACACTGCATTATACTGTGAGTGCTTGCAATTAGTTCCTATAAAGCCAAATTAATCTTCAAGTAACTGTCCCATTCTCTCCTCTTTCTTTTTCGTTTCCATAATCTACAGCTATGCTGTGCCTCCACTTATTACATCAGCCACCATCTCCTCCATTCCCCCTCACTTTATACAGGCCATCTCCCCTCTACTCTATCATTCCAGGTGAAGGGCCTCAACACAAACGTTGAATGTTTATTTCCTTTCACAGATGCTGCTTGACCGACTGAGTTCCGGCAGTAATTTGTTTCAGCATCTGCAGCCTCGTGTCTCCAAGTGTATTTTTCATTATTGCCAGTTGGGCAAATCTAAAAAAAGGTGAATTGGGCTTAACACCTAGGGTCCCAGTTGCCTATTTTCCAGTTCATTCCCCTACATGCTAGTATATTTAGAACGAGCTCCCACTGGTTCCAAGGTTGAAATTCCACACACCAATAACAATACACCAACACCCTCAGCAAATATTCAGTAACCTCGACAAAGGGCATTACTGATTTTTCATTCCTGATCGTGGCACAAACACATGGGATGGTGTGCCCCACACACACACACACGTGCTCAGCCACACATGTACACACACTAACCTGATACACGGACAGGTACAGGAACCAGAGACAGGCAAAGACCAAGCTATCACGGAGAGGTTCTGCCAATATCACGGTGAATGACAGGACTATACCCAGCAGGCAGATGAGCTCTATGCCCTGCTCAGTGTCCAGCCCGAGCGAAGGACACAACCATAGCAATGTTGGGGCGTCCTTTAGTTGATCCAGCAGCGTCTTTCCAGTGAATCTCAGCATCTTGCGAGCTGGAAGAACTCCATCCCTCCCATAGAGTCCTGGTTGAAAGAGGAAAATCAAATTACCCAAGTTTAATGATGCATTAAAATGTGTGGAGAGAGAGAGAGAGACAAGGAGGAAATGGGGAGAGAGAGTGAAAGGGGTGGTGGGAGCAAGGGAAGGGGCCTGGGGAAGGAGAGAAAGGGGCATGGTGGAATGAGAAAGGGGGGGGGCGCGAAACGGGTAGGGGAAGAGGGAAACAGGTGGGGGAGAATAGTAACAGTCATGGAGTCATTTAACATGGAAGCAGGCCCTTTGTCCACCATGTTCATGCTGACCAGTGAGCTCCAACTAATCCCATCTTCCAGCTCTTGGCCCGTGGCCTTCAATGCTTGGGAGAATCAAGTGCTCGCTCTTTCATGAACCTGTCAGGAATCAGTCTTGCGTGATTCCAAATTTCTATCCATTTAAAAAGACCTCTCCTTTCCCCCCCCCCCCAGCTCATATTCTCTATCTGCCATGTTACTCCCACACCATAGTTTGTCTCTTTGCAACCTTGTCGCTACTCACATTCTCACTAAAGGACCTGTCCCACTTAGGCGATTTTTTATGCGACTGCCATAGTCGTTTCAGGTCGGCGAAAAACCGGCGCCTGTACGCCACATGTGCATACAAAAATATTATAATAACATTAAAATTTAAATTATCTATAACTTTAATGGAATTCACCGACGTATTCACCGACAACTACCTACGTCATCCTGGCGACAGCACCTACATCATGCTACCCCCAATGACGTCAAGACAACGGTCACCAAAAGGTTTTGAACATTTCAAAATTGTGTGGCGACCAGAAAGACGCTACGACTCTTTGGGCGACTGAGGAGATCACACAGGCGACACCCCGGCGACAGCCCAGTCGCCTGTAGTCTCCTAAAAAAAATCCCCTATGTGGAACAGGCCCTTTAGTTTCATGTTTTCAGTGAACTTGGGAAATGAAATACTGTCCCTCAAAAGCTTACATTGGGCTTCACTGGAGCAGTGTGATAAGTCATAGAATGTGAGTGGATGGAGAGATTTTAGTTGTCGGTCACCTAAATTCAATAGTAAATCTCTTCTGCATCCTCTGCAAAGCCTTCCGCAGATTTTACTCAAGTATGTTGGCCAGATTTAGACTTTGGTTGTGGGCAATCCAGTTTTCTAAATTCATCACAATTACACCATGCCATTATATGCCAGGTGACATAACAAACCAGAGGACTTTGGTATCTGATTTTCACATTTGAAGCAGGTTAAAGCACTATCCCATGTGCACAAACTCCTTACACAATTCCACATTCACATCAACTTGCATTTAATCATATAATTACAGTTGTGCAATTTGACAGCATTGGGCCTCTACTTGCTGTTTAGAAGAATGAGCGGGATCCTCATTGAAACTTACAGAATAGTGAAAGGCTGGGATAAAATGGACGTGGAGAGGATATTTCCACTAGAGGGAGAGTCTCGGACCAGAGATCATAGCTTCAGATTAAAAAGAAACGAGATGGAGGAATTTATTTCGTCAGAGGGGGGCAAATCTGCAGAATTCATTGCCACAGGAGGCTATGGAGGCAGTCAATGGACATTTTTAAGGCGGAAATTGATAGCTTCTTAATTAGTATGGGCATCATGGGATATGGGGAGAATGGGGTTGAGAGTGAAAAATAGATCAGCCATGATTGAATGGCGGCGTAGACATGGGCTGAATGGTCTAATTCTGCTCCTAGTAGAATGGTAGAGTTGTTACCTTACTGCACCAGATACCTGGGCTGGATCACGGCTAAGGGTGCTGTCTGTACGGAGTTTGTGCATTCTTCCTGTGACCGCGTAGGTTTTCTCCAGGCATTCCGGTTTGTAGCCTAATTGGCTTTGGTAAATTGTAAAATTGTCCCTAGCGTGTGGTTAATGTATGGGGCGATCGCTGGTTGGTATGAACACAGTGGGCCGAAGGGCCTGTTTTTGCAATGTATCTCTAAAGTGCCCTGCATTATTTTAATTCCACACATACAATGCACAGTCCTCTTGTGGCCCTAACCCTTTGTACTATCCCATTGTCAGGCCAGTCCATTAAACTCTGCCACTGTCACATTACTATGTACACTTTTCCTCCTCATACTGATCCATGCCAATTCTTGCATTATCCCCTATCATATTTTAAACTATCCAGCACATCAACCCCTTTGCATATCCCAGATTCAGAGGTCTCCTCCAATTCCACAACAGGCCCTTGCACCATCCATTTATCACACCAACCACTTGCACTATCTGATGTACTTGCATTATCTTTCTGACACACAAGTCCATACTCTTCATGCTGCACGTCTCACTGTTAGACCTGCTCCTTGTAGTATCTTACTGTCATATGTTCTTACATGATCATGTTGCCATACCAGTATACAGCACTGTTTCCACTGTAGACCAGCTCTCACACAACCCTTCCATCATATCAGTCATTGCATCCTTCCAATATCACAATGGTCGCTTGTACTATCAAGCTGGTGCACACTAGCTACTTGCACTATCATGCTGCATAAGTCAATTGCATGATCTCATATTGGTCTATATATATTGTCACATTAGCAATTTGCAACCTCACACTCCTTGTATTATGCCCTTTATTGGCTCACCATTATGTTATTCCCTTCCACAATCCCTCTGCCACCCCAGGCCCTTCCAATTTTCGGTTCGGATAAACAAGCCCTCATATTCTCACAAACCTCCTCCTCAACCATTGCCACAACAATCAGTCACACTATTCTGAAATTACACGAGTCCTGATAGGACCTTGTTGTCATATCATCTTTGGGGTTCTCCTGCAGTTACACCAGCCCTCGCACCACCTTGGTATCACAGCAGCCTCTGATAATGAACCACTCTCACGCCAGCTCTTGTTCCAACAGGCTGTCACATCGACCTCTCTCGTTAACTTGCCGCCACTCCAACTCTTGCACAAACCTACTCAAAAGTTCTACAAAAATGTTTCCTTTATCCCTCGTCCACGCCTGACCTTTCACTTCCCCAATGGCATGCCAGATCTTGCAATTCCCCATTTACTGTTAGACGCTTGTTGCCCCAGCCCCACCTCTATTTTTCAGCTTTCCCCCCCATTATACCATTAGTTTGATGGGTGCTTAACCGCCTGCCCATCTCCCTCCCCAGATGCTGCCTGACCCGCTTTATGTTTTAAAGAGGTTTTATGTTTAGGAAGGAACTGCAGGTACTGGTTTTCACCAACGATGGACACAAAATGCTGGAGTAACTCCGCGGGACAGGCAAAGGCAGCATCTCTGGAGAGAAGGAATGTGTGACGTTTCGGGTCGAGACCCTTCTTCTGACCTTGCACTTGTTCCTTACACTTCCCTAAAGTCACGGGAGGGCTCCGCACTGCCCTCTTGTCGCTGCAGCCCATTAAATATTAGTTTACACCGTATTTCGACCCTCCCGTGGTTAGAACAACTCCCCCCCCCTCCTCTCCCCTCCCTCCTATCACTCCAACTGCATGCAATACCACCGACACGTCTCCCTGCACGATGAGATTTGTTTCAGCCCGTTACTGCTGGCACCACTACCCGAGCGGAGTCCCTCCACGGTCAGCCCGTCCCTTGGCTGCAGTTACCTGGGATCTGCACGTACAGCGAGGTGAATGCACACAGGTAGGCGGCGGCGATGCCACAGAGGAAGGCGACACGCGGCAGCCTGACCGTCGCCATTGATGCCGAGGGCCGAGCCCGCTCCTGCACAGGACGGGGCGGGGCAGAGGACCGCAACACCGTAAGCACAACCCTCTCCGCACGGTGAACACTCCGCTGCAAGGTTACACCTCTCTGTACAAACACCAATGATGCTTAATAAAGAACAACACCAGGAAGCAACTTTACTGCCTTTTTAACTAATTCTCTGGGGGGGTTTCTCCCCCTCTCCCCACATTGAGCTGCCCCGAAGCCTTAGTCCCGCCCCTACCCACGGAATCTACCACCAGAGCGCCGGGGTGGGGGAGGCGTATTCCGACAGATTTTTGATTGCTGGTCTCCCTGACATGAATCATTTCCCCATCCAAATATTCTCCATACTGACAAGTTGTCCACTGTACAAGTTTTCATTTCCTGGCGAATAATGTCCACCCGCTCCTTATTTCATTTGGCGGTTGGGTCTGGGCGCGCGCATGCGCTTTCTGGAGATAGTTGCGCGGGAAAGACAAAAACATGGCAATGGGCGCGAACCGGAGACACTAACGGCCCCGGCGCGGAAACGGCAACGGAGCCGGTGCGGCTGGGACAGGGGACCGTCTTCTGCGGTGCGTGTGCATCTGGGGTCATATTTTCCGCCCCCCCCTCTGTCCTGTATATACTTGTTTACAATTTACTATTGTTCCTACTTCCTTGGGTCTGAAATTCTATTCCTCTTTACGTTTGTTTAAATGAACATCTAACTTTTACTATGTATCTGTCTCGATCTGACTCCTTCCGTGTTTTCGATTTTCTTTGAGTCTTTTATTCTATCTGTGTGCATTTCTGCCTTGTGGTCCGCTGTCTGCATCCATTTGTTTGGCTGGCTCTATTCCCTTTTCATGCCCTTTTATTTCAAGTTTGTTTACTTGATTGTTAAAAAAGGAACTGCAGATGCTGGAAATTCAAAGAGACACAAAATGCTGGAGAAACTCGGCGGGTGCAGCAGCATCTATGGAGCGAAGGAGATAGGCAATGTTTCGGGCCGAAACCCTTCTTCAGACGGTCTGAAGAAGGGTTTCGGCCTGAAACGTTGCCCATCTCCTTCGCTCCATAGATGCTGCTGCACCCACAGAGTTTCTCCAGCTTTTTTGTGTCTCTTTGTTTACGTGATTATTTGGCAACATATTGCCTTTAATTCTGTGGGTGATATCACCCTGAAAATATCAACTTTTAACCTATACAGCCTGACTATACACCTCCAGTTTAAATTCCATTTGGAATATTTTTGGAGGACCAGGAAACCAAGACGCCATCCTTTATTCTGTTGGTTGTTTTAAGTTTATAGCTTTTGCAATGAGTTTATTCACGTATTAAAATATTTATATACCATACTGTTTCTCATGGTTAATACGTACGTTTAGAATTCTGTTGGTGTACAATTTAAATATTGTTTATATTTGTTGACATGAATGCCAAGGATTTTCACATCTATATGCTCTTCATATTTTTGTCGGAAATATTTAACAATGTTACGATATTTGGAGATTTTAAAAGTCAAGTCTGCAATCCAGATAAAGCATAACAAGAAGTTTAATTTGACACCTAATTCACTTTCATATCTTCAGTATTAAAAAAGTTATGGCCATTTTCATACTCGGAAATTAGCACCTATTGCTTTTCCATTGACTTAAAAGCTATGATCGAGGACAGTCAAAAGCCCATAACTTTCTTAAAAATTAAGAGAACTGAAATAAATTTTCAGTTATTATAGATTGAAGCATTCTGAAACAAATATGAAACAATCTTACTTGGATGACCAGAAATTAAAGCATATAATTAGTTAGTTACCTAATTGTAACTAATTACAAAATTCAATTACTAGATCTAAACATCTATCCATTTCTTAAGAAAAGGTTAACATTTTTAAATAGCCTAAGTGTCCGAATAACATTCACACAAGAATTCACAATATAACATGATTTTTAAATCTCATTGTCATGAATTTATAGGCCAAATGGAAGGAATTTAATGTTTAATTCCCGTAAATTAAGGGGCTTTTAAATCATCTTGCAAGTGGGTTTTTGTGGAACGCGATCGACTGGAACGTTGCGGTTGCCGTGAATTTGAACCCCATATCGGCAGGAAAAACACTGCCGGTTCGTATGGGGCCAAAATCACGTTTTTGCCAAGGAAATTTTGATTAAAGGCATCCTAAGAAGCAAGTTTATATGTAAAATAAACGACTTGCCCCGTGTTTTGTCCCCTACGCGAGATCTGTCCCGTTGAGGGCTAGAAGTCGCTTTTTTATTTTACTCCAGCGATTAAATTGTCCTGCAATTTTTTTTTTATTTTAAACTTCCGAGAACGAAAGTCGGAACGATTTTTCTGCATCAGTAGGCTGAGGAAATCCATCTCGGACAGGCAGGAGAAAACGGCATTTCAATCCCCCCCCCCAAAGGCGCTAAAGTCGCGCACACGGCCAGTGGCAGAACTGCATCGCCGATGAAGGAAAGTTTTGTAACATTGCTAAAATATTAATTTCTTTTCAATAAACACTTTTCATCTAAACTCGTGTGAAAAATGTCAAATCTCTGCTGCAAATGTAAATCCACCCCTCCTGCTGATGTTGTCCCCTTTTGTTGGATTCACTTAATCACAAATGCTCTGACCTACAGATTATTTGTTTTAATTCCTCATCCATGGGATTTTGTGTTTGAGTGGAAGATGGAGGATGTTGAGTCACGATTTGCACATCTTCTTCAGCCAATTAGAGAACTCACAAAGAACTGGGAAATTGATGTGGCATCTCAACTGGAGGAGTATTTAGAAGAGGTGAATTCTTTACTGCTGAACGTTTATTATGCTTCAACAAGATATAGCAGCCATTTGTTAATCTCCAACACTGCACTTCCTTTTTTTCTATTTGTGTTTTTTAGTTAGCATAAAATTATTAACATTGCATTCCAAAACAATCTGGTGTTTAATTGATTACTTTCTGAGTGGAGATGAGCTAATTCTGCATGAGGGAAGACTTATTTGAATTACTGCATATGTGATTAATATATAAAGAGTTGAACATATCCATTAGACTACTGAAAAGAGAAAACTGCATTTGTGTCAACTTTACTTCAGACATCAATTTTGTGACTTGTAGTCACTCCTATGATATCGGAAATAAAGCAACTGCTGACAGAAAGCAAGCTCCTATATACAGCAGTACGGTAGAGGCCAGATAATCTGCTTCAAAATGGCAAAGCTGAAAAAAAATATTATCCCCAAACCCTCTGTATCAGCTGTGTCTCTTATTATATGGTGTTTAGTTACCCATTGTGAAAAGCTACAGTTCTGGCAAAGGTACTCCAAAGGTGCTGTTGGAATTTTGTGCGTACATTTCTGCACTGGGACTTGAGCTCAGAACCAAAATTGGCAAAGGGTGATACTGAGTGAGCCAGAGATGATACAGCTATTAAGAGCGAGGAACAAAAATATTGCACACAAGATTAAACTAATTGTCACCTTTTCAAGTAGCTGTAGGTAAAAGTATCAGGAATTTAAAAAGGCACTTCCGCAGAAAAATAATGAAGTCATAATTACAATTTTGTATCCTTTGTTGGGATTTGTGTGGTTGACAAAGCAAGGTCATAATTTTGTAGCAAATCTCAATTTGAATCGTGGTAATTTGATTTAATGCTCATCTCCATTTTTATCCAACCTGCATGGTTTTGCTGCATATGGCTCATGCCATATTAATACATTTATTTTCCATAAAATGGACAGCTAATGTCCTCCCATTCAGTGCGCTGTGGAGCAGGGCCTTTATGGATATCCTTCTTGCAAATTCCTGATTTTTGTTCATGTGAGCTGTATTATTTAAATTTCTGGCCAATATCATTATAATAATCCTTGTCTCTTTCTCCTGTTAGTTGGACCAAATCTGCATTTCCTTTGATGATGGAAAAACAACAATGAACTTTGCAGAGGCTGCAATGTTGATCCAGGGATCAGCATGTATTTACAGCAGGAAGGTGTGTTCAGCTGAATCATGTGCAGTCAAAGAGGCAGTGCTGGGGCTCGGAAGTGAGGGTTATTTCTTAATCGAAGAAATATACATGAAAATGAAGAAATCAGCTAACCTTCTTTGGAGCTTTAGATAATTATGCGTATGAATTAGGAGAGTGTGCAAAATACTTGGAGGATCTGGCAAGATGTGAGGGGTGGGATTGGTGATGAAGTGTCACTGATGTGCTGGTTTGGGCAGCTGAACTGCAGGATGGGTGCTTATTTATCACATTGTTTGACCTGATTGGTCTGAAGAAGGGTCTCGACCCAAAATGTCACCCATTCCTTCTCTCCAGAGATGCTGAGATAAGTTATTCAAGCATTTTGTGTCTACCTCTGCTCTGATAGAGGGATATTTGGGGTTTATTTTTTGTTTGTTCTTGGTCCAAGCCAACCTGGTGGGGAAATATGCTAAATGAAAGGGAAAACTCAAGTGTTAAGAGTGTTTTATTGTCAAATGTCCTAGATAGAACAATGAAATTCTTACTTGCTGCAGCACAACAGAACATGCAAACATAGTATGATATGATATTAGGTTATCCATTTTGGTGGCAAAAACGGGAAAGCAGAGTATTATCTAAATGGTGGCCGATTGGGAAAGGGGGAGATACAGCGAGACCTGGGTGTCATGGTACACCAGTCATTGAAGGTAGGCATGCAGGTGCAGCAGGCAGTAAAGAAAGCAAATGGTATGTTGGCTTTCATAGCAAGAGGATTTGAGTATAGGAGCAGGGAGGTTCTACTGCAGTTGTACAGGGTCTTGGTGAGACCACACCTGGAGTATTGCGTGCAGTTTTGGTCTCCAAATCTGAGGAAGGACATTATTGCCATAGAGGGAGTGCAGAGAAGGTTCACCAGACTGATTCCTGGGATGTCAGGACTGTCTTATGAAGAAGACTGGATAGACTTGGTTTATACTCTCTAGAATTTAGGAGATTGAGAGGGGATCTTATAGAAACTTACAAAATTCTTAAGGGGTTGGACAGGCTAGATGCAGGAAGATTGTTCCCGATGTTGGGGAAGTCCAGGACAAGGGGGCACAGCTTAAGAATAAGGGGGAAATCCTTTAGAACCGAGATGAGGAGAACTTTTTTTCACACAGAGAGTGGTGAATCTCTGGAACTCTCTGCCACAGAGGGTAGTTGAGGCCAGTTCATTGGCTATATTTAAGAGGGAGTTAGATGTGGCCCTTGTGGCCAAGGGGATCAGAGGGTATGGAGAGAAGGCAGGTACGGGATACTGAGTTGGATGATCAGCCATGATCATATTGAATGGCGGTGCAGGCTCGAAGGGCCGAATGGCCTACTCCTGCACCTAATTTCTATGTTTCTATGACAAACGAGAGAGAGAAAAGAAAAGCTCAGTGTGTGTATATACACGTACTCACAACATACCATACAGTTTTCAGGCTCCTGTACCTTCTTCCCCGGTGGCAGTGATGAAATGAGTGTGAGGCCAGGATGGTGTAGGTCTCTGATGATGTTTGCTGCCTTTTATCATCGACTGATAAATCCCTTCGACGGTGGGGAGGTCAGAGCCGGTGATGGACTGGGCAATGTTCACAACTTCTTGCAGTCTTTTCCGCTCCCAGACATTCAAGTTGCTGAACCAGACAATGATGCAACCAGTCAATATGCTCTCTACTGTGCACCTGTAGAAGTTCAAGAGAACTTCAAGACATACCAAATCTCTGTAATCTTCTCAGGAAGTAGAGGCACTGATGTGCTTTCCTTATAATTGCATCAGTGTGCTGGGTCCAGGAAAGACCTTCGTAAATATGCACGCCCAGGAATTTGCAGTTTTTGATTCTCCACCATCGTCCCATTGATATAAACAGGATTGTGGGTCCTCATCCTTCCTCTTCCAAAGTCCACAATCAGTTCTTTGGTTTTACTGATATTGAGAGTTAGGCTGGTGTGATGGCACCAGTTGGTCAATCGGTCGAACTCGCTTCTATGACTCATTGCCATCTGTAATTCGTCCCACAACGGAGGTGTCTTCTGCAAATTTGACGATGGAGTTCGCATTATGTGCGGTTATACAGTCATGAGTATAGAGTGAGTAGAGCAGGGGGCTGAGTGTGCAGCCTTGAGGTGCTCCCGTATTGATTGTTAATGAGGGTGAAGTATTTCTGTCAATTCGAACAGACTGGTCTGTGAATGAGGAAGTAGAGGATCCAATTGCAGAGGGATATGCAGAGACCCAGTTCCGTGAGCTTGGAGGGGATGATGGTATTGAACGCCGAGCTGTAGTCGATAAACAACAGCCTGACGTATGTGTTTTTATTGTCCAAGTGGTCCAGTGCGGAGAACCAGTGAGATTGCATCCTCCGTTGACCTGTTGTGGTAAGCGAACTGTAGTGGGCCGAGGTTCTTCTTGAGGCTGGAGTTGATATGCGCCATAACCAACCTCTCAAAGCACTTCATCACCATGGATGTTAATGCCACTTGGCGATAGTCATTGAGGCACGTCACCTTACTCTTCTTGGGCACCTGTATTATTGATGCCCTTTTAAAGCGGAAGTGCCTTTTGGCCTTTTTGATGGCCTTGTCAAGGTCGTATCTGGACTTCTTATAGACCTCTGCGTCACCAGACCTGAATGCCCGGGATCTGGTCTTCAGAAGAATGCGGATCTCCTGGTTCATCCAAGGCTTCTGGTTAGGAAACACTGAGAAGGTTTTTGTAGGAACACGGTCCTCCACACATTTCTTTATGAAGTCTGTAATGATTGTGGCTAATTCATTCAGGTCTGTTGCCGAGTCCTTGAACATTGCCCAGTCTACTGACTCCAAGCAGTCCTGTAGTTGTACCTCTGCATCCCCAGACCAGCTCTGTGCAGTCCTCACCTCCGGGGATGCATTCTTCAGTTGCTGCCTGTATGCAGGAAGAAGCAGCACCGCTGAATGGTCGAATTTCCCGACGTGTGGGCGAGGGATAGAGAAATGGGCATCCTTGATGGTCGTATAGCAGTGGTCAAGGGTGTTTTGTCCTCTGATGCTGCAGGCGACATGTTGGTGATAGTTTGGGAGCGATTGGCTTTGTTGAAGTTCCCGGCTATGGTGGTAAACGCATCGGGGTAAGCTGCCTGGTGCTTGTTGACCACGGCGTGCAGCTCCAATGCTAGACGGACGTCTGCCTGGGGTGGGATGTAGACCGCAGTCAGGATGATGGAGATGAATTCCTTTGGGAGGTAGAAGGGGCAGTACTTCACTGCCGGATGTTCCAGGTGCGGAGAGCAGGAGTTAGACAGAACTGCCACGTCTGAGCACCACGAACAGATGACCATGAGGCACACACCCTCTCCTCTCCCTTTCCCAGATGCCTGCATACGGTCCATATGATGGATGGAGAAACCTTGAGGCTGGGCAGCTGAGTCTGGGAAGCTGGGGGTGAGCCATGTGTTTGTGAAACAGAACACGGAGCATTCCCTCAGCTCCCTTTGGTAAAGCAGCCTCGACCTTAAATCTGCCAGTGATTGTACATTGGCTAGTAGGATGGTAGGGAGAGGGGGTCGAGACCCCTGCGCTTCAGTCTGACGTCCTGCCAGCCGGCCAAGTTTCCGGATGCCATGGAGGCCTCCCTGGTGTTTCCAGGTGTAGTACATACTGTTCCTGCAATCCTCCACGAGATCGGGGATGCCTCTGCGATCGGGAATTCCCTTCTCCTCCCTCCAAACTTCGATTTTTCCAGTATCTGCAGTTCTTTCTTAAACAATTTGTCTACTCCACTGCGAAATCTCCTCAAGGTATGTCTACTTTGAAGAAGTTCTCCTCCTCTCTCTGAACCCCCCCACCCCCACATCAGTCTGAAGAAGGGTCTCGACCCGAAACATCACCTATTCCTTCGCTCCATAGATGCTGCCTCACCCACTGAGTTTCTCCAGCATTTTTGTCTACCTGGAAATTCCCTTACAGTCGACAGCTTCATTGCTGCCGGTAGATCGCAATAGCGCTAATGCGTTTAAATGCATTAGCAGCTTGTCAGTTGCATCGCTGCTTTCTGCTGTTATACAGGTAAACTGAGAACTACTATATGTGATGATTTTCTGTTATGTTGCTGGCAAAACGTCGCCACAGACGGGTGCCTTTTTTTCTCTTCTTTCCTATCTTCAAAGGCAGAAAGTGGAAAATTATCTGATATCGGATGTGGAATTCTTTGCGTTGCTATCAATTGGCCTGTTTGAATTCACAATGTTGCATAGAATGTGAGCTTTTTTTTTCCTTCTTTCTCCACAGGTAGAATATCTGTATTCTTTGGTGTACCAAGCATTGGACCTCATCTCCAATAAAAAGTAAAGAATCCTTTTAATAACTAATCAAAGTTGTCCAGGGATTCATGTATGAAGGGAAGTTATAACAGCCTATAATATGGTATTATTCTGTTCTGGGTATTGGAGAATATGTTGTGGATTAATATCAACTTTATACAATATAACATATTACATTCAGCACCACAGCAACACAAACATTATCTGTACACAAACATTATCCGGACACAATTGCCATAACCAGGACTGCAGAGTCCTTGTTTTGTTTCTTATTTCATGAAAGCTAACCATTTAGCCTGTTGGCTCAGCAGGCTAAATTCCCCTACATAATCCTGTTGCCTATATCTTTTCCATGTCCATCAACTTCACCTCAATTCTCCTACCGAACATCTACACTAATTTACAATAGCCAATTCACCTTGCAACCATCGCATCTTTAGAATATGGGAGGAAACCAGAGAGGTAAAGGGAGAAAATACAAACTCGACACATATTGAGCGTTGATTGCTGGACCTGTGAAGCAGTAGCATTAGTGACAGTTACTGTGCAGCATTCCACTATAGAATTGTACAAATAATAATAGTTTGTACTGGAGCTTTAAAACCAATAGAGTATTATATTATAGAAATACTATATCAAATGATGTCTTAAAGAAGGATTACACATGGTAATGGATTGTAGTATTTTTGGACGATTGCATCCAGTAATACAAATGATGTCCTTATGAGAATGATATGCCTTGTACGATACAATAGAACTTTATTCATCCCAGGAGGGAAATTGATCTTCCAACAGTCATGAAACACAAAATACATGAAACATGAAATTAAAGTGACGAGTGGGGGGGCAGCATTTTACTGCAGACATTGAAGGAGTGGAGCCTTCTCAAATAGTACAGCCTGCTCTGTCCCTTGTACAGAACCTCAGCGTTCCTGGACCAGTCCAGTTTACTGTCCAGGTACACTTCAAAGTATTTGTACTTCCTGGTAAACTGCACATCCACACCATTGAGGGAGATGGGGGCATGGGTGTTCCTCTCCTCCTAAAGTCCAAACTCCTTAGTATTGTCGGCGTTGAGCTGCAGGTGATTCAACCCACATCACTCAACAAAATGGCCTTTGTCCTGAGACTCTTGCATGCATTAATATACTTATCAATGGTTGTGGAGGAATGTAAAATGGAGGCAATTCTGCTCTGATATTTTCTGTAAACATTGCTATTATGCTGACATTCTGGCAGTGGAATCTTACTTAAAACGTCGTTTTGCCTTTATCCTTTCAGGCGGAATCAAAAGGCAACATCTATTGGGGTGGATGGTGCAGATAACGACCTGTCCTTGGATAATCAGAAGGCCGAATGGGAAGTAAGCAATTTTAAATCAGGATGCACTGTTCACCGTTAAAATTTACTGCTTAAGAACGTCTGAATAAAAAATTATAAACAAATCCCTACACCTACATACTTTCACTTGGGAATGTTGAAGAGATGTGTTTGTTCTATTAAGAGATTTTCCATGGGATTGAAGTGACGATTCCCGTTCTGAACACTGGGAATACTATAATTATATAAGAAATGTATAAACTCAGCCTGAAATAGTGGGATTAAGTATTTTGTGGTTGGAATGTGCAATTAATGTTCTTGGGGATTTGGTTAAATCTGGGTGTGTAAATTTAACTGCTCTGCCGGACTGCTGGATTTCCCTGATGTGATGTGGTGCTACACTGGATATTAAAGTGCTGGGTATTTGTGATTTTATGTCATTAACTGCTGAAATCCTTCTTTTCCAGTTTTTGTCTCTTGATGACATAGAGTGTCCAACAAAAAACAGCATTAATTTGCAGAAGGATGCCTGTTCTACTGTACGTAAACCTGTTTAAATTATCTAATTTCTTAATGCAGTGATCATTCATCATTCCATCTGTGAACACCCTTGTTTTTCCCCAACCAGATTCCCCAGCCCAGCATACTCGCTTCACCCTTTAAAGATGTGAGTGTGGGCTCGAAGTCAGACCAGGCTCACTAAAGGAAGACTTTGGGCTTAGCACAGTTTAAATCACGAGTGTATGGGAATTATATATGAAATGGTATAGCGTATAGAGGGATCTGCAGCAGGAATAACAAGTTGCCTCTGCTTGGGAGATGGAATGGTGGATTATGCCTCTGTAATTGAAGAGAAACAGAACATTGATTTATAAAGCACCTACTGGGGAGCAATGCAGGTCATCATATTACACTGGGTTTCTATCTGAGATGGTGGGGGGGGGGGGGGGGGGGGGGGGGGGGTGTTAAAACACATGTAAAGCAAGAGTGCTTTTGCATGGGCTGTCATGGGCGACCTTATGACAGGACACCTATTATAAAACAAGTAATGTAAAAGAAAATGAATAGGCTGACCTAAGAAACACTTGTCAACCAAAAAATGCATTTTAATAGTCTGGTGTTTATATAGGAATACCCATAGTAAAATAATTTCACTGTAAATAGTAACATTTGTACAGGGTCTTACAATTTTTCATGCATCAATGTTTAGAAAGAATTTCACAGCAGTTGGTGAGCTGCTGCACCCGAGCTTTGGCTCTGACTGCCCTTTGCTTTCTTGTCTGGGCACTGCAGGTTGTGAACATTATTCCACTAACGCCAATGGCACTGATACCATCAGAAGAATTGGAAAAAAAGAACAATCCGCTGCTTAGGTATGAGGTGTATTGTCACAGACATATTTGCACTGTCCATCCTTTTAGTTTATCTTTCCCCTTTTTGCAAGTTCACCCATTCTTTGAAACTTTGGTCATTCCCTCCTTCGTTTGTTTGCTTCCTTTCTTCTCTTGCTCCCTTCTCTCCCAACTAAGAGATTTCTGACAGTTTTTATTGATTCATCACCCAGGTAATTTGTTCCTTTATTGTAAATTGGCTGTTGAAGAAGAGGAGCCAAGTTTGTTCTGTGCAGATATGCTTACAAGACCATTCTATGTGTAGGGCATTGCTCAGGAGTTTCATTTCACAACTAATTCCTACTGTAAATGGTGAAATATTTTGTATTGGGTCCCTGGTTGAAATTAACGTAATTTACCAGCGTTTATATGATGAATATGGAGTTTCCTAAATTCAGAAAATTTTTGCATTGAAATATTCAGAAGAGGTGTTTTATCAGGGAGCTCAGAATTACATCCATGGAAAATAGTGCCACCTGCTGACTGATACTTAGCTGGATGGATTAGATGTTAAATGTTATCTCCTAACACAATCTCAGCCCAGGTTTTCAGCAAGTCCACAAGAAGGAGCAAGGACAAATCTCCCAGTTGGTGAACTATGTTGGGTGAGGTGAGGATTAGGCCTTAGCTTGAGAGTTGTATTAGGTTATCACACTTGTCACTGTCTCACCATGTCAGACTTGTTGAATTGGGCTCCAGCAGAGAATGCAGCAAGGGAATTGAAGATGGTGAGAAGGAATTAAAACATGTTTGAACTTTAGTACCTAAAACTTCTGGTATTTCTTTCTAACTATAGCCGACGAGGAGAAATCTTGGGCAGCCGCAAGGATTTCCGAATGAACACTTGCACTCCTCATGCCAGTGGTGCTTTTATGTTGGAGTTGAACAACGCATCACCAATGAACTATTTGAATAGGCAAGAGAACATTGCAGAGCACAATAAGAATGGTAATTAAATGTATGCCTGAAAGTTGTCAATGCATTATGTTGCATTTTCTCCGGTCACTGTTTTTCAATCCTATGTACCTCCCATCTTTATTACAGTCTGAGTAACAATTTCTATTTCCCAAATTTGTGATTCCCCCCCCCCCCCCCCCCCCCCCCCCCCCCCCCCCCCCCCCCCCCCCCCCCCCCCCCCCCCCCCCCCCCCCCCCCCCCCCCCCCCCCCCCCCCCCCCCCCCCTCTCTTTTGTGTCTCTGGTATTAATTGTTCTCAGAAACTTTCTGAACACAAGTTATTTCATTTTCAATAGCTGATTGCCTATTATGTGAAATGATTTGCTAAAGGAAGTGTCTAAATCTTAGACCATTGCATTTTCAAAAGGAAAAGTGGATGAATGTTTGAAGCAGGAGAAAATACAAAGCTAAATGAAGTGGATTACAGCAGTGAATCTTTAGTTTGTTTGAAATAAAGCACTTTGGATATTTGTTTAGGAGTTTTGTTGGGCAAGGAGGATAGTGGAATAGCGAGATTTGTTTTGGATTGATATGGCAAAGATCCAAAAAAGAGACTGGATCTCTTGACGTCAACATGTCCACAATTCCATGGTAATTAAAAAAAAAATTCATTTGGATCAAAGTTCCATGAAAACCAGCTGATTTCCTCACTACTAAAGTTCCTTACATCCGGAGCAATCTGTCCTTCCTCTACAAAGGCAACATTTCCTTCCTGCAGTGGGACCCTGACCTATACATTTGAGATCAAATCTAGCATCAATAAAAGACTGCACAAAATTGCAGGGAGTTGAGGATGCAGCCCATTCCATAACACAAGCAAATGCATCCCCCACCGCTCCCTATTGACTCCATGTACACTTCACGCAATTGTTGGAGAGTAGCACAAATATAATCAAGGACAATTTGCACACTGGTCAGTCCCTCATCTCTCGTCTGTCGGGCAGAAGGTCCAAAAGCTTGAAACAATGTACCACCAGATTAAGAAAGGGCTTCTTCATCACTGTTATTAGATTACAGACTGAGCCTCTTATAAGGGTGTATGGGCGTAAGCCCCAACTGATGAAAGGAAGCAAACCATACACCTTGTTTGCCACTCTATTTGTCTTACCACTTTCAGAGGGCTAGTGACTTGGACCTCGATCCTTTTATGCATTGGTGCTGTCTTGCCATGAACTGAAAATGTGCTTCATTCAACCTCCCAAAATGCAACACCACAGATTACTTGGATTAAACTACACCTGCCATTTATCCGCCCATATATGTAACTGATCTAATTCCTACTGTACGCCTGGACAGCCTTCCTCACTGCCCACTAACCAACCCATTTACATCCATGGTCATTTATATATGTACTTTGTCTTCTGTAGATAAACCAGTTCTGAATCAAAACTACCCTACAATTTAACCTTCTGGATTGGCCTAATATGAGGGACGTTATCAAATGCCTTACTAAAATACATGAAGACAACATCCACTATTCTAACCCCATCAATTGCCTTTGTCACCTTTTTAAAAAACTAAAAAAAAACTCAGACTAGTTAAGACTTGATCTGCCTAGGCAAAGTCAAGCTGGCTCTCACTAATTTCCTTCCATTTCCTTCCAAAAGCAGGTAAATCCTATAATGAAGAATCCTCTCCAGTTGCTTTCCTGCCACTGATGTGAGGCTCACTTGCCTGTTTTTCCCCCTGGATTATCTCTGCTTCCCTTAAGCAAAGGAACAACACAGGCAACTTTCAAGTCCTCTTTGACCTCCCTTGTGGGCTAGACCTTTGTCAAGTCCCCTGTAATCTCTCCTCATGCCTCTCAGTAACCTGGATAGATTCCATCAGGGATTCCCCCTTCTTGATCTCAAACTGCCCTAGTGGATTAATATTATCCACACTGATCTTGCTTTCAGCATTTTTGTCCTTCATGAATACAGATGCAAAGAACTTTAGTATCTTGCCTAAATCCTCTGACTCCAACTATAAATGTCCTCCTTTATCTTTGAGAAGACTTACCTTCTCACCAGTCACCCTTTTTTAATTTGTGTAGCCTTGGAATTCTCTTTAAACGGACTTAGAATTTTCTTTATTCTGTGACATTTCATGGTCCCTTTTGACGCTCCTAATTTCCTGCTTTTTTAAAATATTCCTCAAAGGCCCTTGTGTATGTTACGTTTTCTTTTTGACTAAATTTACAACCTCTCTGGTCATCCAACGTTTCCTTACTTACTATACTTATCCCTCCTTAATGGAACATGCTGGTCCTGAACCCTGATCTGGTAGCGTTTAGACCACTCTCACACGTTAGGTGTGGATTTGCCCAATAACATCTGCTGTCATTTTACTCTCCCTAGCGCCAGCTTAATAATGTAATCTGCTTTACCCTAATTTAGTACCTTATCCCCAAGGAGCAACTTCTTCCCAACAACCATCAGGCTATTGAACACTATGAATGGCAACTAAACTGAACTACAAACTGCCTTGATTGCACTTGGGATGTAGGCCACTTTTTGCCTTTGCTTTATATTGTTTGTTTTTATATTTTGAACTCATTTTTTGTTTATTATGGTGCCTACTGTTTACATATCTGTTGTGCTGCTGCAAATAAGAATAATTTGTTCTGTGTCGGGACATAGAGACATAAAGCACTCTTGTTTCGTAAGGACCAGACTTATCCTTATTTATAAACTATCTTAAAATTTGTGGAATCTCAAATTAGTTAAACATGGGATATATTTCCTTAAAGTACATCTGTCTGTCATGATATGACATTCTGTGAATTGTTTTTAAATGGTATTGAAATAAAACCTCTTTTAATTGTATTCTGGAAAACTTTGCTGTCCTGCACCATCAACTTTGGAGTTACTAATGACCAGTTCTTGCTGGATTCTTATTTCTTATTTACACCCTGCCTTTGGCAACATCTCTGAAACGTTAGGTCGGATTCCATGTGTACTCTGACGCATATTCTGCTATCATCTCTGTTTACCCTTCTACGTGGGTCTCTGAATTGACAGCAGGGGTTGAGCCAAACTATTTCCCTCTAATTATTAAAAAAAAAAAAAAAAAAAAAAGACCTAAGCTATTGTTTCTTATTCCCATACAAATTCTTCCTGTTTGAGTGTGGGAGATCTTTCCCACCCTTGATGTGGTGACTTCAAAATTACCGTCTCATCATATGTTCCATGTAAACTTGTGCTGCTCCAGAACACTTTCTATAACCTAATTCCCAATCACCCAGTGTCTCTGTTATTGCTCTGTTGCACTGCCTTGTTTTGATATATTTGTCCTTGTTTACAAATCTTCTGTCCTTGTTTACAAATAGCCGTGCTCTTCCTATGCCACTTTTCAGCCCTACAACTAAGATTCTAACCCTTCTAATTCCTATAATTATATTGCTCTTCCATTGACAATGTGTCTTTAGATTTTAAGGCTATAAGTTCTGGAATTTCCTTTCTCAACTAATCTGATTCTTTATCTTCATCTCACCTTTTGCAATATTCTTAAACATCTTGTTGGTATCTTCCTCTCAATTAATGTTGTATATCAATTGTAAACTGGTTTGGGCAGTTTTGCCCTGCTAAATAAAAGTAGGTTGAAGTATGTAAAAACCATGAATGTTGAGGCAATTTATCGGAATGGTGCCTGGAATGAAGAGCATGAGTAATGGAGGGGGATTGGTAAAGCTGGTGTACTCTTGAACCAGTGAAGATTATGTGGAAATCTAATAAGTAACTGCGACCACTGATAGGAAAATAACAAGAAAATGTGGATTTGAAGTAATTGGCAAAAAGACCAGAGCTGGTTTAGTTGTTCGGGACTAAAAGCCAGTACAGCTACAATAAACATGTCTTCCTGTGCTGTATGCTTTTTATTTGAAATTGGAAACTTAAAAGGAGGACAGATGTCTTGTGAGATTGATGCTAGCACTTGCTGAGAGCGCAGACGGCTGTGTGAATTGTGTGGTGTGAGCACAGGCAGAAGCACAGTTGGATTCTGCTCATTAGTTTATACCATTCCTTGTTTTCAGGCCTGCAGGATGTTGCACAAGACATGGTGATAGAGAATAGCGACTGTGGCGCTCCTGTTCCTGTACTGCACTTTTCAGATGCGGGTAAGCATTTTGGTCTTGAAAATTTGGTGCAACTGCTCATTAGCTTAAAGAGAAGGGTCTGGGGAATTAGAAGAGCAACAATTTCAGTGCAAGTGTTGTTCCTGCTTTGCCTGTGTTTTTTTTTTTTTAATTTATTCAACCCTAGGATAAAGGCATTACTGATAAAATTAGAATTTAATGTCTATGTGTAATGGTCCTTGAAATTAGGAACTCAAATTAAGAGACAATTGCATTGCTGAGGGTGTGGAAGCAAATGTAGGCCAGGTAGTGTAACACTGCATATTTCCTTCCCTGTAGAGCCCTCTAGGGTGTAGAATTACTACTCCCTGGGTGAAGAATTTTATCCTCTCAATCTTCAATAACCAACCACTTAATTTGAAACTATCTCTGATTCTAGATCCTGTCATGGGAAACATGCCTCGTATTGACCCTATAAAACCTGTGACATACATGATTTTCTTTTGAACTTGGGTAAATGCCTAATTTGTTTAAACTCTGCTCCCCCCCCAACCCCCATCCCAGGAACCCCATACTTTGGTTCTCATTAGTATACACTGGTTAAAGATCTTTACTGTTGTTTATTAACATGCAGTTAACATAAAACAAAATGCTTGGTATAGGAAGCACAACAGTTAATAGCAGAAAACTGCCTATGTATCTGATTTTCAAGTGCCATCTCTCCCCAACTCAATTTGACAGTTGAATGCTTTGTTCTTCTGAGATGCTAATTATAAGTAGTCTCCATTGGAGTCCACATTGAGACATGAACGATCACTCTGGTTGAGAGGTAAGAGTAGGATTTCCCAGGGTGCAGTTGTAGGCTTTTTAAAATTGCTGCGTAAATGCAAGTTATCAATACCTACAAATTAACCTCTCACTGGAAACCAAATGGATCCTAATGATCCATGAAGGTCTATATTTTTATATCCAACTTTTCCTATTTCCTGAAGGTGTTCATCGAGTCTGGTTTATGGGAATTGATAGCATCCAAAGACTTACCAAGCACCATTTTTGAGTGTTGGATACCATTTGCTTGAGAATTGTACAATCCAAAACTTGCATTGATACGAGTACTACAACACGAGTCACTTGCAGGGAGAGGAGCAGGATCCCAAATTTGATTGGAAATTGCTGTGGCAGTCTAATTATTACCAGCTTTCCCTGTACTAACTGGAAATCCTAGGTGGCCACTTGCGCTCAGTGCCTGAGTGCCACTGAGCGCAAGTGGCCACTTAGGATTTCCAGTCCCCGTACTTTGCTGAGAGTTCCTGTGGCTTGATTCAGCGTACATGAACATATGGTAAACTGACAAGTGGCAGGCCAACCAAGATGAAGCTATCCCTACTTCTGTAGAGTCTTGGTTTTGGAATAATTACAATCTCTGATCACTGCCACACCAACCCTTTCATTTGCCATTAAGTTGCTGTACCTAACAGCTTTTTCAAATTTTCTGGACTGAACCCAATTGTTGAATCCTCTTACCTCGGGTCCCACAGGAAGTGATGATGGTGGTGATGTTGATGATTGCTTTCTTCCACCGTTGCCAGAGCAAAACATGGATCAGGAACATGTGGCACATCTGAAGGTAGGAGCTGTAGTGGGGGAAGATGATTTGGGCCAGGTTATTGTTGGGGGCTGAGCTATGAGGACATGTACAGTGAGCTAATTATTGCTCTCTTGGGGTGTGATTGCTCTCAATGTAAGTTTAAAGTTAACACTTCATGTCCCTGCAGGGTGTACCTGAAGCACGCAGGTACATGCTCCGTGAGAAACAGGTGATGGAGATCGACCCAACAAACAGGAAGGTAATGCTAACACAATCCTGGAAATAATATTCCATGAGCAAAAGGCAAGGTGCTGGGTGAGCTCAGAGCTTCAATGTTTCAATCGTGCTTTCATTGTCACATGTGAAAGGCAAATAAACAGTGACATTATTTTCTTAAACAATCCAAAGTATTGTCATACCCAAGCATATTCCCCAATTAGCAAATTCTATAGAAATAGTGTACTGATATGCAAGAGGCACCATTTTATAAGTCCAGTCCATGCTCCATATAATACGAGTGGTGCGTGTTCCAGGCAAGCCGCAGGCTGCTGCGGGCCTCCATCCGTCACCTGTCGTTGAACGTGTGGGTAACCCAGTGAACCGATGTCCCTCTCCTCACTCGTCCACCTTTGTTCCCCGGGGGTGCATCTCGCAGTTGACTTTGAAGGCGCAATAGGTCAGATTCTGGTTCCCTTTCTTCTACCGGCCTTTCTCCTTCCCGGTCGCATCCGTCTTCACCCGCTCCATCCTCCCAGCCTCTGGTCTTCAGGGGACAAACAGGGCTCAGCAGGCTCCTTTCAGGCTGCGTTCGGCCGTGGGGCACTGGTGTGATGGTCATCTGCCCACTCCCCAGTAGGCCATGGCCCGCCGGGTCTCGTGTTCGGCTGCAAGGGTTCGGCTCGGCGGCAGAGGTGAGGCAACATCTATGATGAGAAATGTACAGGTGACATTTTGGCTTGAGACTCTTCTTCAGACTTAGTAGGTTGGAGATAATGCTGGAAAAGAGAGGGGTTGGAGTAGGCCAAATTCTGGCAATGGGTTGGTGAATACAGGTAAGGGGTGATTGGAAGATGGGTCAGATAGTGGCAACGGTGAAATTGATTCATAAAGGTGTCACTTAAGGAATGAAGAGAAGTGTCGCGTCAGAGGGAGGGATATGGGTTGAAAGGGAAGGAAGGAAAATCTAAGATGGAGAATAAAAAGTGAAAGGGGGGGCATGGAAGGAGGAGATGGCAAAAGGAACAGAAATGGGTATATACATTGGATGTATATAGGTGATTGGCACTGATATCTCTTGTATGTTGCCATGGATTTGTACTGCAGAACTAACTTTAAAAAAATATAAAAACATTTAATCAGAATTATTGGGCATGCTCATGTACCTTTTGATAAGGTGATATATACCATTTCTTAAATGTTGCTGTTGATGGATTCTGGGTGTTCTTAATGGTGCTAGAACAAATTCCAAGACCTTAACTAAACAAATGGGAAGCATCCGTGATACAACTCGGGATGATGGTGGCAAGGAGGGGAATCTTAAAGATGTTCCCATGCATCTGCTGTTCTTCTGAATGAACCTGTCAGCTTGTGTTACAGGATTGCTATGACACTCACATCTATTCAATAAAGGCGTACTGTTGCAGTACAACTTGTTCAATCACTTTTTATTTGTTCAGCAGGAAGTGCTTGATCCCTGGAGGAGCTTGGACCCTTTTGAAGCAACACAGGACAAGCCGTTCAAGAAAGGTACCCTATTTACCTTGTTCAGTTTCTGCGTATTGCATTGTTTCAGGAACTCGGCCTGGCAAGTAGAGCATCTGGCAAACAGAAATATTTATTCTATTTTGATAATTATCGATTCCTTTTCAATAATCTAACTGGGGGAGCCTGGTATCAGCAGTATAATTGTGCAGGATACTTATTGTGAATTTCCCGTGCTAATATGGCCCAACACCAAGTCTCAACTAGTTGACTACTACAAGGAACTATTTAAAATTTTCATTTTACAGTTTCTGACAAGGCCAGCATTTATTACCCTTGCCCAATTGCCTTTTGAGAAGCTACTGGTGAACGACTGCTTATTATTTATCTGCTCTTCTATTCAAAGTATTCCCATTGTGCTGTTGGGTTTAGACCATTGGCAGTGAGTCTGAATGCCTCATGGAAAGGAACCGGTAGATGCTGTTCTTCCCATGAGCCTGCGAGCCCTGTTGCTGCGTGTTGGTAGAAGTTATGGGTTTGGAAGGTGTCTGAGAGGCCTGGGTGAGGAACTGAAATGCAGTTTTTAGATGGTATAAACTGCATCCGTTATGCTTGGATATGAATGTTTGGGATATTTGATGAGTTCTGTTCTCAGGATGCTGATGGGTAACTTTTTGTCTTTTTTTAGGAAGGCATTTTTTCATTCCATCATGTATCAATGTCATAGGAAGCAAACGGAAACGGAAAAACTTCGGAAAATTGAAAGAGTTTGGGAAATGGTTTTGTGCAACATGTGAGTACTCATTGACTGGGTTATCCCATTGAAAACTGTAACTGACATTGGGCTGTTGTTCCTATAGTCTACAACTGAGCAAGGTTATTTTACGTGTGAATCGGTTATTATGAATATCTTCTGTTACAACAAAGTTATCCATAGTATAAAACAAAGTATGTTTTGAAATGGCATGCTTAGTTTAGTTTAGCGATATTGCATGGAAACGGGTCCTTTGGTTTACTGATTTCACACTGACCATTGATCCACAATAGTTCGATGTTATCCTACTTTTGCATCCACCCCCTATACACTAACGGCAATTTTACAGAGGCCAATTAGCCCACAAAACCACCCGATTTGGGAAGACAGCGGAAGTACAGGGAGAATTTGCAAACTCCATGCAGATATAACCTGAGGTGGGCAACACAGTGGCACAATGGTAGAGCTGCTGCCTTACAGCTCCAGAGACCCAGGTTTGATCCTGACTATGGGTGCTGCACATACAAAGCTTGTACTTTCTTCCTGTGACTGCGTGGGTTTTCTCTGGGTGCTCCGGTTTCCTCCTACTCAAAAGACGTACAGTTTCCGCACTGTATCTCTAAAAGTCTAAAATCAGGATTGAATGCAGGTCCCTGGCACTGCGAGGCAGTAGCTGTACTGACTGCACCGCAGTGCCATCGTGTTTCCATTAGTGTATTCTGTACAGTGACATTCATTACTGTTAAAATTAATAACCATATAACCATATAAAATTGATTTCTCTCTATTTCTCTTTTTACAGTGCTTCAATATGTTTATCTGTCAATACTATGGTTTTCTTATTTTGTTTTTAATTTCTCAGATTATGGTGGTCAGAGTGATGTGAAGAGCAAAAGGAAAGGACCAATGTTCGCAGGTGGGAAGCAGTCCCGATAAAGTGGGACCGAACTTCGTTCTTATCTAGTGATTCATTGAGGAGATCATGTCCGACTTTATTGAATGTAACAATTGGAGTGAGTAGGCTATGAGGAATATCACCCAAATCCTGACAGAATCTAATTCCTTTGCTGAGGACTATTGCCTGCCATGGGTTGCCCATTTCCCATAGCTTTCATTCCCTATTTGGTCTGAGTAGTTCTCTGGCCACATGGCATATTTGTTGTGGAGGTTGAGGAAAGCCAGTGGCACAGAAGAGTTCGATGTTGGCACTTTAAAGAGAAATCAAGTACGTTTTCTAGTGATGTTTCTGTGGACTGCAGTACAGGCACCCCCAGTACAGGCACCCCCACATTAGAGAGTTGTGTTTGTTTAAAAAAACTGTTCGTATTGAGATTCATTCTGTTACACAAAGCTGTTGTGTAAGATTTTCTCGATATTTGCAAAGATTGTTCAGACATGGAATGGAAGTGTAGATGGGTTAGGAAGTTAAATAGCAGTTGAAATTAGTCACTAATTTTATGGAATACAAGACCGTCGGGTCCCATCAATGCGAGGGGAGGGGGCGGCGGCCTGCGGTGTCTCTCTCTCACACACACACACACACACACACACACCAATTGATAGTATATCAATATTATTAATTCACTCCTTTTACCCCATGCCCCGCCCTATCCACACGCATAGCCCCCCAACACGCAGGCACGGCTAGAGAGGGAGGGTGACACAGAGAGAGGCACAGAGGGGGCGTGAGGCACAGAGGGGGGTGGCCCTGACACTGCAAGCGGGCGGACGGCCAAAAACAGTGGAGGGCCAGCCAACAGTGTCTTCCCCGAGGGGAAGCCCACCCACCTGCGTGACAGATGATCGGACGGCGGTGACAGAGAGGAGGTCGGCCAGGTGGGATCGGGATCACCAGCAAGGAAAAGGCGTCATGATTCCCCGAGCCCAGCAGCGGCACGGCGATAACGACCGCCGCCATGTTCTATAACTTCAAAGAGCCCAGCAGAGCACGCAGCACGACTTGAGCAGTAGTTTAAAAACGCTAAGTGACAAATTTAAAGAAGTGAAAGTTAAGAAGCCAAAAAGTACAGAAGACAAAACAGGGGTGATGTCACTTGCAGTGGCAGGCAGTCAGATCCATTGTGACTTCATCAGCGAGACCATTTTGTTTATTTTCTAAGTTATTTGACATTTTTGGCCATTGTCATAAATAACTCGAGAAATAAGGCATGAAAATTTCAGATAAGGCGATTTTTGACATCACGGCGCAAATCTCTATCGGAATATGTAAAAATTTCACCATTAGCGCATCGTGTTTTAGAGGAGATGTGAAATGCACAAGAACATCGTACAATACACACACATCCAAGATCAGAGTTTTATAAGTATAAAGATGTTTCTTCGAGGGCTAACCTATGGGATGGATTAGACACACTGTCTGAGCGATTAAAATAGAAATGTGGAAATAGAGGTGTGTATTTGATGGGAGAAAGCTTAGAAATACATTATATGATTTAATGGTGGTTTATAAGGGTCAAGTGGTCATTGTTTTTTTTTTAAAGAGAATATGATGATATAATTGGAGAAGACCACAACTACATCAGCTAAAATAGAGCTAAAATAAAAGGCACCGTTGCCTTTTTCCTTTGAGAAGAAGGGTTTAGGCCTGAAACGTTGCCTTTTTCCTTCACTCCATAGATGCTGCTGCACCCACTGAGTATCTCCAGCTTTTTCGTGTACCTTCGATTTTCCAGCATCTGCAGTTCCTTCTTAAACAGATAAAGGGCCTGTTTGCTTTGCACGTTTCTATGTACGGAGCAGGCTTGGCAAAGTAGGGATCAATTTGTATTAAGAGTAGAAGTTTGAGTAAGTAATAAACATTTTATTAAAATGTTTGTGTTGCAGATATGGAAGTTCTGTACTGGAAACACATGAAGGAAAGACTTGGTGCACAAAGGAAGTATCAGCAGAGGATGGTGAGTGAGTGCAAGTTATATCAGCAGAGAATAATCACTAGATGCTGTCAAATTCAGCAATATTTATTATTCTGGTTCCTCGTCTGGATCGGGGTGGTGGAGGATCATTTAACCAGAAACCTTGCGATAATTCTCCGTCTCTGCTGTATAATCTGTTCACAGCTGTAATTGGAGGTACGACAATCTCTTTTGGTAATCCTTCCAGATATGGGCACATGGTTCAATTCAGACTCAAAAGCGGGATGTGTGATTTGGCTTATCAACAAAATTGCACATTTGCATATAATGGCTGTTGTCTCGAGGAGGTGATGCGGATATATGATCAGATATGGCTTGGTTGGGGAGAAGGTAAATAAGACATGGCAGAGAGAAATGGTGATAGGATTAACAAAATAATCTTTTTGAATGATGCAGCAAGCAACGATGGGATGAATGACTTTTTTTCTGAGAAGGGAGGGGCAAGTCTTAAAGTGAGGCAGAGACCATCGTGAAAGTAGGTAAATGTTTTGGGGGAAGAGTGTGTTTCAAGGTGGGGGGGGGGGGGCGCAAGGGAAATACTTGGCCCGCTCTATCCTTGATGTTGGATGCATTATTAGGAGGGTGTCAGAGTTGTGCATGGTTCAAGGTGTCGCATGTGGCTCGGGGCCTTTCGTGTGCATGGACTGATCTTTCACAGGCAGGTGAAATTTGTTCCATGTTCAGAGATCTATGAATTAATTTTCTGGAATTGTGTCGACCATTAGATGGATGAAATGACGAGTAAGTTCTGTTCGGTTTATGGGTTGCTAATGAGTAATTTAGGTGGTTTGTATGCGGGGGAGTCTGAGACGGAATTGGAAAATATAGATTCTGATTCTATGGTCCCTAATGCATTTGCAGATGCATTCCGGTTTGTGTCAGTGCTCCTGCTGTTGGTGTTTATCATTATGTTAATGAAGTCTTTCCTCTGCAGATTGCTCTACGTGGGCGGGTAATAGAAGAGTTAGAAATTGAAGCAGGGGATGTGGAAGAAGAATTAAATGACTTGCAGGATCAAGCCGAAGACCATCTGGATTACGAGGGAATAGAAGGTAATTGAAGAGAAGGGGTTTCACACTATTCTTGATACTTGGTGCTGAGTAAGCGCTGTAAGATAATTTTCTTTCATTCAAACAAATACAAAAACTCATGAGAATTGACCATGGGCATCCTTCTCTAGCCCTTTGCCATTAGACTTGGGTTTATTGTTAGGTGTACTGAGATACAGTGAAATGCTTTGTTTTGCATGTTATCCAAACAGACCATGTGTATGATGCATTAATACCATCAAGTCAAACTCATGAACAATTGGCACAGGAAAGGGTGCAGAGTGCTGAATCTAGTTCTTAGTATTGTGACGCAATAGTCCCATCGACAAAAGTCCAATGTCCGCAAGCGGGTAGAGGTGAATCTGTCAGTACCCCAGCTTACGCAAGAACAGTTCAGAAGCCAAAGAAAACAGGAAGAAGTTGTGGCTGAATATGGTGGTGTGCACGATCAATCGTCTGTACGTTCTGCCAGATAGGAGCTGGGAAGTGCACAGTGCCCTCCATAATGTTTGGGACAAAGACCCATCATTTATTTATTTGCCTCTGCACTCCACAATCTAAGGTTTGTAATAGAAAAAAAATCACATGTGGTTAAAGTGCACGTTGTCAGATTTTAATAAAGGCCATTTTTATATATTTTGGTTTCACCATGTAGAAATTACAGCAGTGTTTATACATAGTCCCCCTATTTCAGGGCACCATAATGTTTGGGACACGTGGCTTCACAGGCGTCTGTAACTGCTCAGGTGTGTTTAATTGCTTCAATACAGGTAAAGAGGTATTGCAGGTATTGTTGAATATCCTTTGTATGTAATGACTGCTTGAAGTCTGCGATTCATGGACATCACCAGTTACTGGGTGTCTTCTCAGTGATGCTCTGTCAGGTCTGTATTGCAGCCATCGTTAGCTTATGCTTGTTTTGGGGCCTAGTCCCCTTCAGTTTTCTCTTCGGCATATAAATGGCATGCTCAATTGGGTTCAGATCGGGCGATTAACCTGACCACTCAAGAATTGACCAATTTTTTAGCTTTGAAAAACTCCTTTGTTGCTTTGGCAGTATGTTTTGAATCATTGTCTTGCTGTAGAATGAACCACCGGCCAATGAGTTTTGAGGCGTTTGTTTGAACTTGAGCTGATAGGATATGTCTATACACTTCAGAATTCATTATGCTACTACCATCAGCAGTTGTGTCATCAATGAAGATAAGTGAGCCAGTACCTTCAGCAGCCATACATGCCCAGGCCATAACACTCCCACCACAGTGTTTCACAGATGAGGTGGTATGCTTTGTATCTTGGGCAGTTCTTTCTCGTCTCCATACTTTGCTCTTGCCATCACTCTGATTGATATAAGTTAATCTTTGTCTCATCTGTCCACAAGACCTTTTTCCAGAACTGTGGTTGCTCTTTTCAGTACATCTTGGCAAACTGTAACTGTTTTGCGGCTAACCAGTGGTTTGCATCTTGTTGTGTATTTCTGTTCATGAAATCTTCTGCGGACAGTGGTCATTGACAAATCCACACCCGACTCTGGAAGAGTGTTTCTGATCTGTCGGATAGGTGTTTGGGGATTTTTTCTTTATTATAGAGAGAATTCTTCTGTCATCAGCTGTGGAGGTCTTCCTTGGCCAGCCAGTCCCTTTGCGATTAATAAGCTCACCAGTGCTCTCTTTCTTCTTAATGATGTTCCAAACAGTTGATTTTGGTAAGGCTAAGGTTTGGATGATGTCTCTGACAATGCCATTCCTGTTTCTCAGTTTCATAATGGCTTCTTTGACTTTCATTGGCACAACTTTGATCCTCATGTTGATAAACAGCAATAACAGTTTCCAAAGGTGATGGAAAGACTGGAGGAAAGACTAGGTGCTGAGAGCTTACTTATACTTGCATTAAGAAGGCATTAAAACACATCTGAGCAATTACAAACACCTGTGAAGCCATGTGTCCCAAACATTATGGTGCCCTGAAATACGGGGACTGTATAAACACAGCTGTAATTTCTACATGGTGAAACCAAAATGTATAAAAATACCCTTTAATAAAATCTGACAATGTGCACTTTAACCACATGTGATTTTTTTTTTTTTTCCATTACAAATCCCAAATTGTGGAGTACAGAGACAAATAAATAAATGATGGGTCTTTGTCCCAAACATTATGGAGGACACTGTAAGGTATAACTGGGATGGGACAGACTTTTGATTATGTTGACTCCTGACCACAGCCATAGCTTTCCCTTTCTCTCTGCCTCGTGACTTTGGCACTCCACTGCAGGTACCAGTTGGTTTGAATGAAATTCCAGAGTGGGACTGCCAGGGGCAGAATCTATCCTTGTATTTGTGATGTAATTGAACATTGACTGTATCCTTGGCCCAATCAGCCAGTATGTGGGTTTCAGTTACTTTATAGAATGTGTGTAATCCACTGACATGAGTATGATGTTTATATCTCCTGTACCCTGATGAGGCTCTGACACAAACATCTCAAGATTAGGATGGCTTCTGATCTTTCCCAGTACTTGGTGCGTGGCTGCTATGATTCCATTAATGTAGAACAGAAAAATTAAAGCACAAGAACAGGCCCTATGACCCACAATGTTTGTGCAAAACATAATGCCAAGACATGATCTATATCCCTCCATTCCCAGCACGTGCCTATCTAGAAACCTCTTGAACGCCAATACCCTTGTTTGAACTAGGGAAAATTACTGTACAGTCTTGGTACCGTATTAAAATAGCACAAAATCTCTTCTCTTAGGAACTTGTTACGGGCAATCACCACTCTCTGATTGTTAAAAAAAAAAAAAAAAACGCCCCACACATCTCCTTCAAACATGCTGGGGGGGGGGGGGGGGAATGTTCTGACTGTCCAACCTATCCTATACCTCTCATTTTGTATACTTCTATCAGATCTCCCCTTACCTTCCAGTGTTAAAAAAAACAACCAAAGTTTGCATAGCTATTACCCCCTAATTCAGGCAACATTCTGTTAACGGTTCCACTTTTTGACCAAAGTATTTTGCCTGTGCCTTGATGACCAGAATATTGCATTATGAGATATGTCAGACAAGCAACGGGAAATTTAAGTTGGTGATCAATAAGCATAGACAAGATTCCAGCATCCGTAGTTCCTTTTGTCGTCTTGTAATGTTTTGACAAGATAGAATTTCAATGTTCAGGCTGTAATCGAGCCATTAGTATGGTTAAAACCATACTGCCAATATCGTGCATGAACAATCGTTTCATATTTTGTATTCTGCTTTTTCAAACAACTTCATTCCTTGCATTTATGGTCGTGAAATTTCACATGTAAAGCGGAGTCTGTGAAGCTACTTCCCTTACCTTGAATTTGCATCTTCTTGCAGAGCAGAGGGAACCCACATTTTGACAACATTACACAATATATTGAGCAGCAGCAGGCAGTTTGGCCTTTTTGACCACCTCTATAATTTATTACAATCATAACTAATCCTCTTAAAACCATGCTCCTGCTCTTACTACACTGCTTGGTGTCGTTTGTGAATGCAAATCTATCTGCCTGCTCCAATATATTCAGTGACTGAGTAGGTGTTAGAAGCAGGTACTCTTTAAATATATATAAATAAATAAAATTAACAAGTATTTAATTGGGTACTTGAAACATCATGGCACAGACGGCTACAGGTAGAGTGCTAGAAAGTATTAGAACAGATGGGTACTTGATGGCTGGCACAGGTGTGAGGGGCCAAAGGGCCTATTTCTAGGTTGCTTGACTTGTACATGCTTCCTCCCACCCTCTGCTCCCTAACCGATGCCTGTCTCAGACTACTCGTACACACACTCAACGTTATTTTTCAAAAGCGATCTATTGAATTCGATTTGAATTGATCAACACTGTCCTAGGGAGCCTGTACCTTGGATTGACCATTTGCTCACTGAAGCGTTGCACTAGACAGTTTAATTTTGAATTTTCCCTCCCCACTTTCATGTGCAGGCCGTATCAATGGTCTTCTGCTTAGACAAAGTGAAAGATTTTGAGGTCAATGCAGCAAACATGGAATTTTACTAAGAGTAAAGGGCTAATATTACAGTGTGAAAGAATATTATCAAGAATAACAAAATAGGTTATAGAATATTATCAAGAATAACAATGACTAGGCCATTTCGCCCTTCGAGCCAGCACCGCCATTCAACTCTCCCCATATCCCTTGATTCTGCTAGCTCTAAGAGCTCTAACTCTCTTTTGAAAGCATCCAGTGAATTGGCCTCCACTGCCTTCTGAGGCAGAAAATTCCTCAAATTCACAACTGAGAAAAAGTTTTTTCCTCATCTCAGTTTTAAATGGCCTAACCCTTATTCTTAAACTGTGGCCCCTGGTTCTGTACTCCCCCAACATCGGGAACATGTTTCCTGCATCTAGCGTGTCCAATCCCTTAATAATTTTATGTTTCCATAAGATCCCCTCACATCCTTCTAAATTCCAAAGCCAATTAACTTATAAACCTGTACATCTTTGGAAAATGGCAGTTAACCGGAGCACCTGGAGAAACCCCACATGGTCACAGGGAGAAGGTACAACCTACGTTCAGACTGCACCCGTAGTCAGGATTGAACCCCGGTCTCTGGCGCTGTAAGGCAACAACTCTATCGCTGTGCCACCGTGCTGGTTCTTTATCGCGATGATGGCTGAGTAAAATATACAGCTAGAAATCCCTCATGTTTCTGGCATGTGTTCCTTTTACTTTAGATGACATTGATTTGGATCATGAAGCGATTGGACCTCAGGATAACCACAGCCCTATGAATCTGGGTAAGCAGTAAAACTTGTGATCCAACTATATTGCAACCTTCTGTTCCTTCTCCCTGTAAATGGATAAATCTTCCTACACTCTGAAAACCATTTTTATTTCTGCCCTTCCCTCTATTTTCTGTGTAAACTTCCCACTGTAATTTAAAATGAACCTTTCTCCTTATAACTTCAGTTAGACATTAACAATTATAGCGGAGTGTGAAGATAGATAGATAGATAGATAGATAGAGAGAGACCCAGAGTTACAGGATAGAGGAGATTGTCAAAGTTCATATCCACCTCACTGCCTGTCATTCTTGAATAAACTATTCCCCCATAGCCCAACTCCCTCATAACTAGGTGAACAATGTCTTTCACGGTAAACTTCTCTGCATCTATCCCTTATTCTGGGTAAACTTCTCCTTTTCCATAACTTAGGGTGAATCCTCTTTCCCACCGCTTTCCCTGTAACTTAAGTAAACTTTTTATACTCTCCCCTTTTTCCATCCCTATCACATCCTCCATCCCTATCACATCTTCAGGCACCAGCATATCTTCTCTGTAACTGAATGAACCTTCCCTGTGTAATTCTGGGTATGATTTATTTATCTTTTGATTAAGAGTTAATCTCTCATTCCTCTGAAGCCCTCTTTTGTCCATGATTAAATTTTCTATCTATCATTACAGATCTTCTTGGAGAATCTGGAGGCGTGAGTTATGAAGAGCTTGTCAGAAGGAACGTGGTATGCAAACTTGCTGAAAATATTTACTTTGATATTTCTTTTAAATTTAATATTCAGCGGGTTTATTTAAAATGCAGCTACCAGAAGTCAGCAGAAGATTTTTGAGGATGTTCATGTTTGGGTTCTGAATCGGTATATACTGTCAATATTGATAAGAATTCAAATGCAGTATTTTCAGACAGATATTTGAGCTGTTCTAAGACCCAGAATTTTCAACATATGGTCTACAGCAGTAAATTGCAATAAGATTCAATAGTTAAACATATGTTCATTTTTGGGAAGTTGGTATTGCTAGAAAGTTTTATTGCTTTATTGTTCATCCTTGACTGCCTGAGTGGCTGATAATGTACTTTGTTCCCTGAAATGATATTAATATTGCACAACCACTTCTAGTCCAAATTCTACTCTATACCAGTGAAACATTTTTGTTTGAGGCAAAGGAGCAATATATCCCATGTCTTGTATTGCTGCAATTTTCATATTTCACTTTGAACTTTTTTTGTATATCTTTCATTCATTGTTCTTTAATTCTCCACATCACCGTCTATATCTCTCGTTTCCCTTATCCCTAACCAGTCTGAAGAAGGGTCTCGACCCGAAACGTTACCCATTCCTTCTCTCCAGAGACGCTGCCTGTCCCGCAGAGTTACTTCAGCTTTTTGTGTTTTTGGTTTAAAGCAGCATCTATAGTTCATTCTTACACAGTGCTATTCTCTTGCTCTTCAACCAGGTGCTGCCTGTGGCAGAGTTCCTCCTGCGGGTTTTTGTTGTTCTCTTTTGCTGATTGGATGACTTCCTTATGAAATATCTGTGTATTGTCCTCAAGCACGACTTTGAGCTTCTAGGTGCCTGCCGATTTTGAACTCTATCTCACTCCCACTCAAAAGCCCTCTGCCTCCTACACTGTTCCATCGAAGCTTGAGGATCAACACCTCCCTTCCAGCCAATTCTAGATTTGAAATTGTATTCAGTAATTTCATATTTCTACCGGTATCTCGTAAGTCGTTTAGACAATTTCGGGTAATTATTCTGCCTTCCCTATTTACAACTCGTACGAGCTTTTGTTTCCTTATTTGATCAGCTATCACTATTTCATGTTGCACTCGGCTTCCTTTTTTAATTTAATCTCTCCACATTTCTGTCCACTGTATACATTCCTTTTTTAAATGTTCTTGATTCCCCTCTGTCCTGACGTTTCTCTGCAGCTTAGCTCTTGTTCTATCCTTCAAAAAATTAAATGAATCTAATATTAGCTGTCTTTGTATTCAAAGATCCTGCCTTTTATGCAGGGAATTTCCATTCGTAGAGGAACAAAATCCTTCAGCCCACTGAGTTCACACTGACTATTAAGATCACATCTCTTTACACCAATAGAATTCAAACTCGTTTTATTTTCCCCAGTAATTTTTGGTGTTGATTCTTGCTGTAATGTTCTAGGCCAATGTTATCACTACACTAGTAAATGCCCCTTGTAGTTCTCACAGAGTCGAATAGTTTACACTACTGTTTTAGTTGTTTCCATTTTGTATCCAAGGTCCTTATTTTCGCAAACCTTAATTTGTTCTGAAATTCCACTCAGAATGCTGGCTATTGGATTAAGCACTGATCTGTTCTTCTATTCCAGGAACTGTTTATTGCTAACTCCCAGCAGTATGCTCAAGAAACAGCTCTGTCCCTCCGTGTAAAGGACTGGGAGGATAAGATTGGTCCACGATTAGTGAAAGAAGTGAGTGTACCTTAAATTGGTTTAATGTAATGAGCAAATTTAAGGGGTTGATTGTATTGCTGAAAGTCTAGACCGGAGGCATGAACCCATTTCTAGTTAGCAGCATAATTTTCTGTTGGGTTTTCACTCCCTGCCCCCTCATATTTCTACATTACCATTGTGTAGTTCTACATAGGTTGCCAGTTCAGTAACTGGTAAAATGGGGAGAGGAGTCGGCAGGAAATGAAGTATGTCTAAAAAGTAAAAATAATGGCGTGCGTTTGACTAACGTTTGAAATTATGGTTACAAATTAAGTGCAAGGATCTGCTGTGAAAATATCACCAGGTTAAATTAAAACAATTTTTGTAGATGGACATATATTGTCCACGAGTTTTTGTTTTGTTATTTGCGATGAAGGTTCTGATAAACTGTTGCCTGTAAAAATATCTCTCAGGCTTGCTCAGATAAGTAGACCAATGTTGCATTTCTCCCAAGTGAACACAACAAGCTGCCAAATCTGTTTTCTAATGACACGATTAAGGGTCATTTTGTTTATTGGCCAAACTCCCAAGTTGGAGAAATAAGTATTTTCTGAGTTTGTTTGTGCACAAGGGTTTAAAATGTAAAACTTAAGCTGATTAATTACGATGAATGACTAATTAAATCATAAATTTATTCTGGCAATTTTGAGGGTAGTGGTGGTGGGTGTTACGGAAAGAGTAAGACCTTGGCAGAATTGGAAAAAAATATTAATAAACCTTCAGAATGAGCATGTAATTGGGATATTAATTTGTATGCAGAAAAATGTGAAGAACCACATTTTGATTAGCAGCATAATAAGTTAAATAGTAACAAAAGGATAAGATTGACAAGAACAAATAAATAAGATAATGGAACACGATAAACTAACATTTGAAAATAAACAAGGTTTTATTTATGGGCTAGAACTGAAAAATAAATATATGCTAAACCTGTGTTAAGGATTGGTCATATTTGAAGAAATGGTCAGTCTTAAAAACTGGAGACACTAGAGGAGATGTGCCTTTAAAAAATAATGTACATGGCGAATTATAAAAATTCAGAAACTCAATGGAATAAAGATGAACAGGATGGGTGTCTCTTGAAAAGATGAGTCTTATTGGAGAAATTATGAATAGTTTTAATCAAAGACTTCAGAGAATTCCACACAGAACTAAAAGGCTTCAGTGTAAGGAAATCAAATAGAAAACATTAAACTTTTCCCTCGTGTTAAGAAAACAGAACTTTGGTCGGTTAGTTTAACATCTGTCATAGGGAAAATCATAGAAGCTTTATTAAATATGTTCTGGAGAGCACTCAGAAAAAATAATCAGGGTTAGTTGGCAAAGTTACTGAGATTTTGTGCAAGGGAAATAATGCCTCAATCTGAGTTCTTTGTGAAGAACTAATATATTGTTGGTAAAGGGGAACCACTGGATCTGTTAAAGTAAAATGCCATTTTTCTGGCAGTCAAAACTTTGGTGTCAGACAAGCGGATTCCTATATACGCTAAGCATTTTTAAATTCACTTTTTAAAGATGTTACACAGTAGGAAAAAAATTCCAGTTAACCGTTTAAAAAAAAAAAAAAAAAAGTTGAGTAACAGACAGAGGTAAGTTTCAAGACGGCACAGGAAATGGAACTGGGTGAGTTTATAAGGAGCCCAGGAAATGGAGCTCAGCTGTGTTAAAGGCATCCTGTGTGCCAGATGATGAACCTTCGGGATTCCTAAATATTTAAAACAAATGAAAGGAATTTTATGGTATTTAGACATCCAGAAGATATTTAATAAAGTATCACATGAGAGGTTATTGCAGAAAATAAAAGCTCATGGTGTAGAAGGTAACAAAGGCTTGGATCGAAGATTGGCTGCCGAGCACAAACCAATGTAGACACGAGTCATTTTCCGGTTGTTAAATTAGTTTAGTTTAGAGTTACAGCGCGGAAACAGGCCCTTTGGCCCACCAGATCCGTGCCGACCAGCGATCCCCGCACATTAACACGATCCTACACCCACTAGTGACAATTTTTACATTCACCAAGCTAATTAACCTACAAACCTGTACGTCTTTGGAGTTTGGGAGGAAACCGAAGATCTCGGAGAAAACCCACGCAGGTCATGGGGAGAACGTACAAACTCCGTACAGACAGCGCCTGTGGTCGGGATTGAACTTGGGTCTCCGATGCTGCATTTGCTATGGCAACAACTATACCACTGCGCCACTGTGACCGCCCAATGTAATAAGTAGTGTACGTGTATACTGAAATAGGAGATGTGATCTCTACTGTTACACAGAAAAGCTGGAGAAACTCAGCGGGTGCAGCAGCATCTATGGAGCGAAGGAAATAGGCAACGTTTCGGGCCGAAACCCTTCTTCAGACTGATCAGGGGTGGGGGTGGGTGGGGACAAGAAAGGGAAAAGGAGGAGTAGCCGGAAGGCTGGAGGGTGGGAGGAGACAGCAGGGGAGCTGAGGAAGGGGAGGAGACAGCAAGGACTAACAGAGTTGGGAGAAGTCGATGTTCATGCCCCCGGGATGCAGACTCCCCAAACGGAATATGAGGTGCTGTTCCTCCAATTTCCGGTGCTGCTCGCTGTGGCCATGAAGGAGACCCAGGACAGAGAGGTCGGAGATGGAGTGGGAGGGGGAGTTGAAGTGCTGAGCCACCGGGAGGTCAGCTTGGTTATTGCGGACCGAGCGGAGGTGTTCGGCGAAACGATCGCCCAACCTCCGCTTGGTCTCACCGATATAGATCTGCTGACATCTAGAGCAGCGGACGCAATAGATGAGGTTGGAAGAGATGCAGGTAAACCTCTGTCGCACCTGGAACGATTGCTTGGGTCCCTGAAAGGAGTTGAGGGGGGAGGTAAAGGGACAAGTGTTGCATCTGCTGCGGCCGCAAGGGAAAGTGCCCGGGGAGGGGGTGGACCGAGAGGGAAGGGAAGAATTGACAAGGGAGTTATGGAGGGAGCGGTCTTTGCGGAAGGCAGATATGGGGGGAGATGGGAAGATGTGGCCAGTAGTGGGGTCACGTTGGAGGTGGCGAAACTGACGGAGGATTATTTTTTGTATGTGATGGCTGGTGGGGTGAAAGGTGAGGACTAGGGGGACTCGGCCCTTGTTGCGAGTGCGGGGATGGGGAGAGAGAGCAGTGTTGCGGGGTATGGAAGAGACCCTGTGTTAACACTGTGATCTCTACTTATTGTTTTGGATAAAGGAATTGAAGATGTGAATGTTTAATTTGTTGATGACGCAAAGATGGGTAGGAAAGTAAGTTGAAGAGGATGTATGGAGGATGCAAACAAATGTAGATAGTTAATCGTGGGCAGATATTGCATAATGTGGAAACATTTTGGCAGGAAAAATAAGAAAGCAATCTTTTATCTAATTAGTGCGAATAAAGAGTTGCTGTTTAAGAAAAGGTTAAATTTCTGAAGGTAACAAAAGTTTGGAACTTTCCACAAAACGTCAAAGAAGAGGTTTTGAATATTTTTTATGGCAGTTTGATTATTGATAAGGGAAGAAAAAATTACGGGGTAAGTGGGAATGCGTTTGAAATTACAATCAGAGTATCTGTGATTTTATTAAATGGCATGGTAAGTCTGAGCCAGGCAGTCTATTCCCAATTTCTATGTAACTCACTCCCATTGGGATTGGATTGGCTGAATAGTACAGATGCATTTAAAAGTCAAGTGTTTCGTGGTCATATGTGCCTTTAACTGAATGATCAAATTCCTTTTTGCTGCAGCTTAATAGGCCTGTAAACACAAATATGTAATCAGTAATACAATACATTAATAACTAATACTAGGTAACTAAATAATGCAAAACTGAAATCCATTGTGCAATCAATGAGACCGTTCATAGAATATCATGGTTGCTGATGTTTGTTCAAGATCCTGATCGTTGCTGGGAAGAACCTGTTCTAAACCTGATGATTATGGTGTTCAAGGTCCTGTGCCGCCTTCCCAAATAGTGAAATGAGAGCATGGCCAGGGTTGTGTGTGTCTTTGATATTGGTTGCCGTTTTCTGGCAGCACCTTCTGACGGATCCCTTTTGATAGCTGGGAGGTCAGTACCTGTGATGAACTGATCAGTGTCTATGGTCACCTTTGTTCCTGGGCATAAAAATTGTCGAACCAGGCTGTTATGTAACCAGTAAGCATGTTGTCTACCGTACATCTGGAGAAGTTCAATAAAATATTAGTTGACATCGATGTGCTGGGCCCAGGACAGATCTTCAGTGATATGCACATTCAGGAACTTTAAGCTGATGACTCCACCGCCATCCTGGCGATGAACATGGGTTCATCGATCCTTCGCTTTACCCTACTTAAGGTAACAATCAGCTCCTTAGTCTTGAGCAAGCCACAAAAACATTAGTGCGGAGCGAATAGAGGGTGATGCTGAAGAGGAAAAATGGGGAGAGGAGTGCACCATGTACATTAAGTGGTAAATGACTTGTTTCGGTGCTAAATGTGCTATGTAATTTTATATCAACAGATTACATTTTTACTATATTTGTGCATGGAGTGGAAAATGAAAATTACATTCACATTCCTAAAAGGTGAATTTGGTAAACATTTGATGGAGAAAAACTGCAGGATATGGAACTAATTTACTATCTCTTTCAAAGAGCGTAATGGGCCAAATGTTGCTTTATGCTTATTCAATTTTTGTGACAACTTTTCTGCATCCTGATCAACTGTGACTTTTTGTTTTTTCTGACACACTAGGAGGAGAGAGCTGGATTTGCTATCCATGATTATGGGGATAGAATTGTGGATGCATTTGATTACATTAAACAAAGACTTTCGTTTGCAAATATAGTGGCTGGGAAGGAGTCGTTTGAGGTGTGTCGATACATGCTGGCATCGCTACAGTTGGTGAGTATGCTTTTCAAGTAAGAATAAAATCTGACAAGTAGGATATTCAAACATTCACTGAAAAGGGAATATCCCGAGTTAATGTAGGTCATGGAAGGGAATCTTGGTTTGGGGAGATGGGGGAACATCTTGTAAACTAGGCAGATGCGAAGCAAAGTTTGAATTGAAGTAAATTGGCTGAAGCATTCTGGCTAATGGCTGAGAAACTTCATAATTTGCAAATGTTTGAGGTAGTGAGATTTTCCTTTTGAGTGTCACAATTTTATTGGCAAGACGACTCTTGAGCAGGCCTCGATATCAAAAAGTTGGGACTTTTCACTAGACAGCCAGTACTTCAGCATTCAACACAGATTATATTTTAGCAGTCCAAAGGACAGTGCTGGGGTTAGCTATGCTGGCAGGAAGAACAATCCTGACTCAGCATATTTAGAGCTGGTACAGGTCAATCTTATCTTGCAGATTAAAGGTAATTGAGAATTTCACTGATAGCATCTCATTGTGCATTTGGATTGATATGTGCTCCTTGGGTTTGCCTGGTATTGTATGGGCTAAGTTTTGCTTCATTGTTGTCGTCGTCGTCGTCCCCCCCCCCCCCTCTGGTACAAGAATTGAATGTTATGAGATGCTTGAAAAATTATTCATTTTCTGCTGTTGAAATGACTCGGATATGTACTTGTACAGTCTGCACCGGATTTGGCTGTGCTATTGAGCTGGGATAATTTGTAATTATTTACCTATTGACGAAATCTTGTTCCTTCTGCACAGGCTAATGATTACACAGTGGAAATATGGGAAAGAGATGGATTGTATGAGTCAGTTGACACAATGGAACTCACCTTGCTGAGCAAAGAAAGAGCTCATGATCGATTCCGCACCTACATGGCTCCATCCCTTTCCAACAAATGAGAAAGCACGCAGACCTGCCTGTATCATTTGCATCCTTAAAGCTAGAAACTCATCTTCTTATTGCTGATAGCCATACATGGAGAAGGCTGTGCTGTTTCTATTTGATTTATACAACTAATGTTAATCGCTAATGAACAAGTTGTCAGGGTCTTTATTTTGATGGAAACCTCCCTTTACAACTCGCTAAACTCCCAACAAAACAATTTGTACATTGTGACTTTGAAAAGATAATTGTGTAATTTATGTTGATATTTTGCTATGTAATCCCAGACTGTTTTAAATGGGCTGTGTATGGGACATGTACATTATCAATGCATCAAGTATCTGCATCATGTATAGTACTTTTTTTTTAAAGAAACCACTTACAGTATCTGTTTGCTCGTAAATTTTGTCTTGAACTGAAGACTTCTAGCTTGCTCATTAAATTATTTCCAATGCCATAACTAAGGCTGAATTTTGGATTTATGCCAGAAAAGTTGTCTGGGCTCATCTCCATGCCTCACTGCAATATCGGTAAATGTCACTTTTGCAGATTGTTCTTAAATCTATCTTCTGATTTAACTAGAGTTGCTCCTCAGTGAGCAACATTTTTGGTCTGCTTTTTGAGAAGTTCACCAGATTTTGAAATCTCTTCAAATACTGTAACCTGATGTTGGTTGTAACTTTGTAAGATGCAACGCCTGTCCTGTTTTGGGGTTATAGAGTTGGGATCAAAGTTATAGAATATTTCCCTATTGCCCATCCACTGCAATCATTTTCAGAAGCATTGAAATGGGGATCATGAGTGGGATGGTGTGGAACAAGGAATGATGTTGATTGGTATGTTTAGGGATGATGTGTATTGGGGTTCATTGATATAACTGGTGATCCTGATAGATTTTGGGGTACACATTAAATGTACTTTTATAAAGTGCAGAATTTTTAATGAAATTTTGTCTCAGGACATGTAAACTTGCATACTTTCTGTATTTGGATTTTAATAACCAATTTGGGATTGGAAAATCTGCAGAAATAAGCCATTCTCGAGGAAATTTGTGCTACATCCTGTTTCCAGTAAGAGAATATTCTATTGACCGTTAGATACTTTGAGGATATATCAAAAAAGATGACAAACAGGAAAACAAATAGGTGAGACTTGACATTATTTAGATGGTTTTGGGGGCGAGTGGGAGTGGTGGCGAGGGGCAGTAAGTGTTCTCATTGTTAAAATAATTTGCACAATAAAATTAACTGGCAACAAATGGTGGAAATGTCAGTGTTTGAGAACTTTGTTAATAGGGCAGCAAACAAAGCATTATTTTTACTATCTAGCTGAGCTGTATATTGTCAAATTTATTTTAATGTTCTAAGAATTATTTTTTTAAATGATTATTGGAAAGGCAGTTTGAGGATGGGTAACAAACAGTTCACTGTTGTACAGTGAAGAAATGCATAGGGGACAAGTTGTTCACGGATACATATTGACCACTAACTATTTATGCATTGAATGTGTTACTAGTGTGGTTAGAAGGCAGTTCTTTGGCCCAACTTGTCCATAAGTTGCCTGCACTTGGTCTATATCCCTCTAAACTCTTCCTAACTGTTATGTCCAAATGTATTTTGAAAGTTTTCATTGCATTTACTACTATAGCTTCCTTTGGAACCAAATAATTATCCTGCTTCATCCTGATTTTATGAATGTTGAATTATCCATGTTCAAAATGCAGATCACTGATCATCACGAACTTGACTATTTGGCCCGAAGCGTTGCCTATTTCCTTCGCTCTGTAGATGCTGCAGCACCCGCTGAGTTTCTCCAGCATTTTTGTGTACCTTACATAAATACTAAGGTAGTCAGAAGCTGGATATTCTCACCAGGTAGTCAGAAGCTGGATATTCTGCAACAAATAAGTTAAAATCTTCTGAATATTCCTTCCATAAGCAATGGTACTGATTCACCTCTACCCCCTTGATGATATTGGAAGTTGTTTAAACAACTGATGCACTACAATGCAGAGAGCTATATTCTGCACTCTTATCTGTGGTCTATCGTAAGTTTGTACTGATTGATTCTATGTAACTCATCTATTTGGATAGCATGCAAAAACAAAGCTTTTCATTGTACTTTGGTACATGTGACAATAATGATAAACCTAAAAAAAGTTACTCAAGCCTTACTCCTACTTATGAAGTGCGAGTTAGTAGGAATAAATAGTTTCTGCCTGGTCCTGTTCCAATACCACTCATGGTTTTCAACCAGACACCAGCCTGCTTGCCAAGCATGCGTTCAATCATGTGTTGGTAATTCATCTCACCATGAGAACAGCTCTGCAGGTGGGACACTGGACAGTGGCCTTGGCCTAATTTTCTTGGCCGAATGACCTAAGGTGTTCACTGATGACTGCAATGTTTGATTCCATTTGCAACTCCAGGAAAGGAAGCAGCCTATGCCTGTATATGAAAACCATACTTCATAGAAGAAAGCCTTTTGGTCCACCACCCATGGCTAAACTTGTAACCATCTGGACTAAACCTGTGTAGCAGCACTTGGTCTGTAGCCTTCCATGCATTAGCAATTTGTATAGATTTCTGCCACTACCAGTATATAGTCCTAGATTTCAGCTACCCTGAGTGAATGGATTCCTCCTCAGATCTTTGTCTTACTCTAAACATGCCTTCCCATGTTAGGCATCTCTGCCATGAGGAAGGTTTTGTATATTTCTAAACAGACTGCCCATCCAACCTCAAATGAAATTCCCAATTTCCCATATAATGTCCTTGTGAATCTTTTTTGCACCTTCTCCAGTGTAATCATCCTTCCTACAGTGTAGCCGAGTTATTCACAATATTACAGCTGTGGACCGACTTGATTTTTATAAAGTTGGACCACAACCAGGACAAGGGGTCACAGCTTAAGGATAAAGGGGAAATCCTTTAAAACCGAGATGAGAAGAACTTTTTTCACGCAGAGAGTGGTGAGTCTCTGGAACTCTCTGCCACAGAGGGTAGTTGAGGCCAGTTCATTGGCTATATTTAAGAGGGAGTTAGATGAGGCCCTTGTGGCTAAGGGGATCAGGGGGTATGGAGAGAAGGCAGGTACAGGATACTGAGTTGGATGATCAGCCATGATCATATTGAATGGCGGTGCAGGCTCGAAGGGCCGAATGGCCTACTCCTGCACCTAATTTCCTAACCCTTATATTCAATGCCCCCAGCTAATGAAGACTAATATCTCCTTCGCCACCTTATCTACATGTGCTGCCACTTTTGGGGATCTGCATACATATACACTAAGATCTCTCTTCCTTAATATTCCAGAGCCTTATTTGTTATGTGATACTCCAATGTGACCTATCACTCACTTGCAAGGTAGCTAGTCCTAAATGATATTTGCACCACCAAAAATGCCCAATTGGAGAAAATCGTCCAATTAATTATTAAATAGGTACCAAAGGTGCAGAAAAATCGAGAGTAGGGTGAAAAGTTGGACACTGGGTCACTCTGTGATGTCACATTGATGATTTGAAAAATTCAATAGAAAAATGCTGCTCTACAGTCAGCTCAGAGGTACAGGAAGACAGGATCAAAATAATCTAGCAAATAATGAGGATTAATTCAACTTGCCTTGCTTTGATACACAACCACCTCAAAATGAAGCAAGTGATGAGTATACTTCTGAAAATAGCAACAACATCTTAAATTGACATACAGATTCTTATTTAAGGCTATTTGATGTATGAGCTTAGTTTACTAGATGCAGACATTGAATGAAAACATATTTTATGGAAATGCAGTATCACAAAATCTGAAAAAATCACCAGTCTGAAGAAGGGTTTCGGCCGAAACGTTAAATATTTCCTTCGCTCCATAGATGTTGCCGCACCCGCTGAGTTTCTCCAGCACTTTTGTCTACCTTCGATTTTCCAGCATCTTCAGTTCCTTCTTAAACATCACAATATACTGACCATGTTTGCATCAATAATATGAATTTATTAAGTTCAGGATTGTCTTAATTTATTGAAACAATATCTTAAACAATGCAATATTTGGATTGTGTTAAGGCAGGAGTATATTCCATTCTTGAGGAAGCATGCCCAAATCTATATAAACAGTTTATCACATTATGCATTTTTGATTTTCCTGGTTCAAATCCAAAGCTCCATATGGTAGACGGAGCCTGAATTTAACATGTGTGACTCCTGTGCTAGGTTTCACAGGTGTGTCATGCTCCTGTATCTCTATTTTCACTTTTCAGTACTTTCAAGTTACAAAGTAGCTGTCATCCTGCATGAAATGGGTGTATACAGGCAGTAAGTGTAATCGGTTCTTTCTGTACTGGATGTTTGATATGCTAAATTTAAAATATCTAGTTTCTGACACAATAAAAACAGACAGTTTATTGTATGTTCTGATTAGGAATTCTGATCTATTGTTTCAACTCTTCTGGTATTCAGACTGGTTTCCATTAAAAAATAAAGGAAATAATGACCCATTTTCAAAATAAAGTACAAGAATTAAGTAGTTCTAAACACTGGGAATTAAACATGTCCAATTATGCCAGCAATGATTAAAATTATTAAATAATTGTTTTGACAATATAATTGGTAAGTGAATGTATTAATCATTTGGTGTCTACATTATAACAATAATTTGAAAAACTAATATTCTGCTTCAGTACAAAGTTAATTGAAGCAATTATAAGTTATGTGATTGCTCACATCTACTCACTAACATTCTGTGGGCAGCAGTGACTGTCACTTGTGTTCCTGGTTGCTAAACAAATCTTGGAATTCATTTTAAATCAATATCCAGATTATGTGCATTACATGAACAATTGTTATTCACTGTCGTGATATGTCAACTCATTTGGAAAAATTGCCAAATCTTCCCACTTGATCAGATGTAGGTAGAATTGGAAAAGTGTTTGAGTAAAATATTACAAATCCTGATCGATTTGTGACACGGGTAGACTTATAGCAAATTCTCACCAATAATTGGTGCAAACTTTTGCTAATAATCTTACATTTATCTTCAACTGAACAGTTGAACATGGGTTTTCATGTGGCCTCGGATACTCTCAGCGATTTCCTGATCAGTTTTGCTCCTATTGTAGTAATCGATGAAAAGTCCATCAGGGTTGAGAAGATAAATGATAATGGTGTGATCCACAATGTAGTCATTATCTTCATCCTTTGGACCAGCACTGTAATACACCCGATATGCCTTTCCCAGTTCCTTGATCTGTTCTGGGGTCCCAGTTAGCCCAATCATACGAGTGTGAAAATCCTTGATGTATTTTGCCATCTCTTTCACTCCATCTCTTTCTGGATCCACTGTGATGAAAATAGGTTGGACAGATGGAAGTGCTCTGTCCATGTCCAAAATGAGTATTGCATTAGACATCTTCTCCATCTCATCAGGGCAGATGTCAGGGCAATGAGTGAATCCAAAGTACAACAGCACCCACTGGCCAAAGAAATCACTCTTGGTTCTGGGTCTTCCAGTGTGATCTAGCAAGTTGAAATCACCTTGACCAAGTACCAATTTCTTCAGCTGCTCATGGCGTTTCAACTTCTCCTGTTTCTTTTTTTCCAAGTGAACATAGAAACAAAATCCCATCACAGCAGCTCCAAAGAGGCAAGTCACTAGAATTTTTTTCTGCAGTGTTATCTGTTGGCTTTTGGCAGATTTCCCCGAATTTTTGTCTGAAGACAACTTTGAGAATGATCTGTGGGTCAATAGGATTAAGTTGCCTGGTGTTACTGACATAACTCCACGAGCAAGATGGCAGGTATTTAATATACTGCTGGTTCTCAAAAACTGTACAGCTGTAAATTGAAGCTTCTCTTTCAAACAACGGTGTGAGGCTTTGTGAATTGTTAATAGTGGGACACTTTTCCCTGAATAGTTCACTAGAGTTTCAGTGTTCTGAGGTGGCAGTATAGATGATTTCTTAGTTGGCTGGGTTCTCTTAGTACAGGAATAGGAAAGCAGGTTTGTACCAAAGTGTTTCAAAACTGTATGGTTACAGTTGATAACAATAGATTTAGCCTGTAAAGGCCATTCTGTTTCCATGCTGACATTATGCGTTTTTGTTCCTAAGTGTCCATTACTCAAACGTTTTGCATTACTCAAAATCGCTTTGCCATCTCTGCCTGCAACCTCGATACGAAAAGCTGCTAACTTCAGGAATTGGCCAATGTCCAAAAGTTGACCCTGTAAAATGCAGGTGCCCAATCTTGCATACATCTTCACATCTTCAAAAGTAAAACAAACACATGCCAAATTAAATACATTGGAGAAATATCCCTATGACACACAAGAACAAAAAGGAACACAATCCTCTAATCAAGGAAATTCTGTTGAAACTCACTTCACAAACAGGCGACATGCACAGACCAACGCGTCTAGTTGCCCACTTGTAAAGATTTACTGTCCCACTAGTAACCCGCTTGCAAAGACCCACTGGTCCACCCGGTGGCCCGCTTCCCCACCATAGTCGCACTTGCAGAGATCCAGTGGCCCGCTTGCAGAGACCCACTGGTCCACCAGTAGCCCACCTGCAGACTCACTGACCGCCGGTGGCACACTTGCAGAGATCCACTGGCCCAGCAGTAGCCCATCTGCAGAGACCCAGTGGCCCACCTGCAGGGATCCACTGGCCCATTTGCAGAGACTCACTTGCCCAACAGTAGCCCACCTGCAGAGACACACTGCCACAGTAGTAGCCCACCTGCACAGACCCAGTGGCCCAGCAGTAGCCCACCTGCAGAGACCCAGTGGCCCACGTGCAGGGATCCACTGGCCGAGCAGTAGCCCACCTGCAGAGATCCAGTGGCCCACCTGCAGGGATCCACTGGCCCATTTATAGAGACTCCCTTGCCCAACAGTAGCCCACCCGCAGAGACGCACTGCCACAGCATTAGCCCACCTGCAGAGATCCAGTGGCCCACCTGCAGAGACCCAGTAGCCCACCTGCAGGGATCCACTGGTCCACCAGTAGCCCACCTGCAGAGATCCAGTGGCCCACCTGCAGAGATCCAGTGGCCCACCTGCAGAGACCCAGTGGCCCACCTGCAGAGACCCAGTGGCCCACCTGCAGAGACCCAGTGGCCCACCTGCAGAGATCCACTGGTCCACCAGTAGCCCACCTGCAGAGACCCAGTGGCCCACCTGCAGAGATCCAGTGGCCCACCTGCAGAGACCCAGTGGCCCACCTGCAGAGACCCAGTGGCCCACCTGCAGAGATCCAGTGGCCCACCTGCAGAGACCCAGTGGCCCACCTGCAGGGATCTACTGGCCCACCAGTAGCCCACCTGCAGAGAGCCCAAGGGCCACTCCGATCCTACAATTCACCTGCTCCACGCCTCGATCTTTACGAATTCCGCCTGTTCCTCTCCCCACGACTTCACTCATCTGGCTGCTATCACCCTGCGGCCTCGGTCCCCAGTCCCGCCACTCTCGTCCTTGCGGCCCGCGAGCCGGGTTTCCGCTATCGGCGGACTACAATTCCCAGCAGGCTCCGCGGCCACGCACGCGTGGTGTCGTCAGCGACAAAGACCCGGCTGGAGGAGCAGGTAGGAGGGAGGGAGGCCTGCGCCATCACCTGGACTGGAGAGAAGCAGAGAGAGACAAACCTAGCACCAACAACCCTTCAACCACCGTGCAACCTCACACCTAAACACTCAAACACCATGTACCCTCAAAACTAAACACTCAAGCATCTTCAAAACTAAACACTCAAGCACCCTGTGCCCTCAAAGCTAAACAGTCTACATCTTATTCCCTGGAAACTAAACACTCAGAACACCTTTTGGCCTCAAACTAAACACAGACACCCTAGACCCTCAAAACTCAACACAAACACCCTCAAAACTCAACACACTACCAGCCTACATCCTCAGAAGTACACTCTCAACCATTGTACACTTTCAACACTCCTGGTCCAGTGATAAATACATAAATAATGCATGTTCTACAAGACGGTGAAAAGAAAAAGACTGCAAAAAACGTTAGTGCAAACCATAATTTAAAAAAAAACATGTCCACAATAGTGCAAGAAGTGGTCCGTAGTGCTCCATTGTTTGAAATAAATTTAGGATTGTGCAAGTCGGGTCAAGAACCTGATGATTAATGGTTACAGTCAGCACATTTTGGTCCCATGTGATCAAAACTTGGATATGTTAGGATTCAGTTGAAGTAATTAATGTGATGGAGTGAGGTCAGGATCTTGGACTCCTCACACCATAATGGTTTCATGGTTTTATTACAGTTTTTGCCCGTTGCTTGAACACGTTTTGCAAAACTTTGCTCATTGTGTCAAAACTCTACACACAAGCAAATAAGACACAACACTGGGAAATAAAAGTAAGTATTTTCAGGTGTGTATCTTAGTGTTTTCAATTACCCGATGTGTTTTGTATTTTGAATAGCTGTGTCTTCCCAATGGTACCCTGAGATTTCATTTTTGAACGAAGTGTCTTATGTGTGAAATAGTGTGTAGTGTGCAGGAGCAAGTGTGTTGCAGAAAGGAGCAAGTGTGTTGCAGAAAGGAGCAAGTGTGTTGCAGAATTGCAACTAAAGTGCAAAGCAGCGCTATTGTTTAAGGTATGGTTACATGTGGTTAAGGTATAGTAACAAAAACTTCAAGTTGTGTTACTTTGGTCTAAGCATGGGTCTATAGTGTTCAAGCAATGGGCAAAAACTGTAATATTGCCCAGAATTGATCATTAGAGAATAAGGATTAACATCAGTGTCTGTTTGTATTTGAATTTATTTTGGAGCTGTAGGATCTTCAGGAGCTTTTTTATTCCAATGTAAATTCCACTCACGCCCACATATCAGAGTAGGTGGAAACAATTAAATAACCAAAACCTTACTGAATAACTCACCATTACGAATCATCACTGAGAATTGCAAGCCAACGGAGGGCCAATGCTGGTATTTGAATGTAGAATCATAATTGGTGCGTGAAATGGCGCCAGTCCCAGAATTGGTCTTTGCATAGGTACAATCGTTAAGTTCGTTTTAGTTTAGAGATGCAGCATGGAAACAGGCCCTTCGGCCCGCCGAGTCTGCACCAACCAGCGATCCCTGCACATCAGCTTTATCCTACATACTCTAGGGACAATTTACATTTATACCAAAGCTAACTAACCTATAAATCTGTATGTCTTTGGAGTGTGGGAGGAAATCGAAGATCTTGGGGTCATGGGGCAAACGTACAGACTCCATACAGACAGCACCCGTAGTCGGGATCGATCCCGGGTCTGTGCCACTCTGCTGCCCCTTGATGTTGTATGAGGTTTGTACTTTGCCACTGACCACATGGTTATCTAAGTCTTCTTGCAGGGATTTAGCTTAGTTTAGTTTCGAGATGCAGCGTGGAAATAGGTCTGCGACGACCAGCAATCCCCACATAGTAACACTATTATTAACACTGTCCTACACACACTAGGGACAATTTTTACATTTACCAAGCTAATTAATCTACATACCTGTACGTCTGTGGAGTGTTGGCGGAAACCGAAGATCTCGGAGAAAACCCACGCAGGTCACGGGGAGAACATAAAACTCCATACAGACAGCACCCGTAGTCGGGATCGAACCCAGGTCTCCGGCGCTTAGCCTTTACAAGTTATATTTTTCACAGACAGTGAGTTCACAGACTGGTTTATGAGATGGAATTCAGTCATCAAGACTACCGTGAATGAAAAGAGACAGAATGTGGATGAGTGATGAGTAAATCCAACTAGATGTCATCTTTAAGGACCAGTTGTTTAAATATCTACCACTGTTCATTCACTGACCTGTCTCTTAGCTTGTTAACCCAGAACACCTTTGACTACTCCTCGCTGATACCATGATGATTGTCCTTCTTCAAACTGAAGACATTTGATGTTTAATTTGGTTTAGTTTATTATTATTATTGTTGTGTGTACCAAAGTACAGTGAAAAGCATTTGTTGCATGCTATCCAGTCAAAGAGAAGATTATGGATGATTACAATCAAGTTGTCTACAGTGTACAGATAAAGGATAAAGTTTGATTTGTCCAGTCAATTATATAGACTAGCCAGTTAGGCCTTCTGCATTCAGCTGCAGCATGGTGATGCCATCCGGTTCGACATCCGTGGATGCCCGCCCTAAAAAGGGCGCATGCTCCGGTTTGGCACCAAGCTGCGGCGACTGAGGTTGCATTATTTCTGCTGCTGTCTCTGTTTGTTGTCGTTCGCCTGACTGAAGTAAGTTGACATGGGGAGGTCGACAACATGAGCCCCACCCCCACCCCCCAGCCACCATCAGGCTCTTGAACACTATACAACACTAACCTCAGCAACTACGATCTTCTAAGAACTGATCTCGGCTTTTACACTATTATAGTTACCTTATGTTATGGTTATTATTTTATTGTATTTTTGACCATATTATCTATATTACTAAAAGTCTCATCTTGAACACTTCCTGTTGCACTGTATATTGATTTTAGAAAAAACCCTGCCACCTACGACTGTGATTTTTGGCCATCTTACTCAGAGTCCTCCACCGCTGGTCAGGACATGAGGATTTTTCCCATCGATGAAAAATAAAAGACCAGGAAGTGTGGAGGTGCCTCAGTTCTCTGCAAGATGGGGGAGCGAGAGGTTGCAATTCTCAGTCTGAGCTGTGAATAACACTGAACACATGTCTACTAAACTGTGAGTGGTTTGACTGACCTGTCAGGATCTTTAGCATTCTCAAACCAAATGCTTTTTTGGTTTGAGAATGCAAAAGTTGCCTTGCCTAATTGAAAAATTGGTTTGAGAATGTTAAAGTTGCCTTGCCTAATTGAAAAGTTGGTTTGAGAATGCTAAAGTTGCCTTGCCTAATTGAAAAGTTGGTTTGAGAATGCTAAAGTTGCCTTGCCGTCTATATAATTAAAAGTGTAATCTTGACCACTTCCTGTTTGCGCTGTATATTGATTTTAGGAAAAACACTACCACGTACGGCTGTGATTTTTGGCCATATTACTCAGTCCCCCTCTGCTCATCAGGTGCCAAGGATTTTCCCATTGATGAAAAATAAAAGATTTATTAGTGTTTAAAAAATGGTGAGATTCTCCCTCCTGTCAATCATGCCATGAAGGCCATGCCCCTTCTGGTGGGAGGGACTATAAAACCTGGATGTGTGGGTGTGGCAGTCTCTGCAAGAAGGGGAAGGGAGAGGTCACGACTCTGTCTTTAGTGGCCTTGTACCCTGCTTGAAATGGTATGAAACTGCATTTGAATTTGGTGGCCTTGCACCCTGCTTGAAATGGTATGAAACAGCACTTGAATTTGGTGGCCTTGCACCCTGCTTGAAGTGGCATTTCAAGGAATAGCCGTGAGTCAACTGCCAGCCCACCAGCCTTGAGTGAGTGAGCTGCCAGCACACCAGGCTGGAGTGACTGAGCTGCCAGCCCAAGAATCCATTCGGCCCACAATGTCCATACTAGCCCTCTGGAACCCAGTCCCTTCAGCCCACAACACCCATACTTGCGCTCCAGAAAGCCCCCCCGCCACCCCCCAACGGGTCCCACTTAGTCTAGTAATATCGATAAGTGTTATTGCATTTATGGGCCTGTTAAGTTACAAAGTAATAATTTCATTGTTCCATTGTTGATACATATAACAATTAAACACTCTTGACTCTTGCATTATCAAGTTGACACATTTAGGGAGTCTATAGATACTCCCACCAATATCTTCCTTTTCATGCTGCTCATGATTTCAACCCAAACCAATTTTGCATTGCAGTTCAGATCAGTCTGAAGAAGGGTCTTGATCCGAAATGTCACCCATTCCTTCTCTCCAGAGATGCTGCCTGTCCCGCTGAGTTACGCCAGCATTTTGTGTCTATCTTCGTTTAGTCTGAAGGCAGATCGGTCAGAGGCACTGCATCTGCAGTTCTGTCCTGCACACACAGTCCACTGCTTCTATATCAGAACGGAACAGTGAATGATACCTTCCTTGATTAACAATGTTACTCTGTCTCCTTTTCCTTTTGGCCTATTTCTTGCAACATTGTATAACCTGGAATATTGAAATCCCAGTCCTAGTCACTCTGCAACTGTATCTCCATAACAGAGACCAGTATCATTATGTGTGAGAAAGAACTGCAGATGCTGGTTTAAATCGAAGGTAGACACAAAATGCTGGAGTAACTCAGCGGGACAGGCAGCATCTCTGGAGAGAAGGAATGGGTGACGTTTTGGGTCGAGACATCGATCGGTCAGAGGCACTGCATCTCTCACTGTGGATCCCCCTCTAATTGTGGAAGTGTCTCCACCCCGTGACATTATAAGCTCCACTGCCTAGCCTCACTTCGCACATTTAGTAATAATAATAATAATAATAAATTTTATTTAATGGGCGCCTTTCAGACATCTCAAGGACACCTTGTATAGATTAATCGGAATAAAAACATATAATCGGAATAAATTAAGTAATAAAGACATCACAGAGACACAAATTAAAAACAGAATCCAATCCAAAAACAGAAAATCAAAAACACAATGTGAAGAGAGAGCAGCGGCAGCCAAAGCGCGCCAGCGTCCACTCTCTCTTCACGGCAGCCATCTAGGACACAGACTTACAGGATTACAATTAGACAAAAAAAATCATCCCCCCACAGTGGTTAGCACTGTGGGGGAAGGCACAATGTCCAGTCCCCACCCCAAGTTCACCCCAAAGTCAGGCCTATTGAGGCCACCGCAATTGCCTCTACGGAGGCCCGATGTCCCTGGCCGTTCTCACCGGGTGGTCTTGTCCCGGCGTCAGGAGAGTCTTTTGGGCGGCTGTGCCACCTGGAACCGCCGCTTCCTGGTTGGAGACAGCGGCAGCTGAAGCCGACAAGGCCGCGCCGGTTTGTAGCTCCCAGGCTCCCGATGATAAAGTCCGCGCCGTCTCTCCGCACTGCTGCCTCACCGCACTGCCGCCTCTCCTCACTGCCACCTCTCCGCACGCCGCCTCTCCGCTCCGCAGACCCGCAGCCCGGAGATGTTGCTCTCGGCGGTCCAGCTCACCAGAGCTCCAGCGCGGCGACCCACCGAGGCCGAGGTGCTGGGCGGTCCCCGCCAAGAAACGGCGCTCCAAGCCCACTGGTAGGCCACGAGGACGGGTCGACGGGCAGCCCGGAGAAAAGGCTGCCACACCGACCAGGTAGGGACCTAGAAATAAAGTTTACACCTACCCCCCACATTAAAAAGTCCATATCCCCTACAAACAGAAAACAAGACTCACTAAAAACTATTAAAAAAACGAATTAAAACGGATGGCTGCTGGCTAGCAGCCGTTCACCAAGATGGCTCCTCCTCCTCAGATGCTTAGTAGCTGAATTAGATCTAACAAATAAATATTCAATGTGAAAAAATACAAACCATTTATAAAGATCAAAAGATGGAGGTGTTTCATTATCAAGTTTGGTCTGTCCATGTGTTGAATCTCAGGCTCTTTTGCAGTATGGCTTGTTCACCACATTTCAGTCCCAATCCTAAAAACCACAAGCACAATTTATCATGTATTAATTTAAGTCGCATGCACTTTGCAAGTGAGTATTAATGAAGATACGAGAGTGCATTTAGATCTGCATTAACAGCTTCAGCAAGCTGGAAGCATTTGTCCAATCCTTCCAGCGGGCCAGAACATGGGTTCCAAAGATTTAAGCAGATTTCGGAGAACGTGTGTAGAACAGGTGGGTGATGTGAATTGGAGGAGGATGTGAGGTCAGATCTAAGGCTAGATACCATGAATGAGACATCGGATGAGGAGGAGGTAGTTAGATTTGTAATCAGGTGGGGGCTTAATACTTGCCTTCTCGTGAGTGGGTGACTAAGCTGCTGGAAATGGTGTGTAAATGACAGGAGAAAAATATAGAAATAATTTATGCATTTTCATGAAACATTTGAAAAAAATGGTAACAAATTGATTTTTTCTGACATTTTAAGCATGGATTTTTACAGATACTTAGTTGTTGAATCAGATTCCACTGTATTAACTGCCTGTCTATGGGGAAAGTCGTGCTTTGGGACATAAAATGGATGGATGCACAACTCATTTATTGTATTCAAGAAGGAACTGCAGATGCTGGAAGATCGAAGGTACACAAAAATGCTGGAGAAACTCAGCGGGTGCAGCAGCATCTATGGAACGAAGGAAATAGGCGACGTTTCGGGCCGAAACCCTTCTTCAGACTGATGGGGGGTGGGGGGGGAGAAGGAAGGAAAAAGGGAGGAGGAGGAGCCATGGGCGGGGAAATGGGAGGAGACAGCTCGAGGGTTAAGGAAGAGGAGGAGACTGCAAGGGCTAGCAAAACTGGGGGAATTCAACGTTCATGCCACCCGGATGCAAGCAACCCAGGCGGAATATGAGGTGCTGTTCCTCCAATTTCCGGTGTTGCTCACTCTGGCAATGGAGGAGACCCAGGACAGAGAGGTCGGATTGGGAATGGGAGGGGGAGTTGAAGTGCTGAGCCGCCGGGAGTTCAGGTAGGTTATTGCGGACTGAGCGGAGGTGTTCGGCGAAAATGATCGCCCAACCTCCGCTTAGTCTCCCCGATGTAAATCAGCTGACATCTAGAGCAGCGGATGCAGTAGATGAGGTTGGAGGAGATACAGGTGAACCTTTGTCGCATCTGGAATGACTGCTTGGGTCCTTGAATGGAGTCGAGGGGGGGAGGTGAAGGGACAGGTGTTGCATTTCTTGCGGTTGCAACGGAAAGTGCCCGGGAAGGGGGTGGTACGGGAGGGAAGGGAAGAATTGACAAGGGAGTTGCGGAGGGAGCAGTCTTTGCGGAAGGCAGACATAGGGGGAGATGAGAAGATGTGGCGAGTGGTGGGGTCACGTTGGAGGTGGCGGAAATGGCGAAGAATTATTTGTTGTATTTGCTGGCTGGTGGGGTGAAAGGTGAGGACTAGGGGAACTCTGCCCTTGTTGCGAGTGCGGGGATGGGGAGAGAGAGCAGAGTTGCGGGGTATGGATGAGACCCTGGTGCGAGCCTCATCTATGGTGGCAGAGGGGAATCCCCGTTCCCTGAAGAACGAGGACATTTCCGATGCCCTGATGTGGAACGTCTCATCCAGGGAACAGATGCGGCGTAGGCGGAGGAATTGGGAGTAGGGGATGGAATCTTTACAGGGGGCAGGGTGGGAAGACGTGTAGTCCAGATAGCCATGTGAGTCAGTTGGTTTGTATCAATTGTACAATCTCATAATGGAAACCATTATTTACAGTCACTCTTGGGGTGCTCTTGTTGCTAGTAAGGCCGACATGTATTGTTGAATCCATGTTGCTGTAGTTGCATGGAGCCACTTCACATGAAAGTACAAATAACTGTGGGACTGGAAGGAGAAATTGGTTAAACTGGTGAAGATGGTGAATGTCCTATCTTGAAGGAATTTAAAAACCAGAACAAACTTTCATGATAGTCTAACAGATTCATGGTCAGTTTTACCAATGCAAAATTTTCATTTTGGTGCCCATCCACCCAGTCTCCTTATTCACCCATCAAAACCCATCTCCCATGTCTGTTATCAAAGTCCATAATCCAGCAACCAGCTCTCCCTCAATATCCATTTATTATTTCTCAGCCATTGAAACCCAACCATTCAGCTTCTAATTTTCCCATCAAAGACCACCCCTCAATCCTCTTGTTCTCCCCCATTAAAGCCAACCTTTCGGCTCATCAATACCCAACCCTCTTGCTCTCTAATTTTGCATGAAAGCCATCCTCCAATGCCACCATTCTTTAGTTGGTCACCCTTCCAGTCCCCTAATTTTCTCTAGTTAATTATTTATTTTTATGTGATTTAAAGTTTGCCAAATATTTCATGGATTGTAAGAGGCTGATTGTGAACTAGCATGGAGAGCTTTCTTCATTCATTTATACCTGGGATAGTTAATTTAAATTTTAATTTGTCCATCTGGTATCTCCTCCAAAGCTATGTTATTCCTATCATTTCATTCAAAGGGTCTTCTCGGATAATGTTTTTCGATCACTGTCTAAACATGTCCTCCTTTTCCTTCTTTACACTGCTTTCTGAGTTCAACCATGGAAAAACTCATCTAATTAATTCACATACAAGATTCAACTGTTCAGCATTCGCCCTCCATCTGCACTGATATTTCTGCAGCTATAAATTATCTCCCTCACACTCCTGCTTCCACCTTTGATCTTTCAAATCCATTAACACTTTTAATCCCTCACCCTAATTGTTGTTCATTACAGCTCTCATATCCACTCGCCTAAACTGAAGGGATTTTATGGACTGTAAAAACAAGGAACTACACATTATAGTAAACAAATATAGACACAAATTGCTGGAGTAATCAGGCAGATCAGGCAGCATCTCTGGAGCATACGGATAGGTGATGCTTTGGTCGGGATCCTTCTAAACTACTAGTTTGGCCAACCTTCATTCTTCTAAACACCAAGAAATACGGGTGGAAACAATGTGATTCCCTTGGTAGGCCAACCATCTCTTCCCAAGAGTTAGTCTGGTTTTTCTCTGTAATGATATTATACCTTTTTTGGGGGTAAGAGAACAAAACCAGTTTTCCAGATGTGGCCTTACGATTGCAACAAAACCATATTTATTTTCAAATTTAATCTCCACCACCTTTACAATAAAGGCCATAAAGCGATTTGTCTTCTTAACTATTTGTTGGACATGCATACTAAGTTTTTGTGATGCATACATTGAACCCTCTGAACCTCACTCACTGGCAGTCTTTTTCCAAAGAGCTTGACCATGCACTTCCCCACTTCAAAATGCATTTGTCAATCTTTTGCCTACTCATTCAATCTATCTATATCCCATTGCAGAAACACAGTGTCCTTATCATACTATGCTTTTCACTAATTTTCATACCATCGGCAAATTTGGGAACCTTATATTGCCGTTCCTTCCTCCAAGTAAATAAGGAACAATTGCCGGCCAATAACTGATTCGTGCACTGAATCAACTGATTAGACCTCCATGCAGTCTGAAAAGGACCCATTTGTTGCAATTCATTTTTTTTCTGATTCATGAACTAGCCTCTAAGTGGCCACTTTTCATATGCCTTTTGGAGATCTAAGTGTGCCATATTCACAGGTACCCCTCTATCGACTCCCACCATTACATTCTCAAGATATCAAACAAAGTTTTGAAGCATCATTTACATTTCTTAAAAAATATGTTAACTAGGCTTTAATTACCTTTTCTAAATGATTATCAATTTCCTCTTTGTTTATTAACTTTGACATCTTGCCCAATAGTGGCTGTTAAAAGAACTAACCCGTAATTCCCCTGCCATCTGCCTTTCCCCCTCATTTGAACATGGGCGTCTAATTGGCTGTTTTCCAAACCCTGCTACCCTCCCAAACTGTGAGTTACCATAAATTTCAACCAATGGGTTCATTATCTGAGAGTCACAAGAAACTGTGGATGCTGGAATCGTGAGTAAATCACAAAGTGCTGGAGTAACTCAGTGGGTCAGGCAGTATCTTTGGGAGGAATGGTTCAGCCAACATGTTGGGTCTGAACCCTTCTTCTTTTCTTTCTTTTAAAATCTTTTTATTGGATTTTTTTCCAAAAAACGGAGACAAAACATAAAAACAGAGCAAAAAGAAAATGAATAATGATATTGATACATAGGGATCAGGATTACATTAATAACAGGTATAACCTAATATGAGACCAGTGTCAAAATACACATTGAATATAGACCTCCCGGTCTCTATGTAAATATAGTTAAGTCTTTAAAAGAAAACTTGTAAATGTAGGGAAAAAAACACCAAGATAAAAAGACAGAAAGAAAAGGAAAAAAGGAAAAAACCCTTCTTCAAATGGTCATTATCTCTACACCCACCAAGCATCCAGTCCATTGGATCCTGGCAACTTGTCTGCCTTTAATCCCCTGCATTCCTCTAATACATTATCGCTTGTAATTGGGATTCTTGTAAGTTCTACCATGTTATCTGAAATTAGCCCATATGGAATCTTAGGAATATTAGCATTGTGTTTCATGGTGAAGACTGATACAAAATATGTATTCGCCATATATGCCGGTTCTTTGTTTGCTGTTAGTAATTCTCTAGTTATTTTCTCCAAAGGCACCATATTTACCTTTGTTGCCCCATTCCTATCGATATGCATCCACAAAATATTTACAGTTGTTTTTGTACTACATACAAGCTTTCTCTAAAAATGTATTTATTTGTTCTTAATAGCTTTTTAGCCTTTTGCTACTGTATCTTTAAAATCTTCCCAGTCCTCTGGTGTACCACTAGTCCTTGCCACTTTGATACCCTGCTTTTCAATTTAATATTATCCTTTGCCTCCTTTATTATTGCCCCAAACTCCTTGTAACCCTGCAACAGAAACTCCTTCTTCGTCCTAGCTATGTCATCAGTCCCTACATGGAACACGACCACTGATTCCTCCCACCCATTCCAAGTTCTTCTCTAGTCCAGAAGCGATGTCCATAAATAACCACAGCACTAGGCTGGCAACAGCCTGGAGAATGATCAGTCTGGTGCACATTGTTAAGCTTTTCATCACATTAATATTACGCAATGACTTTCTCATCAAAATAATTATTTCCTCTTGACATTCAGTGATACTGTTGTCACCGAGTGCCCTATGATTGACATCTTGGGGACCACCATTGATCATCAGAAGCTTAAATGGTGCAGCCACATAAACATGGTGACTACGAGTGGAGGGTATTATGTGGCATGTAACTTGCCTTGCTGTGCAAAAGCTTAGCCCAACCTATAATACTAAGTCGGGAATATGATGGAGTACTCTCCACCTATCTGAATAAATTTAGTTCCATTGGTGCTTATGAAGCTGTGTGCAAACCAGAGTGAAACGGCTTGCTTGGGATGCCATTCACTTTGCTTGAACAAGGATTTCTTCCATGCTGTGACTGGAGAATATTTTATCTGCAAGATGCATTCCAGCAGTTCATCGAAACTCAATTAACACCATTTCCGAAAGCCATGATCTCTATCACATGAAGGAAACAAGGGTGGTAAACACATAAAAACAGCCTGCAGAAGCTAAATTTCCCTCCAAGTCACCACCTACAAATTTCCCTCTCATGTAATACATCATCCTGACTTTTAAATATTTTGTCTTTTTTTAAATATTAATTGAATCCTAGAACTCCTTACCTAGCAAATACTGTGGAAGTACGTGCATTGCACAAACTGCAGCAACTCAGGAAGATGGATCACCATTACCTCAAACATGTGCAGGGATGGGCAATAAATAAATGTAGCATATTCTATGCTAAATAAAAAAATTGTTAAGATGAGTAAAAGGAGTTAATATATAGAGATCTTCTATGAGCGAATTGAATGGTAAACAGATTTGGGAAGTGAAGGGCCTCTTCTTATTCTTAATACGTAGGGCTTACCTGTCATCTCACCCACACATAGTAGTCAATAATTTCTGTCAGTCCGTCGGCAGTCAAATCACAAGTAGAATTTAGGATCAATAGATTTAACTTTTTGTTATTTTTTATGCTCTTTATATGTAGGAGTTATATGCTCAAGGAGTTAAATTATATGGATTCGTGAAATTATTTGTATTATAATTGTCAGTATTTATAAGCATCAGCTCCTTGTAACCATGGAAACAATATGTTCAATGTTATCAACGCAGTGCTCAATTGGAGCTTGGAATCTGTAACCATGCGAGATAAAATAGACACAAAGTTAGCCTCTGCTTTCGGCAAAGGCATTGAAAATGACGTAATTCAGCCTCTTTCATCTACAATATATATAAATATATCTGATATCCATACAAATACATTGATTCATACATCTGGTATCTCCGAAGAATGCATCTATATATTTATGCAGAGAACATGCATCCATTACATCTTTCAAATGTTGTACAGTGCACACGTATGTTACAATTGCTGCCACATTTACTCAGGACTACTGAGGTGGATCTGATACTATAATAATATGATAGTAAATAAAACAAGGAATTCAACAGTTCAGACAGTATCTGTGCAGGGAATTGACAGAGTAGTAAATCTACCAGTGTACAATAGGTTTTATTTGATGTCATTAGAGAACTTCCTGCACTTCTGGGAAAGTTGTATAGATCCCTACATATTAGATTTAAGATGTGAGGCTTAAATTTGCTGCACTTGTAGTGTACTAATAATTCATGCTCGAGATGCATCCCCAGTGGAGGCGTCATTTTACAGCATCAAGCCCTCCATGTTCTGACCCGAAACGTGGTCTGTCCATTCCCTTCACTATCTGACTTGCTGAGCACCTCCAGCAGTTTGTTTTTTGATGAGCAAGACAATATCTTTTCATTGTTCATTTTTATTCTGCATCATGCATCCATCCCCATATTAGTACTAATATTTGTGATCAAAGTATAGGAGTAGGAGTTATTGACTGATCCTAATGGTGTTGACAGAATTAAATGCTACTGGTGACATTGGTTGGGAATTTTGGGCAGATTTAGACTCGGCTACCTGTGCTTTTATTAGGTCTGGTAAAGTTGGGAAAGGTGTGAACATCAGCATTCACTTTGTTGCACAACACTGTCCAGGGTTAAACGGGTTGCTGATAATAATCATCTAAAAATGGTATGCTTGGGCCTTGGACTGCATCCTGCTGAGACAGAGGCTACATCAGTTGATAAAAAGCTGCGTTTTAATTCCCGTCAGAAATTATGTACTGTTGGAAACAGATGAGTTGTAATAAAAATAAACTAATAGATCAAATCCCCATATACACCCACAAGAAATAACCTCCTGCCATTCACTCCTGTTGTGCAGAACCCTAATGTACCAAGCCTACTGCTTAATTCAGCTTTGGGTATGATTGGTACATTAAAGTTGTGTTATAGAAGGCATTGTTTAGTTACAAAGGATACAAAGGATATTTATTATCACATACACCAAATGGTGTAGTGAAATTTGACTTGCCAATGCAGCACACGAATAAAGATAAGACACAACATTAAAGAATTTAACAATAAACATAAAAACATTTAGTTTTGTTAAATGTGGGTGATGGTCTGTAATGAGTAGCTGATTAAATAGAACTTGGAATGCGGGCTGTTGTGTGAATGTTTCAGGCAGTCTATAAATGTCCGCGTTCAGGAATATTAAGTCCTGAGTAACCACTTCAGCTTGTCACGATTCAGCCTAAAGGCCATCACCTTTTTTGTTAAAAGCAGTGAATCATGCCTGCTGTGACTAACAAACACACATTCTTACTTTGTACCTCTGTACACTTCAGGATAATTAAGCTGCATTGTCAGACTCTCCAAGATGCTCACACTGTCAGTCCTATTATTATGCAGTGTTAACTTCCTCTTGGCTTCCTGCAGTCATGGCTAATGTGTGTGTTTTAAAACTTGAGCACTTTGGAGGTCAGGATGACTGATGTCATGGGTCTACTACCTCTTATGATTTTACTCATTTGGGGCACTTTTCTGTAAATTTCAAATTTTTCCTATAAAATAGAAACACATATTACTGTATAGAATAAAACTGGGAAGGTGGCACAACCATGGCTGACGAGGGAAGTCAAGGATAGTGTTAATTCCAAGGAAGAGGCATATAAATTGGCCAGAAGAATGTAGAACAGTGGAGGACAAAGGGGTTAATTAAGAAGGGGAAAAAAGAGCATGAAAGAAAGCTTGCGGGAAATATGAAAACTGACTGTAAAAGTTTAGGTATGTAAAAAGGAAAAGACTAGAGCAGACAAACAAACGTACAGTCAGAGACAGGTGAATTTATAATGAGAAACAAGACAATAGCAGAACAGTTAAGGGCCTATCCCACTTACGCGACCTTGGCTCGCAAATTACGCTACCTCGTGGTCGCTTGAGGCGTACAGGCACCGTATGACTGAGCGGGGCCGGTCCCACTTAGAAGCGCGGAGTTGTGCAGGGCTGGTCCCGACATCGTGCGGGGCTCCGAAATTCTGGCAGTGGCCAAAATCTTTGCTCGCCAACGGCCTGTCGGTTTGCAGGCGCATTGCAGTCGTACGCAGCGTCTTGACGTTGTACGCAGCGTCTTGACGGCGTATGTAGCGTCTTGACGGCGTACGCCTAGCCCGTGGCGTTGCGTGATGACGTCACCGCCCGACGCTGTGCGACGCCCAAATTCATTTGGCCCGCCTCCTGCCCAGCTGATTGGTAAGCATGACGCAACTAGTGGGAGGGAGGAACTGAAGGGAATCCACATTAGTCAGAAAATGGTGTTAGGTAAACTGTTGGGACTGAAGGCAGATAAATCCCCAGGGCCTGATAGTCTGCATCAAGGAGATGGCCCTAGAAATCGTTGATGCATTGGTGATCATTTTCCAATGTTCTCTCGACTCTGGATCAGTTCCTGTGCACTGGAGGGTAGTCAATGTAACTCCAATTTTTAAGAAAGGAGGGAGAGAGAAAACAGGAAATTATAGACCAGTTAGTCTTGCATCGGTATTGGGGAAGATGCTGGAGTTGATTATTAAAGATGTTATGGTAGCGCATTTGGAAAGCAGTGACAGGATCTGTCAAAGTCAGCATGCATTTATGAAGGAGAAATCATGCTTGACTAAACTTTTGGAATTTTTTGAGGATGTTACAAGTAGAATGGATAAGGGAAAGCCAGTGGATGTGGTGTATCTGGACTTTCAAAAAACCTTTGACAAGATCCCACACAAGAGATTAATGTGCAAAATTAGAGCTTGGTATTGAGGGTAGGATATTAACATGGATAAGGAACTGGTTGTCATACAGGAAGCAAAGAGTAGGAATTAACGGGTCTTTTTCAGAATGGCAGGCAGTGACTAGTGGGGTGCCACAGGGCTCGGTGCTGGGACCTCAGTTGTTTACAATATATATTAACGATTTAGATGAGGGAATTAAATGTAACATCTCTAAGTTTGCAGATGACACAAACCTGAGTGGCAGTGTGAGCTGCGAGGAGGATGTTATTAGGCTGCAGGGTAACTTGGATAGGTTGAGTGAGTGGGCAGAAGCATGGCAGATGCAGTATAATGTAGATAAATGTGAGGTTATCCACTTTGGTGGCAAGAACAGGAAGGTAGATTATTGTGTTCAAGAAGGAACTGCAGATGCTGGAAAATCGAAGGTACACAAAAATGCTGGAGAAACTCAGCGGGTGCAGCAGCATCTATGGAGCGAAGGAAATAGGCAACGTTTCGGGCTGAAACCCTTCTTCAGACTGATAGGGGGTGGCGGGGAGAAGGAAGGAAAGCGGAGGAGGAGGAGGAGGTAGATTATTATCTGAATGGTGTCAGATTAGAAGGGAAGGTGCAACGTGACCTGGGTGTGCTTGTACATCAGTCACTGAAAGTAAGCATGCAAGTACAGCAGGCAGTGTGAAAGCAAATGGCATGTTGGCCTTCATTGCGAGAGGATTTGAGTTTAGGAGCAAGGAGGTCCTACTGCAGTTGTACAGGGCCCTGGTGAGACCGCACCTGATTATCGTGTGCAATTTTGGTTTCCTAATTTGAGGAAGGACATTATTGCTATTGAGGGAGTGCAGCCTAGATTCACCAGTTTAATTCCCGGGATGGCGGGACTGACGTATGATGAAAGAATGGGTCGACTGGGCTTGTATTCGCTGGAATTTAGATGAGAGGGGATCTTATTGAAACATATAAAATTCATAGAGGATTGGACAGGGTAGATACAGGAAAAAACTTCCCGATGTTGGGGGAGTCCAGAACCAAGGGTCACAGATTTTAAAGAATAAGAGGTAGGCCATTTAGGACTGAGATGAGGAAAAACCTTTTCACCGAGAGGGTTGTGAATCTGTGGAATTCTCTATTACAGAAGGCCATCGAGGCCAATTCACTGGATGTTTTCAAGAGAGAGGTAGAATCAAGGGATAATGAGTAAAAGCCGGAACGGGGTACTGATTTTGGATGATCAGCCATGATCATATTGAATGGTGGTGCTGGCTCGAAGGGCCAAATGTCCTACTTCTGCAACTATTTTCTATGTTCTATGTTTCTATGTATGGTATGATCTGGTATGATGACGAATACTCTGTTGAACCTCTACAGATGTACGGTGGAGAGCATATTGATTGGTTGTATTACAGCCTGGTTCGGTAACTAGAATGCCCTGGGATGAAGGAGATTGCAGAGGTGGTAGACAATGCCCGGTCCATCAAGGTACTCACCTCCCCACCATTGAATAAGGCAGCCAGTTTCATCAAAGAACCACACCCCCCTGGCCATGTTCTCATCTCGCTACTAACAACGGGAAGAATGTACAGTAGCCTGAAAACTATGACCACCAGCTTCTTCCTAACAATCAGGCTATTGAATACTACACAACATTATCCTCAGCAACTATGATCTTCTAGGGACTTTATCTGTTGGTTGCACTACAGACTTTGGTATTTTTGCATTATTATTGTTTCCACTGGTTATTTAATTTATCATATTTTTTGGTTATTATATATTATCTGTGTGCTATTTTTATGGGCCTGTTAAGCTGTAGAAAGTATGAATGTTGCTCTGCTGTCTGTGCCTATGACAATTAAACTCATGTTAGCACCAAACCCACCCAAATTACAAAGTATGAAATTGCACTGAGATTCATTGCTGAACTCTATAGACCATACTTAAGATTCCTGGATCCCAAGTATATTGATTTTATTCCAAATAGTCGGTATTCCTGAATCAGAAATGTAAGATTCCATAGGATTTGAAGTAATAAGAGAAGACTGCTTGGCTCTTCCTGAAAACACGTTCTTCTGGAATGTTATTTGTTGCGTTATTTGTTGGTTAAGCAAGTAGTTTTGTGAATCACATTGGATACTAGTTGTTATTGACTGGAAGTCAGAGTGATTGGCATTGTGCTGGCGATGTAAAATATAGCACAGCGCTGGACAGAAACTGGCTATGGTAGAAGCCTGTTATTAAGATGCCATGGTACATTGTACTGCAGCATTATAATTACTGGGATATCTCCATTAAGATCGTTTGTTTATATGACTTTAGATTCAGTGATTCCAACTTTCTGCAAAACCATGTGAAAGTAATGTACTAATGGTTCGATTCCGTGTTCTGAGTGCCAATAAATGAGAACATTGATTTATTTACTAGAGGAACATGTAAGCCTCATTTTTTACAGCTCTAACCTCGTTCAATGATAAACTAATTTCAAGACTGTGCTCTTTCTTTGCTAATCCCAAATAAATCCTATTTTCCCACATTCTCCTAAATTAATCCTATACTAATATACCATTTCCTTTCATTTCTTATGCACCTGCATCATTCCTGAAGTAAACCGACCACCCTTCTTTCTCCATGTTATTCTCGTTGGCTTCCACCAACACCAAGCTCATCTTCGTTGATGGAGAAATCAGTGGAAAGTGTTTTCAAGTGTAAAAACGAAGAACAGAACCAGAGGAGAGATGAGGATAAATGATGTATCCATAATTCAGCCACTGTTGATTGATTTCAGGCAGGTGGAACCTCATTAATGAGAGAGCGCTGACTAATTCACAAAAATGATTTCAGTAGTCACTGGAATTGAAAATTGTAAGCAAAAGATCAGAGCTGACTGAAAATAAACACTCACATATCGCTTCACGATTCCTTCATTAAGTGGGCTGTGAAGGTCAGATATATTCACACCCACAGAGACCCCTAGCTGGAACAACAACTGAGAGCAACAAAGGAATGTATGCAATGATCATACACAGTAACACTCAGGAAATGCCCAGCTCTCTGCTGTTCCTGAGTCTGTGTAGTTATATAGGAAGGAGACTTACGAGGCAGACACAATCATTTCTAATCAAATGTTGAATATTAGTTTGAGAGGATCAGTCTCTTCAGACCAGTCTCCAAGGAGATCGATCATCTGCAACCTTTTTTGGTATGATACATTGCAATTGGCAGTAAGCTGAATCAATCAGTCTGTTTATTTAAAGATTTCTGATTTTGATATACCTAAATTCTCAGCACCATCTCTCTCCTTCTCTCTCCCACATCTCCCTCCCTCCCTCTCTTTTTGCTTCTCTTTTCATGTCAGATTTTTCCTTTTATTTTTCGTAGTCTAACACAGTTACTATTTTCCCTCTGCCTTTATTTATTTCTTCTTTCTTCTGCATTCCCTTTTTCTGATCCTTTCTCTCTTTTATCCTCATTTTAGTTTATTTTTCTGTCCACAATATCCCTTCAATCTAACCTGTTCTTTCTTTTGACCTCATTCTCTCTTTCACTCTCCACTCCTCTGGTCTCATGCACACAGTTATGGATCAAGCGACTGGGAGCTCAGTTTTCCCATCCAGCTGAGTATTTGGATGTGGTTCTGGGGTAGCTGCATGAAGCACAGGATGATTCACCAGGTTGCTATGCTGGTTTCCATGGCACATAGCAGTTGCTATTCAGGTCTCCATATTGCAACTGGTTTTATATTATGTTTTTGCAAAGGTTATCTTGCAGCTCCAGTATGCCTCACTTGTGAATGAGTTCATGCTTTCACATGTAGCATCATATGTATTACTTTGGTTTAATATTTAAATGAGAGTTCTGATTAAGCTGCAAGTTGATTGAATGCCAATTATTACCGGTATCTTTTCAATGGTTCTTTATTGTCACTTATGAACTGCACAGTGAAATTCTTGCACCCATCGCCATATTTTGGCGCCATTTACAAAAGAAAAAGTAAAGGTCCAAGGTCTGGTCCACTTGCTGGATGTACTGGAGCGCATCCGATCCAGGTAAGTCATTCTACAATTCCATAGGAAATTCTTGCCATAGAGTGAGTACAGAGAAGGTTCACCAGACTGATTCCTGGGATGTCAGGACTTTCATATGAAGAAAGACTGGATAGACTCGACTTGTACTCGCTAGAATTTAGAAGTTTGAGGGGGGATCTTATAGAAACGTACAAAATTCTTAAGGGGTCGGACAGGCTAGATGCAGGAAGATTGTTCCCGATGTTGGGGAAGTCCAGGACAAGGGGTTATAGTTTAAGGATAAAGGGTAAATCCTTTAGGACTGGGATGAGAAAAACATTTTTCACACAGAGAGTGGTAAATCTCTGGAACTCTCTGCCACAGAAGGTAGTTGAGGCCACAGTTCATTGGCTATATTTAAGAGGGAGTTAGATGTGGCCCTTGTGGCTAAAGGGATCAGGGGGTATGGAGAGAAAGCAGGTACAGGATACTGAGTTGGATGATCGACCATAATCATATTGAATGGCGGTGCAGGCTCGAAGGGCCGAATGGCCTACACCGGCACCTATTTTCTATGTTTCTATGTAAAATACCACTGTAATACTCTAATGTAATACTGTGCAGTATAGGAAGACACATAAAAATTGAATATGAAAGCTCTTGTACATATATAAGAAGAAAACAACTATCAAGGACAAATGTGGGCATACCTGGCAGAATTTATTAGGCGGAATAAGGAAATAGTTGAGTTAAACAAATACTTTGTGTCTGCCTTCACAGAAGACACAAAAAACCTTCCAGAAACAAGATAAAACCAAGTGTTCTGGGCAAAAAAGAGTAAAATAAGTGAAGTATATAATCAAAAATTTCTTAAAAGTCCAAATCCATTGGATCCCACCACATCTACTCCACGGGATTCTTAAAGAATTCCAATGGATGCAAGAAACAGGAAATACTGCTAGAGGTTAATGACTCTGAAATATAAACATAAAAATGTTTGAAATGCCCAACTGCTCAAGTGCCATCTATGGAGAGAAAAAAATGCATGACTGATCTGCTGAAGTTTTACAGCATTTTGTTTCAGATTTCCAGCTAACGCAGTTTCTAGCTATAATTAACGATCCTAAAATAATGATAGATTCAAAGGAATTCATGATCTGCATTCCAATGTTTTGAGATTATGGAATAGTTCCTGCAAGTAAAAAATGTAATCTCAACGAATGAGGAACTACTAACTTATAACCCTGACATAATTAATAGGGAAAATGCAGGAATCTATCTTGAAGAATATGAAAGCAAGCACCTTAGAATGCTATAACATGATTGAGCAGAGTAAATGTGCATTTTGAAAAGGAAATCGTGTTTGACTAATTCATTGTAGTTCTTTAAGAATCCAGAAGAGTAGATGTGGGGGGAAAGTAATGGATGTGGTATATTTGGACTTTTAAGAGGTTTTCAATGTGGTCGAAAATGTGAGGTTATCTGCTTTAGTAGAAAAGTCTGAAATGTTGTGTTAAATGGTGTTAAGGATATGTTGATTTTCAAGGGAACCTGGATGGCCCTGTACACAAGTTATTGAATGCAGATGAGGCAAATTCAATGTTGGTCTTTATTGCAAGAGTAAGCGTTAAAATGTCTTATGGTATTTATTTGGGATTCAAAATTCCTTGAAGTTTCAATCATAGATGTGGGAAGAATTTTTTTCACGTTCAGATTCAGTTTAGTTTATTGACATGTAATGAAATTCTTTGTTCACACAAACTCACAGATTAAACAGTAAACATGCAGTAATGATAAATACAATAATAAGTACAGTGATAAATGCTAAACAGCAAAATAGTGCAACATTCAAGTTATTCAAAAAAATATTGAAGTACAATAACCGAATAACTGAATCTGGTAGAGTTAAGTGTAAGAGGATATGGCAGCACCTTGTATGAATTAGTTCAGAAGTCAAATAGCAGTGGGTCAGAAGCTGTTCTTAAGTCTGGGGATCGGAGCTTTCAAGCTCCTGTATTTTCTCCCAGAAGGCAGAAGAGAGAAAGGGGAATGGTCAGGTTGCAGGCAACCTTGGTGACACTTCTAGCCTTCTTGATGCAACCCTCCTTGAAGGTGTACACAAAATGCTGGAGGAACTCAGTGGGCCAGGCAGCATCTCTGGAGAGACGAAATGGGTGATGTTTTGGGTTGAGATGCTTCATCAGATGTGGGGTCTCGGTGTAAACCAGCATCTGCAGTTCCTTCCTACCCAGCTTGAAGATGGACTGAATGGAAGGAAGTGACAAGGCTGTGATGAATTGGGCAGGGTCAGGTGGTCAGGAGCAGAGCAGTTGCATTCTAGGCTGAGACGAATCTTGAGAGAATATGTTCTAAAATGAATGTGTGGATGTTCAAAAGAATCTTCATGGACATGCCAAAGCTTCTTAGATGGCAAAAAAAGTAAATTCGCGAATGCACTTTCTTGATCACTGCATGTGTGTGACGGGACTAGTGAGGTTTTTGGTGATATAAATGTCAATAAACTTGAAGCTGTTGATCATCTCAATGCAAGCTCCATTAAGGGGTGTGGGGTAGTGATCACCCCTTTACTTCCTTAGGTCAGCAACCAATTATTCCGTCTTGCTGGTGTTAAGAACTAAATTACTATTGTGACATCATAATACTCGATTTTTGATCTCTGTCCTGTACTTCGTCTCATCATTGTTGCAGATTTGGCCAACCCGGAGATCAATAACAAAACTGTCATGGACTATAAAATTAAGAACATTTTGCTAAACATTCACAGATCACAGCTGAGGTATTGTGGCTAATCTGGGCAATTTACTTTTTTAGGGAAGCCAATTTGGAGGAGGTTTTTGTTAGAATGGTACAGGACAGAAGACTACTGTTATCTCGAGGGAAGCTGTTATTATTCTCCTTAGAACAGAGAGAGGAAACTTAACAGAATATTTCAATATTAACATGGGTTTGAAACGTTAGCAGCAGTAGGGTAGGAAGTAAGAGAGTACAGATCCTCCTTTGAAAGAACCATGGGAGATATGAGATTAAAAAAAAATCTTGTCAATTGAAGTAAATGGGGGCGGAGAGTATAAAACTAAGGAAGCTATAAACCATTGTGTTTTCTATCCCTAGCTGGAGAGTTGTCTCTAATTCTCGGCAGCGTAGTTTGAGAAGAAGGTCAGAGCCTTGGAGAGGAAGAAGAAGTGCTTTATTAGAATAAAACCTCAATTAAACCACAGCAGTGGGGAAGCTTTTAGAAACAATTCAGGACAAATTAGCAGCCACTTGGGTGAGTCTGGATTAATTAATGAAGGGATTTGTAAAATGCAAATTATGTTTAACTAACATGAATTAGTTTTTTTTGAAGAAGTAGCAGAGACAGTTGATGAGGTCAATGCAATAGATGTGTTGTAAATGGATCTCCAAATGACATTTGATATACCGTGCCTCATAATACGTTTGCCTACAAGGTTACAGTTTATGGAATAAAAAGGCCATGGCAACATGGATCTGAAAACCGTTTTGGTACAAAAGAGGGGAAGATAATGTGAATGGTTGTTGTTCAGATGAGGGGAAAGTAGTCGACTGGAGCTTGGGACTAGGATCACCAGTATTACTCATGCAGAGTGCCAGGAAATCCCAACCTCTGTACCATTGCCATTCTACCATATTTTAGTCCCACTCAATCACCAGGGAGTACAGTGGTGCAATACCACATAACCCAGGTTCAATCATGACCTTGGTGCAGTCTCTGTGGAGTTTGCATGTTTTTCCTATGACTGTGTGCATTTCCTTTGGGTTCTCTGGTTTCCCCCCGTATCCTAAATTTGAGTCGGTTATTTGGCACACTGTCAATTACCCCTGCTGTGTAAGTGAGTGGTAGAATCTGTGTAGATTGGATGAGGAATGTGCAGATAATTAAAAAAAGAATTAATATACAATTAGAATATTTTGGTGTTTGATGGCTGGCGTGCACTCAGTGGACCAATGGTTCTGTTTCCTTGCTCTATTTCTTCATGTCTACGATTCTAGATAGAGATTCTCTAACTCATAGCATCACCTATTCCAATTAGCCTCAGCTCCAGAGTCTGACCACGGAACAGGAACTGCTGCACTCTTTAAACAGGGTTTATCCACAGACTCAGATTTATATGACACTGTAAGCAAGGTCCAACTATAGACCAGAGTTATGGATCAAATACCAACACTCACTGGATCTTTAATGAAGGTCTAAGAACAGGGTGAATGACTTTGCACTCACAAAGTGAGTTTCACAGTCTAGACTGCTCGAGCTATCAGACCTTTTGAGTAGAGTCGAACACTGACAGGTAGTCAATTGCAGTTCAATACAAGGAGCAATATATATTAACAATCCTCCACTGAGAATCCTTGCATCATATGCATTGCACCGATATCTGGTGAGAGGGAAAGAGTTAACATAGGACTGAACTGATGCTTGTGAAGAGCTTAACTCCGTTGATTAGCCCGAGAGACCTCAAGGAAGGTAAGTGTTGTTACGTTGCTGGGTCTATTTCTCAGTGCTTTCAATCGCCTTTCTCATTCTAGGGAGAACTGTGGTGCAGTGCTGTGTCACTCTGCTCCATTACTGGGCCTACCAGCAGCTCTTTGCACAATAATGACAAGCTGGTTTCCAAAAATAGCCTAGTGGTGGGAAGCCTTCGACTCCTTAAACAATCTGAGCATGCTCAGGAAATTAGCAGAAATGTGTCAGAGTTTCTAATCTCCACTGAAAAGATTGTCACTTGAAGGGAGAGCCAGAGGTGAGAGGCAACTTGCGTGTGTGAGTGGAGTCTGCGCTCCTTATTCTTACTGTCCTACGGATAATGTCTACCTTGAAGGCGGGTGAGAATTATATTAATCTGTGGTTGACTAGTTCATATAATGCCTGTTTCTCAACCAGTTTTATTGTGCCTGGTCCAGGTGACTATTTAAACCTTAAAATTGTTGGCAATTTAACAAGTAATATTCATCATTTTAAAGTGAAGAAATATTGCCCATTGCAATGTTTTAGTATATGTGGAGCAATATTTTTATTGCTGTTGCTTGTGATAAAATGTTATTTCCATCCTTGAATTGCTTTTCGTTGCGATGTTCCCTAATGCTAGACATTCTGTAGTAAATAGCTGAGTGATAACAGCAGAAACTAGGCAAATGTAACTTTACCTTTTTCCCATACTCTCACAAATTACAGCAGGCACCAACTCTCACTGGGTTAAAGTTCTGCCAGTCACCCACTGCCACTGGAGTGTAGTTCCTCAGGAACTGATTCTCCATAATACAAGACACTGACTGGGGTGTAGTTCCACACCTATTGACTGGGGTGCAGTTTCACAGACACACTGACTCTCACTGGTACCACAGTCTCTACTTCATGCAGCATCGCTTTTTAATATTACTTTTATAGTTGTGAACCGAGGATGCCCATTTCCTTCCCTCCCACCAACCCCTGTCCTGCTCCCGCAACAAAGTGGCAGAGCAGTATATGATCAAAGGCTCAGATTTGGACCATGGATTTCCGAGGGTTGTATTTGGCCATCTTGAAGTCAGCAGTCAATTTGAGATCTTGCTGATTAATTTGTTGATTTCCACATTTGGCAGTGCAATGGCAATTTACGGAAGCCTTTGTTTAAGCAGTTTTACATTTTCAGATTGTAAAATATTCCAATAGGTTTTGCTGCTTGTTCAAGTAACTTATGAACCGTAAAGCTAATCTCCCAGAGTTAAAGAGATGGGGCTTTTCACTGGTGCATGCTATATTGTCCTTAAAGCCCATTGTTTTTTGAAAAGGCAGTTAGCACGCGGGGAGGAGGGAAGGTGTCAGTTCCTTCCGGGAGAGGTGTGGGAGGGAGAGTCGATATCAGGAATGAAAGGAGGGAGTTCAGTTCCTCAAGGGAACTGGGAAGTGAGTCACCACCTTCACGGGAAAGAGAGAGCCAGCATCTTTAGGAATGGGCCAGCGTCTTAAGGTAAGTTAAAAAGATGCATCAATTAGTTCTGCATCAATTGATCCTAACCTTAGATTTTGTCAGCGTGGAGTTTGCACATCCTTCTGTTGACTGCTTGATTTTCTTCCAGTTGCTCCAGTTACCCCCTCATACCAAGAACGTGTTTATTGGAAGGTTAATTATCTATTTATAAGTGTGTGAATATGGTGGGTCGTGCGACCTGTTTTCTGTATTGTATGACTCCATGACTCCTATCGGAGGAGAGAGTCAACATCTTTCAAGGGAAGCGCTGTGAGTCAACACCTTCAGGGTAGAGAGTGTGTACCTTGGGAGGAATGGAATAAGTGGCAGTTCAAGTGGGAGAGAGAGGGAAGAAGGGGAGGTTAAGTGCTTATGGGGTTGCTGGGACTCGGGCAGGAGTTTTGAGAGATGGAGCATCGATTAATTACTAGATCAGGAGGATGACAGACTGCAATGCTTTCTGATTTTAGCTACAGTGAGACTATGCACTGAGGCTGAGTCCGATTGGCACGAGTGAAATCCTTTGTGAATTTGCGCACAGAAATTCTAGTGTTAACTGTTGGAGCGTGTGTTAGGTGGCTGTGGATTCTTTTAAAGGGGCCTGCTCTACGGAGGAGGACTGGCAGCAGCTTGCGTATGATTATAGACTGTGCTCAGCAGTTACCATGGCAATGATGTTGCTCAAAACTCAAAAGCAGCAAGTGAAAAACTGTCGCCCAGCAACACCACACGAAGTGTGGGAAGGCAGGAAAAACATGAGCATTGGGAGAGATGATTGGCTAGGGAGCCATTAATGGCAGCTTAACCACGGGGCATTGTGCCTGATCACCGTGCCACTGCTTAACCATCATGGTTCCACATCTCATTACCAGTTCTCTTTCTATCATAGGATCATAAGTTTTAGGAGCAGAATTAGGCCATTCGGCCCATCAAGTCTATTACACCATTCAATCATGGCTGATCTGTCTTTTCCTCTCAACCCCATTCTCCTGCCGTTTCCCCAAAACCTCTGACACCCATACTAATCAAGAATGTGTCAATCTCCACCTTAAAAATATCCATTAGCCTCTACAGTCTTCTGTGGCAATGAATTCCACAGATTCACTACCCTCTGACTAAAGACTATCTGATTATCTCTGACTATCATCAGGCTATCTTGTAGCCATTCCTGAAGGTTTCCTACCCAATTAACTGGGTGAGCACTTGATCAGAAAATGTTCATGCTTGTTTTGTCAAGGCCCCACAAGACACTGGGATGTCAGCTTGATCACCAGGATGTCATGCCCATTTGTGGACATTTCACTCCCGATCACCGTTATCTCAGACCTCGTCGTTGGGGTTTCTTGATTGATAATCAGGGTTTTGACTCAATTATAGGAATCTGCAACCCATCACTGCACCCCATTATCTGCACTGATAACAGGAATATCTTACCCAAAAGCATTAATTGGCTGATTCTGGGGTATTGCTCCCAATCACCGGTTCTTTGACTGATATCTAACGCCACTCATTTATTTCCAGCTGCCGACTCTCCCCCATCCTGTTGGGTCACATATACATCAGACAGTACACCCAGGAATTAAAACTAATGGCATGTTGGCCTTCATAACAAGAGGATTTCAGTATAGGAGTAAAGAGGTTCTTCTGCAGTTGTATAGGGCTCTGGTAAGACCACATCTGGAGTATTGTGTGCAGTTTTGGTCTCCTAATTTGAGGAAGGACATCCTTGTGATTGAGGCAGTGCAGCGTAGGTTCGCGAGATTGATCCCTGGGATGGCAGGACTGTCATGTGAGGAAAGATTGAAAAGACTAGGCTTGTGGACATTTCACTTCCAATCACCATTGTCTCAGACCTCGTCGCTGGGGTTTCTTGGTTGATAATCAGGGTTTTAGAAACTGGAGTTTAGAAGGATGAGGGGATATCTTATAGAAACATATAAAATTATATAAGGACTGGATAAGCTAGATGTAGGAAACATGTTCCCAAATTTGGCGAGTCCAGAACCAGGGGCCACAGTCTTAGAATAAAGGGGAGGCCATTTAAGACTGAGGTGAGAAAAAACTTTTTCACCCAGAGAGTTGTGAATTTGTGGAATTTCCTGCCACAGTGGAGGCCAAATCACTGGATGGATTTAAGAGAGTTAGATAGAGCTCTATGGGCTAGTGGAATCAAGGGATATGGGGAGAAGGCAGGCACGGGTTATTGATTGGGGACGATCAGCCATGATCACAATGAATGGCGGTGCTGGCTCAAAGGGCCGAATGGCCTCTTCCTGCACCTATTTTCTATGTTTCTATGTTTCAATCGCACGTTCTATTCCCATCATTGTCATGAGTAACCAAATCTAAAGAGTCGACAAACTTCCTTGAATACAAGGTCATGACAATTTATACGGTGGCCTCCTACAGCTCCAATTTCTCCCAGCTTAACATAATCTTATTTCAGTGATAGATAGGAATCTATAGACAGGGCTATAAAATGATAAGGAACTTGGGTAGCTGGTTGAAATTAGAGAACAGGTTAGCAGGATTTCATTGAGTGGCAGTGATGTATCAAGGAACTGAATGGCCTCCATCTATTTCCATAGATCTACACATGCTTATATCATCAACACATTTGACTGCTTCTTTTCTTTCCTTGTTGGTCTTCCATCCAAATTGTAAACCATGTTCTAAACGCAAGGTGATGTCCTGCTCATCCTTGACTTTCTACTCCATTATATTTTTCCTCATTCATTCATTCATTCATTCATTCATTCATTCATTCAATCATTCACTCGTTCGTTCATTCACAGGACGTAGGCACGTGGTGGGTCTGGACTCATGAAAAGGCCAATCAGGTAAGGATGGCAGATTTGCTCCCTCTGAAGGACATAAGTGAACAAGATTGGCTTTTGTGATACTTCAGTAATTTTATGGTCACAGTGTTGATGCTGGCTCTTTTTGAATTCTAAATTTACTTAATTCCTTGCATTTAAATTTATTAATTACCATTGCGAGATTTAAATCTATGTTGCTAGACCAATGGGCTAGGTTTCTGGATTCTTATTCAGTAAACATGCATTATTCCATCGGTGATATTTGCTCGACAATGTTCTTCCATGCTATATATAAATCTCAAACCAACATTTGTTTTGACATATTGCATATTCTCTTCACCCATCAAAGTAACCGATCATTCAACATTGGCACTTAGTCCTGAAATCTATTCAAAGTCCATTTATCCATTCAAGCATTTGTTCACCCTTCCTAAACATTGTCTCCTCTACTTCAGCATTTATTTGAGATATGCTCTTTTGGGGGCATTTCTTAACATTAAAGTATCAGTATAAAACCCTGTTAAAATGTAGTTTATCTGATGTAGATGGTGGTGAACTCAGTGGGTCAGGCAGCACCTATGGAGACAATGGGACAGTCAATGTTTCAGGTTGAGATCTTGCATAAAGAGTCTTGATGCAGGGCCTTTGACCTGAAATGCTGAATATCCTTTGCCTCCACAGATTAATTTACCTTCTTTTGAGGCAGGGGCTAGCAGGTAATAGGTGGAACCAGGTGTTGAGGGGAATGATAGGTAGGTGGGGGAGGAAGAGGGCATAGATAGATATGTCCTCAAGGTTGATGATAGACAGATAGATAGACAGATAGATAGACAGATAGACAGATAGACAGATAGATAGATAGATAGATAGATAGATAGATAGATAGATACAGATAAAGTGAGAGAGAAAAAAAAGAGGTAGATGGAACCAGGCGGGGTGATAGAAGGTTGGAGGTAGAAGCAGAGCTGGAAGGTGTTAAGTGGAGACAAAAGCCTGCAGATCCTGGAATCTGATAAGTAAGGAAGGTAAAAAGTGGAACCATATAAAGAAAGGAAGATGGGCAAATGGAAGCAGTTGCAGAAGGGGATAGGCGAGACAGTAGGCTACGTGTGGGTGACAGATGAATAGACCCAGGTGGGGAAGGGGAATAGAATGGTGTAATGGGGGGCTGGGATAGCTTGGGAAGATCATAAAGAGGGAGAAAGGAGCACTGAGTGTGGGTTAACTGAATTTGGAAAATAACGTGTTTATACCATTGGATTGTACAACACCCAGATGGAAAATGAGGCACTGTTCTTCACTTAAGTGGAGTGTGTGGTATTGTTGTTGGGGGAATGTTTTTTCACAGATCAAGGAATGGTATTTGATTGGTCGGTTGAATCGAGTTTTGGGGATTAGGTGAGACATTACTGGGTTATGGGGTTTGTTGTGTAGTATTGTACTGATTTACTTTTCTGGTGTTATTGCCCTGTGGTATGTATGCCTTTTGTGTAGGCAGGTATTTTCTTCTTCATTCCACTCCCTGAGGAGATTCAATGCTACAGAAGATGATTTAATGATGAAATGGAAGAAGTGCCTTGCAATGTGAATTAAATGGAAGAATAATTCAAAATGCCAAGTTTGATCTTTCAACCCCGGTCACCGCAAAAAAAACCCCCATTGTAGAATTGGGAAATCCTCTGATGGCCGGTTCCTTGCACATAATAGGAAGGGATAACATGTCACACTACAAACAAAAAGAAGGATGAAAAATACAGTTCTCCTTTGAGTTGGTAAGGGATAATGGAAAGCTTGGATAGAGTGAATGTGGAGAGGATTTTTCCCCAATTGGGAGAGTCTAGGACTCGAGGTCATAGCCTCAGAATTAAAGGACGTTCCTTTAGGGAGATGAGAAGGAATTTCTTAAGTCAAAGGCTGGTGAATCTGTGGAAATCCTTGCCACAGAAGGTTGTGGAGGCCAAGTCAATTGATATTTTTAAGGCAGAGATAGACAGATTCTTGATTAGAACGGGTGTCAGGGGTTATGGGGAGAAGGCAGGAGAATGGAGTTTGGAGGGAGATACAGATCAGCCTTGATTTAATGATGTAGACGATGTGCCAAATAGCCTAATTCTGCTCCTTTTACTTATGATCTTATGACATCCCCTATGTGCGGAGTTAGATGATGTTATGGAAATCTATGTGAAGTTTGATTCATTTATGGAAATCTAACCTATTGCTGGAGAGCTTGAGTGGGAAATATAAAATCCCAGTCTCACAGCTGGAAATTGTGCCAAGGTTTATGGGATTCCAAGGAGGTGTGCAGTGGTAAATTTTTTAAGCAAAAGTGTGAATGCGAATAAACACCAAGGAGAAATCTTGTTACGTCAAGCAGATCAATTGGTTATTCCTCTCAGTAGAGTGTGAAAATTAGGTACTGCATTTTCAGACATATTTTTAAGGTTGCTGTGCATACATTAATCTTTATGTCTTTTCAAACTGGTGCCCAGATAATAATGTCCTTTAATGGGAAATTCTGAAGAAGGGTCTCAACCCGAAACATCACCCATTCCTTCTCTCCAGGGATGCTGCATGTCACGCTGAGTTACTCCAGCATTTTGTGTCTATCTTCTAAATTTCAAATGGATTGAGATAAGCAGACCTGCTAGAAAGATGGTGATCTTTCCTAGTGTGTTTTGAGGATAATTTACTGCAGTAATGTGTTGTAGAACCGACAAGGCAGTAGTTAGACGTGGATGTTAGATGTAGTAATAAAACACATTTAGTTAGTAGTTGAACAATAACCAAATGTCTAATTAAGACGGAATATGATTACGTTTCAATTTAATGTTCATAAAAGCAAAATACAGAACTACTCTTAAGATTGTAGATATATTTAAAGGCTGCCGTCCCTTTTTATGTAACAGAGACTGTCAATGATAAATATGTTAATAGGCCAAAGAATAATGAAATTAATTACAAGAAAATAATTTTATATGGATCAGCTGTTCTTACCTAAAAATAGCCATGGATACCTTAATATAAATTAACATAAAACCAGAAGACAAAACGTATGACTGACCAAAACTAGTACAGATCTTAATGACTGGGAGAACTGTCAAGAGAAGCAGGAGGTGACGATACAAGTCCGAGTACAGGTAGTAAAAATCACAAATAGGGATAATGAAAAGGATTCACAAGGTAGATCAATATTAATTTTATTTTGCTGGGGCAAAAGGGGCAAAATACAATCATCATGAGCAATGGGACACTTGAAAACTAAGCAGTGAGATTGTAAATTAGAACAATTGTCTCACAACGCAAGAGGCCCAGGTTCGATCCTGACCTCGGGTGCTGTCTGTGTGGGGTTTGCACATTCTCCCTGTGACTGCATTGGTTTTCTCCGGGTACTCCGGTTTCTTGCCACATCCCAAAGACGGCCTCTGTAAATTGTGCCAAGTGTGTAGTGAGTGGATGTGAAAATGGGTTAACATTGAAATAGTGTGATGGATGTTTCGAAATAGTGCGAGGCGCCGTATCACTAAACTAAACAAGAAATATTGTGGGCACATTGAATAAACTATTCTGCATCTTTAGTTCGCATGTGAGAGATAGTATAGCATGTTGGCCAACACAAGGATACTAATATTGAGTGGGACACACCAACATTATTATAAGACAAATAATATTGAAGAAGAAAATAATGGAGTTAAAATAACAATTCTTCAGCACCTAGGAATGTTGTAAATACCCTTTCAAAATCTACCAAAATGTTCTTCATTCAGAAACCATTACTTTAGATTGAAAATTATGATATTAAAAAAAGAAAGGCGTATTACAATTTTTAAAATTCTTACTTGACACTAGTTTAAAATAAAGGACTAAACATCTTGACATTTTTGCAACGGAGTAGAAGCCACCGTGGATTTGTTTGCTATAACTATTACCTGGAAAACCTAATTTTAGGATTTGAAGCTGGGTCTAAATTAGTCAATGGGGAATTCCCACAGATGTTATTTGCGCAGATTTCTTAAATGCATTTGATGAAATTACAGCTTAATGGTTATTCAAATGTATTTTTGAAACGGAATTCGAACTCAAGCCTGGCAACCAAATTCTATTGACCACTATCATGCCTCCGTATCTTTCTATTTCAACGTCTTTAGAAAATAGTTAACAATTAAAACAATCAACAAAGATACCCATGAATTAAAGAACTTTCAGTGCCAGGCAGAATTCTTACCGTGGCCCTCTGTGTCATCATCTGTGGTCAACATCATTACGAGATGTTGAAACTTGCTAAATATTCTCTCCCCTCTCCACTGGTGTACAGTGATTGCAGTTTGTAACATGCATCACATCCACTGCAGCTACTCATCTACATTATTCTGACAGCTTATCCTAAACTGTCTCATCAAAATAGACATGGGCAGCAAGTGCATGGGAATACCTTCACACATTAACTCCTTCATATCTTCTCGACATGGGAATGTTATCACTGTTCATTGTTGCTGGGACCGAATCCTGGAATTCCCTAGCCAACAGTAGTGTAGATGTACTTTCTCCAGAAGGCCAACAGTGGCTCGCCAGTACTATTGCAAGGGAAATGAGGAACTAATTAATTAAATTCGTTTCAATAAAAGGCAGTCAAAAATGAGGATTTTCATCAATTGGCATTAAACTTTGCATCTAAAAAGGAGAGTTTATTGTCTAAATAATAAAATGTATGGATTAGTGGAGGTCTTAAGAGACGTGAGGGTCTAGGTGTGTAGGAAAGAGCTACAGATGTTGATTTAACTTGAAGATAGACACAAAAGGCTGGATTAAATCAGCGGGTTAGACAACATCTCTGGAGAAAAGGAGTATGTGATGTTTTGTGTCGAGACCCTCCTTCAGGCCTAGGTGCTAGGGTCTAGGTCAGGGGTGGGGAACCTGTGCCCTTAAGGCCGCATGAGGCCTTCTAGGCCATTAAGTGCGGCCTTTTGAATGAATCCAAATTTTGTAGAACAAATCCTTTTATTTTAATTTAAGAAGGAACTACAGATGCTGGAAAATCGAAGGTAGACAAAAATGCTGGGGAAACTCAGCGGGTGAGGTCTGAAGAAGGGTCTCGACCCGAAACGTCGCCTATTTCCTTCGCTCCATAGACCCTGCCTCACCCGCTGAATTTCTCCAGCATTTTTGCCTACCTTTTATTTTTATTAATGTTTTTGTTTGTCTTTTATTATTGTTACTTTAATCTTAAAATGAACGTATATAAAATATCAAAGAGTAAAAGAAGATTCAACTAAATAATCCTCCCCAACTGACGGCCACAATTAAAACATTAGTAAGTCATGAGGGTAAACAAAAATGCTGGAGAAACTCAGCGGGTGCAGCAGCATCTATGGAGCGAAGAAAATAGGTGACGTTTCGGGCCAAAACCCTTCTTCAGACTGATGGGGGTGGGAGGGAAGAAGGAAGGAAAAAGGGGAGGAGGAGGAGCCCGAGGGCGGGGGGATGGGAGGGTTAAGGAGGGGGGGAGGAGACAGCAAGGGCTAGCAAAATTGGGAGAATTCAACATTCATGCCATCAGGATGCAAGCTGCCCAGGCAGAATATGAGGTGCTGTTACTCCAATTTTCGGTGTTGCTCACTCTGGCAATGGAGGAGACCCAGGACAGAGAGGTCAGATTGGGAATGGGAGGGGGAGTTGAAGTGCTGAGCCACCGGGAGTTCAGGTAGGTTATTGCGGACTGAGCGGAGGTGTTCAGCGAAACGATCGCCCAACCTCCACTTAGTCTCCCCGATGTAAATCAGCTGACATCTAGAGCAGCGGATGCAGTAGATGAGGTTGGAGGAGATACAGGTGAACCTTTGTCGCACCTGGAACGACTACTTGGGACCCTGAATGGAGTCGAGGGGGGAGGTGAAGGGACAGGTGTTGCATTTCTAATCTCCAGCAATTTTGTGTACCTTCGATCTTCCAGCATCTGCAGTTCCTTCTTGAACAGTAAGTCATGAGGGCTATTTTAGCAAAATAACGTACATTTTTAAGTATATCTAATTGAAGTTTTTTGGATGCGGCCTTATTAGATTACAGCTAAGTTAATGCGGCATTCCAACATGAAAACGTTCCCACCCCTGGTCTAGGTGCTTGGACCAGAAAGGATATAGAGGAGAATCAAAATTATTGAATTGTTGCCTCCAAATGATTTTAAAACAAGGGAATATAATTTATGTTTTTGTCATACAAAATCTGGTTTAACTGCAGCTGGAGGACTTGAGCTTACTAGATCAGACCACAGAGAGACTAGTGTAGGTTTAGGTTTATTTATTGTCACCTGTTCCGAGGTACATTGGAAAGCTTTGTCGTGCATGCTACCCAAACAGATCAGATATACTGTACATAAATACAAACATGATACCCAAGAACAATAAATAGAGCAAAGCTGCTGCCTGACGTGTTGCGTGATTTTCATCGTTATCCCTCTGAATATATTCAGTGATTTAGCCTTATTCAAGGGTATAAACGATGAAGTTGACCAGTGAATAAAGTGAATGAGAGGGGAAAATCTCCATTTTTAAGATAGCCTCACATTCTTGGACAGCACAGAGGTCTTCACACCAACGAATGACTTAAAGGTCAGTCCCTGTTGTTATGTAACAATGGTAGATAACTGGTGTACAATAAGGTTTCATATAGCAATGAACTAAATCTTAAAGTTTCAGAGCATAGATTGAAGACATCAGGCTCACTAAGCCTGTGCCAAATCTTTGAGAGAACAACAATCCCTCTCCCCAGCTCCTATTACATTGCCCTACGAATGCCCCCGTTTTCAAATACATGTCTATGTTCCTTTTGAAGTTCTTGTTGAATTGACCATGACCATTTCTGGTAATGCAGTCTAGATTACCACAATTCCTGCCCATATCTCACTCCAGTTACCGAGTTATGTACATATCACACTCAACAAGCCACTGGTTCGGTAATTCCCCTTGAGTCACAAATTCCTATCTCTAACATGCTTGCAGACATGGGTTATACATTCTATTAATTCCTTTTCTACCTCCTCAGCACTCGATTGACTGCATGAATCCATTCTCACGGGAGCTGAACCAACTAGCGGAGTATCTTAAGGTAAGCAACACCTTCATTTTAAGGATTCACTTTGTGGGGATTTCTGTTCCATTGTTAGATCATGAGATCTATTTCACCACTAAACATGTTTGTTAATAAATATCAAGAGCTTTGTTGCCCCTTGGCATTTGAGCAGGACGATGACTTTTGGCAATAATAGTTGATGGTGTGACTGCTTTTGGCCTCAGATTGATATCCCGCTACAATGAAGTAGCAATGTTACAAAATTTTGAGATTTAAAAAATCAAGTCTGCAATTTATCCCATCAGGTAAAGCATAACAATAAGTTTAATTTGACACATAATTCACTTTCATATCTTAAGTAATAAAAAAGTTATGGCCATTTTCATACTCGGAAATTAGCATCTTGTTCCCTATTGATTTTCTATGGACATAACAAAACAGCTGTGATCGTGGACAGTCAAAAGCACATAACCTTCTTAAAAATTAAGAGAACTGAATGAAATTTTCAGTTATCATAGATTGAACCATTCTGAAACAAATATAAAATAATCTAACTTGGATGACCTGAAATTAAAGCATATAATTAGTTAGTTACCCAATTGTAGCTAATTTCAAACTTCAATTTACTAGATCTAAACATCTATCCATTTCTTAATAAATGATTAACATTTTTAAATAGCCCAAGTGTCCAAATAATATTCACAAATAATTCACAATAAAACATGATTTTTAAATCTCATTTACATCAATTTATAGGCCAAATGGAAGGAATTTAGTGTTCAATTGCTGTAAATTAAAGTCAATTTAAATCGGCTTTCTAGTGGGTTCATGTGGAACGCGCTGGTTTAGAACGTTCACATTGCGCTAGATTTATGCCCTCAAATGCCCAGAAAAATACTGCGGGATATAAAGAGCCCAAAATGAACTACTCGCTATAGAAAACTTTAATAACAGGGTTATATACATGCCCCATTTAATGTAAAAATAAGGTACATACCTTTAATTGTTTGCTTTATAAAACCCTGGGGCTGCGAGAGGTTGCGGAGTGAGAGAGTGGTTTTTAAATTACTCTAACTATTTTACAAGGCCATAAAAACTAATAATACCTTTTGCGACGGGGTCTTTCAGCAATTTTCTGTTAATGATTTACTAGGCTGAACATTTTCGATTGCAACAGCCTAGTAAAAATCGCGTTTTAAACCCGCCCCCTCTAAACAGCGCCAAAATCACACACAAGGGGTGGGGCAGATGCTCAGCCACGATTCAGGTAGGTTTTGTAACATACCTAAATGAAGCACAAACATGAATCCTGTTACCACGTCAAACATGACTCCTCTTCCCATCAGAGGACTTGCTGGGACACTGTTGGCCAGAGTAGACTTTTCCATGTTTATGATGAGGCAACCACTCCCACATGTTAGTGTCACCTTCAGCCTGCTATTATTTACAGTGTTGATTCACAGCAGAAGGTATTTTTTGATGGTATCTGTTGTTTTTTCCACTGTTTCTTCAGGTGAGGCAAATGGAGATGGCTTCCTATTATACTTGCTGCAGTGTAGTATTAGTATACCAGAAACACAGAGTGATCACAGCTTGAAAACAAGCTATGTGCTCTATGCAAAGGCAATCCAGCCTGTCCCACTCTCTTGCCTTCTTCTCTAAAGCCAGTAAATTAATTTATTTTCAATATTTATCCAATTCTTATGAACATCCCAATTCGATCCATCTCTACTGTTAAGCCCTGGTAGTGAATTCCAGACCCTAACCAAGATTATTTTTCCTTGGGTTACCTAAGTTATTTTTATGGACAATTACTATTATTTTATGTCCTCTAATTCTTAACCCCTCTGCCACCATTAGTTTCTGTTTATCTTTATTGTCTTTACCCGTCATTATTTTAAATAACACTATCAGCTCTCCTCACAACCACCCCTGTCCTAAGGAGGACAAGTCTAGGCACTCCAGTCCATCCACTAGATGTGGATTGTCATCCCTGGAATTATTTTGATGATTGTCTTCTGCACCTTCTTCACATCTGTTCTAAAGTGTAGACAAAATAATTTAATTGTCGTCGAATGAGTATTTTAAGATAGTTCATCATGACCTTGTTCTTCTGCTCTGTTTCTGTTTATAAAGTCCAGCATGACATATTCTTTTATTAACCTCTGTCTTAACCAACCCTGCAATTTGTGCAAAAATACCCACCAGTTCCTCTGTACTTTCACTCCTTTTAAAATTGTATCTTTCGGCTTACATTGACTTTTTTTTCCTATCAAAATGTACCATTTTATATTTCATTGTATTAAATTTCTTCTATCATCTAATTGCCTATTCCACAGCCATGTTTGTATCTCCTTGTTGTGTATTACCATCCTCTTTACAGTTCACCATGACATCAAATATTGTGCCATCAACATTCAAATAATTAATTTGTTCAATATTAAGAAAAACAGTGATCTTAGTACAGGCCCAGAGGGAACACTACTGTTCACTTCCTTCTCAATCAAAACACAATGTATAATTTTACTCTCTGAATCTTGTTATTTTCTAAAGCGCTACTACAGCCCCTTTTATAACATGTCCTTTTGATGACAGATCTTTTATGTGGTACCTCATTGAATGCCCTTTGGAAGTACACATATACCACATCAACTGCTGTTCCTTCTTGCAGCACTTTTAGTAACTTCATTACAAAAACTCTCAATCAAATTAATTAGATATAATTTGCCTTTAACAAAATTCATGCTATTTTGATTCCTGCACTGTTTTTTTAACAAGTTTCCAATGATCTTAATATTACAATTCCCGGGCATTAACTCTGAATCCATAGGACTTTAGAAGATTATAGTCAGTGGCCCTACAACTTCCTTAATTCCTTCATAACTAGAATACTTCCCATCTGCATGGGTCCTAAGGCACTCTGTTTGTGCTTCTGAAGTTAACGTAACTCATACGCTGCCGAGATTACCATAACATCTTACAATGAGCAAGTATTGCTGAAATTCCCATAACCAATTATATCAGTATGCTATGCTATCACCATATCCTTTGATAGCCAGTGTATGTTGGTAGAGCTACCACTGCCAGCGAGAGCTTTTGTGCGTTACTATGGTAACTACCCCCTTTGATGCACAATTTGCATTGTTGGCGCTTTTGCATCTTGTGACAGCCAGAATGCATGGCCAGGTATATTATACCTAACAACGGTCGATGTGCATTGCTGAAGTTACCATACCCTTTGAGAGCCATTGGTATGGTTACCTTGGGTCCAATGGCAGCCATAATGTGTTGGATGTTTCCTATCGACCCCTGAGCTGGCAATGTGTAATGGTTATGAAGATTTTTAGGGAGTGTGTTCCCACAGGATAAATGGCAGCCAGCATGCTCTGCTGAATCTCATGGGTCTTATGACAACAAGTATATCTTGCTTGGGTAGCAGGATCCCTATGACAATGATTGTGTTGCTTGCGTTTTCATAGGTCTGTGATAGTGATTGTGTGTAATAAAGTCATGATGGCCAAATGGCCTTTCCCATTTATGCAGATTGTAGCACAGGTACGTCAATGTCTTCTGTTTTATGTTGCAGGAGGCTTTGCAGCGTGAGCAGCTCCTGGAACAGAAGTTGGAGACGCTGCAGTATTTACTGACCAACACACAGGTCCTCTCTGACAATGTCTGGCAGGTACAAACCTCTTCTTCTCTGTAGTACTATGCCCTGGTCCCCTATAGTTGGTGTATTCAATAAATACTGGCTCTCCATTAACGGTACTCCACAAACCACTAGAGTGTGCTGGTCCTCCGATCCGGACACACATGGGTATGTACTTCCCTGCACACTAAACAAAGTACTCAGAGGCTGCACTGGAAACTTGATGTGAGCCCCAGGCCTCCCTGCTTCCAGGAAGCTGACATGAATGAATTACTCCTTGGTATGGTTTGTGAGAGTTGGTGATGGGTGGGTCACGGCTAGCAGGGCCACCACTGCTGCTCCATGGCTGGCATGATGAGCATAGACCATTGCTGTTCCTTGCATTAACCCAGAGTTTACAGTCATTCCCATCACCTCCCATTGGACATGATGGAAGCTGGTGAATCCCCCTCTCTTTGTTTGGCTATATTGGCTTCACCCAGTCGGAGATTGCTCTAGGGCAACAAGCTGAATGGCCAGCAGTCCTTGGTGTGCTACAATGAATCTTCTGGTGCTCATGTTCCTGAGAGAAACAGCATAATTCTGATTCATATCCAGCGAGTATACTATTATATACTTTAGTTTACAGATGCAAAATGGAAACAGGCCCTTCAGCCAACCGAGTCCACGCTGATCATCGATCACCTATTCACACGAGTTCAATGTTATTCACTTTTCCACACACTAGGGGCAATTTACACACTAGAGGCCAATTAACTTACAAACCCACATGTCATTAGGATGTGGGAGGAATCCGGAGCAAACTTGGACAAAACTTGCGCGGTCACATGGAGAACATGCAAACTCCATACAGACAACACCCTTGGTCAGGATCGACGCTTGGTCCTGTAAATCCTTTGTCACTGCATTCCCTTGGGCAATTAAACAAATGTGTTTGTGTTCACTGAGGATATATATGATGAAGGGGTTGTGAAATCAGTAGGTTTAAAGGGCTGAGTGGCCCTTACTTTGCTTCATGTTTCAGATCCTCTCCAGCTGTCCTGCTGTGGTTGTTACCTGTGTAGCAGGGGAGGCTATTTCTCATGAGTAGGGTGGCAATGAACTTACTAATGGATACCTTCCTCTGCAGGACACTCAGGCTGAGTGTGCAAATCTGACATTGAAGCACAGGGGTTTGGATATCAAGACTAATCACAAAAACATGGATGTAAAGGTGCAGGAACTGAACAGTAAAACCGATCCGGAGGAGCCTACGGAGGTAAAGACAGGAAACACAGAAGGAGATAATAAAGATGGCGAGGAGATTCAAGAAGGAAAAGAAATGGCTTCAACTGACAATGATGTTGAGGATGGGTTGAACAGGAAACGTCGAAGGCCAACTCTACGGAAAGGTAGGCTCTCGGGGAGCGTGGTTTGTGAACTGAGCTTGGGATATCTGGAAACGTGGGTGTAGGGTACATGAGAACTCGGGAGGTGGGAAAATAAATGGCTGGGGCTTTGGAGAAAAGGTGATCCTGTGCTGAGAATGGGGCATTTTGGGCTAGAGGATAGGATGTGGAACATTGACTGACCAGGGCCTATGATCTTGATGGGGTGACCTTGATGTTGTGGATGGAGATGGTGTGTGTGGGATGGGGTTGGGGCTGGGTTTGGGTGAGGTTTGTGAAGGTGAAGATTGTGTATGGGGAGAGGAGTTGTATGTCGGGTTGGGGTGTAATGTGCGGGGGTTGTGATGGGGTTTGAAGGCTTTAGGTGTGTTGGGTGGGATGGGGTATATGGAGGTGGGGATAGGATGTGTGGGGTTTGTGGGTTGGTTATTTTATTTGTCTCTCTTGTACATAACTTTTTTATTTAAATGTTTGACTGAAATGTCCTTTTAAAATAATTGCAAATTTAGCTTCTTGACATTTGTCCGTTACAGAAAAAAGACTCCAGGAATCGAAGATTCTCCGTAAACAAGCCATGATCAGAGACATGAGCGGTAACTGTACATCCATTTCAGCACAATACTGCTTTACAATTAAAACCCCACAGTTACTGTGGTTGTGCATTCAACTCTCCATTCATCCCCTCCTTCTAAGTTGACTCTCTTCCTCCCCCCCCCCTGTGAAACTGCAGATTTTATCTCCCCCTACCTCCTGAAAAGTGCCAACTCCATCTCCTTTCCCTGAAGATGCTAACACTTAATGCATTTGGCCAAAAGAAAATCTAGCTTTGTTTACATCCTGTACAATGGCAATAATCCATATTTATCTTCAATATGTTTTAGAGAGAGGTCCCCCAGAAGTGAAGGTGCTGCGTCAACAAGCGATTGTCCGAGATATGAGTGGTGAGTTTGTGTTTAGTTACTATGCTCCTGAGTCATGCAATAGAGTGCTCACTGACAATATCCACACTAATGTCCTGTTGGAGATGCGGTCGGGGAGGAAGAGAATTATTCCATTCAGTGCAGCAATATATATCTGCAGGACAAGAGCACACATACTTGTTCTAACTGCAGATTGGTATTGAGTGAGTAGAGTCTAGTGATTTATGAATCATCCTTTATTTGACAGACAGAGGCTGTGTTCATTTTTGCTTTCTTATAATTAAAAAGGCCCAAAGGGTTTTTGTCAGCAGGTTTACCTCAATTATTTTAGGTATGGAAATTCACCGAGTTGTTGCGAGTTTCTGCAGCCATTTTAAATCTTGGCAATGGGATATAGAATTGCAGGGGAGATTTAATGAAAGTTTTCAAATTTATGATATTGATGGACTGGTTCCTCAGATAAACTGTTTCCCCTGGCTGGAAAAAGTTAAGTATTGAGGGTTCATCAGTCACTGTAAGTGAGGTTAGGAGATATGGATTTTCTGTATTCCATCATTGCAACATGGAATGATTCACACAGGGAATATCTGATGGAGAGATCTTTGTATTTTTGAAAGAAAAATTAGAAGACTGTTGCAACTGAGGAAGAGTCAGAAGTGGTGTGTGAATGGAGCAATGGATTAGATTTAACTTCATACAGGATCATAGAGAGGGAATGGAACAGTGAGTTAGTTTATGCTTATTGTAGCAAAGATCTACTGTAATGTAACCATATAACCATATACCAATTACAGCACGGAAACAGGCCATCTCGGCCCTTCTAGTCCGTGCCGAACACTCATTCTCCCCTAGTCCCATCTACCCGCACTCAGACCATAACCCTCCATTCCTTTCCCGTCCATATACCTATCCAATTTATTTTTAAATGATAAAATCGAACCTGCCTCCATCACTTCCACTGGAAGCTCATTCCACACAGGTCAAATGCAGGTCAAATGCAGGTCAAATGGTTTGCTGTATATCAATTCTCAATGCAAAGTACACAGACCTTGTCATTCTGATGAAAGTTCATGGAACGATATGAAGGAAAAATAATATATCTTTGCCATAAGTGCTTGCCTATTCCTGTTTCCACTATCAGTCCTGGGTTGGCAAAACGCCATTGCTCTTCCTCAGTGTTACACCAGGTGGCGCCATGGCCTGCTCTCCAAATTAAGCCCACTGGAATCTTGGATCAGTGACTGTAATGCCAGAAAGGCTACAGTATATCAAACTTTAGACTGTGAGGGCAGATGAAGTAAATACTCTCTTCCTCACCCGCTGTTATATTGGCTGCAATCTGATCCACATAAATAACTGAAGGAACCAAAAAAACTCTGCCGCTTTATTTATACAGGGTCAAAAAGGAACTGATGAATCCCATACCACAGTAAGGACATTGAATAGTACCAGAGTAAAAGTCCTTGTACAAAATCCCATCTAAAATACTGCTGGTTTGGATGCAGCAAAAGTTACATACAAAGAAAAACATCCTCAATACTGTACCACTAAGAGTCCCTGGACCGAGGAAACATTACTGCCGTCCCGTACATGGCTGGCTTCGTAACTGCGCAGTGGAGTGGCCAAAATGTCCCTTAGTGCAAGAATCAGAGAAAGGAAAATTAAATGATCATCAGAACCATTCTGAGACTAAAAATACATGCCAGGTCCAGTTAACAAATGGGTTCTGTGTTTACAGACATCTATATGTCAATTTTGTCCATAAATTGGAAAATGCACGAGAATGATTTGTTATGGTCACCATACATTGTTGTGGTGAATGTCATCAAAAGCACATACGCTTGATTAGAAAGCACAATTACTAAAAGCGGGGAGAGAGAGAGAGAGAAGCAGTTCTGCTATTTGTAGGAACAATGTATGCAGGTATGTTGGACTTTTGAATGTAATAATATAATGGGAACTTGTTAGTATGCAGGAGAATCTATAATTTAAGGTCTTTTAAACTCAGGGATAGCCTGAATAAACAAAACACTGTTGTGCTGAAGCCCCAGTGAAAGTTCTCTCCAAGGACTTTACTAGTGACCTACTAGATGGCACGAGGAGCCCATCTGCAAGCAGCCTGTCGTACATTAGCTGAGACAGCAAGTCTTGGTTGTTGCTGCCAATAGTCCTGGGACTCCTGTTGTTCAACTCGGAGTTAGAAGGTTCTAGGTTCTGAAGGTTTGAACTCCCAAGCTGAGTGTATGCACAGAGTGCATTGTTGGAAGAACAACACTGAGGGAAGATGGCACAGACAGGAGTATAGAGGGAACTCCACACTGTCAGAGGAGTAGCCCTGAGGGAGTGCTCCACCGTTAAGCGGGCAGGATATAGGGACTGCAGCACTGTCAGAGACCCGACTCGCATTGCATTGCATTGCAGTGCATCGTGTGAGGGGAAATACTAAGCTGTCAGGGCGCAGAACTGAGGAACAGCTGCTTTCCCAGTTGCTGCACTGGGGACACTCTACCATCAGGGGGCACCACTGAGAGGATGCTGGGCTACCGACAGAAGAATGTTGGTGGTCTTGGTGTGTGTGAGATTGCAGACATGAGCCATATTGCAGGTCGTATTTGATGAGCTGTGTGCTCTGAAAAGCCAGAATCATATAACATGACAGCGCAGAAGGAGGCCAGACAAACTGCTGCTGGTCAAATATTGACCTTTTGGAATCACACTTCTGAGAATTTGATGTGACCTTTCAGTTACTGATCTTTAAGTGCTCATCCAGAACTTTTTTTATGGTAGTGAGAGTCTCTGACCCCCTCTGCTGATGGAAGTAGGTTCTATTTGTTTACTGTCTGGGCCTCACAATTCAAACTCATCATTTCTCCTTAGTCATCTTTGGTCCAAAGAAAACGTTCCCAGCCAATATAATCTTTTCTCATTGCTATAGTTCATGAGCCCTAGAAATAGCCTCATGATTCTCCTCCACAGCTCTTCAATGGAATTATGTTCTTTCTCATCATGACCAGAACTATAGAGTCTGGTCTGGCCATGGCCAAACTGATTTTATTTACACAGTTCTAGCAGTTCTGCTTGTTATTCTCTGTCTCAGCTAATAAAAAGCATTATTCCACAAAGCTTCATTATTATCTATTGACTCATATATTTGTGCAACAATTCACAAAGATAATTTGTGGGCATGAACTTCAAAATCCCTCTGTTTCTCCACACTTGTTAGTATCTTACCATTTATCATGCATTCCTTTCCTTTGTTGCCATTTACAAATACTTTATCTCACACTTCTCGGAAATGAATTTTGTTTGCTATTTCTGTGAATTCCCAACCATTCCAGTGATGCCTACTAGTCAAGTAAGTTTCTTCCCATCTATCGATCCCAATGACAAATTTGGTATCATTAGTAAACTTCTTAATTATGACCCCCATATTTAGTTATGACCCCTATATTTAATATTTTCTTTGCTTAAACCCAGTTAGAAATGCATTGCTTAGTTGTAGGAGAATCTGCAGATTCCACATGGGCCCCATCTGCCACCACATAACACAGTGACTGAGTGGTAGAAGCTGATGCTCAACCCCATAGGGCTTGTTGGGAAGGAGATATTTCTTGGACAATATTAATTGCCCAACCATTTCTTTCATTCACACAGTTTTCTCCCTTTCGAATCTCTCAGCAACTGCTACTGTCTCAAATGTGCAATTGCCTTCTCGCCCAACGTGCAGACTGGAAAAATACTCGCACCTGGTGTCACACTCTCTTCAGTTGTTCACCCCATGTTCACCACCATAACCTCTAGCACACTCTCCACCATCCTGAAACTCACTGTTGCACCAATCATCGTGACTCCATTTGAGCAATTGCTGCAAGATTTCTAAACTGAAAGCAAATGTTTAACCACAATATTATATATGAAACCTCACTGCCACATCTTACTGCAGGTTGGAAATACAGGCGGCTGTTATAACTGATACTACAGTGCCAGGCAGCAGCCTTGTGTGGATCACACCGCGACAGGGGTTGTTAAATTATATTCGTATGTCATGCCTCATCTTTGAAGGATGTGGAACAGGATCAACATTGCACATACTCGCTTCAAATAGCACCACCAAGGAGCTGCACACTACCAACTCTCTCTCTCTCTCTACTTTTGTAGTACGCATTTTTCTATATATTCCTCTCTCTCACTTATGATTCTCTGTACATGGATGATAGTCGTGCAGCTAAAAAACAGATTTTCATCGTATGCCATTTGACAAGTTCATCCTGTGTAGGTACATAACATCCTGCTTACCAGAGTTGGGGACCTTGGCATTGAAGGTTCTGCACTCAGCTGGCTCTGTTCCTACCTTTCCAACAGATCCCACCATCTCTCTCCATAGCCACACCTCTGCTACAGCCACAGTCACTCAAGGCGTTCCCCAAGGCTCCGTACTCAGCTCCCTCCTCTTCATCATCTACATCCTCCCCCTTGGTCAGATACTTCGCCACTTCAACCTGCACTTCCACTGTTACGCCGATGACACCCAGATCTACCTCGGCACCAAATCCCCCCACAACCCCCCTCCCTCTCCTCTCCCATATCAACTCCTGTTTGTCAGCTATCAAAACCTGGATGCAACATAACTTCCTCAAACTCAACAGCGATAAAACAGAATTCCTCCTCATAGGCTCCAAATCCACACTCAGCAAAATCAATAACCCCACTCTCACCATCGACGGCACCACTGTCTCCCCATCTCCCCAGGCCTTGGCGTGATCTTTGATTCCACCCTCTCCCTTGAGCCTCACATCCGCCATGTCATTAAAACCTCCTCTTTCACCTCCGCAACATCGCCAAAATCAGACCCTTTCTCACACCTCCCGCTGCTGAAAGACTCATCCATGCCTTCATCTCCTCCCGACTGGACTACTGCAACTCACTTCTCCTTGGCATCAGCTCCACCTACATCAACCGACTCCAACTGGTCCAGAACGCAGCCGCCCGACTCATCACCCACACCAAATCCTGGCATCACATCACTCCAGTCCTCAAACAACTTCACTGGCTTCCCATCTCCCACCGGATCACCTACAAAATCCTGGTCCTCACCTACAAAGCCCTCCACCATCTGGCCCCCCCATATCTCACTGACCTCCTCTCCCCCTACCAACCCTCACGGTCCCTCAGATCCACATCAGCCGGTCTCCTTCTCCATCCACAAGTCCAACCTCCGCAGTTTTGGAGACAGAGCCTTCTCCAGGGCAGCTCCCAGGCTCTGGAACTCCTTCCCCCAACTGATCCGCAATTCCGTGCCCCTCACCATCTTCCAGTCCCGCCTCAAGACCCATCTCTTCACCTCTGCCTATCCTTAGCCCCACGTCCCCCTCCCTTTTCATCTGTGCTTGAATTGCCTCATATTGTGTTTTGAATTGAATTCTGTCTTTAATTTGTGTACTAGTCATGTCTCTACTATTTATTTCATTCCGCTTACATGTTTTTCCTCTACTTGCTAAATTTTTGTAAGATGTACTTGAGACTCTTGAAAGGCGCCCATAAATAAAATGTATTATATCTGTGCCACAATGGACCCTCTGCTCTCCAGTGTTTGGAAACCAGGCTGGAATGAGAACATTGCAGCAGCATGGTGTGGTATCCAGACAGAGGGTCATGTGGCAACGTAACAACACTAAGAACTGGCCAATGATTGAACAAGGGAACAATGGACTAACCAGAAAGATTAATGATAATCGCACATTTGAGACACCAGTCAATGAGGATGCTATTTTATCTCAATTCTGATAAATCAGTGAGGATGCTCCTTTATTTGTTCTTTTAGTCATTTCTTAGTGTGATGGAACTTGCAATTGTGCACCCAATTTGGGAGTTAGGCAAATAATATGGCTCTACTTTGCAGCTGGCTCAGTGACGAGCCTTGATGCCAGCTATGCTGGGCTCAGAGAGGATGCCAATACTGGTGAGCTTATTCTGCAGAGACCGGATTGGTGTTATCTCTCTCTACTGGTTTGAGGTGTCTCCTGATGGTAGATAGTATAGTACAGGAATGCAACGATCACTGCTATCCAGCCATTCTCACTATCAGCAACCTGGGAGTCACCAAGTACCAGAAGCTCAACTGGAGCTAGCACATAAACACATGAATTTAGGAGCAGATCAAAGGCTGAGTCACCTGCAGTTTGTGGCTCACCTCATGACACCCAAAGACTTTTCCATCATCTAAAAATTTGGAGTGTGATGGAATACATTATAGTAATGCACTACATAGATTGACTAGTGGTTGTTAGGCAGAACACAAGGAATCAATAGATGCTTCTCGGGTTATGAAAATTGCTAAATCTAATTGAACCTCAGCTATCCACAATATTTATCAATACTTTTCCTGAGGGTATGAAATGTCATTGCTCATGATGCTCAAGCTTATGAGATTATGAGTATGGAGGAGAATGGAATGAGGTTATGGACAAACTGAATAAATGTGGGAGAATGTGACAGATGAACAATAATATGGGGAAAAAATGACACTATCCATTGAGATGTACATAGCTGAAAAACAATGTTAAATGTGAGAAATTGGGGACCTATGTGTGTTTGTGCAAAGGTCACTGAAGGCTAACATCTAGGTGCAGCAACCATATGGAGGACAATTCATATGTTGGCCTTTCTTACAAAAGGATTTTGGAATTACTCAGCGGGTCAGGCAGCATTTCTGGAGAAAAGGAATAGGTGATGTTTCAGGTCAGAACCCTTCTTCACACCCGGGTTTCCACCCAAAACGTCACCTATTCCTTTTCTCCAGAGTTGCTGCCTGACCCGCTGAGTTATTCCAGCATTTTGTGACTATCTCTGGTATACGCCAGCATCTGTGGTTCCTTCCTACACATTTTACCTATAAAGCTGTATGTCTTAGGAATGTGGGAGGAAACAGGAGCATCCAAAGGAAGCCCATGCGATCACAGGGAGAACGTAGAAACTCCATACAGACGGTGCCCAAGCTCAGGGTCGAACCTGGGTCTCTGGTGCTCTAAGGCAGCAACTCTGCCACTGTACCACCTTAGAGAGAAATGATCTATTGAGGGGTGGTTCTGGGCGCACAGTCCAGTGACAATCAGGCTTTTTGCACGGTGAATAAACTTAGTGCATGTCCCATGAGATATGTGCTCTGGGCATGTCGTCCAATCAGGGTTGATCCCGGCCTCAGTTGTGTAAACAACAGCATTGGAGCACAGACCAGTGAGAGAAGGGACTCTGGACATGACATGCTGAGAAATGCGGACTTCGACACATTATCCAGGAGGAACTGACTGTCGGGACATTGTCGAGTGAGTGACAAATAGCATGGAACATGGTCTATTGAATGGTGGGTGGTCAGGTCATGGTGACCAGAACTGGGTTGACTCTGGGCTTGTGGCACACTATGTAGAAGAGATGGACTCTGTGCTCATTGTGCAGTGAGAATCTGGTCCTGTGCTCTCCACTCAGCCAGGGACAACACTGAGCACACTGACACACAAGGGCGAACACTTTAGAGATTCTGTTGAATCGGTTTCTGGCGATGTATCTCCTTTGATCGTGTTTTCTACATTGGGTTTATTATTATCAACATTTGTTTTACAAAGGTGATGTGCTGTCTGCAGACAACAAGGCAAATGAATCAACAACAAATGTCTCATCTTCAGGAGATCCAGAGTCACATATGAAGTCACCTGATATTCCAATCTGTGAGGTGAAATCAGAAGCATTCGAAATTTCAGAGGTAAATTCAACGAATCTCAAGGCTCCTGAGATCAGTTCACCTGATTCCAAGTCAACTGATGTCAAATTACCTGATCCCACACCAACCATGGTCACGTCAACTAATTCTGAGACATCTGAGGTCAGGTCAATTGTTCACACATCTTCTGAGGTCAAGTCAACATATTCCAATCCATGTGAGGTTAAGGTAATTGATCCTAAAGTATCAGAGATCAAATCAGATAATTCCAAACCATCTGAAATCAATTCAACATATCCTAAATCACCTGACGTTAAGGCAGTTGATTCTAATGCCTCAGAGATCAAGTTAATTGATTTCAAACCATCTGAGACTGAGTCAACTTGTTCTAAATCATCTGATATCAAGACAATTGATCCCAAAGTGATAGAGGTCAAATTAGCGGAACACAAGCCATCTGAGATGAAGACAATTGATCCTAAGGTGTCAGAGGTCAAATTAGCAGATTCCAATCCACCCGAGATCAAAACAGTTTATCCCAAACCATTTGATGCCCAGATGATTGATTCTGAAGTGTCAGAAGTCAAATTAGCCGATTCCAAACCATCTGAAATCAAGACAACTAATTCTACGTCATCTGAGGTCAAGGCAATTGATGCTAAACTGTCAGAAGTTAAGTCAGCTGATCCTAAATTAGTGGAAATTGAATCAACACATTCCAAACCATACAACGTCAAGTCAATTGATCTTAAAATGCCTGAATTCAAGTCTGCTGATCTCATCCCAGCTGAGGTCAAATCAACTGATTCATCTGTGCCTGAATTCAACCCCACAAATTTCAATCCATCCATGGTGAAACCAGTTGATCTCAGCCAAACAGAAGTTCAGTTATCTGATCCCAAACCATCCAGGGTCATGTCAGTTGATCTCAAACAATCTGAGGTTAGATCAATACCTCTCAAACCATCTACAATAGAGTTAATAGATCCTAACCAATCCATGGTATTGTCGGCTGGCCCCAAGATGGTTGAAGTGAAGTCAACTGATCTCAAACCATCTGAAGTCACATCTACTGATTCCAAACTTTCTGAGGTCAAGTCAAGCACTACCAAGTTGTCTGAGATCAAGTCAACTGCTTCTAATGGGTCCGTGAGCAAGGCAGCTGATCCCAAGCCTTCTGAGGTCACATTATCTGCTCCCAATGATTTCAAGGTAATGTCAGTCATGCCAACTGATTACAAAATCAAATCAGATGGTCCCAGTGAGGCAGAAGTCAAGTCAGTTGCTTCCCAGGAATGTGAGGTAGATTCAGCTGCTCCCAAGACATCTGACGTCAAGTTATCTGCGCTTAACATATCTGAGACCAAAACAAGTGATCCCGAACTTCCCAAGGTCACGCCAGCTTCTTCCAAAGTTTCTGAGATCAAGTCAGTTGTATTCAACATGTCGGAGACCAAAGCAGCTGGTCCCAGACCCTCCGAGATCAAGTCAGCTGCTCTCAAGACGTCTGACGTTAGATTTGTTGCTCCTAAGGTTCCTGGGATCATGTTAGCTACTCCTAAACCAGGTGAGGATGCGTTATCTGTTACCAAAACAGCTGAGGTCAACTCAACTGATCCTAAAGTATCTACAGCGATATCAGCTAATCTAGAACTTTGTGATATGGTGGCACGTTTCCATAAGTCTTACGACCAACTATTAAGCAAACCAGAAATATGTAGCATGAGGTCACCTGGTCCTAAATCGTGCAACAATGTGCTTTGTATGTTGGAATTGGATGAGTTGAGGTTGCAGATTAAGCAGCTCCGGAAGGAATTGGAGGAGTCTCAGGAACAAGCAGCCCGGCACCAGAGGAGCTATTTGGACTTACAAAGTAAGTGGATTTCATAGAGGAAAGGGTTTATTGGGGGTGGTGAGGGTGGGTGAGGCCAGATGTCCTGCATTCCATGCTCAGTCCTGGGAATGAGACGGGGGTTTTAGGGTTGGCAAGAATAGTCCTGATTGGTGTGAAGCTGAGCACTGGTGGGGAGTTGTGGGAATCAGACTTTGACATGCTGTGCTGGAGGGGCAAGGCATAGACTGAAGGAACTGACATAAGGTGGTCAGGGAATTGGATATAGGAATGAGAGTTGGAGATGTAGGGTTTTTATGGGCAGTTTCAAGAATTGGGGAGACATGTTGGGGAGTCAGTAGGGAAGAAATATCAGGATGTTTTGAGCATCATGTAGCATATATAAAAGTCAGAGGTGAGGAGAATTGAGTATGTTCTCATTAGAAGACATTACAATTTTGAGTATTAGTCATGTTAGGAGCTTTCAGCACATACAGACAGAAGAAACGGGGAAAGTGAAAGACCTGCGTTCTCAATATGGGACAACAAGAGACAGTCACTTTTACATCCTTTGGGCCATAGCATTATATCTAACTGAAAACATATATTATCACAAAGGCATCTGGAGAAGTTGAAGTCTCACAAATTGCCCTTGTAATTGCAGGATGAATGTTTTTTGCTCCTGCACTTAAACATCTTGTAATAGGGGCAACATACCATTTGCCTGCCTTCTGATTTGCTGAACCTACAAGTAGGGTTCAAGTACTTCTGAACAGCAGATCTTTTCAACACCCAATTAAAAAAAATTATAGCAACACCTCTACTTTTTTCTTCCAAAATGGAGGCTTCACATTTTCCCACTTTGTATTTCATGTGCTATGTCCCTACTCAGCCAATTAACCCTTTTTATTCCCTCATAGTTCCCTACATTTTCTTGCAACTCAACGATTAAAATAGCTGGAAATATTCAGCAGGTCAGGCAGCATCTGTGAGAAGAGAATAGAGTTAATGTTGCAGGTCCATGACCTCAGCTCCCACTTCCATCCTGCTGTTTGGAACACTCTGGTGCGCTTTACCCTTGTACCTCCCCTGGCAATGTTCAGTGGAAGAGTGTAGAGGGAGATTCACGATGTATTTAGCCGCTGTCATATCAATCTCTTGCCTTTCCAAACACTGCAGGATTGCTGGAGGAACAACGATTGGTCAATGTGCAACAGACTGAAAACTTTGCCAAACAGATCCAGCGTCTCCAAGGTGAGTGACAGTTTTTGGGTTTGAGCTGTGCTGTAGAACGCAAACATGCCACAGTAACTGAGGCTTGGGTTAAGCAATACGAAGCAGAGAAGTGCAATGCCATATGAGGATATGAGCAGAGCTCAGCAGCATGGCTGGAGGCCCTGGCATAAATGTAAATTCCTCATTCTCAATTCATAGATGAAGGAAATAAAGGTAACATTAGCACATTTGCAGATGACACAAAGCTGGGTGGCAGTGTGAACTGTGAAGAGGATTCTATGAGGATGAAGGGTGACTTGGACAGGTTGGGTGAGTGGGCAGATGCATGGCAGACGTAGTATAATGTGGATAAATGTGAGGTTATCCACTTTTGGTGGCAAGAACAGGAAGGCAGATTATTATCTGAATGGTATCAGGTTAGGAAAAGGGGAAGTACAATGAGACCTGGGGATCCTTGTACATCAGTCACTGAAAGTAAGCATGAAGGTACAGCAGGCTGAGAAGAAAGCTAATGGCATGTTGGCCTTCATAACGAGAGGAGTTGTACAGGGCCCTGATGAGATCACACCTGGTGTATTGTGTGCAGTTTTGGTCTTCCTAATTTGAGGAAGGACATTCTTGCGATTGAAGGAGTGCAGCGTAGGGTCATGAGGTTAATTCCCGGGATGGCGGGACTGTCATATGATGAAAGAATGGAGTGACTGGGCTTGTGTTCACTGGAATTTGGAAGGATGAGAGGGTATCTTATAGAAACATATTAAATTATTAAGGGATTGGGCATGCTAGATGCAGGAAATATGTTCCTGATGTTTGGAGTGTCTAGAACCAGGGGCCATAGTTTAAGAATAAGGGGTAGGCCATTTAGAACTGAGATGAGGAAAAACCTTTTCACACAGTGAGTTGTGAATTTGTGGAATTCTGTGCCTCAGAAGGCAATGGAGGCCGATTTACTTAATGCATTCAAAACAGTTAGAGCTCCTAGGGCTAGCGGAATCAAGGGATATGGGGAGAAGGCAGGAACAGGGTACTGATTGTGGATGATCACATTGAATGGCGGTGCTGGCTCGAAGGGATGAATGGCCTACTCCTGCACCTATTGTCTATGTAAAGTAAGTGAACTCGGCTGAAGAGCTAATAAACCTCTTGGATTCATAACAAGGCAATGTGGCACTAAATGATAGAGGGTGCGTGAGTGCTGAATGGCCTCAGCTGGCTAGTGAGTACATTTGTGGGCAGCATGCCGAATGTTTGGATGAGAATGGTACAAAACTAGTTCTATAAAAGATGAACTCACTGGGATTGAGTGGAAATCTTTCCTGATACAGATAACTTCACATTTCTGGTGTTCCCCTAAATCTTCTCTGCATTCTCCCCATTGCATCTATGATCGTATGTGTTATTCCATATGTGATATAAACAACAGCTCTAATGACCAAGTGGATAAGACATTGACATCCCAAGCCTGGAGTTGTGTGTTCAGGTCATGTCTGGAATGGTGCAGCATTTGGAGTATTTAGTCCAGTTCTGGTCACCCATCTATAGGAAGGATGCCATTAAAATGGAAACGGTGTACAAAGGATTTACAAGGATGTCCGAGGTCTGGATGACTTGAGATAAAAAGTGGCTGGATAGGCTGGGTCTTTTTTCTGTGGATCATGAAGGCGGGGGGCGGGGGGGGATCTTATAGAGGTATATAAAATCATAGTGGAATAGATATGGCAAATAGAAACAATTATTTCCCCAAGGTGGAGACGTCTAAAACTAGAGGGCATCGATTCGTGAGAAAGGAAAGATTTAAAAAAGGAATAGAGGGGCAACCTTTTCACACAGAGGGTAGTGGGCATGTGAAAAGAGCTGCCAAAGTTGCAGAAGCAGTTTCAGTTACAGCATTAAAAAGCCATTTGGATAGGTATGGAGTGATACAGGCAAAACACAGGCAAATGGGACTGGTTCAGGTAGACAATTTAGTTGGCATGGACAAGTTAGGCTGAAGGGCCTGTTTCTGTGCTGTATAACTCTGACTATATGACACAAGTTTAGCATAATTTCCCAACTTTTCAATTGTATTACTTGAGAAAGATCTTCATTCATATAGTGCATTCACAACAATAATAATAACACAAAGAGTAAGGTACCATGCTTCAATGACTACCGACCGGTGGCACTAATATCCGTGGTGATGAAGTGCTTTGAGATGTTGGTTATGGCATATCAACTCCTACCTCAACAAGAACCAGGACACACTGCAATTTGCTTACCGCCACAACATGGCAACGGAGGATGTGATCTTGCTGGCTCTCCACTCTGCACTGGACCACTTCGACAATAAAAACACATATATCAGGCTGTTGTTCATTGACTACAGCTCGCAGTTAAACACTATTATCCCCTCCAAACTGTTTGTTAAGCTTAGGGAACGGGGTTTCTGTGTATTCCTCTGCAGCTGGAACCGCAACTTCCCCTTTAACAGAACACGATCTGTACGGATTGGCAGCAACTTGATAACCATAAGCACAGGAGCTCCTCAAGGCAGTGTGCTCAGCCTCCTGCTCCACTCACTCTATACCCATGACTGTGTAACCAGACACAGTTCCAACTGCATCTTTAAATTCGCCGATGACACTACCGTTGTTGGACGAATTGCGGATGATGGTGTCAAAATATAGGAGGAAGATCGATTGACTGACCGAATGGTGCCAGAACAACAATCTTGTTCTCAACGTCAGTAAAACCAAGGAACCGATTGTTGAATTTAGAAGAGAAAGGCCGAGGATGCACAAACCTGTCTTCATCGATGGGACGGTAGTGGAGAGAATCAAAAATTTCAAATTGGTGAGCATGCATATCTATGAAGATCTGTCCTGAACACAGCACACTGATGAAATCATACAGAAAGCCCATCAGCACCTCTACTCCCTTGGAGGTTTACGGAGATTCGGTATGTCGACGAATTCGCTCTTGAACTTCTGTAGATAGGGCCATAGTCATAGAGTGATACAGTGTGGAAACGGGCCCTTCGGCCAAACTTGCCCACACCGACCAACATGCCCCAGCTACACTAGTGCCACTGGCCTGCTCTTGGACCTGCTCTCTACACCTGCCCTATCCATGTACCTGTCTAACTGTTTCTTAAACGTTGGACTAGTCCCAGCCTCAACTACCTCATCTGGCAGCATGTCCCATACACCCACCACCCTTTGTGTGAAAGAGTCACCCCTTCAGATTCTTATTAAATCTTTTCCCCTTCACCTTGAACCCATGTCCTCTGGTCCTAGATTCCCTTATTCTGCGTATGATCTCATGATTTTGTACACCTTTATAAGATCACCCCTCATCCTCCTGTGCCCCAAGGAATAGAATAAATGTACAGTTAAGAGCATACTGACTGGTTACATCACGGCCTTGTTCAGCAACTCCAATGCCCAGGAAGGAGAAAGTTTGCAAAAAGTGGTGAACATGGCCCGTCACGGGAACCCCACCATCAAAATATCTAATTAGGGAGGAGCTGCCTCAAAAAGGCAGCCAGCATCATCATAGACCCACACCACCCTGGCCACACCCTCATTTCACTCCTGCCATCGGGAAGAAGGTATAGGAACCTGAAAACTGTCACATCTAGGTTCAGGAGCAGCTTCTTCCCAACAACCAGCTATTATCACTACAACCTCCAACTATACTCCGAACTACATTGACGTGGGGGCATTATTTTGTCGTTGCACTATTATTATTTGTTTTTATATACAAAATGTTTTTGTTATTTATTATGGTGCTTACAGAGTACTATGTTTACTTGTCTGTGGTGCTGCTGCTGCAAATAAAAATGTCATTGTTCTTGGGACATTTGCCAATAAAACACTCTCAACCCTTGACTTACATTTTCAACAGTGCTACTGTCTAATGGAGCATATGGGATTATAAGGGATATACGGCAAAGACTCGGGCGTTCTGCTCAACCAATCAATGTATGATCCACTTGAACCTCTCATCTTTTCTCTATCTGAGTAGTCCTGTATTCCATTTTTTGTTAGATAGACACAAAATGCTGGAGTAACTCAGCAGGACAGGCAGCATCTCTAGGGAGAAGGAATGGATGACGTTTTGGTACAAGACCCTTCTTACACATTCCATTCTCCCTTGTTTGCTGTCTCAGAACAAGGAGTTTCAACTCCATTGGTTAGAATAGCATTATGCCACTACCTGAGAGGTATTGGCTGAAATTACTAAAAACTCAAATCTGTTTCTTTAACCAAAGCAGCAAACTCACTAACAGTTATTTTGTTATTTTCAATAACAAAACTTATAGATATCTGCTTTGTCCTATTCAGTACAGCTTCGGTCCGTTCAGGAGGAGATTGAGAGCTTGGAGGAAGAGAAGGAGAGTGAGCTGACAGAAGCACATGAGGAACTTCACTGCGCACAGGAGGAGATTGTGAATCTCCGTCAGGCAGCCGAGGAGGCAGCGGGGGAACGGGAAAATGAGATTGCAACGCTGCAGGAGGAGCTATGTCGTATTCGGGCAGAGCTGGAACACCTTCAGCAGACAACAGTGGAGTACGAGCTGGAGATCACCACACTCCGAGCAGAGATACAGATGAAAAGTGACAGTCGACAGAAGAAAAACTCCGAAGAGGTTACTCAGCTCCAGGGTATGATCCAGGCAGCGAATGATATGAGTCCTATACAGAGGGGTTTATTAATTGGAGAGGGGATTCCATAGAGAACAACATGGCGGGTAGATGTGTGTTGCTAAGTGGCAGATTGAGATTGTTATTGGTGCTCATGTGGTACTAATTACCTAATTTCATGTGGGGTCAGTCACTGGTTAAAAAAAAAAAGGTCCAAAGTACTTGCGGATGAGTTCAGATGATAGACTTCATGGGTGGGAATCCTGTTGGTACTTTTCAAGTCATGGTGAATGAATGAGAAATGACACTGCCTAGTGGAAGTAGAGATGTCAGGGGGATTTCACTCTTGGACTTTAGCACCAGTTCCAGGAGCAATTGAGCTATGGAAAATAAATTAGAGAACTGAATGAATAACAAAAATAGACCAGGCAAGCAAAGCAAGACTAGCGAAATGGGCAACTCAAATTTAACAACAGGAATGTTAAGTTAAGAAGAAGGAGGAAAAGAAAGAAGAGTTTAATGGAATTAAAAGGGGGTTCAGGAACAGTGGGCAGAAATAAGATTAATACCATAGATGTTGTCTATAATAGCCAAATATCTCATATAGACATTGTGGGCCAAATAGCCATCCTCGAGCTGCATTATTTAATAACTACATATAACTAAAGATGTGAAGGCAAAAAGAGCATATACAAATACGATGGACTGAACTGAGCAGGCTGTGGCCAGCTGTTCAAAGGAAATTCAGTGTTTAACTGCTTGCAGCTAAAGGGCCTGTCCCACGAGCATGCGACTGTATGCGGCAAGCGCGACCTAACGTGGTCGCTTGAGCCGTACGGCCTCGCGGGGCCGGTCTCACTTCAATCGCCGGAGACGTATGGCGTTGTGCGGAGCTGGTCCCGATATCGCGCGGGGCTCCGAAAAACTGACACTGTCCAAAAATTCTGCGCGGCTACGGCCTGCTGGCCCGCAGCCGCATTGAAGCCGTATGCACCGCCTCGACAGGCGTGCGCAGCGTCTCAACGCCGTACGCAGCGTCTTGACGGCGTACGCCTAGCGCGAACTTCCCACGGACTTCGCTCGAACTTCACGTCAACTCGTACGGGATCACTCGACCTCCGCGCGGCCCCTGCTTCCGGTTTGGTCGCGCTTGCCGCATGCAGTCGCATGCTCGTGGGACAGGCCCTTAAGTAAATCGCAGATCTGATGTAGACCCACCGTTAGTAATGGATGAGCTGAGTGACAGAAACCAGCAAATGTGTTTCTGTAATCTCACACCAGTCAGACCTAGTGTTGGATCAGAGTCAACTTTCAATTATTTCATTTATACTCACTTTATATAATTTCATTGTTTTAATCCATGTGAAAATACTCAAAATTTTGCCTTTTATAATATTTTAAATGATTGAGACATTTAAAAATCTGTGCAAAATTGCATAACATTTGACAGAGCCGGAGACAGAGATACATCCCCACACCCAATCTTCGACCTTGTCTCCTGTCATGGGCTGTCGGGATATCTGGGGTAGTAGTGTACCGGCTGTATGCTAGCTAGCTGCTGACACTTTGCTAAGCCTGTCTCACTTCCGATTTGGGAGGCCCAGAGCGAAATAGACCCAACCATCTGTCCCACATTAGTACATATATACAGGGAGAGCATTGAGTAATGGGCATTGAAAGGTCCAACAGAACACACTCAACTGAGACAATTCAGCCAATATATTTTAGGAGGAAACCAAAAATAAATTGAGATTCTGTATCAATATGAGTAACTGAGAGAAAAGGTGGGAATAGACATGGAAATGATGTGGGTGGCACGCCAGAGACCGTGGTTTGATTGTGACTATGGGTGCTATCTGTATGGAGTTTACACGTTCTCCCAGTGACCGCATGCGTTTTCACCGGATGCTCCGGTTTCGTACCACATTCCAAAGACGTCCAAGTTTGTAGGTTAATTGGTCACTGTAAATTGTCCCTAGAGTGTAGGATAGAACTAGTGTACGGGTCATCGTTGGTCAGCGGGGACTCGGTGGGCCGTAGGGCCTGTTTCCACGCTCTATCTATAAACTATAGATGCAAAGTCACTGATGCAAAGTCAATATTAATGCAAAGCTTAAAACACCTTGTTACAGTAATGGCATTAACACCTCCTCCAATTGAAAGAAAGTGAAAGGAATCTAGTCTAATTAGAAAAACGAGTATGTGTAATTAGAGAGACGAGTAAAGAATAATCATATTGTTGTGACTAGAAATTTTTAATGATTCTTTCTCACTGGGCAGAAGCGAGTTAGTAAAGAAATAGGAATGAAATTCCTAAATTACATTAAGTGTTTCTCCCTCCAGCAATGTGTTTTTCAGCCCACAAGGACAAAGACGTCACTAGAACTAATAAAATGGATTTTGTAGATGAACTAGATTAAGACAGTGACCCCAGTACTAGGTTTAAAATCCAAATGGAAAGGGAAAAATATTTGTACAAAAACTGGAAGATAGGATGAGTTTTGGGCAGACTTATGTATAAAGACATGTTGGTGGTTGTGAGGTGGAACGAGTTATTGATTCACTGGACTGCGGAGACATAGTTTAAGAAAGTAAACAAGACCAGGTACAGGCCTTGAGACATCTCGGTCTCCTCTGTTTTTCTACATGATTATGCCTGTTTTTTTTTTACCTTCACTATTAATCCACTCTCATATATGCATTTGTTGTTCAAAAATAAAGCTGACTCAGCCAGTGAATAGACGCAACAACTCGTGTCCACAGCGCTCTTGAGCAGAGAATTCCACACCATTCAAAAGCCTCGGAGGAATAAATAAACATTTTATCTCAGCCCTTTCTCCTGAGACAAGGCCCTCTTGTTCTACACTCTCTGGCCATGGGGAACAGATAATCAGAATCTTCTCTGTCACAATCAGAATCTTATATATTTCAATGTGACTGCCTCTCATTTTTTCTAAATTCCAATCAGTATATACACCTCCTGCTTAATATTTCCTCACAAGCTAATCTTTACATCTCAGAAATGGTGTATTTCCCACACCAGTCAGACCTAGTGTTGGATCAGAGTCCCCTTTCAATTATTTCACGGTGCCTCAGGAAGCCCGTCAGCATCCATAAAGATTCATCACACCCTTGTAATGGACTGTTCGAACTGCTACCTTCTGGCAGACGTTACAAGGCCTTCTACCCCGCCCTTCCAGAAGCAGGAACAGCTTCATTCCCAGGGCTATAGCGGCTCTGAACCGGCCCTGCTGAGTGCCCCCCACCCCCATAAACTGTCTCCCTCGGATGGTGATGGTCACGTTGCACAGACACATCTGCACTTTAGTCTGTTTTGACTGTTTTACTGTTTTAATGTTCTTTTTACAAACCATGTTCTCGGGGTAACTAAATCTAAATTTTATTAGTTATTTAAGTTATGACATCGGATGGAAGCTGCATATCCAAATCTCGTTGCACTTATGTGCAATGACAATAAAATTTATTATTATTATTATTATTATTATTATTATTATTATTATATCAATCATGGCATTTGTAGGGAAATTTGATTTCTTCATCTTTCAAATGGATTATTGTTCTCCCTAAACCTTTTTCTGCCATAAATCTGCTAGGAATTCCTGACTGTAGTACTAGGTGGCCCCTTTGGCTCCCATAAAAAAAGGAACACCAGAGGTGGGTATGTTCTTCACCAGCATGTCCAGGTCCTTCTCGTCCTGTAAAAACAATTCCTCACCTCCGTCCATCAATGCAGCATTCATTCATTCAGCAGCGGAAGAGTGTTGAGTGGTGCTTCCATCGTCGCACCTGCTTGCTACATTTTGACAAATGTGAGAACTTGCAACATACCAAGAAAAACAATAAACTCAGTTTCAGCGTGGTTATACCTGACGATGAAAGTTCTCGGTTTTCATGTGACTTTCACAAACAGCATTAGGGTGACCTGCACCAATGTCAGAAAAATGCTGAAGATCAATTTCTAGGCCAAGGATCTCTTAGCCTCATTGGCGGTAGAGTAGAAAACGAATAAAAAGATGTAATGGTAAACAATTGTAACGTATACACAATTACACATACAATTGGCTATGGGCATAGTGTTCAATTCTAAAAAAATAAGAGATTTTATGGGGGCATTAAAAAATTACAAATTCTTTATTGGCATAACAGATGAAAAGAGATGGGAGGTTGCTTCGAGATTTAAAGTGATTAGCGGAAGTACCAGGCAACAGGAGGAACCCGTTTTGGACAAAGCAAGTTGTAGTGATTGGGAATGCACAGCCTGAAAACGTGGCAAAAATAGATTAAATGATTTATTTCAGAATGAAAATTAATGAAAATAATGATATGCCATTGAGGAAAGTGAGATTAACTGGGTGGCTCTTTCATGGAGTAGACAGCCATGATGTGCTAAATGCTCTTTGTCTGAGCTCAACCACACTATAATTCTGTTAATAAGTATGTTCCATTTAAAAAAAAAAAGGAAATCACAATTTATTTTGGGTTGTTGAGGGAACAACACTTGGACATAATAAGAATTATCAATTATGTGTGTGGGAATGCAGTTACACGGATAAAATAAGGCAACAGGAGAAGACGAGTTGAGAAAAGACATTAAAACAAAACAAAAGGAAAAACATTTAACGTATTTTTAACATAAAATTAATATCGAGTGGAATTGTGGAAGGAGAGGATGCTATCAATTAGATTTGAGAAGTGGGGGAGGTGGGAAGGGTTGGTAGGATACATGGACGTGTTATAAACATGTGGCTCTGTGTGGGATGGTTAAATCTTGTCTGGCTATATGTCTTCTGTCACAACCCCTGCACATTTCAGTGTAAATCCATCACGATAGGAATGAAGGAAGTGGCTAAAACAATGCCTTTTTTAGTAGGGTTTTTTAGGGTATGGAATTCTCGACCAGACGTTATTATCTGCTTGCATGTGTGTGTTGCTATTTAAGCTGTGTGTGTAACAGGTGCAGTCCAGTGCCTGCAGGTTGAGTGTCGAAATCTGGCTCAAGAATGTCGAGTTCTGCAGAATGATAACAAACAGCTGAGGGAAAGACTGCAACAAATGGAACGGCAGTATTGCAGGTAGGACAAATTAACGATGTTATGTATGCGTCTGTACGTAAGGCTTGCACCCTCTCTCTCTCTCTCTCTCTCTCACACATATACACATAAACAAACATGTATTCACACGCATTCACACAACACACACACACCTTTATTAATAAAAAACACACACTTATATATACTTGAACACAAATTCACCATTATGCTCATTCATGCACTCACACACATGCTTGCTTCCACCCTCACTCACATACCTAGTCACCTTATACATTCTTACTCTCACACTTAACACTCACACACAACCTCTTGCACACTCATTGATGCATTTATTAGTAACTAAATCTATGATGTGCTTACACTCATGTGCTCCCACATATACTCACTTATTTTCTCTCTCTCTCTCGCTCGCACACACATGCTCACCCCTGCTACTTCAAATTCATGCATGGCCTCTCACTTCAAACATTCTCAAAGAAACACATACATATATATATCTATATATAATCTCTAGCTCTTGAGACCGCAAAGCAGATCACAATGAACACCATGGTTTTGTTCTCTTCGAACAGCCCACCATCTTTCACTCTGCCTGCTCATTATAATAGTTTTAGTCTCTAGCCACAACATGATGTGTTGTCAATTGTCCAGGCACTCAAAGGGGACCCACTTTTATAAGTGTAAACATGATGAAACTAACGGAAATTATCAAAATGAGCTTGCATCTCCCACAAAGGAGGTGGATTGCAGCTCCAAGAAGTGTACTCATCAAACCTTGCGACAGGAGATATTGGGCTCCATATTTTCACAGCACCCAGAGAACAGGAAGAGAAAAGAGGGAATGAAGTCACTCAATATCTAGTTGCTGTATTGGAAGTGTTGATTTCTGTCTCAACGCTTGAGATTGCTACAATTATTGTTGTTAAATGGGCTGATGGGATGCCACTGTAATACAGCAAGCCATTCTCTAACAGGTTGCAGGATTGCTGGTTCGCTGACAGGGACGGTAGCAGTTGCCCCATGCAGCAGGAATAGCTTGTCCTCCACCAGGCTGATCTCACTCTGCCAGTGCCCATGATGTTAAGTATCAGCCAAACAACCCTGACTACTGCTGCTTGAGCTGAGAATGTGCAGTCCAAGGTTTTTACTTGTCTTTGAAGCAGCACAATGTAGTGCCGCACTAACATATTATTTTTATGTTTAATGAACTGCTGCCCCAAGTTACTGCCTGAATGGAGCTCATCTCAACGACTTCTGGAAAATCATTCAAATGATGACGCCCTCCCACCCCTACCCCAAACTCCAGGTCCAAGGTCACCCCCAGCAGAAATCGAACACTAATGCTAATTTGTGTGTTTAGGGGCTGAACAAGTCAACTCGCCTTCCTCCAATTCTTTCTATATTCCCTCATTCTTTCCTCTTATAGCTGCTCATTGTATGTCTGACAGGAAAGCCCGAATGCTCATATTGTTGAGGTTGTGCAATAGTGACAGACCACAATAGATCTTGGCACCTTCTCCTCTGAGCTCCGCAGAGCTCTCGTAAAGTAGTTCTTGCAGCCACAACACTGTTTGAACAATCTCACTTAGGATTGATATCTGTAAACTGATACAATACACAATAGATGCAGGAGTAGGCCATTCGGCCCTTTGAGCCAGCACCGCCATTCACTGTCATCATGGCTGATCATCCACAATCAGTACCCCATTCCTGTCTTCTCCCCATATCCCTTGATTCTGCTACCTTTAAGAGCTCTATCCAACTCTTTCTTGAAAGTATCCAGAGAATTGGCCTCCACTGCCTTCTGAGACAGAGAATTCTACAGATTCACAACTCTGGGTGAAAACGCTTTTCTTCATCTCCATCCTAAATGGCCTACCCCTTATCTTTAAACTGTGGCCCCTGGTTCTGGACTCCCCTAACATTGGGAACATGTTTCCTGCCTCTGGCGTATCCAATCCCTTAATAATCAACATATGACAGTCCCGCTATCCCAGGAATTAACCTCGTGAACCTACGCTGCACTCCCTCAATAGCAAGAATGACCTCCTTCAAATTTGGAGACCAAAACTGCACACAATAATCCAGGTGTATAACTGCAGAAGGACCTCTTTGCTCCAATACTCAACTCCTCTTGTTATGAAGGCTAACATGCCATTAGCTTTCTTCACTGCCTGCTGCACCTGCATACTTACTTTCAGTGATTGATGAGCAAGGACCCCCAGATCTTGTTGTACTTCCGCTTTTCCCAACTTGACACCATTCAGATAATAATCTGCCTTCCTGTTTTTGCCACCAAAGTGGATAACCTTACATTTATCCACATTAAACTGCATCTGCCATGCATCTGCCCACTCTCCCAACCTGTCCAAGTCAACCTGCATTCTCATAGCATCCTCCTCACAGTTCACCCTGCCACCCAGTGTCATCTGCAAATTTTACTTTTTTTAATGTTACTTTTAATCCCTTCATCTAAATCATTGAATGTTTATTGTAAATAGCTGCGGTCCCAGCACCGAGCCTTGCAGTACCCCAACAGTCACTGCCTGCCATTCTGAAAGAGATCCATTAATCCCTACTCTTTGTTTCCTGTCTGCCAACCAATTTTCTATCCATGTCAGTAGCCTACCCCTAATATCATGTACTCTAATTTTGCCAACTAATCTCCTATGTGGGACCTTATCAAAGTTCATACATGGGATGCATCCTATAGCATGGGAAAATCTATAATCTTCATAACTTCATTCCGGTTGTAACTTTGAGAGAGAAAAACAGATACTCAGTCCACTTGGAAAAGTATGGATCACATTTCAAGATGTTTTTAATATTTCCAGCCTGGAGGCAGCCCAAAGTATAAAAGTTCATGACCACAATCACTTTGACAGCCAGTGGAAAAGCAATCCCCACTAGGGTCTGAGGTTACAATTGGAACAAGACACATTTCAATACGGACATCCTTACCATGCCTCCTTCTCATGCACGGTTCCTCTCAATAATTCAGGTGGGAGAATTGTTCCCTGAAAACTCTGGGTGAATGTAGTCTCTTGCCGAATGCCTATGCCCCTATGCCTCTTCTGTTGTCCCATTTCTGTTCTGCTCTGAGTACCCTCTGCATTTCTCTTGGTTATCCCCCAAGGAGAATATCCATGCACCCGTGACTGGGAGCAACAGATTTTCCCAGAAGCCTTGACATCCAGTGAATGTTATTTAGCCACTGGCAAACCGCTCCTTGTAGACTTTATGAAACCTTTACAATGAAGATCAATAGATCATTAACCTGCAAGTTTTAGTCATTGATCCACATGTGGAAACTGGCCGTTTGGCCCAACCCGACCGTGCCAAACACATTGTTGAGCATTCCTACTATTAATGTGGGTGGAGGCTGCTTTCTGCTGCTGAGTGCATGGTTCAGCTATCCAAGATTAAGAGAACTGAAGCATTGAACTCTGATTTAGCAGAGCTGGTGTCAAATCAGTGTTGCATACTGATTGATATTGTCATCTGCCGACACTGTATACTGCCCGTGGGCATTATCGTCACCAGCACTGATGTCCTTACCAACATGTCTTTTGGTGCAGCGTATGCAACAAGTATGCTCGCACATTTTGTTCACCATGCTGGAATCAATTTGCAACTGCATCAACAGGAAACATGGAGCTGAATTTTACAGCCACTCACTTGCACTTACTTATACATAGCCTTATGCTCACATACTCAGTCACTGATACACTCGCTGAATTAGAAACCGTGTAAAGCATCCTATAAACTCACTGTTTACAGGATGATTGACCCTGTTTCTAACTTTGGAAATGTTTACTGGGGTTGTATAAAGGAACTTTCACTCTGACCGACGTGTGTTCTATCTCTACTGGGAGTGTTAGATGGGACAGTGTAGGGGGAGTTTTACACTGTATCCAAATGTGCTGCATCTGCACTCGGTGTTTGATGGGATGGTCTAGTTGGATTTTCACTCTTAATTTATTGGGTTTGCTGTGTTTGATGATAGAGTGTAGAGAGAATTTTATTCTGCATTTACTCTGTGCTGTGCTTCCCCTTCGAGTGTTCGATGGAACAGTGTGGAGGGAACATTAATCTCCAGCAAAATACAGAATAATGGAATAACTCAGTGGATCAGGTGGCGCCTGAAGAGGGGTCCAGACCCGAAACGTTGCCTATTTGTTCCCTCCACAAATGCTGCCTGACCCGTTGAGTTACTCCAGCACTTTGTTTTCCTCAAGATTCCAGCGTCTGCAGTTAATTGTACCTCAACTTTATTCTCTATCTAGTTTATGTTCTATCTGTCCTGGAGTATTAACTTGACGATGTTTCTTAATCCATGTCATACCTGATTGGTGGATGTTTGATGGGACAGTGTAGAGGAGCTTTATGCCCCTGTCCCACTTAGGGAACCTGAATGGAAACCTCTGGAGACTTTGCGCCCCACCCAAGGTTTCCGTGCAGTTCCCGGAAGTTTTTGTCAGTCTCCCGACCTGCTTCCACTACCTGCAACCTCCGGCAACCACCTGCAACCTCCGGGAACCGCACGAAAACCTTGGGTGGGGCTCAAAGTCTCCAGAGGTTTCCGTTCAGGTTTCCTAAGTGGGACGGGGCATTACTCTGTATCCAACTTGTACTGAACCCTGGCCGTGAGCCTTTGATGGGGCAGTGCCATGGGAGTATTCATGCCGAATTAGCCATTGTGTTGAAGGCTTCAAAGATTCAGTCAATTTGGGAAATTGATTATTTTTAAAGGACTTGTTTGATTTTAAAGAGTCAAAGAGAAACACGTATTTCCTGTTTTCCTTTCAGATCTGTTGACGGATTTAAAGTGGACGCTCCAGGATCTGAAAGCCATTGTCAGCAGCAGGGTGCAGAGGCTGAGATATTGTCTGCGAACCAACAATCCAGAAAACTAAATGGCAACGAACTCAAAGAGACGGGACTAAAATGGCAGGAGGAACTGAAGCTCCCTCAGAAGGAGGAGCTGAGGAAATGCCAGGAGAAGTTGGCTGATAAAGTAGCTACAAGCGGCCGAGCTTCTGCAAGAGAGCAGCTGGAAGATGGGCGGCAGGTTAGAGGACTTGAGGATGGAAGCAAGGGTGATAGTACCACATCTGCCCAGAAGATAAGAAGCCCCGAGCTAGATCCTAGAGCTCTCCAGAGGGCAGAAGAGAAAGGACAGTTTGAAGAATTAGATTTAAAACATCGACTGCTAGAGGCAGAAGAGAAAGCAGTGACAGTGCAGCATGAGGTAATGGCAACACAGGGCTCAGAAACTACAAGTAGTTATCTCCATCTTTAAGTACAGAGCAAAATAGTGGGCTTTGAGAAACTCTTTTTTTCTTTTAAATAAGTGGAGAGCAGTAGAATTGGATAATTCTTTCTGACTGACACACCCTCATGGAAGCCTTCACACATACTTGACTTTCTGTTGCTAGTCCTGTGAAGATGTGTGGCCCTTAGAAGCTCTTTGCACACTCATACACACTTTGTTTTTTTCCCCTTAATTCTGTCACTTCCTCTTTTTGGCTTTGCATCTTCTTTCATTCTTCCTTTAAAATCTTTTCTTTGCTCTCATCCATCTACCAGTCTCAACTGAAGACTTCACCAAGTTATCATCCAGTCTTTCTACACTTGTTTTGAACAATTCATTTTCACTAATTCAATTCCCATGCCCCCTGTCATCAAAACCCTTTGCATTTCTACTAGTTCACTCATGGTCGCCAGTAAAGACGTCTCCAGTCACTTGTTTGGATCCCCTTTTAATTGCAATCCTCCACCCTACCCCAAGAATTGCAGTTTCTTCCAACTAAACATTGGGACGTATACTCTATATCGATATGTTATTATCTCCAATAATATGCCTCAGGACATCTGCTACAGGAATTCTCTTTAATGGCTTTGTTACCTCCTGATCTACCTATTCTAGAGCTCTTCCTTATTTTTACTTTGTCTGCATTTCATCTCATTTAAAACTTGACTCCAGAAATGTTAACCCACATCAAGGCTACATAGTCATACTACTGTCTCAGCATAAATATTCTCACCTTGTTTAAATCTCTCCATGGATTCAATTCTTTATATATCCATCTTGTTGCCTACCTTTTTCCATCTTTCATCCTCAGACTCCGTACTTTGTCTTTCCACCTGCGTCCCTTCTGCAATGTTTTCATTTGTAAAGTTTATGATTCCTAGAAATCTTTCCTTTCTTTGTTAGCTCACTGCTCATTTTATCTTGCTCCAGAATGAAGCACAACGGGAATGTTTCTTTGTTAAAGGCTGTCTGACTGCCTCTTGCTGTTGGCTGCTTTGTACAATCCCTGTGAGAGGAGTGGGTCTACATATGTCAAGCACCTGTGCGAGGAATGAGTCTGTGTATTGCATTTGCGTAGAGATGAGAAGTTAGGTCTGTGTATAAGAGTTAGGTCCTTGTGCAGAGCCGGTGAGGACAATGGGTCTTTCAAGATGGGACCTATGGTCAAATCGGTTTAAGTGCAAGGTATATGGGGTGTGTAAATTGTTTGTGTGATGGTTCAATTATATCAATGCATCATTACTGTACTGGTTCTTTTCTTTTTCCTTCTCACCACATTTGAAAAGCTGTTGTATCCTTTTCAGAGCTGCACTGGCACTGTACATTTCCACTGTACTGGAGGTATAAACTTAGTCCAAAGACTCAAAGCCCCAGAGGTTAGGTGGAGAGCTTCAACTCCAGACAGGCCATTCGTAGTCTCACCTGTTCAGTGCATTTGTACAAGGATGGGTTTCTCTACCATCTTATGCAGAATCCAGTGCCTCACACACACGTCTGATACTGTGTTAACAAGTCGTGCTTTGCTAACAAGTGATTCTTTCTGTTGTGTGCCCAGTGCGAAGGATTAATCACTGATCTGAGAGCGCTAGAGGAAAGATACAGGAACAGCCAAGAGGAGCGCAGCCAGCTGGAGTTACAGCTCAGGCAATTCAAGGAGGAAGTCCACAAACTGAAAGGGGTGCCTTGTCAGGTAAGTTGGTGAGAGGTAGGTGGGGGAATAGAAAGTTATAAAACAGAAAGACAACGCCAACCATAGTTAATCTGCTCATCCTTGCCACCCTCAGTCAACCCCCAGTCAAATGGCCACATCTCATTCATCTGCAGTTGAAGGAATAGACCTGATCCTCATCAGGATGGCAGCAAAGGCCGCACGTACCATCCAATACACTACAGGACAATCAATACATTTTGTTTTTCCCTTAATAAACTAGTGACAACAACTGGAAGAGAACAGTGCCTTGCAAATAGATAGAATTTAGATACAATTCAGCAGCAGTACAATAATAAAGAACACACAGCCACAGCCACAATAAAAATGTAACACAAACATCCACCACAGCATTCATCACTGTGGTGGAAGGCACAAAATTTGGCCAGTCCTCCTCCATTTCCCCCCCGTGGACAGGACCAGAGTCCAGAGTCAGTCCAGGATCGGCTCTTCCTCACCGGAGACCGCGGCTTTAAGTTGGTGTAGGCCGCAGAAGCACCGTAGACTGCAGGGCCGGCGGTCGAAGTTCCCCTCCAGGAGTGATGTTAAGTTCACGCCGGGCCCGCGGTAGAAGTTGGCCGCGGGCCGGCAGTGATGGCTTCTTCTTCCCCCAGGTCCCCCACGAGGGATTCCGGGCTGTAGACGCCACACCAGCTGGAACTCTGCAGACTGCCAGGCTGCCGGCTGCCGGCTGCCGCGGGCTAGCGAAACAGAGCGCTCCCCTCCGGCGAGCCCCAGCGAGGGCTCACATGCTCCACGCCGAGAGTCCACGCTGCGCCCGCCGCTGAAGTCCCGGGCGCGTCTCCGTGGAAAGGCCGCGCCGGCCCTTGATGTTAGGCCACGGGGGAGGCGACCTGGAAAAAGTCGCCTCTCCATGGTGGAGGCGACCAAAGCGGTTTCCCCCTTACTCCCCCACACCACCCCCCACACAAGACACACCGAGAAACATCAAAAACATACTATAAAACATACTAAAAAATACTAAAACATAAAAAAAAGTTGAAAAACTAACGCGCTGTTGACATGGCTGCTGCCTACTCATTATTGGATTGAACAAAACTGTGAATGAATCATCATTTATTTAAGGAATTGTCCTACACATTAACAAGTCTTGTATTGAGAGGTCTTCCATTTCTTGTCCATTGCTAGTTTGGGGTGATTTCCCACCAGTGCTTGCAGCACATTATCACATGTTGGAGTTGAATCAAAATTTAACCCAGCATTGTGGACAAGTTAGTGCTAGTGACCCTCAACTATGCCAGATAGATTCTCTGCATAAATATAGAAATGTAGAAGAGATTGAGACAGATAGTTCTGATAGCAAATGTAAAAGAACCAAGTCATATTAACGTACCAATTGACAATAACATTCTTTGATATCAAAGTACTGAAACTGATGGATATCTAGAGAGTTAAACAGGAGATGCTAGAAATATTTAGCACTGGGTGAAGGCGTGAGGATTTGTGGCAAGAATAACATTTTCTGCCCAGTTAGACCTTCATTTTGCAGCAGGGCTGATGTAACATCCTAAATCCACCCGTGGAACCTTAAGCAGTTTGACGAGATTTTGAGACCATGTCTGTGGCACTAACTTGAGGAGAAAATACAGATTAGGTTATTGGACGGAGAAAATGCAGGAGTGGAAAATTTTATAAAGAATTTTGGAGAACTGGGGGAATTCTAGAGTACAGGAATAAAATTGAGAGAGATTGAGATCTCAAGCACAAGGAGCCAGTATGAGGGGACTGCATTGCACAGAGGTGGGGTAAGGAAGGGCGTGAAGAACTTATTGTTGAAGATAAAGGGGCTGTCCCACTGCGGTGACCAAACTGGTGAGTTTAGAAGAGTTTAGGAGAGTTTGAAAAAGTGTCATGTTGAAGATCTCCATCGACTGTGTAGAAGACCTCCTTTGACCTCCTTCGACTATGTAGAAGACTAGCTTCGACTATGTAGAAGACTAGCTTCGACTAGCTTCGGGAAAATTGGACACCGAATAGTGGAGAGTGAAGACGACATCCTTCGACCCCCTTCGACCTCCCTTCGACTATGTTGAAGACTATCTACAACTACCTTCGACTACCCAGGATTACCTACGAATAGCATGCCGACCTACTTTGACTAAACCTACGAGTAAAAAAAATATAGTTTTTTTTTCCATGGCAACCTTTTTTTTACTAGCGGGCATTTTTCAGCATGTTGAAAAATACGCTGCATCCTAGCTGAGGCCTCGAGTACCCGGGGACTACACTCGAGCCTGAAGGAGTGTTACAAAGACCTCCTAGGACCTTGTATCGGCCATGCTGTGAGTACGAGTGAAGGGCAAACTCTTCTAAACTCCCCAATTAGTTCGCCGCAGTGGGACAGCCCCTTAAGGAAATAATATCAAATTAGAGAAGAGAAGGGCAAGACGTGGAGTTTAAAACATGGCTCTGTTTCAGTGGAATGTCTGTTTTTTGTAGGGGTTGAGTCAACATGGAAGTCAGGAAGAGAACAGCCTCTGATAATGCATTTATTGTTCTGGCTTTTGGGAGATTTGATGAGACACCTAGTCTTGAGCACACAAAAGTGGGTTGTGTGATTGACAGGATTATAATAGTTATTAAGCCAGAAATTATAAATAAGCAGATTTTAAATTAGAGGTGCTAATTTAAAATTTTGGTGTTAAATAATTTGTTTTAATTATGGCGTAATAGTGCAGATTCGTGAAAGGAACACAGTCTGATTTAACAGATCCATTTTTAACATTCATGTTCATATTTTCATTTGTTTCATGACAATACGAACAACCCTACCTCACTAGGTTGGACCACTACACTAGTGGATTATTATACCTTTCTCTGGGATATATCACTTCTCATAGAACGTCTGTGTTAAGTCTATTGTTAATTTCCATTAATTATATGTGTATGTAATTAGCATCATAATAATATTTTTCTGCATTTTACTATACCCCTGTTGTGCTATTATCCAGTAGCTGTGGCATAATTCGGACGACTTCTTTCCTTCCTTTATCAAAGGCATCAGAGATTGCAAATGGTTAACAATTATGGAATTCCGTTCTGCCTCTGGATCTTCCACCACTTTCTCATCTCTCTCCCTCATCTTGGTCATTATCATGTTTTCACTATCCCTTCTGGCATTTCTCCTCTGATCTTGAATGACCAGTCTTTAGCTAAAGCCTCAACTTTATCACTTATACCCCACCTCAATGAATTATATCACCTTAATTTTGCTGATAGTTTCCACCCTGGTCTCACTTTCACATGATCCATCTTTGATTTCTCTTGCCTTTCTCAATTTCCCAATTCAGGGGATAGATTGTTGACCAGTATCCTTTACACGCCTACGGTCTCACACAACTATCTGTGACTACCTCCTCTAAACCTATTTCCTGTATAGAGTACATTCCATTTCCCCAGTTTCTACAGCTCAGTTGTATCTGTTCCGATGATGATGCTTTCCAAGCCTTCCTTTTTCCATAAAACATAATTTCCCTTCACCTACTGTTCCCTTACCCATACTTCTGCTCTCACCCTCTCTCCTCCCTCGCTCCTCCCAGAAAAGTTTCTTTCTTCTACCCTTCCATCTTCCATGTTCAATGGATCATTCCCTGCAATGTCCACATCTGGTGTCAGGACAACAGTCTCCTCTCGAATGTCACAAAAACTAAGGAGCTGAGTGTGGACTTTAGAAGGGCTCAACATCCGAGGACTACATGGAGATTATTGGGACTACTGTGGATAGGGTGAGCAGCTTTAAATACCTGGGAGTCCACATCACAGAGGATCTGACATGGACAACACACACTGCCCCACTGGTGAGTAAGGCAAGGCATCGCCTTTACCACCTCAGGCAGCTGAGGAAATTCAGAGTCTCTCTGAGGATCCTTCAGTGCTTCTACTCTGGGGCTGTAGAAAACACCTTGTCGAACAACATCTCAATCTGGTTTGGGAACAGCTCTGCCCAGAACAAGAAGGTTCTGCAGAGAGTAGTGCGTTTGGCCGAACGCGCTACCATGCAGGACCTACACACCAGGAGGTGCAGATCCAGAGTCAGTAGGATCATGAAGGACCCCTTCCACCCCAGCAATGGACTGTTCCAGCTGCTACGGTCAGGCAAGCGCCTCCGCTGTCATGCTGTGAAAACAGAGAGGATGAGATGGAGTTTCTTCCCACAGTCCATCAGGACTGTAAACTCTAATCTCACCGGGGACTAATTTACTGTTGTGTTGTGTCTTTTTAAAAAAAAAATTTCTAAAATGTAAATACTGGTTCTGTTCTATTCTGTTCTGTTGTTTTTGCACAATCCGCAGGCACTGGCACTTTCATTTCACTGCACATCTTGTATGTGTATGTGACAAATAAAGTTGACTTGACTTGACTTGACTTGATCTTCAATAGAATGCCATTGTCAGATGCATTTTTCCCTCCCCTCTCCTTAAAGCATTCAGATGTAAATGTTCCTTGTACAAACCTCTGGATACTCTCCCATTTCTATCAATCACTTCCTTTCTTGTAGAACCATCCCATGCAAGTTGCCCTTTTAACTTTTCTCTTTAAGCCCAACAGTAAGCCAAATACTCCTTCCAGTTGCAAAATCTATTCCATTTGTTCTGTTTTCAATTTAGTGTCGTACGTTAGACAATCACAACGTTGTCTCCTGTAGATTGGAGAAAATGCAGATTAATTGGCAGCTCTGCAGAAGATTTATATTATCTCCATAAGGTGACCAGTCACTTTTCACTTTAATTCTCTATTTCATTCCCACTCTGCCATGAGACAAAATTTGGCCTTCAGAGTTCAAGACTTCACACTGAGTTCATCAATTTCAGATAACCATCCTTTTTTTTTGTATTGAAGTAGCCAGGTCTGGTGAAAAATCATTGGCCCTTTGTTTTTCTCTCTCCACAGATGTTGCCTAATCTGTCGAGTATTTCAATTCCCTTATTTCAGATTTCCAGCAGCTGTAATATTTTGTATCTCAATGTTCCATAGTTTATTTTATTCTCTGTTCTGTTTTCATTCAACTCCTTTTATATATATCTTATCGAGAAAGATCAACTACAGTTAACAAACCATCACCACCCTGTCTCTGCCAGCATCATTGCTAATTATATCAATCTTTCTTCACCCTTTCATAAACGTTCCCTTTGTTCTGACCTCCTCTCCCCTTTTGCTGCATCTTAAACCATGTCTGATTTCTATCTTTTTCTAGTTTTGATGAAAAGTTATCGACCTGAAATGTTGCCTGTTTCTTCCTCCATAGACACTGCTTGACTGGCTGAACATTTGAGCATTTTCTGTCTTTACTATAACTTCTGCTGATAAAATTATTAATCTTTCAATTATTACTCTTAATTGATTCTTTGCTTTTGGCAAAACTGCATCTAAAGTTCTTCACTTGTTGTAACTGTCTGGCTTGTCTACAAATCTAATCTTCCCAGAACCATCTTCAAAACTAATTTAGAGTTTGGCGAAACTTGACTTCAGGCACCTTTAATTGAAGAGACCTTAAAGTATGGAGTTATGGGCAATTAGTGTAGATAGTCAACTCCAACTCAGAGGCTGTTTACAGAGTGTTGTTTTGCCTGGGAGTAAAGTATCCAAAGCAAATGATTACCAGATTGGTATTAAAACAACAATGAATACACCATTCTATATCAAGACCTGGTTGTCAGTTGCCTCCCAGACCTGTTCCCTGCTTGAGCTGAAAAGAGGCTTCCTGGGAGGTATCCAAGGGACTGTCAACAAAGGGTGGACTCCTTAATTAAAAACAATCCTTTTGTGGAAAAAATAAATGGGAAGGGAGCCTAAATAAATAGGGGATCCTCCTAAAAAAGGGGCTGAATTGGTATAGAGTCTTAGAGCCATAGTCCTAGAGCCGTGGAGTCAAGAAAATCAAGAGTTTTATTGTCATGTGTCCCGGATGGGACAATGAAATTCTTACTTGCTGCAGCACAACAGAATCCTAGCGTCCCAGCGTCCTAGAGCCCTAGAGTGGAAACATGCCCTTCGGTCCAACTTGCCCACAACATGTCCGACCCACACTGGGTCCCGCATTTGGGCCATATCCCTCCAAATTGTCCTATACATGTACCTATCTAATTGTTTCTTAAACATTGGGATAGTTCCTGCCTCAACTACATCCTCTGGAAGCTTGTTCCATACACCCACCACCCTTTGTGTGAAAATGTTAACCCTCAGATTCCTATTAAATCTTTTCCCTTTTACCTTAAACCTATGTCCTCTGTTCCTCGATTCATCTACTCTAGACAATAGACTGTGCATCTATCCCTCTCATGATTTTACACACCTCTATAAGAACACCCCTAATCCTCCTGTGCTCCAAGGAATAGTGTCCCAGCCTACTCAACCTCTCCCTCTAGCTCAGACACACTAGTCCTAGCAACATCCTCGTAAATCTTCTCTGTACCCTTCCCAGCTTGATAACATTTTCCCTATAACATGGTGCCCAGAAGTGAACACAATACTCACAATGTGGCCTCGCCAACATCTTATACAACTGCAACATGGCCTCCTGACTTCTATACTCAATACTCTGACTGATAAAGGCCAATGAGATTCAAAGAGATTAAGTGGGGACAGAAAAGTTCCATGTCCCCTCTATTATACAACAGGATTGAGACTGCTGGTATAGGAGGATATTTCTAAAAGCGGTAGGGAATGAGAATGTTTCCTTGACAGGCGAATAAGGGATCAGTATTGTCAAATGTTGAGGGCTTTTGTAAAGGATCCATCCAGAGGATATACAAATTTGAATGGGTATAATAGCAAAGGTTAATCTTGAATCTAAAATGAAGTAATGTTTGCAGAGTAAGAGGACATGGTCTATTACTTCACATACATTGGGTTGTAGATAGGAAATTTGGCCCGAAGTATCTAGAATAACTTGAGGGCCAATTAGAAAATGAGATGGCAAAGAATGTAGCTTGTTTTAGAGGGATGATCTAAATGCTCTTAATTATCTGTGAGTTGATCTATTTTAAATTTTTATCTGTGATATTGGTGTTGAAGAATTCTGTTGTTGCCTTTACTGAATTATGTCTGCTTGTCTTTGCTGGAATGAAATGTCTGTTAAATCTCAGCATGCTTCTATATTTGAAGTGTTAACAATGCTCTTTCCCTGTTCTTTCCCTTTCCCCGATTGTCTCTTACTTTTACCTTTTCCTTTGCTCATGTGATCCCTATTCCTTTTCACTCCACCCCCCTCCCCCTTCATCCCCACCATACTCAACTTTTTCCTCTACATTATCATTCTTTTTTCAATCATTATTCTTCTTTCCATTCCTTTTTTCTGATTTGACTCTTTTTTTCTTACTGCTTATTTTTCTTTTATTTCTTTTAAATCTCATTCATAAATATCCACAAATGCCCTCCTTTTTGACCCCCCCTCTCCCCCCCTCTCCCCCCCCTCTCTCCCCCCCCCCCCCTCTCCCCCCTCTCCCCCCCTCTCCCCCCTCCTCCATTTATCTATTGGAATTGTTTTCTTTTTCCGTTTTTCTGTTTATTTGCACCTACATCATTTGACATGACCATTATTTTTTCATCTGCTTTTATTTGGTTTCCTCACTGTCCATCCCTTTCCCTGTCTGATTCCAATGTTACTGTCACCTTGCCATCCCTGTCTGTTTTTGTCTCTCTTTATGTCTATTTTTCATTCACACATGAACATGTACACGTGTGCATCTGTTTATGTGCTACTATGTGCATGCCTTGGTGCTCTGTGTTTGTTTGTGTTCGGCCTGTGTTTTGTTACCCTATGTATGCATTATGCTTATATATCTTTGTGTGCCTGCACTTGTGTTCATTGGGATATGTGAACATTTGTATGTGCATGTGCATCTGCCTTTGTCTATGTATTTGCTCTGGCATGTGTTTCTGGTTGCCTCTCTCCATATCTCTGTTTCACCTTCTCCTTGTATGTTTGTGTTTCTACTTGGCCATCTATATCTGTGCATACATACTTGTTTGGATGTTTGTGGCTGTGTTTCTCTGCATCTTGGTGTGCCTGGCTGGACCTTACTCTGCCTCTGGTTCTTCCTGTGTCTCCATCTCCGTCTTGCTTGCTCACTCCCTCTCTCTCTGTCTCCCGTTCTGGCTGTCTTTGTTCTGCCTGTCTCTCCGTCTCAGAATGCCACTTTTCCTGACCCCCCTGTGCTCTCCTTGCCTGTGCTAGGACTGGTTGTACTGATGGCCATGCTGTGGTGCTGGTGGGCTGAGACCTCCCGGCATTGACCAGGTACTGACGTTTCATATTTTATTCTCTTTATGAAAATATTAGCAAGATTAGGTTTGGTGGGTCACAGTTTGGTAGCCATGGGGACAGAGATTGATTAGAGCAGGTCAAAGTCTGCAACTGAGTAAGACACAGTGTGGAGTTAAACAAGTTACAAATTGGGGCCGACAAGGGAAAACACACTCTCCACACATTATTCAGTTGAGTGAAATTTAATCCTAGTTGTGAACCAATTAAGGCAATTTAGGAACAGGATTTGAGGGTCATTCCTCTTCCTATCCTAATGGAGGATACACAGGGCAATGATCAGAAACAACAACTCTGGGTGATTTCCCATTTCTGTGCCACAGGATTCTGGAGCAGGAACGTTGGTTGATTAGTCATTTCTCCAACCCAGTCATCTCAGGGTAAAGATTTACAGCAGAGTCCCTGCCTGTCTTCACCTCTAACCCAGAGACGGTGGTGACCCTACTGCTGTGCTTGGGCTCAGCAGCCTTGTGACAGATGCGACAGATTAAAGTGGGATTGCAGCGCTGTAAACGTTTACTTCTGCCTAGACCCCGTGTGCACTCGCTCACTCGCTCGCTCGGCCTCCTTCATTGCCATCGTGCAGTGATTGTGCTGCCTGTATCATGTTGTGACAGCTGTTTGAGATTAAAGCATATCGCTGTCTCTCGGCCTGATTTATAACTTTGTGAAAGAAACCTCTCCAAACACTGCCAGTGTGCCCCTTCTCTGCCAGAAGTACAGCAAGAGACGTGCGGTCACGTTCCCCACAAAGCAGATTTGTGGCTTCAATTCACCAGGTGCAAGTTCCCGATCTTCCCTGAAGTGGGGGATTTGGGAATTCTGCAGTCCTCCCTGGGAAACTGAATAAGGTTGTTGTAGGGGGGAAGGAGAGCCTCGTGGACTGGGGGAAGAATCCCATGCAAAGGGGGGAGGGGAGAGTTTATAGTGAGGAAGGCAAGAGGAAGTTTAAGAACTGAATAGTCCCCCCCCTCCCCCAGAAATGCAGGACAGGCCCCTAGGGAGGCTTGTGGGTAGCATAGCCATAGTCAGGGGAGGACGGGGAATGCGGGGTGGTGGGTGGTCGGGTGTAGATCACGGGGAAGGTACAGAATTGACTGGGAATATGATGTTGAAAAAAATCATCAATCTATATCAAAGGGAGAGCCCTGAAAAATAATCTGCATTGTATTAGCAGTGTGTGGGGGGGAGGGGGGGGGGGGGGGTGACAGGCAGCACAGAGACAGTTAGGGTTACAGCTGGAATTTATCTGTGACCTTTTGCTGCTTTCTTTCCTGCACAGAGTCGAACTGGAGTGTGGATTCCATTAGAGCTGATCATTCTTCCATATCTCAGCCTCACTCCTGACTTCTCAACTACCACAATTTGGTTGTTCCTTTACCTCCTTTCCCCCTTCTCTTCATATCCCCCACCTTCCTACACACTTTCACAATCCCCAATCCTCATTTCACCATACTCTCTCATTGCTTTCTTCCATTTCTCACTTCTTCATTTCTGTTCTTTTCTTCTAACATCATCCTCTATTCTACTTTCACCCCACCCTATTCTCCTTTCACACTTCATATTCTTTCCCTTCCTTCATTTCTTCTCTTCTCTCTCTTTCCATCTTCTCTTTCTTCTCACTCCTCTACCCTATTCTTTCTCTCTTCCTCTCTTTCTCCCTCTTTTCCTCTTTCTCTTTCTCTCTCCCTGTTCTTTTCTCTCCTTATCTCTCTCCACCCTTCTCTCCCTCCTTTCTCCATAAGCTTCCGTTCCTCTCTGATTTCTCCTCCATTCTTCCTCCCCTCTTCTCTCACTCTATCTTCACCTTTTCTTTCTTCTTCTTATCTCCCTCTCCCTACTTCTCTTCTTCCTTTCTTCTTCTCACTTCCTCCCACCATCCTCATTGTGTATCCATAAGCTTATCTCACTCTCTTCTCACCCATCCCTTATCTCATCTCTGGCTCCCTTCCACCATTTTCCACAATCCTCTCTCCCCAATCCTGCTATTGCTTTCTTCCATTTCTCACTTCTTCATTTCTCTTTTTCTTCTAACATCATCTCTCTCTTCTACTTTCACACCCTCATTCTTTTCTTCCTGCCTCTCTCCCTCTCCACTTCACCTTTTCTCTCTTCCTTATCTTATTTCTCTCCCTCTCTTGTTTCCTCACCCCTCCCCATCCCCTTACCCCCACCTTGTCTCCTACATTCTTTGCCACCCACCACCTCCTCGCCTCTTCCTTTATCACTCACTCCTTCCTCGCTCTCTTCCTCCACTCCACTAACTCCTTTCTCCTCTTGCTCTTTCTCCCTCTTCCCCCCCCCCACTTTTTACACATTGCCTACATTATGTCCCTTCCATTTTCCCTTCCATTTTCCCATTAGTTTTAAGATTGCCTGCTCTTTCTCTCAGTGTCCTGTCATCCTGCTGTCCTGGGAATGCTGCTGTACATACCGGCTCATCTGGAATTTCTGAACCCATAAGTGCACTGCACACTGATCTGTATCTGTTTTCTCTGCCGATTTTGCACAAAAGCTTCTCTCGAAACATATAATGAAATGAAGAGCAGCTGCCAATGAGGCACTCCAGAGCTGGGTGGAGTCAGAGATCATATGTGTGAATTAACAGAAACTTAATTATTGAGGTTATAACCAGGGCTCTCAGAATGTTCAGATCTTTTGATGGCCTCCCGCGTGTAGAAAGACCAATTCTTCAATGACACCACCTTGTATATTGATGATCTGCTGCATTTCCTGGTGGAGTTTTGGCCATTAATCTGGTTTGGATTCCCAGTTTATGATCAATTGACCCTCGATGATTAGTGCATTATGCTTCACTTTCTGAATATCTGACACCAACTGATCTACAACCAGTGCCCGACACACTATGTATGATTGATCGATTGATTGTCAATGGCAATCTATCAGTGAATGACCAAATCTCAATGATTGACTAAATGTGAGTGAGTGATTGATCTTCAGTCAAAGGCCAGTGACCAAACCCAGCGACCGACTGATTGAGGTCAGGGCGTGACCAATCCTCGGAGCATGACTGACCTTTAGGGAACATCCAAACGCAGCAAGTGACTTGGACCCAGCCATTAACCAACTTCACTAACTGACTGGATGACCCTCAACAAGTGAGCAATTATCAGCAAGCCACTAAACTGAGTAACTGATGGTCAGTGGAATATTGACCTTTGTAATTGAAATCCTCAGCAAGCGACAGATTATCCCCAAGGGTCTGTGAGTGGCTGATCCTCGGAGAGTGACCACACTCAATCATTGACCAACTCACAGCAAGTGACTGATCTTTTGGGGAGTGACTGATTCTCAGTAAGTGATCAATCATCAGCGTCACTGAATGATTATCCTTCAGTAAATAACAGGCATCAGCATTTATTGGATCAGTGATGGGCTGGTGAATCCCAGCCCCTGGAGAGTAACTAACCCTCAACAAAAATGGAGTCTCATTAAACAAATAAATCCCAGTAAGTCACTGAATTTCAACAAGTAACTGATCTTCATTGACTGGGTGAGCTTTAAGGAGACTGATCCTTACCTCAGAGAGTAACTGGTCCTCGGTGATTGACCTCGTGATTGACTTTTACAAAGTGACTGATTCTCAGAGAGTGATCAACACTGAGCAAGTGTCTGGCTCTCAGTGAGTGAATAGCTCCCAGCAATTGAATGACACCCCCAGCGAGCGGCTGAGGTTCCGAGAGTTCCAATCTTCAATGATCAACTGATCTCAATGGCTGACAAGCGGAGTAATTCACCTTCAGCAAGTGTAACCATAAGCAAATGATTGAATCTCAATCAGAGATGTGAGCGACCCTCAGAAAGATTCTCAGTGGGTCAGGACCCTTAGAGAGACTGATCCTCAGTGAATGAATGAATGATGCTCAGAGTTTATATCTCAGTGAGTGAGGACCCTCAATGAGGGTCAAACGTCAATGAGTGAGGACCCACAATGACTTCTAACCTCTGTGAGTGCGTGACTCATAGCGACTGATCCTCAGTGAGTGAGCGACAGTGAGTTTAAATCTCAATGAGTGAGTTACTCCTTGAGACTGGTCCTCAGTGGGTGGGTGACCTCAGTGAGTTTGAATCTTAATGAGTGAGTGACTCTTAGAGACTAATCCTCAATGGGTTAGGACATTGGGACCTCCATAGAGATTGACCTTCAGTGAGTGAGAGACTCGGGGAGACTGAGCCTTGGTGAGTGCATGAACCTTGTAGAGACTGATTCTCAGTGAGTCAGGGCCATCGAGTAGACTGATCCCTGGTGTGTAAATCACGCTTGTGTGTGAGGACCATTGGGTGGGGAAACTGATACTCAGTCTTGTCAGACCAAAGAGAATCCTTGTACATTGAGAAATCCACTCAATAATTGATATCCTCAGCGAATGACAGACCCTCACAATATAATCAGTCCCCAACAACTTCCAGAACCTCAATGAGTGACTTGCCCTCAGCAGGTCACAAAGCACAATGTCTGATCCTGTGCAAGTGGCCTATCCAAAATAAATGTCCAGTCCTCAGTGCTATCAATCCCAGAGTATCCTCAACCAGTCACTGACCCTCAGCAAGATCTGGGGAGAGCTAGCTAACTGGATCTAGAATCAGCTTCATGCTAGGAAGTAGCGAGTTGTGGTAGAAGATTTATGACTGGAGGCATGTGACCAGTGGTGTGCCTCATGGATTGGTGCTTGACCCATTGCTATTTGTCATCCATATCTAATGATTTGTGTATGAATGTATAAGGCATGTCTAGTAAGTTTGCAGATGACACTAATATAGGTGATATAGTAGACTGAGGAATGGCAAATGTAGTTTAATTCAGATAAGTGAGAGGTGTAACATTTTGGGAAGTCCTACCAGCTCAGGACCTTCACAGTGAATGGTACGGCACTGGGGAGTATTGTAGAGCAGAAGGATCTAGGAGTACAGATATATAATTATCTGAAAGTGGCGCCACGGGTAGATCGGGTGCTGAAGACAGCTTTAGGCACATTAGCCTTCATCAGTCGGAATTGAGTGGAGAGGATGTGTTCAGATTTGGCCACACTGCTATTGGGAAAGATCCATTAAGGTGGAAAGAGCACTGAGAAGAAATACAAGGATGTTGCCAGGATTCAAGGGCTTTTGGAAAATGTTGTGCAGGCCAGGACTTTATTCCTTGAAACAAAGAGGGTGTGGGATGGTCTTGTGGAGGTGCATAAATCATGAGGGGAATAGATAGTGTGAACGCACAAAGTCTTTTTCCCCAGAGTTGGAAAATCAAGAGCTGGAGGGCATAGGCTTAAGGTGATATTGGAATGATTTAAAAGGAACTTGAGGGGCAGGTTCATCACACATAGAATGGAGGGTATTTGGAACAAGCTGTCAGGACAGGTGGTTGAGGCAGGTACAGTACAACATTTAAAAGACACATGGACAGATACATAGATAGGAAAAGTTTAGACTGATAGGGCCAATTGTGGGCAAATGGGACGAGCTTAGATGGGTAGCTTGGTCTGCATGGACGAGTTATCCTGAAGGGCCTGTTTCCATGCTGTAGGACTATGACTAAGTGACTGATGGCCAGCAAGTGACCAATTCTTAGTTGATACTTCCCCTCAGTGAGTGACCATTCCAGGCGTTTGACTGATTCTCAGCAAGTAACTGATCCCCAGTGAATGACTGAACCTCAGTGAGTGACTGATCCTGACTGAGTGAACAAACCCTCAGTGAATCATGAATCCTGAGCAAGTGGCCAGTCCTCAGTGAGTGATTGATTCTCATTAAATTACTAATTCTCAGTGAGTGAACATTTCGAAGTGAGTGAAGGATCCAGAAAGACCGGATCTCGGTGAATGAGCAGCCCTCGGTGTGTGATCTGCTCTATGACTATGGCCTGACGCTCGGCGATCCTGAGTGAGCAAACCTTCGATGAGTGACCGACTCTCGGCCAGTGGTCAACTATCAGCTGTTGACTGATGCTGACCCTCTGCAATTAACTGGCCTCAATAATTGGATAACCTTTGGCGAGTGATTGACCCGAACAGAGTGCGTGAGTGATTCTCCACGGCCGAGGTTCTTCCACTTTACCCAGTGAATGCTCTGGGTGGTTATCTGCTGATTGCTAGACTTTGGATTGCCCTTTGGCAACTTTGTTCTTGGTGGTGCTCCTTTGGTAGTTGGTGTTTTACAGTTTGGGCATGTTGGTAGCACTTTAAAGATTGCTACTTTGAGCTAACAGTGTGAATCCTGGTAATTCACAGATACAGAGTATTACAGACCATATGGTGTTATGGTCCAGTTGGGCTCCACTTGCAACATCACTGCCACCTACAATATTACGCTGTAGCTTATATGAAAATAAAACCAGTAATCATATCACTTTTAAGCTTCCCTTCTTTGTGAGAACATGTACCGTTTATGTAATTGCTTCTCATAATCCAATCCCACCATCCCCTCAGTTATCCTGGTAACTCTTCTCTTTATATTTTTGACACCATTTTTCATTATGTTGATGAAAAATGATCCCAATCTTCTAAATGGGGTTGTACCAATAATCTAGTATGGGGTTATTATTGTCACGTGTAGAGTAAAAAACATTGTTTGTGTGTAATCCAGAAAAAGCATACAATGTAAGAGCTCATCAGATAGTCCAAAAAGAGAAAATAAACAGAGTGCAGGATATAGTCCAACATCTACAGAGAAAGTAAAGATTTTATTTAAAGTGCAAGGGCAGCAATAAGGTCGATTGGAATATTTGGATTAATTCCCCAGTGTGTGAGAGGTCCGTTCAAGAGACTGTTATCAGCAGCGAAGAAGCTGTTCTTCAATTTGGTGGTATGTGTTTTCGAGCTTTGGTATAATCTGCTCAACAGGAGAGGAGAGCAGAGAGACTAAGCAGGGTGTGAATGGTCCTTATTCTGTTGCCCACATCCTGAGGCAGCATGAAGTATAGATGGAGTCAATAATATATGATGAACTGGGCTGTGTTTACAACTCTGCAATTTCTTGGTCAGAGCCGTTGCCATACCAAGCCGTGATTATGTTGGTTATAGTGACAGAGAGTTACAGAAGATTTGGCTCTTAGGGCTAATGGAATCGAGGGATATGGGGAAATAGCAGGACCAGGGTACTGATTTTGGATGATCAGCCATAATCATATTGAATGGCGGTGTTGGCTAAAAGGGCCGAATGGCCTACTCCTGCACCTATGTTTCTATGGTACATCTGTAGAAATTGGTAAGAGGTTTTGGATACATGACAAATTTTCTTTAGTTTTCGGAGATGTGCTGGTGTGGTCATTCAGACCAGGACAAATTGATGGAAACACTCACATCTAGGAACTTGAAACGTTTGACCACCTCCACTTCAGCACCATTGATTCAGACTGCGGTATGTATTCCACCTGCTTCCTGACGTTGATGACAAGCTCCTTCATTTTTGCTGACATTGAGGGAGAAGTTGTAGTCTTGACACCGTGTTACTAAACACTCCATCTCCTTCCTGTTCATTGTTCAGATCCACCCCATGCAGCGGTGTCATCGACAAACTTATAAATGAGTTGGGGCAGAATTGGCTGCATAGTCCTGAGGGCATAGGGAGTGTAATAAAGGGCTGAGGATACAACCTTATGGGGCACCGAAGCTGAGAATTATTGAAGATGTTTTGTCACCTATCCGTACTGATTGCTGTCTATGGGGTCAGTACGTTGAGGATCCAGTTGCAGATGGGAGTAGTGAGTCCTAGGACCAGAGGTTTGGAGATGTTATATTGGAGTTATGGTGTTGAAGATGGAGCTATAGCCAATAAAATGGAGTCAGACGTAGATGTCATTGTTATTCAGATATTCCAGAGGTAAGTGTAAGCTCAAGAAGAAGGCATCTGCCATGGATCTATTGCAGCAGCAGACAAGGTACCATGGATCACGACTGTTCGTGAGACCGGAGTTGACCTGTGCCGTGCCAGCCTCTCGAAGCGCTTCATGATGGTATATTTCTGAGCCACTGGACGTTAGTAATTAAGGTACACTTACCAAGCTATTCTTTGGTACTGAGATGATTTACCACTTAAAGTAATGGACAAATAATCAATGAAGAAGCAGGAGAGCCTTGCTGTTTTAGGACGTCAAGGCACTTGATTTACTTCGGTCCTAGCCCGGAAATAATTTTTCACAATTTGCTTTCAGTTTTTATGCACATTAGTTTCTTTCCAGTGAAGTCTCTTTAAAGTTTTGCCTCCGTGAAGCAGTTTACATTTTCTGCAATGAATGGCACCTGCCACTTGTCTGCCCAATTTTCAAATACCCTTAGAATTCCTTTAATTTGCCTATCTCCAGAATCATCTATCACTTCAGGCAGTGTATTTGTGATCCCCAGATCCAGATGTTCAAAATGAACATTATTACAATATAGTTGTCAGTATAGAAACATTATACACAATAATGTATGCGTTATTTAAATATTCCATATATTATGTCATACCTGCTAACCCAGTTTACTGTACAGTATACCTGAACATTATATGCAATAACACATGATGTGGTATAAAATGCACAACATGTAAAATAATGTACGTAAGTAATAAACCCAGCTACAGGAGAAGTTATAGGAATGAGTGCATTTTGTGTAGAAAGATAATAAGAATATGCAGACCAATGGGAATTTTCCAGAAGTATGTAGAATATTTTCATTTTTAATTGGTCTGTTGCTCCGTTGACAATTCCAGGAACCTGAATGAGTCCAGGTTTGGCCTGGGATACTAGTAGTAGCTGTGACCTGAGATCATTCTTTCTCCTGCAGCAGACAGCGGACATCGCAGAAATAGTGCTCTACCTGATCCACCATTGTGTGTGCTAATGAATATTCGAAATACTGCTGCCAAAGATTTGCTGATAATGTTCAGATGCAGTACAGTCTCCCATGGGAAGATGAATGCATCTGAAAGAGCAGCTTGAATTCTTTCAGAAAAATAAAAGAATGGCAGGGGATGTACTGCAGTAACCAACAGCTTCAGTGGCAGCAGTTTGGGGTATTGAGTAGTCAATTATCCTTTGCAACTGCTCTGTCACCCAGAACATTTGACACTCAGCACAAAGAAGGTTTCTCTTCGAGCAATGCTGTTCCATTGTATCTAACAACATACAAGCATTGAGAAGAAGCCCTTTACACTATATGATACATAATCCAAATTATTGATTCCTGCAAAACCCCAGAGATTCTGGTTTCCAATTCCTTTCCATAGGTATACTCTGAATCAATTCTGTGTAATCGCCCTCAAAAACTCTTAAGAATTATGTAAGAGGTAAATCTTAGCAAGAGGCTTCTATAATGGAGTTGGCTCTGCAATGAAGGGGAATATACCCAGGTGGTCCTTTGTGAATAGTTAATTTTCTATCCAGGTGCTATCTTGGCAAATTGTCTTCAAATAGAGTTGGAGGTGGGAATGTGGTCGCTTGGGGAATATGACAATTGAGCACGTCGCTATTCAAATAGATATCGCTTTTATTTTTTGCTCACATCAGTTGCCAGCATCCATTCTGGGTGACACTGTGAAATTTGCGTTCCAACATTATGAAGTTCACTTCCAATTTTACATCTTGATCAATTATTATTAGATAGTAGCTTAAAGCCTGTTGGGCAGTGAAGAAGAATGATGTTAATTGTTCAGTTCCTGAGCACTGCTTCTGTTCCCAAATGCAAGAGATGCCTTAAATTGCCAAATGACTCTGCAATCACGGGTGGTCTGGACCTATTCATCATTCAGAATAGAATCCTTGAGCTCAATATCTGGAGAGGAAGTGAGTTGACGTTCCAGACATGTACATGTTGTTTTCCTGGCAACATCTGTGTTCTGCTCAGTTTGGTTGGACATTACGGAGAGCGTGAGGGGTGAGATGGTGGGATAGTGCTGGTAATATTGGATAAACAAAAGAGTAGAATACAGCAAGTTCTTTGGGTTGATATGAGTCTGTGGAGAGTCCGTAAGAATAATTTGGAATCGAGGATGATGAATTCACTGAGACAATGTAACGAGCTTGGAATTGAGACACGATTATAGTGAGAGAATGGACCACAGGGATGGATATGAGACAATATTGGGTGTGGAATAATAGGATTTGTTTTACTTTGATGAGGGATTTTGGGGAAAGAGCAGGATAATGGAATTAGTTTGGGATTGATCCAGGGGAAAGGGCAGGTTAGTGGTATGGTTTGGAATTGATAGAAGGCAGTGACGAGAATGAGGCAGTGGGATTAATTTTAAATTAATAAAGGACGATAGGGAGGTGGCAAAAGCAAAAGATTAGGTTGGGCTTGCTCTAGGAAGCTGATACTGACCTGGAATACCAGCGTGCTGTAAATTTCAATGAATGGGTGTGTGTTTTGTTGATCCCATGTTTCTGGTTCTACCGTGCTGCAGAAATAAGGAATGGCAGCACTCAGTTTATGTTGAACTACTTACATTTTGGAAAAACGTTGTTTTTGAAAACGAATAAAATATACCTCTAAAGTCTGCTTGATGTTTGATCCAATGCTTGAGTATAGACATCTACAAATGCCTGCTTTAATATAGTGTCTTTAAAGTAGAAGAATATCCCGTGGCACTTTGCAGGAGCAATATCAAACAAATGCTTTATTACAAGCTGCTTGAATAAGAAAACAGAAGTTTAAAAGATTGATCAAATAAGTTGTTTGAAGTATTGTCTTACAGAAAAAGGTAGAGGAACAAATTCCAGAGATTGCGGCCAAGTACTGTAGATTATGGCCACCATTAATAATTTGGTCAAAAAAAATTGGGACTGGGGGAAATGTAGAGATTTAGGAGGGGTGCAGGGATGGAGCAGGTTCAAGATGATTGATGTTCATTCTTTGCCTCTGATCACTGACTCACCCAGCTGCCATCTGTCTCATGGTTATAAATGTTGTATAACTATTTCTGCTGGTAATTTCATTGGTACTGAATGTATGTAAGAAACAATTTTCTTGTAAAGTAAAGTGAATTATTGGATTGAGGACCTACATTTGAGGGTCTTTTTTCTTTACATTGTACGCCTTTGTGGCATTATCAGATGAGCCCTTTACTCGTTTATAGACATCCTCTTGGTCAGCTGCTCTGGGAGTGGATTGAACAAAGGGAGGAATGAGAAGATTAGCTGTGTCCAGCTTGCCTTCTTTCCACCTTTGTTTTCACTTTCATGTGTTAACCTGAACCTGTGCACCTAGCCTCACACCCTTTCGGCCAGAACTGAAGGATACTTTTAGATGCACAGATTTCCCTTTATTGCTTTCTTGGGGCCAAGCTTGCCACAAAGATGATAGTAATCTGTGATGTGCTGTCGTGCAGGAAATTACATTGGTTGGGAGCAAACTGCACCATCTGCACTTGAAACCCAATTGTCAGGAAGAGATGAAGCTCCACGGAGGCTTGTGATAGGTCCTTGGGAATTCAGGACTCCAGTCCACACCTCTGTCTGCAGATGTGGTCCAGTGCAGCAGTGGTTCCTCATCAAGTATCTGTGGAATACTGACCTCTCACACACCACAAATGGGGACCAAGACATCCTGCTGGTCTGTTCCCTAAGCATAGGATTTCTTGACTGCCCAGGCCCTTGAAACATAGGGTCTTGTAAAGTAAAATGGTCTAGTGATGGGGTCCAGCAGAATCCTGAATACCAGGAGAAAATATGTTTTTATGTCTCCCCCAGTGATGAGGTTTCATAATGACCTAACCATTATTGAGATGATCCAGGCAAGATGGAATCTTTGAACCTCCTCTTGCCTGCATCAGAGACAAACTCTCCTTGAGTCCTGTACATCCCTGCCTTCACTTATTCACAAGATCATAGTTGAGGTCAATTGGATTCCTGTCCGTACCTCAGAGATGGGACCCAGCTAACCCAGGATTCCCTAGAGATGGGACCCAAAGGTTCTGCTCACCTCTGATTCCCGAAATTTGGCTCTAAGCAGGGTTGTATCCATTCTCCCTAATCCACACATAGATGTAGGATACCAAGGCAACATGAATTGCATGGACGGTACAGAGAGTCTACAAATATCAACCACAGATGAGGTACAAAGGTTCTGGCCCCTTAGCAAGTCTCACTGCTGCTATATTTGTTATCAGATAATAAGGCTCTGTTCATTTATTGTTGGAGTTGTGAAATGTATTTGGCTTATCAATGTTTTAATATTAAATAATTTTGAAATTGATCAAATGATTCATATTTCTGTGTCATGAAGGACATTGGGGATCCATTACTCCTGGATAATCAAGGACATTCAACCTGATAATATCAGGATAGTGATCCCATAATAAAATGAGTTCAATTCTGAAAGGACAGAAGTGAGTCATGGAGTATACAACACAGAAACAGGCCCTTCAGTCCAACTTATCCATGTGGACCTAGAGGCTCATCTAAGCTAGTTTCATTTGCTCATGTTTCACCCATACCCCTCTAAACCTTGAACCTTCCAAATGTTTTTTAAATGTTATTGTACCTGCCTCAACCACTTCCTCTGGCAGCTTGTTCCAATATATGAATCACCCTCTGAGTGAAGATGTTGCCTCTTATAAGTCTGTCCCCTTTCATCCTAAACCAATGCCATCTAGTTTTTGATTTCCTTTCCCTGGGAAAAACACTGTGTGCATTCATCTTATCTGTGCCCATCATGATTTTACACATCTCTATAACGTTACCCTTCAGTTTCCTATGCTCCAAGAAATAAATTCCTGGCTTGCTCACCTTCTCATTATAACACAAGCCTTCAAGTCCTGGCAATATTCTCGTAAATCTTCTTTGCTCTCTTTCCAGCTTAATGGCATCTTTCGAATAACCACAACTGCACACAATACTCCAAATGTGACCTCAACAATATCTTGTACAACCGCAACATAACTTTCCAACTTCTTGTACCCTGACCGATCTATTCCACAGTAAAAACCGCTAAGAACTATTTATAAAAAATCTCATCCATCTCCTGTGACTCTACACATAGACGACCAAGCTGATCTTTAAGGGGATCTATTTCTCCCCAGCTACCCTTTTACTCCTAATATACCTGAAGAATCACTTGGGATTTTATTTTACCTTGCACTTTTTTGTCTTCCTGATTTCCATTTTAAATGTACTCTCACACGTGTACCCGTTGAGGCTTGATCCAGTTGCCCAAAAACAGCCATTTTTTCTCCTAGCTGGAGCCTCGATATCTCTCACCAGATTTCCGTAATCATGCCAGTCTTGCTTTTCACCATAACACAAACATGCTGTTCATGAATATTGCTATTTCGCTTTTAAAATCCTCCCATTTACCAGACATCGCTTTCCCTGCAAACAGTCTCATCCAGCGGACTTCTGGAAGCTCCTGCTGAATGCCTCAAAAATTGACCTGCCCCTATGTAGGACCTTAACCTGTGGACTAGTTCTATCTGTCCTCATAACTATTTAAAAACTAATAGTATTATGGTCACTATCCCAAGGTGCTCACATACTGACACAGCAGCCACTTTGCTGAGCTAATAGGCAGGTGATAGTGAGAAATCAGAGAACAGGTGAACATGTGAGAGAAGCATCTGTTCTTGGATCTTAGTCCAAACATAAAGATTTACTGTCTTGGAGACGGGTTAGAAGGATCTGGCATCGGAAATGTGAGTCAGATCCTGAACAGGGACTAGAGGAGCAATGGAGATGAGTACAAAACCCCAGCATTGCTCTATGAGGAATGTCACACACGGGTCACCCAACTAATTCAGAAGCTGATGTCTTGTGAGGCACCTTTACGGTATGAAGAAAAACATATTTAATTACTTTATTAAAGTGAAAGGCAGTGTTGCTGGAGCATTCGATAATGGGTTGTTACATTGCTGAGTGATGATGCCCAGCCCCTGGCAATGATGCCTTGTGCTAAATGTGATCAATGAGGACATGCGTACAGCTATTCTTGTAAGGAGGCAGGAGGTGCAGAAATAAATGAGTAAAAATTAACCTCTTATTTTAATACTGGTCCTAAGATATTCACAAATAGCAATTGAGCTCAGTGTGTTTGGTGCTCCCTTTGGATTTCCATACTGTCACTTTTTGTTGCAGGAATCCAAACACATCTGTAGAATAGGAAATGAGAAATGGGAGGGGGGGGTGGGGGGGGGGGGGGGGGGGGGGGGGGGGGGGGGAGAGATAGGGAGAATAATGTTCAGGGGCATTTATCTATTCGGCGGGACAGAAGTCTTGGTTAATTGCCCCCTCTGAGGATTAGGTGGAAGTGAGTGGATTTGCCCTAAACTGGTTTATTAATCCATTGATTACAGGGGAAGGGGGGTGGTAACCAACACCTTTTCCTGTAGAGTTTATCACTAAATACAATGAAAACATGTGAGTCCCTTCTCCAGGGGAGTTGGGAGGTACAGGTTAATATTTGAAAGAGTGGATTTGGAGCAAAGGCGGGAGAAGTGAATTGAAGATGAGTGAATTAACCCCTTCATGCACTGGGAGTGATGTAGGCTGACAGACCACCCTAACGTGGACAAGTTAACCCATTTGGGTGGCTGGATGTTAATTCAACCACATAATGAAATGGGAGGGGCCAGGACAGCCCCCTCTCCCCCTCCCCCTATACTGGAAAGTTCATCGATGAACACACAGGCAGGAACATGATTAACCCATTCGTGCCCTCGAGTGTTTGCTGTTCTAAAAATAAGGCCGGAGTGAGCGGCGCTGCCCAATGAGTGGGTGGCTATGATTAGCCCCGGCCGGGGGCGGGGAGGGGCGGTCGCCGCGGGCCGCGAACACTTGATTCGGTGCGGGGTTTATATGGACATGGCCTCGGGATTCCTGGCGATCCTGGGCTCTGACGTGAACTCGGAGCAGCCGTCACTGATTAAAAAGTGCGGCTGGGCTGAGAACGCGATCATTCGGCGAGAGGGAGCCGAGGAGAACAGCCTTCGGGCGGAGTGGACACTTGGTGTTGGGCAGCGCCCAGAATCTGCAAGAGGCAAACGCGGACTCGCACACGGCTTGCGCACCGACCCCGCAAAAGTTTTGAGTAAAGTTTCTAGCGCCACATCCCGGCCATGACTTCCATGGATCATCAACAAGGACTATCCGCCAACGGGCAGGACGACGGCGAGATGCCGGCAACCGAGAAGGACCTGGCGGAGGACGCGCCCTGGAAGAAGATCCAGCAGAACACCTTCACCCGTTGGTGCAACGAGCACCTCAAGTGTATGAACAAGCGCATCGGCGACCTGCAGAAGGACCTGGGCGACGGCCTGAGGCTGATCGGGCTCCTCGAGGTCCTCAGCCAGAAGAAGATGTACAGAAAGTACCACTCGCGGCCCAACTTCCGTCAGATGAAGCTGGAGAACGTCTCGGTGGCCCTGGAGTTCCTGGACAGAGAGAGAATTAAACTAGTCTCTATCGGTAGGTGCCCCGCCGTGTGATCCCCTTGTCCTCCTCTCGCTCCCCCCCCTCTCCCCTCTCCCCTCTCGCCCAGCCTTCTCAATGGGTCTCGCTTACAGTGGGCGCCTGGGATAAACCAGGTGTCAGACCCAAGACCACACGCTCACCCCGTGGTGAGCAGGGAACCCACACTAAACCCCCTGCCTTCAGCCTACTCCTGGGGCAGTTCCTCCCACAGCTTCAGCAGAGTAAGGAGAAACATCTCCTCCAGCGGCACAATGGTTTGTAACTGGGGACACAGTTGGGGTGATGAACCAAGTTCACCAGGGTGGTTAAAATGTACTTTTACGATCTGAGATGGAGTTCGGAAGGACCGGGCAAGCAGCTTATTTTGTTGTAACTTTTGGCAGCGAATGGGATTTGAAGGGAGGGCGTGAACGGATCTATGGAGGAAATGAGGCAAATTACTTCCAATTTCTGCCTTCCATCCTCGATCGTTCTCTGAATTCCGTAATACACTAAATCTGGACACATTTCTATTTACACAGAATCTTATCATGTCTCATAACGGCTAGTACTGCTGTAGCTAAAATTAGTAATTTGGCAACGAGTGTGTGTGGATAAAGGGACCCATTGCCCTGACCCAGAAGGTCATCTGATGGTGCTGTGCTGTGAATCAATGGGCATTGTTAAATCCAACAACACTGTTGGAAATATGCTTGCATTCTGACCCAGGAGGAGGTTCAGCCTATTGATTCCACATCAACCAACAGTCCAATTCTACCTCCTTTTCCTAGCCTTGCAAAACACACTTGTTAACGTTATTTTTGCTATTTGCGTGCACTGAGGAGGGGTAACTCACAGTAGCAACTAATCAGTAGGTGTTTGGGATGTGGGAGCACGGGATGAAACCTATGTTGTTATTGAGGGAATGTGAAAGTCCCACACAGATAGCACCTGAAGTCAGAATTGAACTCCAGTCCCAGGAGATGAGACTGTTCCCCCAACCCAAGAGTAGTGGTGATCATGCCCAGTGTTCTGACCGATATTTATATTTCAACCATCTTCACTGATGCAGGTGATTAAATGATTGATCACGATTAATGATGTTGGAATTGTGTTCCAGATAAACTACTTGCCGTGTTTCCTGAAATGCAACAAATCACTTCCTCAGTATGGTCGCTGTCAAGTGGTTTGGGCATTATAAGGATGTGAAAGGACCAGTCTTTTTTTGATATTTATAGTACTTTTGTATGGATAAGGGGACTTCAATAACTCTTATCTTCACCACAGCATCTCAGACAGTGAGACTGACCTGGACCATGACGTTCTGTGGTTTGTCATTCGTTCCCCGACCTCGCTACCTCTCCACTACTACCTCGTTGACCAAACATTTTGTCACCTGTCGCATGATGTCAGTTTTTGTCCTATGGAGATCCCTGGGGGAACTTTGCTACATTGAAGATGCTATGGCATGCAAGTTGTTGTTGTAGGGCCAGGGTTGGTTGGGAAATGTTTTCTGTTTTCCTCCACATTCTTGTTTCATAGTTACTAGTGGCAGCTGATGAGTCTAAGGGGATTAAGTTGCGAGAAGGGATGATAGGGAGTCCTGGCATGAGTCATATCCTCTTGTACTACTGTGAAGTTAGTGGGTGTGCTTGTTACAGTATCTCTGCATAATCTCTCCTACACTAATTGGAAATTACCAATTGGGATGTGAAAGCTTTCATCTGCATGCCCACATTCGTGATTTTTCTCCTAGTTTAGGATAGAAAAATGTACATATCCTGCAGCCTCACATGAAAGTGATCCTTGCACTTACTCTACATGTATTCATCTTTTGGATCAATATTTCAATTTCTGAATTGTGAGTATAAGAGGAGTGGCTCCCAACCTTCAACCCTTTGTCTTGGTTGCTCATTTAATCTTTGTCTGGAGTTAAAACCGTCTTGGCCCCTGTCCATGAGACGGCAACAAATGATCAGCCATGAACTTACTTGGCCCCTTGAATCAGTTTGATCAGTGAAACAACAAGGTTCAGTTGGCAGTAATTTGTTTTCTGTCCTTTTTGTTTCCAATTTTCCTTTCATTACCCCATCCACCCAGACATCCATTCAGGAAGTCATTCCTGTTGGTAGCTGCCGGGCTCCAGCTGTCTTGCGGTGCTGTGGTTCAACGGGTTGCCCTTCCAGAATATTCCCCACACATTTGCAAAGTCACGCCTGTCCCAAGTCGCTCTCCTCGCCCCCTTCCCCCACCCTGTGCGGAGCTCGAGCTATATACAGCTGCTCGGGCAGCTGGCAGGAATGTGTCAGTGATAACCTTGGCGTCTGACAGCTTGCCATGTCCCGGCTGTCCCCCAGCGCTGCTCCTTGCAAGAGCCTGCCTGCCTGTAGGGTTTGCATGACTGTGAAATACCCAAGGGCCCGGCCCGGCCCGCCCCACCCGTATTGAAGCAGCTTTAGTGTGAAATGGGAGACTTTAGAGGGTTACAGACACCTGCATGGGCAACTGCATCAGGAGCGTCAATTAAGTTGTTAAATGTCAAAAAGGCTAAATTAGCTGGCATAACCAGGTCCAGACAACAACCTGCCTGTGGACCTGAAGAAGGGTCTTGACCCAAAACGTCGCCCATTCCTTCTCTCCAGAGATGCTGCCTGTCCCGCTGAGTTAATCCAGATTTTTGTGTCTATCTGTGGATTTGTACTCCTTCATTGCCAATGGTTTTGGTGCCAGTAGTGGCTGAGCTGTAGCCTGGTCCTGTGGTGACTGGCCCCATCCCAGAGCGTTGCGGTTTCCTGTGGTTCCTGGCTGTTGCACTTCCCCTGGCTCTTTCCCTTTAGTGTCTGTTTTAATTCCAGCTAGGTGTTCCCTTCCTCCCTGAGATTTTAATCCTTCTGTACCTCCTTGTGCCTCCCACATCATTTCAACACCATGCCTAAAATTCTTTCCATTCAGTCTAATTAATTTTGTTTTGTTGAAAATGAGAAACCTCCTCCATTTGCTGTCTGACATTCACCTTTCTCCAGAATCACTGTTGCTATTCACCTCATGGCTGAACAAGCTCAATTTCTATGCTTCTGTTGCTAGTGCATATGCTTAAGTTCCTGTTGTTGCTTTGTTGCACACAATTGATGTTGATTATTCCTGACCACTGGAGGTTTGCATTCTTATCCAGGGTTTGAACAGTGAAGTAAGAGAACATGTCGGGAATGGTCAGTAGGTTGGGCAACACCTTGGGAAAGAAAACTGGACTTGCTGTGATTATATGCAGACCGTTCATTCTGAATGGGCGCATTGGTGGCGCAGCAGTAGAGTTGCTGCCTTACAGCGCCAGAGACCCAGGTTCGATCCGTGTGCTGTCTGTACGGAGTTTGTACGTTCCCCATGTGACCTGCGTGGGTTTTCTCTGGATGCTGCGGTGTCCTCCCAAACTCCAAAAATGCACAGGTTTGTAGGCTAATTATCATGGTGTGTGTAGGATAGTGTTAGTATGTGAGAATCGCTGATCAGTGGACTCGGTGGGCTGAAGGGCCCGTTTCTGTGCAGTATCTCTAATCTATACTAATGTTCCTGGCAAAGAAGAACATGTATGTTTTGAAAGGGAAGTGGTGTAAACTTGCACGAGTGATAAAAACTGGACTGTATAATCTGCTTTGAATATTAGAAGAGATTAAGGTCAGTGAAGGCAAATGTAGGTGTTCTGCTGTCAGAAATGGGGGAGTTGTATTTGGAACAAAGTGGAAGAACAATTAACTGCATTCTTTGGTTCTATCTTCACACAGGACACGGATAACATCCCAGATGGGTGAGAGAACCAAGGCCCTAGAGGGAGTTGGACACTGCCTGTATTTGTTAGGAAATACCTCTGTTTAATTTCAGTTGCACTAAAAGATGATAGATTACCAGGCCCTGATAATCTACATACCAGAGTACTAAAGGAAATGGCCCTGGAAATAGTGGTCATCGTCTAAAATTCTTTATACTGGAGCAATTGCTGCAGACTGGAGGTCTTTTTAAAAGAAAGGAAATGCAGTGGAAAAATAGGGAATTACAGACCAGTAAAAGTAATTGCCAGTTGAGAGAGTGCTGGCATCAGTTACAACAGCAGAATACTTGGAAAACTTTAACAAGATTGGACATAGTTGGCAAGGGGTTTATGAAGGCGAAATCATGCTTAACAAATTTAATGGAATTTTGTATGAGAATTTAGTTTGCAGATTAGTTAAGGTAGGACCGGTAGTGGTCTATTTCATTTTTTTAAAGGCTTTTGATAAAATAATAAGATTAGTGTACAAATTTAAAGTGCATGGGATTGAGGTTAATAGTCTGACAAAGATTGAGAGTTTGTCAGGAAATGGAGCTTGAATAAACATGGGCAATGACTAGTGGAGAACCACAGGGATTTGCTGTTTGGATCTTAATGTAACTCAATGTCTTTAGATGAGAGATGTTGCGTTTAGTTGCCTCAAGTCTATGTAAGATTGGGGGAGATGGGGTGACTGAGTAGCAGGCAAAAAGGGCTCCACTGTGACTTGGACTAGTTCTGTGAGTGGGCAAATGTTTGGCAGATACAGTTTGACATTATCTATTTTGGTTCCCAAAAAAATGAATAGAGATTATTACCGCAATGGTGATAGATTGGATGAAACTGGAAGGTGCAATATGAACTGTCATACCAGTTGCTGAAAATAAGTAACCAGGAAGCCAAGTGGTACATTTACATCAGTACAGGAGCAGAGATGTCAAGCGACAGCTACCCTGGGCTTGGAGACCATATCTGGTGTTTAGTGTGTGGCTTGGAAATGGTGAGGGAGTGCAACCAAGTTTTACTAAACTGATTCCTGGAATGGTATCTCTCATTTGACGGGAACAATGCAGTTGATCGTATGCAATCCAGGGTGGTGAACCTGCAGAAATTCTCTGCCACAGTAAGCAGTGGAGATCAAATTATTAAATGGTTAATGAAGTGAATGGTTGACTACAATTACTTTTACAAAAAGGCCAAATGTCCAATGTCTGCTTGTATTCTTTATGCTTCTGTTGGTGTTAATTAGACTCGGTTTATACTCGCTAGAATTTAGAAGATTGAGGGGGGATCTTATAGAAACTTACAAAATTCTTAAGGGGTTGGACAGGCTAGATGCAGGAAGATTGTTCCCGATGTTGAGGAAGTCCAGAACAAGGGGTCACATTTTAAGGATAAGGGGGAAATCGAGATGAGGAAAACTTTTTTCACACAGAGAGTGGTGAATCTCTGGAATTCTCTCCCGCAGAAGGTAGTTGAGGCCAGTTCATTGGCTATATTTAAGAGGGAGTTAGATGTGGCCCTTGTGGCTAAAGGGATCAGGGGGTATGGAGAGAAGGCAGGTACAGGATACTGAGTTGGATGATCAGCCATGATCATATTGAATGGCGGTGCAGGCTCGAAGGGCCGAATGGCCTACTCCTGCACCTATTTTCTATGTTTCTAATTGTCATTCACTCTGTATAGTGACCACCTCTGTACATGTGATCCATTTTACCATGGGGTTCCCATATAACTCTGGTCTTAGCTGCCTCTTGAGACTGACTTGCTGGCAGCAAGGAGCCAGCGACTGCCAACTGTGGAGAGGATTAGTGACTTTATGTGAAACTTTTTCGAATTGAGATGGACGTGGTTGTTACTTGTGAAGTTACTTTGGAGGAATTGGTAGATGTGAGATTCATGGAGGGGGGGGGGGGGGGGGGGGGGGGGGGGTTGGTAGGTAACTAAAAGGCAACAGAGAAAGTGGTGTGCAGTTATTTGAATGATACCAAGAAAAACAAAAGAGTGAGCATGCCTAGGGTCTCCTTGTCTTGATGGGGAAAGACTGAAAAGTGATGTGATAGAACTTTATTTATCCCAGGAGGGAAATTGGTCTGCCAACAATCATAACACACAAGATCCATGAAACTTGGAATTAAAGTGACAAGCGGAAAGGATTGAAGATATGCAAAGATTGGAGAGGGGGAGTAGGGAGAGTCGGTCTACCCCATGGTGGAGGGGGAGGAGTTGTACAGTTTGATAGCTACACAGGAAAAAAAGATGTCCTGTGGTGTTCTGTGCTGCATCTTGGTGGCACCAGTATGTATCTGAAGGTGCTCCTCGGGTTGACCAGTGTGTCATGGAGGAGGAGAGCTGTATTGTCCAAGATGCTCGATCCATACTTGGATTTAGATACTGGCTTCCCATCTCTGAGCAATATTGCCCTAATCATGTCGAAGGTAGACACAAATTGCCGGAGTAACTCAGCGGGTCAGGCAGTATCTTTGGAGAGAAGTAATGCTTGAAGTTTTCAGCCGAGACCCTTCTTCAGACTTTCATTTCTTTGTAATTAGCTTGTGTTTTGGACAGTTGTTTCAGTGGATGTTGGGAGAAGTGGAAATAATATTGTTCAGAGTGTTCTTCTCTCAAAAGACGAGGAGTGGCCTTTGAGGAAACAAGAAATGGCAATGTTAGTCTGGGTTCCGAATACGAGTAGAGATGTTGTTTGATGGGTGCCTTTTGTTATTAAACGGGTTTTATTTCTGCTTGGTGAGTTCATCTAATAAATTGAAGCAGGCCACCTTTGACCTATGGGATGTGCATCCTATGTCGTATGGAAACTCCGGGACAATTCCTGTGTTTTGGACAAACACGGGTGCTGGGAGTGTTGTCAGCTGGGAGCGCTTGAGGTCTGGGGGTTTGGACCTTGAATGACTGCTAACGTTGCTGGAGTCCGTTTGAGTGTTTGTGGCTAGCACATTGTAGAGAATGATCGTCCCACAGCTTGAGGGACTGGATGATTGCCAGACTCCTCAAACCCAAACCTGGCTTGCAGTTCTGGAGAAACCCAAGGGATATGCTCTCTAATCAGTGTTTGTTTCTGAGAACTGACAGGGTGAGGCTTCCCCTCTAGTGCAGACGGTCAATGTCATGACCTCATGGGAGAGTCGACTCTGCGGAGAGGAGAGCGGCAGTAATAGGGGATTTCACTGGGCAGCGCTTCCATACTTGTAGATGTGATTCCACGATGGAATATTGCCACCCTGGTGCCAGGGCTAGAATAACAATGAGTGGCTGCTGGAAAAAATGGGAGGCTGAGTAGCCAAGGGATGTGTTCCATATTTGTACCAAACTCTGAAAATAAATCTTTTCACCCAGATAGTTGTGAATCTGTGGAATTCTCTGTCACAGAAGGCAGTGGAGGCTAATTCACTGGATGTTTTCAAGAGAGAGTTAGATATAGTTCTTGGGATGGACGGAATCAAGGGATATGGGGAGAAAGCAGTATGATCATATTGAATGGCAGTGCTGGCTCAAAGGGCTGAATGGCCTACTCCTCCACCTATTTTCTATATTTCTATGTAGGATTGAGTACAGAATCGAGGGTGGCCAGCAGGTCGATTTTGAAGAAAACAGTGCTTTTGGTGCCAACCACCGGTTTACAAGTGATTTACGGAGGTTTGAAGCCATCTTGTCAGGAAGATATGAGATTAAATGTAGGTTTGGAAGGAAGAGAAGGAGGGGGGAATAGAATGGAAAGATGTAGATGGTTTAGTTAATTGGTTATTGCCAACGAAGTTTGATCCAGAAAAGTGAGGTAATGCATTTGGAGCAGGGGAGAGAATTCCCAATAAACAGGAGAAAATTGAGAAATATGGCTGCAGATACTTTAAGGTAGTGGTTAAAAAAGCCATATGGGATTATTTTATTAACTAAGACTGAATCTAAGAGCAGAGGGGTGAAGCCAAAACTGTATGCAACACTAGCTAGACCACAACCTGAATACTGCATACAGTTCTGGTCACCACATTTACAGTAAGGAGCTGCTTGAACTGGAGAGGGTACAGAGGCGATTTTAAGTAGTTGCGAGGACTGGGTAATTTTTGCTATGAAATAAAATTGAACATACAACGGTTGACTTATTTGGAGCTGAGAAGACTGGAGGGGGTCTTGAGTGTGGTTTATAAAAGAGAGTTAATAGGAAAAGCATATTTCCCTTGGTGATGAGATTAAAAACCAGGGACAAAGATTGAATTTCATCAATAAAAAAGATTAAAAGGAGCATAATTTTTTTTTTAATTGGGGTTGGTAAATATCTTGTTGCATTGCCTAAGTAGTTCTATGGACATAGGCTGGTTAATGGGATTATAGTCGTTGTCATGCAGCATGGAAACCAAATGCAAACCAAGCCAACCTCATCAATGCTCTTGTTACTGTAAATTAGCCTTTTTAATATGTTTACCCTTGGGTTTCTCCAGAACTACAAGCCATTTTTAACATGTTTACGTTCCATTTCTTTGTTCATACTTCAATTGGCAACTTTCAATTAGATCCAAGGTTATTTGAGGATGTTCCACACTGCAGATGCCAAACTCACTGAGTTGAATAAACAGATACACAGCATGAAATCAGAACTAGATTAAAAACACAGGCATCAATAGTGATGCATTGCATCCCTGCTGGTCAAGAAGGGTCCACCCAGAGTAATCTGGGTCAGTGTGTGTTTCCATCTGATTCTTTTCAGGTTAAAGGCCATGTACTGTGTTGCTGTTTGTTCAACCCAGTGAGTTTAATGTCTGCGATGTGGAACCTCCTTGGATAATCTGGCATGTAACTGATTGGCAATAGAATTATGGGTTAATGAATGGAAGGCAAATGCGTTATAGACAATAGGTGCAAGAGTAGGCCATTCGGCCCTTCGAGCCAGAACCACCATTCAATGTGATCATGGCTGATCATCCACAATCGGTACCCTGTTTCTGCCTTCTCACCATTTCCCCTGACTCTGCTATCTTTAAGAGCCCTATCAAGCTCTCTCTTGAAAGTATCCAGAGAACTGGCCTCCACCGCTCTCTGAGGCAGAGAATTCCACAGACTCACAACTCTCTGTGTGTAAAAGTGTTTCCTCATCTACTCGGCTCTTTCCAACATCGGGAACAAGTTTCCTGCCTCTAGCATGTTCAAACCCTTAATCATATATGTTTCAATAAGATTCCCTCTCATCCTTCTAAATTCCAGTGAATACAAGCCCAGTCGCTCCATTCTCTCAGCATATGACAGTCCCGCCATCCCGGGGATTAACCTTGTGAATCTACACTGTACTCCCTCAATAGCAAGAATGTCCTTCCTCAAATTAGGGGACCAAAACTCTACACAATACTCCAGGTGTGGTCTCACTAGGGTCCTGTACAACTGCAGAAGGACCTCTTTGCTCCTATACTCAACTCTTCTTGTTATGAAGGCCAACATGTCATTTGCTTTCTTCGCTGCCTGCTGTATGTGCATGCTTACTTTCATTGATGAGAGCAAGGACCCCCAGATCCTGTTGTACTTCCCCTTTTCCCAACCTGACACTATTTAGATAATAATCTGCCTTCCTGTTTTTACTACCAAAGTGGATAACCTCACATTTATCCACATTAAACTGCATCTGCCTACTCACCCAACCTGTCCAAGTCACCTTGCATTCTCATAGCATTTTCCTCACAGTTCACACTGCCACCCTGCCATTCTGAAAGGGACCCGTTAATCCCTACTCTTTGTTTCCTGTCTGCCAACCACTTCTCTATCCATGTCAGCACTCTACCCACAATACCATGTGCCCTAATTTTGCCCACTAATCTCCTATGTAGAACCTTATCAAATGTTTTCTGAAAGTCCAGGTACACTACATCCACTGGCTCTCCCTTGTCCATTTTCCTAGTTACATCCTCAAAAAATTCTAGAAGATTAGTCAAGCATGCTTTCCCCTTCATAAATCCATGCTAACTCGGACCGATCCTGTTACTGCTATCCAAATGTGTCGCTATTTCATCTTTTATGATTGACTCTAGCATCTTCCCCCACTGATGTCAGGCTAGCTGGTCTATAATTCCCTGTTTTCTCTCTCCCGCCTTTCTTAAAAGATGGGATAACATTAGCTACCCTCCAATCCACAGGAACTGATCCTCAATCTATCGAACATTGGAAAATGACCACCAATGCGTCCATGATTTCTAGAGCCACTTCCTTAAGGACTCTGACATGCAGACCATCAGGCCCTGGGGATTTATTAGCCTTCAGTCCCATCAGTCTACCCAACACCATTTCCTGCCTAATGTGGATTTCCTTCAGTTCCTCCGTCGCCCAGATCCCCTGGCCACTAGTACATCAGGAAGGTTGTTTGTGTCCTCCTTGGTGAAGATTGATCCAAAGTACCTGTTCAACTCGTCTGCCATTTCTTTGTTCCCCATAATAAATTCACCTTTTTCAGTCTTCAAGGGTCCAACTTTGGTCTTAACTAATTTTTTCCTCTTCACATACCTAAAGAAGCTTTTACTATCCTCCTTTATATTCATCCCTAGCTTACCTCATCTTTTCTCCCCATATTGCCTTTTTAGTTCTCTTCTGTTGCTCTTTAAACATTATCCAATCCTCTTGCTTCCAGCTCATCTTTGCTACGTTGTACTTTTTCTCTTTTATTTTTATACTGTCCCTGACTTCCCTTGTCAGCCACGGTCGCCCCTTACTGCCCTTGTAATCTTTCTTCCTCTTTGGAATGACTGATCCTGCACCTTCTGTATTATTCCCAGAAATACCTGCCATTGTTGTTCCACCCCTGCTGGGGTATCTTTCCAGTCAACTTTGGCCAGCTCTTCCCTCATGGCTCCTTAGTCCCTTTTGTTCAACTGTAACACTGACACCTCTGATTTACCCTTCTCCCTCTCGAATTGTAGATTGAAATTAACATATTATGGTCACTACCTCCTAATGGCTCCTTAACCTCAAGATCCCTTATCAAATCTTGTTCATTACACAACACTAAATCCTGAATTGCCTTCTCCCTGGTAGGCTCCAGTACAAGCTGCTCTAACAATCCATCATGGAGGCACTTCACAAACAGATTTCGTGGGGTCCAGTACCAACCTGATTTTCCCAGTCTACCTGCATGTTGAAATGATTTTGTGGCTAATTTGAAGTATTGAGGGTCGTATGGTTTGCATGTTTTTTTTTTCAAAAGGCAATCAACAAAATAACCACTGCTGAGCAAAGCTGAAGAAACGGCAGCAGTGTGAATAGTAAAACAGTGTAGCCTGATTAGTGTTTTTCTGGAGCATCGAGAAGTCTAGAATGGTGATATCGATATTAATATAAGAGTCGCTTTAATGATGACATCTCTAGAGTTCATCATTTTAAAGTTTACAAATGCAACAAAACACCAAGCAATCAACAGTAAAGACTAGAAATGGGTAAATGGGCAGATTATATTTATGCATTGAAGTGGTATGTTTTGGAGAACAGATTGCATGAGCTAAATGATCACATTTTATGGAACTTTAATTTTGAATGCATATATACTCATCAAAGGTAAAATGTGAGATAGAGGGGAATTTGTTTGTGTAATACATGGAATGCAATATATTAGATTTTTTTTAAATTTAAAGTTTATTAAACATATATGCTCTCTGGATTAGTGGGTGGTGTTACACCCATTATTAGATGGCAGAGTTTTGATGAGGGGTATAAAGGGGGTTTAGTACACTTTCCTATGACGAGGAATCTTGTATGGAAAGAATCAAAGCTGAGAACTGGAGCAGAGGATTAAGGAAGATTTAATGCAGGTTTTCAAAATCAGGGAAGGCTTTTCCAGGGGCAGGGTAGAATATAGTATAGTGTAGAGACACAGTCTGGAAACAGGCTCTTGAGCCTCCTGAATCTGTGCCAACCAACGATCACACGTACATTAGTTCTATTCTACACATTAGTGGCAATTTACAGAAGCCAATTGACCTACAAACCTGCATGTCTCTGGAGATGTGGGAGGAAAACGGAGCACCCAAAGAAAACCCCCACTGTCACAGGGAGAATGTACAAACTCCATTCAGAAACACCCATAGTCAGCATCGAACCTGGGTCCTTGGTGCTGTAAGGCAGCAACTCTACTGGCTGCACCATTGGAAGAACAATGAACAAGGGAGGACCTGGCGTGGGAGGACCACTTGGGGGGGGGGGGGGGGGGGGGATGCAGGAAGAACCATGCAGGACCCAGGGGGGGGGGGGGGGGCAGAACAAAGGAGCCAGTGGAGGGGCATTTTGTAACTTTGTCAGTACCATATGTGGTGACTCTTTGTATGCCTTGGGTATGCAAGCAAAGAATTTCACTGTGCTTGTCACATATGACAATAAATTATTCCATTTCATCGTGCAGAAAGTTATCTGAATTGCCCCGCCCGAAAAGGTATGGAAATGAATCCAGCTGCAGCTTTCAGATAAGAATTGGGTAAACAGTTGAAAGGGGAAAAAAATACAGTGAGGGAAATGAGCGAGTTTGTGAGACATATTGGCTGCTCTTTTAAAGCACGGGTGCAGCATGAAGGGCTAAAGTGCCTGCATTGTATGATTTGTCCAAACCATACAGTCACTGTTGTTCAGGGTAAAGATCACTAACAATCTCACTAGACTGTCGTTCTTTGACAGTCAAACCCTCTGTATGGAGTTACTTTATACAGGGTAAGGGTTATTCAATGTAACTTAGAGTCAACAGTTTATTCAGGGTAACGGCTATATGGTGTAACTGTAACATGCCTTGTTCCCTCAGGGTAGGGGTTGTCCATTGTCTCTAGGCACATGGTTTAAACAAATGATTCTTGGCCTGCATACAGAATGGAATCGCTGTTAATTTAGGGTGCGGGTTATTCACCGTGCAGCGGGGAAGTGTTGCTAATGTTTCAGTTGTTTGGAAAGGTAACTCTTGTGTGTCTGTATCCTTTCATGGTAACGTATGAATAAATCTTCAGTCAAGCCAGATGAGCTCCTGTGTCAGCTTGTGTCTGAACAAATAGTTTGGACTTTACATCACCTTCTATCTACGCAGAATGCATGCAGCAGACTGGTACACTCGCTGTGTCTCTCTCACTCCCATTCGTTGGTAGTCAGTGCTTGCCACACTCGTAGTGGAGTGTGAGGAGGGATTAGTTAGGAATGCAGCGAGTTGGAAGTTTGTGGCTGATCTGATCTGGATAAGGGCTGTGCATTGGAACTTTAGGGGGGGTTTTAAGCATGAGTGGAATCTCTGACAGCAGTGCTCCTTTCTGTGACAGCTGTGGGCTCACTGGGATCCCTGCCAACACCGGGTACGGTGTTGGAGGAAATCCTTCTGAATTCTGCATTGAGAGGCGGAGGAAACACTAGCTCTGAAATCTTTAGGATCTGCTGCCTGGTTACACTGGAGCGTTGCTGAAAATATCACTGGCTGTGGCCCCAGCCAGCAATTCCCAGATGAGTGAGAGTGATCTCTGCAACAGCTGGGAAGTTGTGGCTCACAGGGAGAGAATTACTCATGGTGGGGGCTGGTTCCAGCACTTGTTTTGATCAAGCCTTGGACAATCACTGACCAGAGAGTTCCTTTTTGATTTCCTTCAATGCAGTCATTTTCCTGTGAATAATACACGACTATTGAGAGCCACAAGGATCTGAATAAGTTGGCTGCTCGGCCATTTCTTAAGATCAAGGCTGATCCTTTCCCTTGGTGCTACTTTCCTGTACTCGCCCAAAAAGCTTGAATTACCTTAAGTTCTAAAAATATTGATCTCTGCCTTGAATATGTTGACCTTCCACAGTCCTCTTGCAGAGAATTCCAAAGATTTACTCAACCTCCTGGGAGGTAACATTTCTTGTCTGTCCTGAACAGATGATCCTTTATTCTGACAAAGACCACTGTTTCCAGACACTCCATCGCTGTTGTTAAACCATGTGAGAATTTTATGGGTCGCGTTTCATTCTTCCAAACTTGAGTACAGAGCCCGTCTACTTCATCCTGCTTTGCATAACAAACCCACCAAACCACGCCATTAGCCAACTTTATTGCTTGTTGTTCCTACATATTAATTTTCAGTAATTCCTGTCAGATCTTTTGGGCTTTCTTGCCATTTGGGGGAAAAAAACCCACTTCCTATTTTGTTTTTTTAGCAACCAAACTGAATCTATTTCCCCACATTTCCTTCACCATGTCCTTATCTTTTCATATCCTCTGAAAGCCTGATGACACACACTGCTACCAAACTTTCTTTTGTTAGTAAACTTGGATTTGTATTTGATTTTGCCTCATTGTGGATTCAACTGAGCAACGACACCGATTCCTGCAGCATTACCAAGCAATCAATTGATTCTGTTTTTTCTGCCCATTCACCAATCCTTGATGCATCCCAGTATGTTCTCCTCAATAGTGTTAACTTTTAATAAAAGCCTTCTGAAAGTCTAAATACACAGCATCAACTGATTTCTCTTTGTCTCCTCTGCTATTTAAGTTATCAAAATGCACTCTGAAAGATTTGACAAAACTGAATTCCCTTTCATAAATCCATGTTGACTCTGTTCAATCCTGTTAATATTTTCTACGTGTCTTCTATCTCCTACTGTTCTATTTATGTTAGGCACTCACTAAATACAATTTAAAATACTGCATAAAGATCTTGACAAAACTGAAAATTCCCTTTCAAGAAGCATAATCCATGTTGATTCTGTTCAGAAGCTGTTACATATTTGTATACGTTTTAGATGCCGGAAGTATTTATCTTTGGACTACTGTTCTCTTGAAAGTTGTATTTATCAAAAAAACAATTTAAAATATATTTTCTAGGTGTCCTGTTACCACTCTCATTATTCAAGCAGTCTAAATGGGTGTACGGGGAATCTTCTTGAAAATGTCAGGCTCCTTTTAAGTTGTGATAAAATGCACTTTCCGCCATCCATCCACACTCCAAATGCAATCCATAACCCCACGGACTTATTTCTGGGCATTTTAATTGCTAGTCACTCTTTTTGCAGATCTTTCCGAATGCTTTCCTTGAGGTCCTAATTTTATTTGACTGTCAGCCCTTTTGTAAGTTCCCTTCTGTCTCTCCCTGCCTTGTGTCTCTGCCTCATGAAGGATTATTATTGTCATGCTGACTAATCGGTTCTAACCCAAGGCCTGGTTTGTGTTTCGCAGATAGTAAGGCAATTGTGGATGGGAACCTGAAGCTTATCTTGGGACTGATCTGGACCCTTATCCTCCATTACTCCATCTCCATGCCTATGTGGGAGGATGAGGATGAAGAAGACATTAAGAAGCAGACTCCCAAGCAGAGATTGTTGGGATGGATCCAGAACAAGATCCCACAGCTGCCTATCACCAACTTTCACCGTGATTGGCAGGACGGCAAGGCACTGGGTGCATTGGTGGACAACTGTGCACCAGGTAAGAGCTCGGCAGTGAGGGAGAGTGCAGTGGGATAAATGAGAGGGGAAGGAGAAGGATTGGGTTTAAACCCGAGTGAATTGCTGCAAGGTTTATTTTGAGTGGAGGGATGGTTGTATTACATGTTTGAGGTAGCTGCCAAAATTGACAGTATCAATAGGGCCATGGGGTTATCACAGGGGTCACTATTTCCAGAATGAACCAGTTGATGAAGGTATCCCTCACCGTCTGTGTGGCGGTAGCAGTGCTGGGATCGTGGTGCTGGTTGAGGAGAGGGGCACACCAAGACTTTACAAAGCACAGGGGTGGATTTGAAAATGCTGAATTGGCAATGTTGGAAATGCTTAACAGAGCTGTATACAATTAAAGCTAAACAGAACCAGATGTGAGCAGGGCTGGCACAGTCTCAGATCCTGCTATATGATTAGGCATGAACAGGAGCATGGGCACTGATTGAGCGTGCACTCTGTAGTTGGGGCGATTGCTGATCAATGAATCTACAAGTGATCGACTTCAATAAAAGCTCACTGTTAACTGCAGCTTCCAAGTTTCTGGTCCAAAGTTGTTCTGCATTAGAGATCCTGAGCAATTATAAAGCTAAGCCGAGCAAATGCTTTTGTAGAGTTTTTTTGTATGCGTGTGTTTTCTCCCTGCCTGATGCAGGGAATCCATACTTCATTGTCCCTTTGTTTGAAAGGTGTTCATTACGCCCACAGGTCTGTGCCCTGACTGGCAGGAATGGGACCCAAATCAACCCGTGGGGAATGCCCGTGAGGCCATGCAACAAGCTGATGATTGGCTGGGGGTTCCTCAGGTGAGTGTCTACATTGTCATCCCCCATCATTTGCACAGAAACAACAGAATCTGGTGAAATATTGTCCTTGGAATCTCTTCCTCTTTTCTCAATCAACACTAGGCTCCACTGTGCACGAGCTCTTGGGACCCTGACCTCGCTGATGCTTACTCGGATCCTCACATTTATCCTCGTCCTTGCTTATCCATGTGTGTCTGTCACATTTAACCCTTTCCCAGCGCTCACCCCTGACCTCCTTCGTCCACTCTGCAGGTGATTGCCCCCGAGGAGATTGTGGACCCCAACGTAGATGAGCACTCGGTGATGACCTACCTCTCCCAGTTCCCAAAGGCCAAGCTCAAGCCTGGTGCTCCCCTCAGGACAAAACTCAACCCCAAGAAAGCTCGAGCTTACGGGCCAGGTAAGGACAATCCCTTCATGTGTTGCCCAAAACTTGGCCCACTGTCTATCCAGTACATATTATCCAGTACATATCATGTTTCCAAGGATAAGATGTGGTCTTAGTCTGAGAATACCCTCTTTAACCTAGAATAAGGGATAATTTTCTGTCCGCTGTCTGTCCTATCAGCTAGGTTAAGGAGCAGCTGATGATGATGGTTCTGTTGAAGCTCTTTGACCTGGGGTCATGCTTACTGGTGTGTCAGCTTGACCATGGCCTTAAACCTGGTTTGAGGGATGATGCGTCATTCAGTCTGAAGAAGGGTCACGACTTGAAACGTCACCCATCCTTTTTCTCCAGAGATGCTGCCTGACCTGCTGAGTTACTCCAACACTTTGTGAACATCTTGAGGGATGATGATGTCCTTTGACCTGGTAGCAAAGCTATTGTGATATATTTAAATGTCTCTTGTGTTTGCTTCTAGGTATCGAGCCACAGGGTAATGTAGTCCTAAAGCCAGCAGAGTTCACTGTTGAGACGATCAATGCTGGTCTTGGAGAGGTCCTGGTATTTGTGGAGGATCCTGAAGGCCACACTGAAGAGGTACTGAGTGTGTGGTAATGGGCCATGCATTCTTTGTTATTAGTTCCAGCATGTAAATATTGTTTAGAAGATCATCATTTAATGCTCATCTCTACTCGTGGCACACTTATTGCTACATGTACCAAGGTAGAGAAATCCAAGGAATCCAATCCAAGAAAGTGGTGTCCAGGCAAATCATACCATACACGAGTACATCAGGTAGTGAAAAAGGGCAGAATACAGTGTGGTAGCTACATAGAAAGTACAGGGGTTGCAATGATGTGGATTGGAAAGTCTGGCATTTATCCCGAGCACATGGGAGGCCCATTCACATAGCCCTCCCATGTGACCACAGTGGGGAAGAAGCTGTTCATGAATTTGCATTTATAACTCTCTGCAATTTCTTCTGGGCTTGATAATCTCGATACGATATTTTCTATGGCATCTTTGTAGAAATTGATGAGGCATTCGGAGGTTGCTGAATTTCTTTATTTTTCTGAGTAAGTCGAGGTTTTGGTGTGCTTTCCTATCCATGATGAGGCATTCGGAGGTTGCTGAATTTCTTTATTTTTCTGAGTAAGTCGAGGTTTTGGTGTGCATTCCTATCCATACCATTCATGTGGTTGGACTAGGATAGATTGCTGGTGATATTTACATCTAGAACCTGGAGCTATCTCCACTTGAGCACCATTGATTCAGACTGGTGTGTTCCAGAGGGAGCAAGCATCATTAGGTTATGAATTATAATGTATGCACTTCTAGTGTGAGCTGAATTTTCTGCTGCCTGTTTTGTCCAATGGGCTGGTGTGGGAGTAACCAGTTGCAGTATAGAGTGATTATTTTGTTTTCTTTGTATAGGCACGTGTGACTGCAAACAATGACAAGAACCGCACATACTCTGTTTCCTACATACCCAAAGTTGCTGGCCTTCACAAGGTAAGTCTTTGATCATTCCAAATACTTCAGTTCAGTCAGAATGAGCTATGGCTTCATCTTCACAGGTCCCATCATTTTGTACTGTGTGTAAAATGCACCATTCGTTGGTTTGCTTGTGCATTGACCCGTAGATCTGGTATTCCTTCCATGTTTTCATTACCAAATGGGACTGTGTGGGAACGACATGTCAGAAGCTATTCGATGAAATGAACATTGCGATTGGCCCTCGCCCTTTGTCATGGGTTCCTAAGGAAATGGTTCTGTTGCTCGAATGGTTGATCTGCATCTCATTGCTGCTCCCTGTTCTTAGATTATAACGGGGGATGGGGAAACTATCAATCTTGTCTTTGAAGATCTATTTTGCACCCAGAATCCAAATGTTTTTGTTTTGGAGTTTGCTGGGAGGGTTTGCAGGTTTGTTTCCACATTTCCTCTTCCCACCAAATTGGAGGAAATAGTTTCCCAATACCTCGCTGACTTCCTGAATTATCACAAGCTCTATCAAATTGTCACATAATCTTTCAGACCTGACTACACAACCACTCAAGTCTGATTGCATTCACTGATTTGTGCACTGCATGAAAATGGTGCACATGGCTATGTGGAGAATTTGAGGGGTTTTGGGGGGAGATTGGAGCCACTGGTATACAGCAGTCATTTTTTTTTCTTCTTTAATACTGTTACCTTTGTGCTTGCTTCCAGGTAACAGTTTTATTTGCTGGACAGCAAATTGACAAAAGCCCTTTCAAAGTCCAGATTGGTATGGCTCTGGGTGATGCCAACAAGGTGACTGCTCAAGGTCCTGGTCTGGAGCTGAATGGGAATGTGGCCAACAAGCCAACGTACTTTGACATTTACACGGCAGGTGAGGAACAAAGTGATGTGTTGATCTCCACTGGAAATCGTGGTGAGGTGGGAGGGAAGAGAGGTCTGTAGCTTAGGAGAGATGGGGTGGCAATCTATGGAATTTCTCAGACAACATTTGAAGTTTTTATTCAGAATGAAGACAGTCAATTAAATGACATCTGAAAATAAATTTAAAACCAACATTTTAGAATAAATGCAAAGTGATGTTGCAAACAAAGAGACCTCTGGCCCAGTTCTTGGATCTGTACTTCTCTTCTAAAGCCTCCCTTAATTCTGCAGAGATCTGTACTGCTTCACCAGGGTGTTGTGTTCTTGTGTTTAGTATGGAGGCTGGAGAGGGGTTGTGTTGAATGACAAGATGTATCTAGGCAACCTCCACTGATTGCATTGCATTTTAATGTTGACTTGGAGTGAAGGATGAATTCCTTTCTCTGTAGGGATGCCAGTGTACTGTTGCTGTCACTATACTGATGACGGCTCTTTTCCCCCCCCTCAGGTGCTGGGTCAGGAGATGTTGGAGTGGTCATTGTTGATCCCCAGGGACGGAGGGATACGGTGGAGGTGATTCTGGAGGATAAAGGAGACAATGTTCTCCGCTGTACGTACAGACCTCTGCTTGAAGGTCCTCACACCGTCCATGTTACTTTTGCTGGAACACCAATACCCAAAAGCCCCTTCACTGTGAACATCTCTGAAGGTATGGTCCAAACACTACATGGGCTCTTTGTGTAAGAAACCTTTGCCTTTCATTCATCCCCTTTCTCCCCTAAGAGACGAGCAAGCAAAGGGTGACAGATGGGGTAAGAAACCAAAGAAGAGGTTAAGAGATGGGGATGGTTTGAAGGTAACATAATGCAGGGAGAGTGAAGGAGTGTGAATGTTTGGGAACAGAGGGGAGTGAGAATGATGCTCTGAGGTGAGGCAGGGAGAGTGAGTTTTTGTTGGAGGGGGTTTGTATCCTGGGCATGATGGAGTTTATGAATTGTAGGATTTGTGAAAGTAGCGAGAAATCGGGAGCGCAGGTGGGCTGTGAGGGAGGATGGGAGCAAATGAAGGCTGACGTTTTGAAAACTGTGACATTGGATTTGATCCTTGTATTAATGTCAGAAATACCATTAATTGTGTATTTATTATTTCTCTTTTGCGAAAAGATCATCTTTTGAATGGATCGTGTGGGTCTACGCAACAACTCCCACAAGCTGTCTGTGTATGCACTTGTGTGTTAAAAAAACAAAAAAAACCCCAATCCAAAACATTCATTTCTAAAGCCCCCTTCATAACCCTGAGGTGCTCAAATGTTTTGCAACAAGTGAAGTCACTATTTCAAAAAGAGTCACTGTCGCCAATTGTGCATAGCATAACTAATATCTTTCGTATACAAAGCTGAGGGAGTTAAAATATCAACCAGAATACCTGATGAGAGCGCTGGTTTTCTAACAGTGCTGTCAAACATTTTATTTTCTCGGGAATGAGGGTGATTTCTAGTGTGGAACCTGAAGTTATTATATGACTAGGAATAGGCAGTGTTGTTGTCCTGGGCGATGACCCTTCAGTTCAATAATTTAATTGAAATGTTCCATTGGTGATCTGATCCTGTGGTATCAGTTTTGTTTCTATGGTTAGACCCTAATTGCATGATTCTTCAGCACTGTTACCAAGCCAAATTATTTAAGATTTAGTTCAAGTGTTCAAGTGAGTTTATTGTCATGTGTCCCTGATAAGACAATGAAATTCTTGCTTTGCTTCAGCACACAGAACATAGTAGGCATTTACTACAAAACAGATCAGTGTGTCCATATACCATAATATAAATATATACACAAATATATTCTGGGGAGGAATTTTGTTTAGTTATCCATACAGATTCAGTTTATAAGGTGTTAATTTCCTAGTCATGTCAACATTCATTAAATGATTGCGGAGGTGGTGGTGCTGGAGTTAATTAATTACTTGTGCCTGGCTGGAGATTTGGCTAAACAGACGTGACAATGCTGCCTGCTTCCCTGTCAATTGACTAGTTTTATTTCCAGACATTACCTATTAAGCACTTGGCATTTGGGCAAGGTTGAGGACTGCAGAATGAGAGAGCATTTGTTTTTATTCTCTAAGAGTTGACCAGTTAACTTGGACTGTTGTCTTGTCCGATGAAGCCTGCCAAGAACAGCCAACAAATTACTTTAGTGATGAACAGATGCATCTCATTGGGAAGCTGTTATCAATTTACTCGTGTATATTGAGGAAAATAAAACCACCTTTGTTTTGTGGAATAACTTGTCTTCATTGTGGGTTTTGGAAAGATAGAAGATTCTGACAATCTGGTCTGAGTGGTTGATCTTACTTTCTCTGGCTCTCATTTTTAAATCAAACCTTTGTAGATGCTCCCCTGGTTGTTGGGGGACACAAGATTAACAAAACGTGATGGGCCTGAAAGTTAGAAATGGCTAGTGCGTAGTTGTTGAATTAGCACGCGAATGGTTGTTTAATAAGGAAAGTTGGGTTTGGGCTGTTTCGCATGGGACAATAGTGAAGCTGCAAGAATGCTTGGACCATGGTTGCCTGGAGCTGGGTCCACTGTGTCGGTGGACATTTGGAGGTTGAGGCCATGGTGGTGATTTGAGAGCCAGGGCTGTGAAGGTGTTGCAGTAAAACTGAGATTGGGTGGCGTTTGGGCCACTGAGAATGGGACTGTCAGCTTGGAGGGAGCTCTGTGTTGCCACATCCCACTGTACTGCAGGAACGAGCCTGGATTTTGCCATTCACACCTTTTTACCTCCTTCTCTTCCTCATGATGCTCTTCCTCATGATGCTCTTCCTCTGTGCTCGGACTGACCTCAGGAACCCCCCCTCTGGCCCAGGCTGCTGCACCAGTTCCAATTATGATCGTTCCTCAGTCCATCCGCACCCCGCCGGCAGACAAGGCGAAGAAAGCGCCGCCCCCTCCTCCCAAACCCAAACGAGCACGTTAGTATTGGCCTGAACTGAGGGGCTACCTCTGCTTGTGTCTGTACAAGGGGACGTTGGTTGGGCTTGTCTGTATGAGTGGTCATGATATCTGTAAACACCTTGTCTGTCCAAGGGGCTGCTTGGGGGATGGTGGTTTTGCCTGCTCTGTGCATGAGGGTACTGGCTCCGAGGCCAGTTCAGGCCCTGGATGTCACTGGCTCCGAGTCAGTGCAAGTCCTCTGACGGAAGAGGGTGGTTAGTGCTGCCTGTTCCTGGTCGTTACTAACTTGGTCATCAGCTGCTGTGCTGTGGTTCTAGGTGGGCACGTTGGCTGCCGTGTTCTGCTGGAATGGCTCTGCTCCTGCCAGGCCTTGAGTGGAATGGGTTGTGGATTACTGGTTAACTTTGGGTATACTTTTCCAAAATGTATTTTCCTCCCACTGTTTATGGTTGGTCTTTTTGTTTGATCGAGACGTGATTAAAATCTTGCTCGGTTCTGCATAGCTTTCCTTTTGCAGACAGGTAGGTGCTTTGCCATCTGTACGTGGAGAGGTCAGGCCCCCCTCTCTCTCTCTCCTGGTCCATTGATCATGAGTGGCAATCCTTGCTGACTAGCATTACCAGTGTTCTGGGTACTTGATATCCCTCTGAGATTAGTGCGTGCAGTCTGAGGGACAGTCTTGGAGTGGACACGGCTGGTTTATTCGCTTGCTGAGCCAGCAGGTGGTTTGATTCCTCCTGTATCTGGAATGCTGGTAGATGTGGTTACTGTGATGTGACTGTGGACTGTCAGCTCTGGGTGGGCATCCTGATGCATTTGATGGGTTGACATTAATCTGACCCGCGTGTTTCTTCCAGCATGCAATCCCAATGCGTGTCGAGCCTCGGGGAGAGGCCTGCAGCCCAAAGGGGTGCGAGTCAAGGAAGTGACCGACTTCAAAGTCTTCACCAAAGGAGCTGGCACGGGGGAAGTGAAGGTTGTCATCAAAGGACCCAGTAAGTTGGCTTGTAGGGACTGTGCATCCTAGCAGGCTTTTTGGACATTGGAACTTCAGGGCCATTGTATTATTTTGTGGTGGAGATGTGCCTATCCTGGCTGACATGTGTTATGGAAGAAGGTGGTTGGGGGATGAGGGTGTGTGGCAAGTGATGGAATAAGTGTTCCCTGTTTGAACTTTGGGTTGGTTCCAGTCTGCTGTGGACATTCTCTTTATTTTGCTCCACACCTCCCCTGTGCATTTTGCATTTGTCCTTTGATTGTATGCCGAGTCACTGTCCTGGTGAATGATTTGCATTGCACCAGGGCTGAGGCAGAAGAATTGGGACACCTGTGGGCAATGCAGCAATTGGCCAAAGTCTGTCACTGGTCTCATTTCTTTCTTTCCAGAAGGCACAGAGGAACCCGTGAAGGTTCGTGACATTGGCGAGGGTATCTATGAATGTGAATATCACCCGATGATTGGAGGCAAATATGTGGTGACCATCACCTGGGGCGGTTTTGCTATTCCAAGAAGGTGAGTCACACTTAACCAAACATGTGGTTAATTCAATTCGGACATCAAATGAACAGTGTTACATTTTTGCTTAACGTCCACAGAAAGGCCTCTCCCCATCCCTGCCTCCATCTCTGTTTGTCTGTCTTCCTCTGGGACCCTGTCAATCTTTCAGTTTCAAAGTATTTGACACACAAATAAATGTTCGGCATAACACTAGGCGAGATTCCATGTTTGTGCTTTCAGTGTAATTTCAGGAATCTTTTGTACCAATGCTAATTGAATATGCAGTATCAGGAGATGCTGTTTTGGGTGTGTGTTCACTGATCTATGTGTTGTCCTCCAGCCCCTTCGAGGTGCAGGTTGGACCTGAAGCTGGTGCCCAGAAGGTACGAGCCTGGGGACCCGGACTGGAGACTGGCGTTGTGGGCAAGTCAGCAGATTTTGTAGTGGAGGCCATTGGGACTGAAGTTGGGACTTTAGGTAAGTGTTGTTGCTTCCTGAGATATTGGAGAAGCTTCCCTTTTAAGGTCAACACTGGTTTGAAACCAATGTATTTGCTGCATTTCCTCCCTGTTCAATCCGCATTCAAATGAGTGCAATAATGAGACTTGGAAATACATCACGATGAGTTTTCTGTGCCTTGCCTGTCTTGGCGTGCGTGTCTTGTTTGTGTGAATGTCTAACGGCTTGTGGCCTCTTATCTCTGAGAACGACTGGTTGTATCTTTCTTTGTCCAGGTTTCTCCATTGAAGGTCCCTCGCAGGCCAAGATCGAGTGTGATGACAAAGGGGATGGGTCGTGTGATGTGAGATACTGGCCCACTGAGCCTGGTGATTATGCAGTGCATGTGATTTGTGATGATGAAGATATTAAAGATAGTCCTTTCATGGCTCACATCCTGCCGGCAAACAATGAAAGCTTCCCAGAGAAGGTGAGTGTAGAACAAATGTGTGGCATGGGCAGGGGCCTGGGGATCGGCTGGGTCGCTGGTGTGATTACTCTCTTGAGACTTTGGAATTTGGTGCAGGGAGCACGTTTTGAAGTTTACAAACAATTCAAAAAAATTAGTGTGAAATATTTTGGGATAATAAATCTCAACCTGTTGGCTGTGGACGAGTGCACACATCCCACTAACATGACCACCGTTAAATTTAAGAGGTTGAATTTGCATAAACTAGAATGAGAAGATTGGATTTGGTAACATTTTGCACAAAAAGTGAAGAGAAATATCTGCCAATCTGGGTGCGTCGTGTAAGAGCATAACCTCAAACCTGGAGACCCTGTGTCATCTGCCAGCACACCAAGATGACCAACAGGGCCTTGTTGTATAGAGTTAACTGTAGGTTGTGTGCTACAATTCCCTGCACTAGCACTTGTAGGTCCTCAGCTGGGCACTGAATTTTCAACATGGATAATGTGCTCAGGACTTAAAGGTGAAAGTTAGAGGTGTTTTCCTTAGTTTGAATACTTATTGAATGAGAATACCACATCTAGCTGACAAAACACATGGTTGCAAAACACAAACTGCTGGAGGAACTTGGGGTTAAGCAGCATCCATGGAGACCAAAGGACAGTTAGCATTTAGGATCAAAAACATTCGTCCTGTCAACTATCCACTTCTTTCCGGATGCTTCCTGATGAGTGTTTTATTTTGCTCCAGATTCCAGCATCTGTAGTCTCTTTAACCATGTGGATTTGTTCCTGTTTTCTTTTTTTAACATGGCTTTTTGGTGGGTGACGTAACTGTTAATAATGTTTTGCCAATCTTGCTCTCAGGTAAAGGCTTTTGGACCGGGTCTGGAACCAACTGGCTGCATTGTGAACAAACCGGCTGAGTTTACTATTGATGCTCGGGCAGCTGGCAAGGGTGAACTCAAGATCTATGCACAGGTAATGACATGAAGTCTTGGTGAATGCCAGTGAGGTTCGGGGAGGTGGGCAGAGATGTGGGAGTGAACTTGCTGATCAATATCTACAAACTGAAGTAGGTGTCAGCATGTTGGAGAAGTAGTGGGAATTTTCTATTTGAATAGGTTTCATGAGTTTTTACTCGAGTGTTTTAGGACTCAGCAATAGCTTGTCATGATTTCTGTTTGTTTCTCTCAAGGATGCAGAGGGTGTTCCTATCGACATCCAGATCAAAGATAACCGGGACAACACATTCATCTGCGTGTATGTGCCACAGAAGCCCATCAAACACACAATCATCATCAGCTGGGGCTCGGTCAATGTCCCGAACAGTCCCTTCAGAGTAAGTGGGGAGAGGGAGGGTGTGCAGGGGCAGGTGGCGGTATGAAGGGTCCATCGCACCAAAGGGAGATCATAGAGATAGAGGCACGATCTAGAAACCAGGTGACTGGTTTTGACGTACACATGGGTGATGATAGTCAATTAAATCAGTGGGGTTGGGCCAGTAAGATGAAAATTGGTGGGTGCAGTGACGAGCAGGAGAGGGAATGGGATGGGCCTGTGTGATAGTGATGGGTACGAAGGGGATTGATGAATCAATAAGCAACACAAAGGGAGGTAAATAGTGGGGATGGAGAGATGCTGATGGGCTTGGTACTGCATATTGAGCATACTGGGTCTGCAACGGACTGATTTCTTAAACACTCTGCTACTGGTCCCGTGCTTCTCACTTTCTAGCCATTGCATTGCAGTGGATTATGCCCCGAGTTAACTGTGTGGTAACATTTGCATTTTGCATGTGCCGCAGGTATCTGTGGGTGAAGGGTGCCATCCACAGAAGGTGAAGGTGTATGGACCAGGTGTAGAAAAAACTGGACTAAAGGCCAATGAACCCACTTACTTCACAGTGGACTGCAGTGAAGCTGGTCAAGGTGAGTCCCTGGGGTATCCTCCACCCAGGTCCTGCCGTTGTTTTTCAGAGTAGCGGGATTAAACCCAACAACTACAAACCAAATGCTGACTTTTGGGGGAGGGGGGAGGGTTGGGGGAGAAATTGCTAAGTCATAGGTATCGGAGCCAGTCGCAGCGTGGACGAAGGCTAGGTATTGGTTCATTATTGTTGTGGTTACTGGGAAACGGTGAAAAACCTTGTTTTGTGTGTACTATGGACAAATTGCTCTCCACACGAGTACAACAGGTAATGCAGATGAGAAAGGAAACTGTTAGAATGTTGCGTTGCAGCTACAGAGAAAGTGTCAATATACAAAAAAGTGAAGGGGTTCCAGTGAGGTGGATTGGAAGGCAGGAATCCATGCCTATCAAATGAGGGGTCAGATCAAGAATCTGATAATAGTGGGGAAAGAAGCTTTTCATCTGGCGGTATGTGGTCTTCCTTTTGCTTCTGCCCAATGAGGGGAGAGCAGATAGAGTGGTTGCAGTGTTAATGGTCCTCTATGTTGACTGCTTTCCCTAGGCAATGGGACTTGTGGTTGGAGTCTGTTTTGATGTGGTGGTGTGGGTTGAGGCTGGTTTGTTTAATGAACTGGGCTGCATCCACAACTCTGCAATTTGTGGTTTTAAGCATAGTTGCCAAATCGAGCTGTGATACATCTGGATAGGATGCTTTGTGTGGCAAAGGAATGCAAAGGGATTTGAAGAACAAGTAACGGAGGATAGAAACAAAGAACTGCAGATGGTGTTTAATACAAAAGCTCACAAAGCGCTAACAAGTCACGAAGCATCTCTGGAGAAACTGGATAGGTGACGTTTTGGTCAAGCACTTTCTCCAGACTGGCTTTTTGGGTCGAGACCTTTCTTTAGATCCAGACCTCTTGTAAGCTGTTGATTCTGAGATGAAGCCGATAAATATGGTCTATTACTGTAGATGTGTACAGCATGGTCCTCAATATTACAAACCATAATATAGGCTTGGGTGAATGCTGGGTTGACCTGTGACCTCTTCTCCAACAGGCGATGTGAGCATTGGAATCAAGTGTGCACCAGGGGTTGTGGGACCAGCTGAGGCCGACATCGATTTTGACATCATCAAGAATGACAATGACACTTTCACAGTGAAGTACACTCCCCCGGCTGCTGGGCGCTACACCATCATGGTGCTGTTTGCTGACCAGGTACATAATGCTGCTTGCACCATTGCTGGGAGTTCCTTGCTTGTCCTCTGAGGACTATGGGTTGGTGATTGCATCTCCCAAAGGAGATGCATGCTTCGTTCATCGTTCTTCTTCGTTCATTAAAACCTGTGATTCTCGATCTCTGCTCTACCTGGTATTGAGTGTAAACGGGAAGATTCTGTGGGTGGAGTGAGGTGAGGGATCAGTCTGGTATTTGTTCTGTAGACGGGTAAAGACTCGTGATTGAGGATTGTGTGTCAGGTAGAAGATGAAGGTGAATGATTGTGCAATTAATGACGTGATTATGGGGTTAAAATAAGCACTCTTTACTAGGTTGTTGGTAAATCTTGAAGGCTTGTACAGTAGCTGGAGAACCTCCTGAATTTGATCAAGTCTTGCCCTGATGGTTTACCTACCATCATTTCCACCAAGATTTATCAGCACAACTCTGAAATCTCCAACTTCTTGCTCTTTGTGGGACTGTTGCAGACTTCCACAAACCAGGATGAAGACTGCTTCCTGTCATCTCTCTTGGACTCCCTAGTTCGAAGTTTAAGATTCCTGCCACCCCTCCTGTCTTCAGAAGAGATTTATCTCCATCTGTCAAAATCCTTTCTGTCTTTAATACCTGAACCACACCACTCCATGAACCTCTAGTCCAGGTACCATCTTGCCTTAATCCACAGAAGTACATTATTATTATTATTATGGTGAATTTGCTCTGCGGCATTGAGGTGTCTCATCCAGCTGCAGCACAATTCCAGGCCTCTTCAGGATAAAACCCAAGGTTCTGAGCTTGCAGATCTGCAACTACTTTGCAGACCATGCTGAATGTCGTTCAGCTCTGAATAAGGTGTGATTGTGAGAGCTTGTTCTTGCTTTTTGAACAAATAGATTTGTAAAAAGAGTAAATTCATTTGAGCAGTTTGGCATGATGGAGTAAGAATGTATGGGTGTGTGCACTCAACTTGAGCCCATTGAGCTGAATACTGCGTAGTGTATGGGGAGCACGATGGTTGCTCGGAGGCTGTGCGAGGACCTATCAGCTATTCCCCTAGACACTTGCACCCAACACTGGAGCCCACATTATTAAGGCTGATGTTCATTATGCTCATTACTGCACATGGGATCTTGCTGTGTAATTACGGTGACCATTGCCGACAAAAGGCAACCGTTAATTCTGAAGAAGGATCTCGACCCAAAATGTCACCTATTCCTTCGCTCCATAGACGCTGCCTCGCCCTCTGAGTTTCTCCAGCATTTTTGTCTACCCTCGTTAATTCCCTAGTTTAAATAACAGTTGGACTTTTTGCTCCATGTCGGGTGTGATGTGATTCCTTTAGTAGGAGAATCTAGAAATAGGAGGTCACTGTTTAGAAAGAGGGGGTCTTTTCCGAAGGGGAGCTGGGGCAACATAGTGTCTCGGAGGGTTGTGAATCTTTGGAACAATACATGGATGGGTAATTAAAAGGGAGTGTTTGGATATTTTTGAGAAGTGGAAGTGTGAAAGATTAGTGGGTAGGAGGGACTGTGGACTTAAGGGTGCAATCTAATTGGACACAAATGATGAATGATTGGTCAATGAATGGCAGGGCAGCATCAAGGGAATAAGTAGGCCACTGCTCCTCATGGGTATATTCCTTTTGAGAGGGATGGATAGAGGCCTGGTTAATTCATTGTCAAAGTATTGTCTGAGATACAGTAAGGCAGTACTTACTGTATTTAATAGAACAATGCAGTTCATTGCCCTTTTTAACCTCCGTAGTCCCTGTTTTGGTGCATGCATTTTTATTCACCAACCAACTGCCACCCCCCCCCCCCCCCCCCCAAAGAAACCTACCATCCATGGCATTTGTATCCACTCTAATCATAGTCTGTCCAATTTATTTACAGGAAATTCCCATCAGCCCATTCTGCATTAAAGTGGAGCCATCCCACGACGCTGGAAAGGTTAAGGCTGAGGGTCCCGGACTGAGCCGGACTGGTGAGGCAAAGCTAATCGACTGAGAGGTTTGATCATTTAGTGGGTCACCAATCCTCCACAACAATCCTGGATTTACCAGTAAATAACATCTCCCGCACAGATGTTATTTACTGAGGGCTATCAATGCTATCGTCTTTTCCGTAGATGTTATTTACTGAAGGCTGTCAATTGTAAGAAATTTAATTCTCAAACCCATATCATCCCAAACCATTTGGTCAGTGACAGTGCAGGTTCAATTGGCAAGAGGCCTCGACGTCTAATTCTAAACCTAACCATCGTGTACAGATTGAGCCCAGTGCTTAAAGCACTGATCCTCACTTTGGGGTGTGGCATAGTTGGGAGTGGGACTGTTGTCATGGATACAGGTTGGTGTGGGTATATTGATAAAAGCAGTGGGATAAGTGTGTGAGATGGGGTGGTCGCAGATGTCGGAGTTTATGGATCTGTACTGAACTCTGAATAAACCATGTATGTTGTTTACAGGTGTCGAGGTCGGGAAACCCACTCATTTCACGGTCAACACCAAAGGGGCTGGCAAAGCCACACTGGATGTGCAGTTCACTGGAGCCGCGAAGGGAGAGGCTGTTCGTGACTTTGAGATCATCGATAACCATGACTACTCCTACACTGTGAAATACACTGCTGTGCAGCAGGTGGGGGAATGATGATGGCTGAAAGTTGAGATGGGGTTGGGGTTTGCACCCAGGGGGATAGTGTTTGAATCCAGTGGCAAGTTGTGTCTCATGGCTTGGGTTGGAAGAGGGGAGCTGTGCACTGATGGGTGGAGTTGGTTATCGTCTGTGGCAAATGTCTGGGCTTGGTTAGTTCAACGAGCTTGGAGTTGGGCATTACATGCACTGACCAAAAGTTTACTGAAGTCTCTTTTAACAATCATTGGGCTGTGGTCTTGTTCCAGGGCAATATGATGGTGACGGTGACCTATGGAGGCGACCAGGTTCCGAAGAGTCCATTCACCGTTAATGTGGCTCCGCCTCTTGACCTGAACAAGGTCAAGGTTCAGGGACTAAATAACAGTAAGCATGAACACTTGGTGATTATCTTTTGTCATCATGCTTGGAAACTATTGGCTTGTATCAGTTGAGGCTAGGAGGAATGTACCCAAGATATCTCAGCAGGATCCTCTTCCACAGTCAGCAGTCTCTGCTTTGTATATATCAGAAACTGCAGTTGGTCTGTCCTGCCGCGCACTCTCCTCTCCACCTAGTATTAGTGTGTAATTCCTTGTGTTTTGTCTTTTCACCCATTGTGCCTTGCCCCTTGCATCACCATGGCCCTTCCAGCCTGTCATCTGCTGGCCCGCTGAAATCTAGCATCTAACTAATTCTCCTTTTTTAAATTGCTCCGCTGTTGCTGGTGATTTCTTCAGCTGCCGAGGTCCAGAGTTCTAGAAATTTATCTTAAAATCTCTGCTGTGTTCTGCTTTTTGCTTCCAAATGAGCCTGACTGGCAGAATTACCAGAGCTGTGATCACCAGTAAGGGCTGGGAGCTCAGTATCTGAACTGAGGCTTCCGATTTTTGCCCTTTGATGTTGCATTCCGTGGTTCAGCTTTTGTAAAATAATTCATCTTTTAAAGTGCCGCAGGACATGCTACTCTGCTAAAGGCTCCCTCATCTTGTGTGTTTGTGTTGCAGAAGTCGATGTGGGGAAGGATCAGGAATTCAGTGTCAATACTCGAGGTGCAGGGGGACAGGGGAAGGTTGACGTGAAGATCACATCTCCATCCCGCCGTCCTATCCCGTGCAAGGTGGAGACGGGACCTACCAGCGATGTTTACTCGGTCAAGTACATGCCGCCTGAAGAGGGGCCATACAAGGTGGACGTTTGCTACGATGGACATCCAGTTCCTGGAAGCCCCTTCACCGTGGAGGGAGTCATGCCTCCTGACCCCACCAAGGTGAGGACACTAATGCAGCAGTGGTTCTCACTGCATTGCACAGAAGGCTCAGGGTTGGATTTCCTGTGTGCTTGCGGAACTGAAAATGTTTTCTGCTCCCACCCCACCAGCCCTGAAATTATCGACCATATTGACACTAATTTCCTGTTCATTCTGATATGGAATTAATAATGCTCTTTCTGTTCTGCAACACCCCCTCCCCTGGCATTTCTCCTGTGTTCCCGTCCCAAAGAGGCAGGTCCTGGCCAATATTCGTCCTTTGTCAATATCACAGAATCAAAGAGATCATTATTACTTTACACTTTGTGAGAGCTTGATTTCCAGTACATTCCTTTTCTTGTGTCGTGGCATTTAGAACAGTGTAGCATAGGAACAGGCCCTTCAGCCCACCACATCACTGCTCACCATGATGCCAATTTAAACTAATCCTGTTGGCCTGGACATGGTCTATATCCCTCCATCCGCTGCCCATTCATATCCCTGCCTCTTAAATGTTGTTGTACATGGTTCCAGCACCACCCCTGGCCATGTGCTCCAAGCCTCTACCATCTCTGTACCACTAGATATTTCATAAAAACCCGACTTGCAAATTATCTTTTTAAACTTCCGTCCTCATCCTCTGTCCAGCCAAAGTGATGCATGATTGCTCAATTGGTCCTTAATAAAACTAATATTCTGTGATCCAGGCCACATCAGAGTGATGCTCTTCTGCACCCTCTCCAAAGCCTCCACATTATTCCTGTAATGCGGCGGTGACGAGAACCACACACAAGAGTCCAAATGATCCTAACCACGTGGCCAAAAATACTCGATTAGCAGTAAAGACATCGTGGAGTGTCCTGAGCATGTGCAATATTTGAATAAAGCTTCCCAGAGATGATAGTTCTGTCAGAGCAATTGCAGTTTGACATTCTGTATGGACCACACATGACTGCGTGGGTCTGAGGGAGTTAAATGAGGCATTTTGATTGTATTTTAGGTGCGGGCCTATGGGCCGGGTCTCAAAGGTGGCGTGGTTGGAAAAGCTGCTCCCTTTGCCATTGATACCAAGGGTGCTGGCACCGGTGGTCTTGGGTTGACTGTGGAAGGTCCTTGTGAAGCTAAAATTGAGTGCCAAGATAATGGTGATGGCTCCTGCTCTGTCTCGTACCTACCAACTGAGCCAGGTGAATACACGGTCAACATCCTGTTTGCTGAAGCCCATATTCCTGGCTCCCCCTTCAAGGCGGACATCAAGCCTGTCTTTGACCCGAGCAAGGTCACTGCCAGCGGACCTGGGCTCGAGCGCGGCAAGGTTGATGAGGCAGCAACGTTCACTGTGGATTGTTCCAAGGCTGGGGAGGCTGAGCTGACGATCGAGATCATCTCCGAGACTGGTGTGAAGGCGGAGGTTCACATTCAGAATAACAGCGACGGCACCTATACCATCACCTATATCCCACCGTTCCATGGGATGTACACCATCACCATCAAGTACGGTGGGCATGCCGTACCCAAGTTCCCAGCTCGTGTCCGGGTCGATCCAGCAATTGACACAGCAGGAGTGATGGTGTTTGGACCAGGAGTGGAGCCTCGTGGTAAGACAATCTACACCCGTACCTGCTGTTGCTATGTGTGGATCCTGCTGTAGATTTGGGAGAATGCTATCTTTGAGACAAAGTGATGGAATAAACAGGCAATTAAATTGTTTGCAGAATTGGTTTCATTTTGCTGATTCCAAGATTTGCCAGTGCCTGGGGGAGGGGGGAGGGGGGGGAAGGTCCAGATGGGGAGCTGGTCTCCGAGGATGGGAGAGTCTTTTGGTGGCGAGCTGTCCTCTGTGGGGAGTGTCTGTAACTATTCAATGAAATCAAGGAATCTGTGGGTGTGGGGGGATTGCTGGGGTTGTTAGTAGGTGTTGAGGGCCTGTTGTGGAAATGATCAGCAGAACAGGATCACTGCTGTGGTGGGGGTAAAGAAGATTTAATCCCATTTTGACTCATTTTCAGGGGTACTCCGGGAGGTCACCACGGAATTTACTGTGGACTGTCGATCTATCAACAAGACTGGTGGGAACCACATCAAGATTCGTATAGTTAATCCTTCTGGAGCCATGACTGACAGTTACATCAAAGACAATGTTGATGGCACCTATCATGTTGAGTACACGGCATATGAAGATGGTGAGTGATGTTTGCCATATCTGTTTGAAGTTTTACATGTTGCCTATTTTCTTGAAGAGACCTGGTAGTTTCCCAGTTATTCTGAGTTCCATTTCTGGCAAAGTAACCCCACCAGCCATTTGCAAACCTGTAGGGATGTGGGGCATTTGTGGTGAAAGTTAATGGACTTGCAGAAAAGATTACCCAGTCTCTGTCATCCAGGCAGACTGATATTGGGGACTGATCCCTGACTGCTATATTTGTTGTTTCATGTTTTGATTCCTAATAAAAAGGATCTTGCCCTACCTTTCCTCCCTTGTGTTGCAAGATTCCCTGCTCTCTTCCAAGTGAAGATGATTCCAAAATATTTTTAACTTTGCAAGCAAAGTTCTTGAGAAATGTTGAGATGATTTGCCTAGATGTGGTCATGGCTTAAAGTCCTTCCATGGGATCATATTCCCCTCTGTCTGTTGACGGGCTCTTAGCTTTTGTTACAGCAGTGACTATTGCTGAAGCTTCCCAGGATCATACATTCCTTTGGTGTGATCAAGTGGCCCCTTTGTGGTATATTTTAATGTGTAAAATCTAGGGGGTATTAGGGAAAGCGATGTTGGTTTCTGGGCAGTTTTGAGATGGGGAGCATTTTGTTGACGGCCTGCAACAAAATATTCCACCACTCACCCATAGCCCCCATTGGAGGCCTGGGGTGAAGTACTGCTCTCAGGTAGTTTATGTAAATGAGATCCCATTGTGATGTCATACCTGCTAACTGCCACTCCAACTTCAAGTGATTTTTTTTTCTCAAACTGGATTTTGTAATTTGAAAATATGAATAACTTGTAAAATATACCATCCATCTGAACAAAACTTGATAAAAACACACAACAGGCCAATTGTGAGTAAAGTGGTCCAAAATTTGTGGCGTTATCATGTGCCATTTTGGCGTAGTTCCGGGAGCACATGGGCACACACGCAGACAGACAGAATCACAAACAAGATGAGAATTTTAGTAATATATACTAGACCAAGTGCAGATTTGTTGGGTCTGGTCCCCCAACGCTTCCCGTTCCTTACCCGTAACCTTCAGCATGGTCCTCCAGCTCGAGCCGTTCCCGAACGTAAGATTCCAGCAATCCCCAGCCCCCACTAGCAGTGGGCTTTAAAAAGAATTCCAATTGCACCTGCGTGTTGCAATAGCAATTCGCCCTCCCCCTCCTGTGAGGTGAAAAGTTCAGAATGTTCCTGTGTCACAACATTGTATCGAAGTGTGTTGGAAGCTGGCAGGAATGATTTAACAGTAAAAATCTTGTGAAAGTTGGCTTGTCTAAAGCTTTAATCGCGAATAACGTGAAATATAGGATGAAATCTTGAGTGAAGCTGATCACTGCTAGCCGAGCCATAGTGACGTCATCAGTTGAAGCTGGTTGTTTTAAATTCAAAGTATTATTTAAACTTTAATCAGTAATTAGTCGAGAAATAAAGCATAAAATGTTCAGTGAAGATGTTCTCTGCCTAGAGGGGAAAATGTGAATCAGAATATGCAAAAATCTTGTGAAAGTTGGCATTTTTAAAGCTTTAATCGCGAACAACGTGAAATGTAGGATGAAATCTTGAGTGAAGCTGATCACTGCTAGCCGAGCTATTGTGACGTCATAAGTGAAAGCTGGTCATTTTAAATTCAAAGTCTTTAGATGTTTTTAAATTTCTTACTTTTAATCAGTAATACGTTGAGAAATAAAGCATAAAATGTTCAGATAAGGTGAACTCGGCCTAGAGGGGAAATATGTCAATAGGAATATGTAAAAATGTTATCGTTACCGCTTAGTGTTTTTGCGAAGATGTAAAGACAACCACATATATACACACACACACATACTAGATCAGACTTTTAATAAGTATATGATTTTTTTCTCATTCAGGAATGCATATGATTGAAGTGCTCTATGATGATGTCCTAATCCCCAAAAGTCCATTCCGAGTTGGAGTCACTGAGGGCTGTGATCCTAGCCGTGTCCGGGCGTATGGTCCAGGTCTGGAAGGAGGTCTGGTGAACAAACCCAATAGGTTCACAGTGGAAACCAGGTGAGGTGCAACCTTAAATAGTGGATAAATGTTTGGTCTTCACAGGGATACATTTAATTGCTTCCGTTGTCCACGTGGACTGTCTTCTTGTGGGCATCTCTAACCATTGAATATCCAAAAGGAGTTTTTCCTATTATCTCTCAAAGAAATGAAAGATACCCTGGATTATTTTCTCATGTTTGCATTCCCCCGGGCCCTCTGGCTTTCGTTGACTATTCTTGGATCTTGTGTCATGAGGATACACCAATATCCTGATGACATTCCATCTGCACCAATCCCAATGAGCACTAACCCTCTTTATACATCTCCCTTCAGAAGGGGATAAGTGACCCTACCTTCCTTTTGCTGATCCACAATTACCCTCTGTGGGTTGGAGCAACACTGTTCACTTCCCTTGTGATACTGATCATTTCTAAGGATCAGTGTGAAGAAGGGTCTCGACCCAAAACATTACCCATTCCTTCTCTCCATAGATGCTGCCTGACCCGCTGAGTTTCTCCAGCATTTTATGTCTACTTCTAAGAATGCGCCGTGGGATTGGGGACTTCCCAACAGAGCCAAAAGTTGAAGCTTGTTTGGGATGGTCGTGAGGGGGTGGAAACAAACAAAATGCCATGAATTGGTTTACTGATTTTTGATTTGAACCTGTAACCCGAGCTATGCTGATCTTTACCTTTAACTTGGCCTGACTATCTTCCTCTCTACTTTTTTTTCTCTCCTTTCATTCTCTCTCTCTCTCTCTCTCTCCTTTATCCCCTCCCTCCACTCTCCGCTCAGGGGTGCAGGCACTGGAGGCCTGGGACTGGCCATCGAGGGCCCCTCTGAGGCGAAAATGTCCTGCAAGGACAACAAAGATGGCAGTTGCAGTGTTGAGTACATCCCCTTCACTCCTGGAGACTACGACGTCAACATAACGTTTGGAGGGCACCCGATTCCAGGTGAGCAGTTCTGCCCAGCCTTGCACCGAGGGATACCTTGTCCCAGTGACAAACGGAAGCAATTCAGCAACTAATGTATTGGGCCAGTCCAAGGCCAGTGAGGATCAGAGCTCTAAGTCTTCTAACATTGCCTCTCTCTGGCCTGCTCCATGTGTCTCCTCTGCAGCAAAATCATAAAACTTCTTAAAAATGGGTAAAATAAGGGCACTGAGAGGCCATGTGGCCCTTTCAAATTGTTCTACCATTCAGTGTTCATTGCTGAATGTCCATTGCTATTCCCCTTTTCTGATTTATTCCCATATCCTCAATTCCTTCAGAGTGCAAAGATCCATTTTGAATCGGTATCCACAGCCGTCGGGAATAAACATTCTAAAGCTTTGTCATTCTGCTGGGGAGGGGGAGGATGTGAAAGTTCTTGCCATGAGCACAATGGCTACCAATTAATACTCCAGTGTTTTCACTGAGACCATCATTCATCTAAATTCTGGAGAATATAGGCTCCTCCAAACTGCCTTTTCCACATTTGGACCGCCATCTTGAATCAACTGGGTGTGCCTCTTATTTCAAACTCTCCTCTGTGCACTAGGTTAACTGAAGCTGTCGATGTCTCCACTTTTCTATTAGCTTGTATGCTGTTCGTATTTTGCTGGGGCAAATCAAGACGCGGTGTGATGCTTGTTTTGTGTTGATAGGAAGTCCCTTCCGTGTGCCAGTGAAGGAATTGGTCGATCCCAGCAAAGTGAAGTGCTCGGGTCCTGGCTTAGGCACTGGAGTACGTGCACATGTGCCCCAGACGTTTACAGTTGATTGCAGCAAAGCTGGGCTGGCACCACTCGAAGTGCTGGTCCTTGGGCCCACAGGTAAATCATGGCTGGCCTTATGTTGGTGGTGTGAGGATAGGTGGAAAACTTAAAGCCTTGTTAATGCAGTTTGAGGGAGGAAGATGGGAGGAATTTTGTGGGAAGGGTATGTGTGGGTGGAGAGGGAAAGGTTCGCTGCTCTGAGAGGGGTCGTTTTATCTGGGAGAAGGTATGTTTGCTACGGGGACAGCATTGCTCAATCGTGAAGGTGTTGGGAAGGTGGGAAGAGGACAGGTTCAGAGAGGAATTGGGAGAAGTGGAAATGGCTGTGGTTGTTGGGTGAACGTTGACTCTTGACGTGTTCTATCCAGGTGTATCGGAGCCAACAAAGGTTATTGATAATGGAGATGGAACGCATACTGTTCACTACACCCCAACCACAGATGGTCCCTTCACTGTCTCTGTGAAATATGCAGACCAGGAGGTTCCACGCAGGTGAGCAAGAGCTATAGCGTCTGACTGCATGTTACTGGAGAATCTGGAAAAAGTTAATGCCTAAATTTTGAAGACATTATTGAAGGTCCCACTAAATTTTGAGAGATGATATAGATTTAAGGCAGACCCAAAGGAAAATCTGGCCTTTTTTGTGTATCTCATTCTTTACCTTGCGGTTCCCTTGTTTTAATAACTCTATGCTCCTTCACTATAGAGACCACCAGGATAATTCTCATGTGCCCCTACTAAGAATCTATATAAATCTTAATACCTGCTTTTCAGTTCTCTCCCTTTAGAAATTAACTCCAGTGCTTCGTGGTATTAATTAATGTTGTTACTGTGCCCCCAGATCCTTGTTCCACAGCACATTTGCATGTTTGTGTGTGTCGCTTTATCAAGCCCATTTCTTTCCCCAAAAAATGTATGTGCACATTATCTGCACTGTCCTTGACAACCCTTTGCCAAGTTCCTGAAAAAAGTCACGCTGGCATTTGAATTAAAACCCACTCTTCCAGGAATCAGTTAATGTTATTTTATTTTCGCAGTCCCTTCAAGATCAAGGTTCAGCCAACTCATGATGCCAGCAAGGTGCGAGCAAGTGGGCCAGGACTCAATGCCTCTGGAGTGCCAGCTAGTCTTCCGGTCGAGTTCACTATTGATGCCAGGGATGCTGGCGAAGGGCTGCTCACTGTCCAGATCATTGTAAGTCTGGACCATATCTCCCTACACATCTTTATTAATATGCAGTACAACCAGGGCCAGACATTAATGATCTAAGATTGTTTGAATGAGACTGACTTTTGAACTCCACTAAATGATGTTCAAGTGACACTACCTAGTTCCAAGCCGTGATCACATCTGAAAGGAGGTTCTGCATTCTTGGAACAGCACAAATCTTGAGTGACCTGCACATCTCCTTTGTTGCTTGGCTGCATTGTTCCTGATCTTTGACAAGGTTTTGAAGTTCATTGGACAACTCAATACTTAAACAATAGTGCACCTTGTGCTTGCTGAACAAATACTTGAGTGTTTGTTTAACTGAAGTTTTAACCAATGATCTTCTGTCTGAGCACTCCAAATGTTGTTTATGGTATCACAAGTGCTTGGGCCAAATATTTATTTCAACCTATAAACCATTGCTCATATATAGAGAGGAAGATCTTCTGCTGTAAGGAATGTTAGGATTGTTTGACTTGATTTATGCATTCCAGTGGTAACTTTAGGTGGCTGAGGGCACTTGGCCATGTCCCATTAGCGTGCATGGGTGTAAATAAAGGCAGCCAATGTGAAGGTTGCTGTGGCCCAAGTCCTGTGCTGTTTGATGTTAATAATATTGTTCCATTCAGGATCCTGAGGGCAAACCAAAGAAGGCAAACATCCGCGATAACGGAGATGGGACGTACACTGTGTTCTATGTCCCTGATATGACTGGACATTACACCATCACTATCAAGTATGGAGGCGATGAAATCCCCTATTCACCATATCGAATCCATGCCATTCCTACTGGAGATGCCAGCAAGTGTCTGGTAACAGGTGCAGTCAATGGTTACGTCTATCTATGTGTCTAAACAAGGAGTTGAAATAGATAAACGCCCAACTTCCCCCAAGCCACTGGAGTCTACTCTTCCTGGGTAGCAAATCTGATCAAACAATCAGCTACATTGGAAATTGAGAAGGGAAGTGAAGTTGGATCCCTGGAAACCTGGAGTTTTGTAGTGAAGTTGTGACAGAGGTCCTGGGAATGTGATCTGGGCAATGGTGTTGTGTTGATTCCTTGCTTACTCGTGTCCCAGGGATTCCCTTACCAACAGGAACTGGGGTCATCCTGGATAATAAACTTTGAATACCATAGATCCCCAGGAATATATTTAGTTAAATCTCAACTGTTTGGCTACCAATGGAATTATAGTAGTGGTGACGCTAGGGTTTGTGGGCCCCAGCCATGGGTAATGTTGGTGCTCTGGGTGGGAACAGCTCTCGGGTCCCTGTGGTTTGTGTGTGCTAGACTGGCCCAGCAGCTTCATGAACTGATGCTACATGAATACAGAGATTTATTTCAACCTCTCTTGTCTTGTGCTTCTTGCAAACGTCAATTAATCTGTGTTTTGAGTTTATGGGTGACAGTTTCTAACTGGCTGCTCTTCCCCCACAGTGTCCATCGGTGGCCATGGACTAGGTGAGTGACCTTCCTCCAAACTACTCAGTTCTTCAGCCTCTTTGAACCAGGAAATTCCAAACCCCACCACCCACCTCCCCAGGGGCTCGCTGTTCGTGAGCTGGAACAAGAGCCCTGCTGAGTTCCCATCTAACCAGAGTTCACAAACATTGTAGCTGGATTCTGAACTCTGGGTGATTTTTGTTTCTTGTATCTCCCCTGCCACCCCACCCCCACTTCACCCAAATGCTTATTGTGACCCAAGTGGCTGCCTTGGTTGTGGTGACAAGACAAATGTAATTGAACTTAAAATATTTGTTTCTGTTTGACCTCCATCTACTGGTCCACCTGCTGCTCTTCACCCCCACCCTGTTCCCATCTCTCTCCTGTTCCAGCCCTTCAGTGAGTTGCTTCTAGTTTTATTTTATGTATTGTGTTGGGAGATGGAACTGCTCCTGGTGCCACTGTCTATCTCAATCCGGTCTGCAGTGTTCTAATGCTCCTTCCCGACTCTGTGTGTCCTGACAACTGATGGAGTCTCACCCCACAAAAGTACAGTGTCTGTAACTTTCATTGTGTGTAAAACCTAGTGTGAATCGCATCACACATTAACCATGACACCTAATCCATTTCCAGGGGCAGGACTTGGTCCAACCATCCAGATTGGCGAGGAGACGGTCATAACAGTGGATGCCAAGGCAGCTGGCAAAGGGAAGGTCACATGCAAGGTGTCGACCCCTGATGGAGCTGAGCTGGATGTCGATGTGGTTGAGAATCATGATGGAACATTTGACATTTATTACACAGCACCGGAACCTGGCAAATATGTTATTACCATCCGCTTTGGTGGGGAACTTATACCCAACAGCCCGTTCCATGTGGTGGTAAGTAATGCCAACTAGTTAGCATTACTGGATCGTGCTATTGGCATTCAACACCATAATAATTAAATGGTAGACATAACCTGTTATTTATGGTGGCATTTTTAACAGGACCCAGAAGTGCATTTGCCTATGTCTGCAAATACTTAATTCATGAAGTTTGGAAAACCATTAAATTAAAGTCCCATATATATTATAAGTACTGGCAACACGTATAAAAGCAAGGATCTTGCACTAGACTTTTTTATAAAGCAATGTTTGGGACCTAATTGTTCTGGATGTCTATTCCAAATTTCAGGAAGGTTTTGTATGCCATTTTAAACAAATACAATTAAGCATTTGCAGGCAGGGATGGAGGGACCAGGGATGAGGGACATCAGCTGTAAGAAGCTATTGGATAAGCTGGAGCACTGAGCAGAGGAGGTTTGTGGAAAAAGTTGGTAGATGTTTTCACAACTTTCTCAATATCATTTGCAGCAGAATTAAGTTTTAAAAACTGTTTCCAATGCAGGAAGCTTCAAAACCAGAGTATCATTAGGCAAAGATTCCAAGGGGAGAAAGAAGAATTGTATTTCAGAGTTATTGTGGTGTACAATTTGCTTGACAAAGATTGGTGGAAGCAAATTCAGTAACCTTAAAAGGAATTGAACTGAGACGAGGGGAATGAAAAGGAAAGTTGCCAGGCACAGACCTGGAATAAGCGAACAACTGGAGTACAACCATGTGCCAAACTATTTTATGTACTATCTTTCTTTAAATTGTATGACCTTGTTTTAGGATCATTATGTCTAAAATATTATCATGTCTGATCCAAAAAAGTTCCCTGTGGTGAAGATTTTGAATTCCTGGACATCCATCTAAAATGGGAATGTTGGTGTCAGAGTTATATAGCATGCAATCATTGTATCTGTTTCGACCTTTTCCTTTTTGAAGTTCATTCCATATACCCACAAATTTGTGGAAAGCGTAGCCCCTTGGGGCCCCTACTCTCTAAAGTTAAAATAAAAAGCCCCAGCCTATCCAGTATCTCCTTATGATTCAAGCCCTCCAGTCCTGGTTACATCCCTGTGAATCTTTTCAGAATTCTTTCCAGCTTGATAACATCCTTCCAATAGCTGGGTGACCAGAACTGCACATAATACTCCAAGTATGGTTCACCAACATCTTGTACAGTTTCCCATCCCTGAAGTTAGGCTCTCAGGCTTGTCCTCGTAGCCCTTCTGAAATGCTCACTATTAGCCACCCTCTAGTTTTTAAAATGTAATGAATAACTTTTATGGTGGAACTAAGGGAAACTGTTGCAAGTAGGGAGGCCCGAGTGGGAATTGAGTTCTGTTTTAGGTATGAATCAATGGTGGTTAGCAGTGTATGAGGGAAGATTTGGGATATGGCGGGAGAATGGGGAGGGGTTACAATCTTGCTCTAACTTTAATGTTCATTGTTCTAGACTACAATACAATACAAATTTATTGTCATTTGAGCCCCAGTGAGACTCAAACGAAAATGGATGGAATAGTTTCTTGTACTCTAACCAACCAAATCCTTTAATCCACTTGCACATCTAATAATGAATAACACTTTAATCACTTATATTTGAGAGAATACTATCTGTAAAGCAGCTCCAAACCAATGTAAACACTTTCTTGGGTATCGTGTCCGGACTGATTTGGATTTTTTGCTTTGGTCTGACAATCTCTCCGTTTAGTTCTGATGTATTATGCTGTTTAGTGTTAAAGTTCATATGAGGTAGCAGGTGACTATTCTATCAACCTTTTGTGGTGACTTTTATCTGCAATGGTTTAGTGATTCTGCATCCACGCAATACAAAATCCCATAAATTCAATCAGAATATTAATCTGTGAAGCCATGTTCCCAATAACTGGACTCTGTTTAGAATTTTAATTTTAAAAAAAATCAAAGAACTGGAAGAACATGGGGAGAAGATCTAATGTGTGGAGAACAAGTCATTTGTGATGTATGGCCTCTGTCCTGACCCATGTCCCTCTGCGCCTCCATGTTCCGAGTCCAGTTAAATGGATGTCCACATCATTTTTCCCCATCCCCAACTCTGGCCAGAACTTCCCAGACCATTATAAACTAACGTCACCTGAATATCACCATGGAAAGAGGTGTTCAGAGGAATACTGGCTTATGGGAGTGCAGTTACCGTCCCCAAACCAGCTCCATTCGCTTGTCGCATTGTCACTGTGCTTCTCCCTTGCCTGTTTTGAAACTTTTCGGATGCAAGTTTTGGGAATTTTGTGTTGGACTTGTTTAACTTTTAGCTTGCTCCAATCATAGGCCTGTGATGCCATCCCCATCATTGAGGAGCCCTGCGATACCCTGCAGCTACACCAACCCTATGTGCCTTGCCGTGCTGGCTATCCACCACACTGGGTATAAGATTTAACCACCAACTACTCTCTTCAAGCAGGACTTCCATTCTCTCCTTCCTTCTCCTCAACCTATTTTTCAGTTTCCATGATGCCTCTCTAATCTTTTAATCCTTCTGTCCTGTTTTTGGTCATTTTGTCATTTTATTGCATTCGGCTTGTTCTCGCGCTCATAGTCTGTCTTTCCTCAATCCCTCGCTGAATCTTGAATCTACTGGTCTTTAACCACAGACTGGATGGAGTCCTGTCTTGCCTCTTTTGTATGCATTAATGCTTCTATTGGATTTTTTGGTAGCTGGTTCTCTTCCTACTATTACAAAGATCATAGTAGAATAAATTAAGCTCCTGGTAAATCTCTATATGATTTTTGGACATTGTGATCAAAAGGAGAATTCTTTGAATGAAGTTTGGTCGTGTTGCTGATGGAGTTTCCATACTTGGCTGGCTGCATGTGATCAGGATGCTCAGCTGAAATAATTTAATAAACATAAATCTACCACCATTGTATGGAAGAAAGAGATGATGCCTTTCTGCACCTGGGATTAATTTGATCCAGATGGACTTGGAGGCCCCTCCATCAGCTCTTTAAATCTGCCACCGATATCTACCCTTTTTTCTCTGGGGTAGTTTAAAAGTCAATGTACAGATTTACCAAGGTTCAGTTTGTTCTGTTCAGTTTGTTTTGTTTGGCCATTTGTAGTGATTAGTAGATTTATAATCACAAGAATCTGTTTACATTCCCCAAACGAGCACTGAGATGGCTAGTTGGCTCCGGAGCGTCTAGTTGATCCGCAGAAACTCTGGGCAGAGGTGGGACATTAAATAAAGGACCACAAATGTTAAATCCCTGTCTCTCTCTGTCCCATGGCTGCGTTCCTCCTTGCTGTATGTTATAGGTGGGGAGAAGTGAATTTTCGAGGTTGGATGACCCGAGCTTAAGTAAAAAGGATGAGTGAATCCAGTCACCTCATGGTTGTTCCTGTGTTGATTGGCAAGCAGGTGATCAATGGGTAGGAATAGTGGCCAGAAATTCAACCAATCCAGTAGCTTGTAACGGAGGGTCCTGTCCGGAATTGTCCATTTGCTGTGCTTACAGCTGGTCAACTGCAGAACTTTAGTTCTCCAATGACAGGAATGTTACCTGATCCCTGTGCAGGTTGCTGCCTATAGTCTCACTACTCCTCCTGGTCTAGCCCTATTTGCAGCTCACCCGATCATTCTTGCATAGATCCTCGCTCTGCTGAACTGACCCAGAATTAATCCAGATACTTAATGAAATGCCCTGATAATAGCCTGTTGCAAATCTTCTAGTTTGCTCTTTATTCTTCTTGCTCTCCTGCTGGTCTTTAAGCTCTAGCTATGGTTTTGGTCATTTTGCAGGCCACGGAAGAGTCTGTTGTCCCGGTTGATGTTATGGAACATGGTCTCCGGCCATTCAACCTGGTCATTCCCTTCACTGTGCAGAAGGGAGAAATCACAGGTAAGTTTTAAAATCTTCCTTCTGTGAAGTATTATTCGCACTGGCACTGTCTGTTGCAGCACAGTAGTCTTGCTTCTTGTTCTGAAATATTCTCGTGTCCCAGGCGAAGTCCGGATGCCATCTGGTAAAACTGGCCATCCAAACATAACTGACAACAAGGATGGGACTGTCACGGTGAAATATGCTCCGATCGAGAAGGGTCTGCATGAGATGGACATCAAGTATGATGGGAATCACATCCCAGGTATGTGGCTCGACTTTGTTGCCTGACCTATCACCATATTAACACAGGACCTGTGGGCTTCTTGCTGCCTCTGATTGATGCTGTTCCTTCCAGGTGTCAGTAGACTTGTATTCTTGTTATGTTGGGAATGGTTATGTGAAGTGGGATCACGTTAGTGTGGCAGCCTTAAGTCTGCCATGCCCTGACTGGTGATCAGTACTCCATTCTGATTGAGCACTGATCTTTTACTGTATTCTGATGTGGGTGTGGAGGCCCCAGCGCCTGTTGACCCTGGTGCCAATATCCAGGATATGTAGAGACCCATGTACATTCCAACACTACAAGAGAAAACCTCATTCGGAAACAATGTACCAAGGGAGGTACTGATACAAACATCAAATTGATTGGTTGACTTGTACCAACTGCAGCATCCAAAGGGAACAATGATCTTTACTGATCCTTTTATTTATTCTGTTGTAGGTAGCCCATTGCAGTTCTATGTGGATGCCATTAACAGCGGTCATGTAACTGCTTTTGGACCTGGTTTGAGCCATGGGATGGTGAACAAACCAGCAACATTTACCATTGTCACCAAGGATGCAGGAGAAGGTATGTGTGAATCCCTGAAGTTGGTAATGGGTATTAATTGCACTACCGTTGCATTGAGTTTGTGAAGCCTGCAATGGGAGAAAAGATCTGAAGGATTGGGAGAAAGCAAGGAAGAAATGTTCAATTTAAAAACCATGCTGGAAAAACTCGAAGTCAGGCAGCATTTGCAGAAAGACATAACGGTTCACATTTCTGGTCCGAAATCCTTCATAAGAAAAATGTAGGATCTGGGCTGGGGTGAAAAAATATTTGACTAGGAAAACTATGCAAAGAATTAGTAAGAAACAACTGCAGATGCTGGTTTACACCGAAGATAGACACAATGCTAGAGTACCTCGCCGTCTGAGGAAGAGTCTCGACCAGAAATGTCACCCATTCCTTCTCTCCAGAGATGCTAGCCCCGTTGAGTTACTGCAGCATTTTGTCTATTGTCCACGCAGAGTACTGGATTATAGATTGCTGAAAGGGAAATACTGGGAAGATGTAAGTGGACAGAAGGTGACTTGCTAAATGAGAAGGATAATGGAATGAGAATTGGGTGAGGGGAGTGATTGGAACAGTGGGAGTGGTGTTTTCTTACCAGTTGTACAATAAATAGCAAAAAACATCGTCTTTCTCTCTCACTAGGTGGCCTGTCCCTTGCTGTGGAAGGTCCCTCTAAAGCTGAAATCACATGCAAAGCCAACAAGGATGGGACCTGTACGGTGTCCTACCTGCCCACTGCCCCTGGAGATTACAACATTATTGTTCGATTTGATGACAAACACATTGCAGGGAGTCCCTTCACTGCCAAGATCACTGGTAATTTAGCATTCTTGTGGTTATATGCCTTTGTTTTGTTTTAAAGCATTCACCCTGATATCTTGTGACTGAAGAATGTATTTTTGTAGAGAGGCATAATCCATAAATTTGTAGGGTTTAGTAGATACTGTGCATTGTAACTTGGGATCATGCTAGATTGTTTTAATCAGAATTCACAGCCAGTGCACCAGATCCAGAAAAAAGGAGTTTGTTCCAGTGTGGATTAGTTGGTGCTAATAAGGTGAATAATGCTCCTGTTGATATAATTGACAGGAAGACCAAGCACTGGGAGTTTTTGTTTGAGTTTGTTGTTGGGTCTCTGTTCAGCAATCTCTGATTGCCATAGTTAACACAGACTTGCTAACATCAACTTGTATTGTCATGTGTACCTAGGTACAATGAAAAGCTTTTGATGTGTGCTAACCAGTCAGCAAAAAGACAATACATGATTAAAATTGAGACATCCACACAGTGTACAGATACATGATAAAGGGAATAATGTGAATAACGTTTACTGCAAGGTAAAGATCGATCAAATATAGTCCGAGGTAGATAGTAGTTCAGCACTAGTCTCTAGTTGTGGTAGGATGGTTCATTTCCTGAACCTGGGAAGAAACTGTCCCCGAATCTGGAAGCTTGCGTTTCCATACTTCTATACCTTTTTGCCCGATGAGAGAGGGGAGAAGAGGGAGTGGCCAGGGAACGACTCATCCTTAATTATGCTGCTGGCCTTGCCGAGGCAGCATGAAGTATAAATGGAGTCAATGGAAGGGAGGTTGGTTTGTGTGATAGTCTGGGCTGTCTCCACAATTCTCTGCAACTTCTGTTGGTCTTGGATGGAGCTATTCCCAAACAATGCTGTGATGCATCCCGATTAAAATGCTGTCTATGGCGAATCTGTAGAAGTTGGCGAGAGTTGTTCCAGATATACCGAACCTCTTAAGCCTTCTAAGGAAGTTGGAGGTGTTTCAGCAGATCCACTGTGGTCCATGTTGTGAGAGTGGATGAAAGGAGTGATCTGTATCTACTCTGTATTGTATTTTTTCACCTTACCAATTGGGATGGTCCAACAACCTCTGAGTATGTGATATAAAGGGGTTTATAATCCATTTGTTACCTGTGCCAATGCTGGTTGAATAGTATTGGAATAGACCATGAAGGCCCCGCTCTTTCACATTAATCATAACCATAAAACAATTACAGCACGGAATGGTTATGGTTAAATGAAAGAGCGGGGCTTTCATGGTCTATTCCAATACTGTTCAACCAGCATTGGTTGAACTTTTAATAATATTCTACTTTTAAAACTCCAGCCAGTCCAACAATCATCTGGGTTGGAGAAGGAGAGGTAATTGCAAGGGTACTGGGAATAATGGCCATCATTGAGAACCAAATATGTTGATGAAAGCATTTTGTGCAGGTGATGACTCAATGAGAACCTCGCAACTCAACGTTGGCACATCGACTGAAGTTTCATTGAAGATTACAGAGACAGATCTCAGCATACTCAATGCCAGCATCAAAGGCCCGTCGGGTAATGAGGAGCCCTGCTTACTGAAGAGGCTGCCCAACAGGCACATTGGTAAGACACAGAGCGAATGGTGATTACAGCTAGAAGGTAACTTGGCAAGTGGGTATATTGATTAGACACTGGCGTTTGTTAGACATTTATTAAAGGGCGATGTTGTTGTTTTTAATTGTATTAACCTGTAAACCATTTGAGAAAATGTGGATTCCATTTTTGGATGGATGCAGGAGACTGAGGCATGATATTGTAGAGGTGCATAACATCATGATGGAAATAGGTAGGGTTAATGCACAGTCTTTTACCCAGAGAGGGGTTTCAAGAACCAGAGGACACGGGTTTAAGGTGAGAGGGGCAAGATTTAATAGGATGTTTTTGTACTCGGAATGGTGGGTACAAGGAATAAGTTGCCAGAGGTGGTAGTTGAGGCAAGTACTATAAACAACATTTAAAAGACTCTTAGACAAATATGTATAGGAACGTTTTAGAAGGATATGGGTCAAATGCAGGCACAGTTTAAATGGGGTACCTTGGTAGGCGTGGACGTGTTGGGCCGAAGGGCCTGTTTCTGTGCTATATAACTATATCCAATACTATATTTTGGAGATTCAGCATGGTTGTAACAAGGTGACATATTGATCCTGGAGACAACTAAAACCAAGCTTATGTCCTACAAGTGTAAAAGGTTTAAGAACTGTCTGAACTGAAGTATTTGATATATTCCATTTATCTGACTGTTCCAGAGCTTTGTCTAGGAGGAATGATATCAGGGAGCATTTTGCATTTGGGAATCTTCCACAAAAGATTGACTGCAGGGATTTCGTAAAAAAAATTAAGTCTTGAGATAAACATGGATTTTTGTTGGATTATGGTTTCAAGACTATGAAGGAGCACAAGACTAGCCTTGTCTCAATAAGTGGTATAGTAAGCTTGAAAGTGAACGATCTCCTCTGATACCTTAAAAAAATAATCAGAATGTGATCATTCTCTCAAATTCAACATTGGTGAGAAACAATGTGATTGAAGACTTTTAGGCAGAATAAATAAAAATAGATCCTTTTCAGCTAGAGAAGATCAATTCTAGACTAAGCATAAGATTTGGATTGTGTAAGAAAAGGTTGTGAGGGTGTAACATTAAATCTGATAGTTAATTGTCATGTACACAAATGGAATGAAATTCCTTGTTCACGCGAGTCTCACTAAACAGTATTCTTGCAATAATGATTTATAAATGTAAATACAATGACTAGGGCAATGCAGTATAATTGTGCAAGATTGTAGTGCAAAAGAATGAGCAGTGGGGAAGAAGTCTGCAGTTGGGGAGGGGGATCATCCCATGGTGGTGGGAGGTGAATTTTTCTGGATAGGGGATGATGATAAATAGGAGTCTGTCCAGTGAGTTGGTTAGTCTTTGAGAAACTTATTGTGTTTTGGTGTTTCTGGCTGTAACAGATCAGATGTTCTGTCCATTGTTATTTCTTGCCTCCTTCAATTTCTGAACAACTTCATCCCCATTTCCCTTCCTTTCAACAGGTATTTCATTCACCCCAAAGGAAGTGGGAGAACATGTGGTGAGTGTGAAGAAAAATAACCGTCATGTTACAAACAGCCCTTTCAAGATCATGGTGGGGGCCTCCGAGATTGGCGATGCCTCCAAGGTGAAAGTTTCTGGGAAAGGACTGGTGGAGGGTCGAACATTTGAGGTGTCGGAGTTCATCGTGGACACAAGGGGTGCAGGTAAGGGCCAGTTCCTCTGAGGACCATTTCACGACTCGGGAGATGCCTTGTTTCAATTGGCAACTGAATAGGGAAATTCTCCTGCATGTGGACTGTCACTGGAGGCAAACTTGCTCAGGCCACGAGTGAAAATTGTAACCAGTCTCCAAACCGGAGGTGATTTATGTAGATGTTTGGGATGAATAACTAAATGACCAAATGGGTATTGGAGGACATTTGTAAATTTAAAGATCAATAAAAGAGATGCATTTAACATGAGGGCAGGCAATCCTTCGTTATTGATGTACTGTTTTGCACCCATCTCCCAGGTTATGGAGGACTTGGTCTGTCCATTGAAGGTCCCAGCAAAGTTGACATAAATTGTGATGATCAGGAGGATGGAACGTGCAAAGTGACTTACTGCCCAACTGAGCCAGGCAACTACATTATCAACATTAAATTTGCTGATTGTCATGTGCCAGGTAAGTAACTATAAAGTGAAAGCTCCTTCATGTTGCAAAGGCATGGCAATATGATTTGAATAATATTTAGATTTCAACAGAAGCTTCCGCTATGAGTCACTGACATGATTTGCATCCAGCAGGTTACTCGGTAACTACAGGACTTGGTATTTAACTTACTACAAATTATCATATGACATTTATTGCAGGAAGTCCTTTTACAGTGAAGATGACTGGTGAAGGGAGAATTAAGGAGAGTATCACAAGAAGGCGCCAGGCACCCTCCATAGCAACTGTGGGCAGCACCTGTGACCTGAATCTGAAGATTCCAGGTACGAACAACTGAGTCGATGAGAAGTGTAATTTCTTTTGTGTTAGAATAGATGTTGGCTGCCCTTATTCTGATCAATTTCCTCTATTTCTGCCAATTATTATCTTCAAATGGATACTGTTCTTCATCAAATAGTAACATTGCAGTTGATCAGAGGTGAAAGTGGAAAGGATTTGCTTTTAATGCCTTTCTCCTAATTTTGAGACTGACCTGGAACTTTTGAGTTTTACTTTAAGAATAAAGCATTAATCTTATGGAGATTGTCACCTGCCTCTAAACATGCAGAAATCCTGAATTTCCCCACACCTGCCTGGGAATTTCCTTATTACACCTGATGTTGGCTTTTCATGGACTTCATTCACTTGGGCAGTTCTTAACACTTCATGGAGATCTGCCTACTACTTCTGAACAAAAATATACCAAGTAAAGTGAGCACACCATTTGAATGGAGAAAAATGTCTAAGAGCAAAGAGGCTCCCGCCTCAGGGCGATTGAAGCTCCCATGTCGGGGCCGTTGAAGCCCCTGCAGCTTGGAGTTCCCAAAGTCGGTCTCTAACCAGAGACTGAGAGGTTAATGTCCCACAGATCCGTGCTGTAGAGCTCTGGAAGTCGGTCTTCAGCAAAGGCCACCAGTGCAGATGTTAGGCTGCAGTGGAAACTATACGGAAAAAAAATCGCATCCACGATATGGGGGGGAAAAAAATCACATCTCCATCGAGCTAAGAGATTAGAAAAAGTTTCCCCCAACTCTTCTATCTCCCTCCCCCCTCACACATAAAACAAGCTAAAGAACACTAATCCCATCCATTTAACACACAAACAACCAAGAAGGAAGGGACAGGCACTGTTGGCGAGGCAGCCATTGCTGGCATCAGCCGGTGATCTTGGATTTACAGTAGTTCTATTTTCCTACCTCAGCTCTAAAACTCTCTTAATCCATTGTACATTAAAACATATCTAACCTCACCTGAATCTATGTTGTTATTCAGTCTTTGAGGCTGTGTAGGTTAGAGAATGCTGAAGATTCATTATCTTGAAGATAAGCGTTTCTCTTGTTTTGTCTTCAGTGGATGATTCCTTCTCAATTTATATCCCCAATTATTATTATTTCCATCACAAATAGCATGTGATTTATCAAGCCTCTTCAGACTTTTTCAACAATATAATTTTTCAGTTTTTAACTCCAATAGGTTGAATCTGCTTAACATTTCTCATTAGTCAACCATTTCATCTCACGGGAGGGAAGTAATACGCCTGTTTAAAAAAAAAAAACTATTCAGACTGCTACATATTTTACATTCCTTCACATGATGTGATTATTGCCTTCTGACTATTCTGACTGTTTTCACTATTTGTATTAACAATCCAATGTTTCTGGTTGATGATCAGTATGTACTTTCAACCATTCAACCCATGTTGATTTGAAGATCTAATTGGGAGTTCACAAGGGAGTGGTCATTATTTTTGGTTGCATCACTGACTCGCATCCAGTGACACAGCTGTGGCTCGTTATGATGAATTATTGAATAATGGGGATAAGGTCCATAATGGAAGAACTGATTGGGCCTGATTGAACACAGCTCCACTGGGTTAAACCAATATTTTGAATTTTTATAGCATCTTTTGAAAGGTGCTTTAGAAATCTTTAACTGCATAAGTATGCCACTTGGCCTCTCAAGCTTGGTCTGCCATTGTATGAGGGACTAGGCTAATTGTATTCACAACTCTGCAATCTTGCCTACGGCTGGCATGTGTTCATCCTTTGCTTAATCGGGTATCTATCCACAGCTGCCACAAATATTCAAAAGCTATGCTTCATGACCTCTTCTGAGGACAAGGCTCAAAAGTTATGACCTTCAGAACACATTCTCTCATCAGTCTTAATTGGGCATCCCTTCTTTTAAAATGGTGATTGCTAGATCTGGATTCTCCCACAATAAATATTTTCTCCATGTTTTATCTATTCTAAATCTCCCAGGAGCATGCACGTTTCAACTACAATGCCTCTAACTCGAGTGGATACAAGTCTGTTGAGGAAGATGAGATAATGGAGTAATGAGAAACTACAGATGCTGAAATCTTGAGTGAAATAAAGTGCTGGAGTAACTTCAGTGGGGTCAGGCAGCATATCTGCAAGAGCTCGATAGGCAACGTATCGGGTCTGAAGAAGGTCCCAACCTGAAATGTTGCCTATCCATGTCCTCCAGAGATGCTGCCCAAGTCTGATGAGGACTGTTGGTCAAGTTAGACAAGCAGTAATTGCTCTGGGTAAACCAATCCAAGTATAAGGCTAGTAAACTTGATCTGCTTCTCATCCAATTTCATTCTCAAAGAAGGAGTCCAGTTATGCAGAGTACTACCAGCTCTGGTCTCTTCATTCCTTTTATAACTGAAGGCTACATTCATATTTTATAACTGAAGGCTACATTCATATTTTATTCCATCATCAATAAATAATAACAATCTTAACTTTCCAATTTGCTTACTGCATTGGCATACTAATGTTTTATCCCAGACTCTGATCCCACTGGATCACAGACTTTTGCAATGTGTCTCCATTTTATTTGTTTCTGTCAAAATAGAATATCATATATTCCCACATACTCCACCATTATCTCGTTTGTTCGATCTTCCTTCATTTCTCCCCCTTACCTCCTTTCTGCCCACCTTGTTTCTAGGAAACTGGTTCCAGATGGTATCCGCACAGGAGCGTTTGACCAGGACTTTCACACGCAGCAGCCACACCTACACACGCACGGAACGGACAGAGATCAGCAAAACACGCGGTGGGGAAACAAAGAGAGAAGTCCGAGTGGAAGAATCAACACAAGTTGGAGGGGACCCTTTCCACAACGTGTTCGGAGAGTTCATGGGCCGTGAAAGCTTGGGCTCCTTTACCAATATTCCACGGGCTGAAGGTGTGCATCTGGCAAACTTAAACAAAATGGAAAGATAGCTTTATGGTGTGGTGTTGCTGTGTGCATAAGAAATGTTCTATCATTTCTGTCATTCTTTCTTTACAGTGGAAGTTGGGGCGAAGGTGATGACTGCTCAAGTCACCAGCCCATCTGGGAAGATGGATGATGCAGAAATTATTGAGGGAGAAGACAGCACTTACAGTGTACGGTTCATACCACTGGAGATGGGCTCTCATATTGTCAATGTTAAGTATCGAGGCCAACATGTTCCCGGAAGCCCCTTCCAGTTCACAGTGGGACCGCTGGGCGAGGGAGGATCCCACAAGGTTCGAGCTGGTGGTTCTGGTTTGGAGCGTGGTGTTGCTGCAGTGCCAGGTGAGTTTCTGATAATTAATGGAAGTGGCAAGTGTGCGTAGTTTGGGAAGGGTAGGAATGAGGCCTATTGTGACAAAGACGCTAGAGAAACTGATAGATGTGAAAGGTCTTTATTCAACATGACAAGTGGGCACTTCGTGTGGAGACCCTTGGCAGAATCACCCTGAACTCGAAGTACATCATGATTTAGTATTCTTAAACAGGAAGATGACAGCAGCTGATTGAATACTATTTTGGTAACAATTTTAATAGCTACAACGGCATTGTTTATTTCAATATTTTTCTGACGAGATGGTTTCATTGAACAGCATATTTACATTGGGAACACATTATAAATGACAGGACACCTCTGAATGTTCAAAGGTTCTCTGGACTAAAAACTCTTGAGGACATAACCCAGACACTGAAAATTATTTCATGAAGGCTGACTCCTGAGTACACAAATTCCAATTATTAATATCCAGAACAAATGTGGTGACAAAATAAGTTCTGGGAACTTCGGAGTCCGTCTTGGTGGGGGGGGGAAAGGAATGTTGGAGCAGTCTGGGGATGAGGTGGGAGGCAGACCAACCATGGGAAGGGCAGAATAGGGGTGTAGATTTGGTGAGGATCGGAGTGTATTATTATGTGCCTATCCCTCGTATAGTCACTCACTTTTCTTTCCCTTTCTCCCATTTAAGCTGAATTCAGTATCTGGACTCGAGAGGCTGGAGCTGGAGGTCTCTCCATTGCCGTAGAAGGTCCAAGCAAAGCGGAGATCTCATTTGAAGATCGCAAGGATGGCTCGTGTGGCGTTTCTTACATTGTGCAGGAACCTGGTCAGTAAATTGAATTGAATCATTTGCCCCTTTATCTTTTTCTGTATCCACATTTATCTTTAATTGAGCTGCTCCTTTTTTCCAGGTGACTACGAGGTATCCATCAAGTTCAACGATGAGCATATCCCAGATTCTCCATTCGTTGTTCCGATTGCTTCTCCCTCGGATGCTGCCCGCAGACTCACTGTTACCAGTCTTCAGGTGGGCACAAGGCAGGCACTTAATGTGCTTCAGAGGGGTGTGTGTGTGTGTAGTTTGTTTGGGAGGGATGTGCTATGCCAGTAATTCAAACTTCCTGTTCAAACCATTATAGAATGCATGCCTTGCACAGTTGATGGGTGATGGTGCGATTACTCTAGGACTTTAGCTTGGTCTCTTGGCATTCCTGATGGCTTTGCAAATGTTGTACCTAGATCTCTTGTGCCAATTGGGCTGATCTGACTTCACTCAAGTGGATTTTTAGATTGATCCATGGTTCCAGTTGGGGGACACTCGGATTGACTTACTTTCTTTAGTTTGGCACATTTTGAAGGGGCAGTGTCAAAATTTAGTGTCACACAATAAATCATGTACAGATGACTATACCTTGGGCATATGTTTTCAAATGTTTGTCCATTTAATCTATGTCCAGGAATCAGGATTGAAGGTCAATCAACAAGCCTCATTTGCAGTTCAGCTGAATGGAGCAAGAGGAGTGATTGATGCAAAAGTCCGGACCCCATCTGGGGCTGTGGAGGAATGTTACATGTCAGAGCTGGATAGTGGTGAGTGACTGGATACTAGATAATGTTGGTTTGAGGTGGGTGAAGGGACTCTCGTTTGTCATCTGTGCTACATCCTCTTCTGTTGCCCCATGTACTGGTTCTGTTCCTCGCCCTCTACCCAGCCACACAATAGTTCACCCAGAGCCACAATGCTGACAGCAATGATTTTCATCATCTGATTTCTCAACATTCTGATGGGGCGATAGCACTGAAATCCAAGCATGCAATCAATTTGTGCATGGGAAAGGGGAAGGTGCCCCAGACTTTGACAAGAGCAAGATAGAGAATGAGGCAGTGCAGGAGAGTGTAGATTCACTGTGGCAGGGAGAGCTGGGAGCCAATCCAGCCGGATGTGGTTATGTGGCTGTGGGGTGTTATCGATCTGACCCAGAATAAGCAGTCATTCCCACACCATGTGCCATGGCCTCTCTTGCAGCAGCTGCCTGGGGCTTAAGCTGTAACACGAGATCCAGGCCCCTGCAGCCTCCAGTAATTCAGAAACTTCTAGAAGGACAACATAAGGTCAAAACTTGTTCAGAGCTATTTCTTCAGCATTTCTGAAGCTTTGTTTTTCAGTTTGCTCTTTGCACTGAATTCAACAAAGTCTCTGTAATTGTACCTCCCATTTCCCTCCGTCTGTGTGTGTGTAAGTCTGTGTGGTGTGTGTGTGTGTCTTTGTCTATCTCAACACTAGCGGTCAATGGATTGCTGCACTCAGAGTGCCACCTACTGGTAGTGGGAAGATCTCCAGGACTTGAAGACAATTAAGGAATAGATGTTGGACATTGGATCGTGTAATTGGGAAACAGCTACTTTATGCAGAGAAAATATCACTTAATCCTTCACAGAACTCTAGAGAGTGCATTAGTGACAACGGCAACTATGCTGGACAGTTTTGAAACTAGTTGTATTTGTCCCCAAGAGGAGCTCCTTATCTTATTTGTCAACACCTTTTTAGCATTACTTGATTCTGCTGCTGCACAACTGCTACTGATGCCCTCGTCCATGCCTTTAATCGGTGTAAAATTATAATGTTGTATGGAACTCTCTGGCGAGTTCTAGAATATGACTGTATATTGGTTCATAAATTAGTTCACAAGTTATAGGAGTATAATTAGGCCATTTGGCCCATCAAGTTTACTCCGCCATTCAATCATGGCTGACCTGCCTCCTAATCCATTTTCCGGCCTTCTCCGCATAATCCTTGACACGCTTTCTAATCAAGAATTCAACTCGATTAAGTTTCCATAATGACCACAGTGTAATAGTACACAACAGATCTGAATGTTCCCTAGTATTGAATCGGCAGACTTCCTTATTCTAGCTTCTGTAAACCTAATGTTATCCAAACTTCTATGTATATACTGATACCGAGTCCTAATGTATACACCCCCAACATTGCTAACTCGTGTAGTTTCCAAATATAACAGCTGTTTTTTAAAACTCTATCTTAAATGATCTAATCCATGTAGCTTGGACCCCTCCCTAACTCTAATTTCCACCAGCTCTCATTAGAGATATGCCAGAACTTAGACTGTTTCTGTTCACAGATAACTTTGCTATCCGCTTCATACCACGTGAAAATGGTGTCCACTCCATCGATGTCAAGTTCAATTCCTGTCACATCCCAGGCAGCCCATTCAGGATCCGAGTGGGAGAGCCAGGACAGACGGGGGATCCTGGCTTGGTCTCTGCCTATGGCCCTGGACTGGAAGGAGGTGTCACAGGTATAATACCTTGCTACATTTGACTTATAATCATCAGGATTCATCATCATGCATGGATAGCTGGTGGGGGAGGGAATGCAATGTATTTTTGGCAAGTGTGGATTGTGGATTAAAACAACGCGTTGGTAATGTACAAGTTAGAATCTGTTTATGGCTTTGTGGCGTTAAAATATTTTAAAAATCTGGGATATAAACAGAAAATGCTGAAAATGCACAGCAAGTTGGGCAATGTAATGAGAACTGGAATATTGCAAGCTTGAATTTAGTGGTTCAGTAGGGATTTGAATAGATATCGATGGATATTTGTTGTGATTTGGATGTTAGAATATAATTGAAAGAATTCTTGCAGAGAATAACAGGTACCCAAAATGTGAAATACAGACTGGTTTGGGGGCTTAGTTGCTTGTTTCAGCCATCCTAGACTATAAATGCTGGAAAACATTGTTTCATAGTAATTGTGTGTGTTTTGTGCAGGAGTGCCCTCAGAATTCATTGTCAACACATGTAATGCGGGAGCTGGAGCTCTTTCTGTCACTATTGATGGTCCGTCAAAAGTGAAGATGGACTGCCAAGAGGGCCCTGAGGGTTATAAGGTAACCTACACTCCAATGGCCCCTGGTAATTACCTGATCTCCATAAAATATGGTGGACCTCAACATATTATTGGCAGTCCATTCAAGGCTAAGGTCACAGGTGAGCACAAGTTCATTGGATCATAGAAATGTATAACATGAAAAGAAAGCATACCATCTTTTTAAACTGGAATATAAAGAATGGGGCTATCAAGTCTAACTCCACCTCCCAGGGAGCTGTGACAGGACTAACTTGTGCCTGTTTTCTATTTCAGGAGTTCGATTGTCAGGGGGGCACAGTTTACATGAGACATCCACAGTCTTGGTTGAAACAGTTACCAAGTCATCCACAGTTGCTGGCTATGGACCAATGCCCAAATTCACATCTGATGCCAGCAAAGTGGTATCTCGAGGGCCTGGTCTGTCCAAGGCTTTCATTGGGCAGAAAAACAACTTCACTGTGGACTGCAGCAAAGCAGGTGGGTGTCTAGGGTTGGGAAGGTGGGACAAGTGTAGGGTTTAGGTAAAGCATGGGATGAGGATTATCTTGATGGTTGGTGGAAGTGTAAACACAAGCACAACCTGGCTTAAACCATGCTAGGCTAGTATTACCTTCATTCATTGGCTTGTGACAAACCCAGCAAATGTGCATTGTTGTGATCCCTTGCAGTGATGTGCTCACTGAAGTAACTTCTTTTTGTTCCAGGAACTAACATGTTGATGGTGGGTGTGCATGGCCCGAAGACCCCTTGTGAAGAAGTTTATGTGAAACACATGGGTAATCGTGTATATAACGTCACATACACTGTGAAGGAGAAGGGCGACTATATTCTGATTGTGAAGTGGGGCGATGAGTGTGTGCCCGGTAGCCCATTCCATGCTACTGTCCCCTGAATGACTGATGGAACCTTTGTTACATCCCAGAGGATCTGAATTGTCTAAGTTTTGTAGAAAAACAACAAAAAAGTTAACTTAAAAACTAATATCCAGCCCTGCATTTGCAGGGATGGGGGTGTTTGGGGAGGGGGGGGGGGAGAAATGGGGGTGGGGGGTGGGTAGGGAGATTGTGGGGAGGGGTTGGGGGAATAGTTTCTCTGGGCAAACACCAGACAACTGATTTTTAGAAGCTGACTGAATTTACCAGAACAATTGGCAATTTCTCCTTGGTTAAGAGTTTCCCCAAGAACTCTGCAGTAAAAATATTGGAGCTTGTTTTGGAGGGTATTGAATGGAGCCAGTACCGTCTGCATACCTGACTGGCACACCCTCCAGGTGCTGCAGCTCCAAGGATGATTCACCTTCTCGATCTTCTGCTCCTCTTGAAGCAAGACAGACAACTTCTAATGTTCTTTTCAAAAGGTATTGGTGAATCCTTGGGCTTATTTGTCCTTGTGCTAAGGCTAAGAAGGGGTTGATGGAAATGGGTTCCAAAAAACTTTAATTAGTTAATCAACCAGTGTGTTCAGTCTGTACATCTCCCACTTATCCCATGTCCTCCCCTTTATCCCTTTACTTTCCCAATATGATCTGAAGTCCAATTTCTCCAACCACTAGTTACCCTGACCAGATACTGCACTGACAGTTTGGAGCAAGACATTTGTTGATCTGACTGCTGTACTCATGGAAATGAACTAGACCACGCAAGGGTTACAGCACATAAAGTGCTGGACATGCCCTTGGACATGGGTGGCAATGTTGGAGTTGTTACTTTGTTTGTTTCTAGACAACTTTGTATGAAAGTGAGCCCTTTTATTTGATACATCAACCAATGTCTGGCAATAATAAAATATACCTGATAACATTTTGTCTTATGCTTTTGTCTTATTGGAAGTAACTGTCTCATCTTCAGTTACTTGGAATTGAATAGGGTATCCAGGAAAATTTTGGGGTTGAGAATTAACAACGTGTTATCAGTCATAGACAACTTCCCTTCATATGAAAACGTGAGCCCTAATGTATTTGATACACTTAACATTTACCAATTAACGTTTTGTCTCTATGCCTTGCTTAAGCATTTATAATGTAAAATATCCTACCTGAAAAAATCTTTTCGTTGCCTTAAACCTATGCCATCTTATTTTTGATGATCCTCTGACCATTGAAAAAGGATTATCAATGCCTGTCACTCCATAGTTTCCTTCACTCAATGGGAAGCCAAGCCCAGCCAATCCAATCTTTCTGCTCTTCACTTTCATTATACAGGTGCACAACCTTTTATCCGAAGATCCAAATAACGAAAACCTCCGAATAGCGACATTTTTTCAGTCCTTGAAGAAAGGTCCTCATCGTCAGGGCGGCCCGCAGAGGTGACAGCGGAAACCTCCGGTCGGAATTGAAAGGTGAGGGTATCCAGGGTTAAAATTTGCTGGGCTGTTAAAAAGTTCCCACGGTAGACTCACAATACTCAGTGTATCGAGAATTTTTAACAACGTGTCGCTATTAGTCATAAACACCCCTGGCTTGAACCTCTGACTCTCCATCATCTCCCTTTGCATAGTTTTACAGTAAAGAAACGGACCTGATGTCCCAGTAATGTCCAAGATGACCATTTTTCCAGCTTGCCGACACTGTAACTATTTACTTGCAACAGAGTTGGGAACTTTTTGTCAGTTGCTATGCAGTTCTTGCTTAAGTGGGGTGACATTTTCAGGACCAACCGTAGACGTCAGTAGCAATGACGGAGATCCTATTCACAGCCAGCAGCAACTCTACCCAGCCCCGCTCCAACTCCAGAGGAACAGTTTGCGGATGAGGGGGCGCAGCTTGTGGTTGAGCGGCGCATACCTTTGGTTGACGTCCCTTTTTCAAACCAAAGCCGCTCCCCGATGGGCCACTACGCGACAAGTGGCAGTTGCCACAAGCTGCTCATCGCCATCAACCCCCATTTTTGCATGATCCTCACAGACCATTGAAAACTCCAGAGGAACCCGGGTTGCGGATGAGGGGGCGCAGCTCGGGCTGTGGGCGAACTGCCACTTGTCGCCGTAGCGGCCCATCGGGCAGCGGATTATCAATGCCTTTTGAGAATGGTGGGCAATCACATAAAGTTTGCCCACACAGTCAGTACTCAACTGGGAAGCCGCACTAAGCCTCGCAGCAAACCCTCCAATCTTCTCCTATTCTGCAAGAAAAAACTCATTGTAGACTTTCGCGATTATAGCCGGGATCGAGGCCAAACTCGCGACCTTGCGGATACACCGAGCATTCTACCACTGACATTTCCACCATCTTCAACCGAGGATCACACCACCAGTCCTGGTCCCAAGGCATATGCCCGTCCCCAACAGTCATTCCACAGTTCCAACATCAAATTCTGAATTACGAAAAGTCTGCAAAGACTACTCTCATACTCTTTGGTTTGCTCAACTTTTTCCACTCAATACACCTCCTCCCCAGGCACTTTTCCCCTACAACTGCAGGAAATGTAACACCTATTCCTACAGTTCCTCACTTCCTTACAGGATCCATTGCAGGTTCTCCATGTGCAAGAGAAGTTCATATGCACCTCTTCCAACCTGGCCAGTTGCATTCAGTGCTCCATATATAGTCTCTTGAATCAGCGAGACCAAGTGTAGTCTACACGACTATTTAGCAGTACACGTGCTTGGTCTGCCTAGCCCTCATGGATCACCCAGATACTAACCATTTTAACTCTGCTTCCTGTTTCCATACCAACCTTTCTAACCTTGGCCTCCTCCATTTGCCAGTGAGGCCAGATACAAACTGGAAGAACAGAACTGGAAGGCAGCACAGTGGCACAGAAGAGTTGCTGCTTTACAGCACCTGAGACCCAGGTTCGATCCTTACTATGGGTGCTGCATGGGTTTTCTCCAGTTTTCTCCCACACTCCAAAAGCTTAATTAGCTCAGTGAAATTGTAAATTGTGCAGTGTGCAGGGTTCGTTGGTCAACGTTGGCCTAATGGCCTGTTTCCACGTGTAACTCTAAACTAATCAGTTCTTATTCCACTTGGGTACATTACAACCCAATGGTACATACCCAATGGTACAAGCTCCTTTCCCTTCATCCATATCCTCACCTCCCATATGATACCCATATTTACTTTGCAACCCAACTATTCCCCTCCCTCTGCCCTCTTCCACCCAGTCTTCTGGTATCACTCCAATTGCTAGTGAAGATGCAGAAATTTTTACCTGAGCCCCACGGAAATCTTCTCCTTTATTTCCCCACAGCCTCCTGGGATAGATCTTGTCTATCCGTGGGATTTAAGAACTTTGATGCGTTCCAAGATATTTAACATCTCCACTTTCCTCATACTGAAATGTTCCAGACTATCAACGCATTCCTCCATGAACTCTATATCCTCCACATCCTTCATATGGAAATACAGACCTATTATATATAGGACTCGGGATTGTCTGGAGCTTCGTAAATAGGAGTTATAGTGAAGTGGTCGCTTCTAATGTATTGGAAGAGATTAGATAGGTGGCCACAAGAAAAGGAAAGAGTTGGTAGAGTGTGCAAGTTACCCCAATGGCCATTCCTCTTCAAAACAAACTGTTGGGGGGCTGACCAGCCAAGGGTAAGCAGCAGTCAGGTCTGTAGCCCTGAGTGTAGCACCGAGCCTGGCTCCATGGCACAGCGGGGAAGGGTAATGTCGGGCAGAGCCTTCCCCGCGTGGTAGGAAACTTGTGTAAGAAAAAACTGCAGATGCTGGTTTAACTCGAAGGTAGACACAAAATGCTGGAGTAACTCAGTGGGACAGGCATCCTGGAGAGAAGGAATGGATGTTTCGGGTCTCGACCCGAAACATCACCCATTCCTTCTCTCCAGTGGTAGGAAACTCGTTAGTCGTTAAGGGACAGATAGGCGATTGTGGAGATTCTGTGGCAGCAACCGAGGCTCCAGGATTGTGTGTTGCCTCCCTGGTGCCAGGTCCAGGATGTCATAAGAGCAGCTGCATGACATTCTCGAGGGGAAGAGGGAGCAGCCAAAAGTCATTAATACATTTAAGTACGAGGTGTTGCATTAATTTAAATTTTCCAGAGCAGCAGGAACCCTCCTCCCTGAAAGAATGTCGATCCCAGTTAAAGCACAATCCCTCTGAATTGTAGAGATTCCACTTAACCCAAAAGGGTTCCCAATTATCAAAGTACCTAAAGCCTGTCCTCCGGCACCAGCTCTTTAGCCACACTTTCAGCTGACCCGTCATCCTGTTTTTACCATCACTAGCATTTGGCACAAAGAGTAATCCCAAGATTATGACCTTGCTTTTGACATTCCGGCTGAATTCCCAATATTCACTCTGCAGGACCTCATTCCTCTTTCTACCCATGTTGTTAGTACCAGTGTTTACCACAACCTCCAGATGTTCTTCTGCCTCATGTTCCACGACATGTCCAACACAGACATTGTGGGCTAGAGAGCCTGTACCTGTGCTGTTCTATGTTCTAATATAGGTAAGATTAAGAGAGATTTATTCTTTAATAGAGTGGTGAATTTTTGCAATTCCCTATACCTAAAGGCTAGGCGGTTGAGAATATCCTAGTTATATAATATAAATTATAACGTAAGGTATTTTATTAAGTAAAGATTAATTTGTCTTTGGGTTTTGAGTAAACTGAAGCTTTGTGATTCTGTACTGTAGAAGAGCTGGGAGCATTCAAACTGCATTCAAGCTGCTTCCTGTTGTGCCCAAGCAAAAGATATTGACAATGGTGGGAGAGGACACACTTCCTGAGAAGGTTCTGGTTTCTGTAAACAGAAGCCTTGAGAGAGTATACTCCCCCAGATCCTACCATTCATTTGAAGGCCCTGCCCTGCTTTGACTTCCAAAAAGGCAGTACCTTACACTCATCTGAATTAAACTCCACTTGCTATTCCCCAGCTGATCAAGGTACTGCAGTATTTCTTGATAATAATTTTCACTGTCAACGGTACCACATATTTTAGTGTCATCTGCAAAAGTACTTATCATGCCTTATACATTTAGATATGGTAGCACTTGGAGCGTATTTAAACAAACATAGTAACGGACAGGGAACTGAGAGATATAGACCACGTGCAGGCAGATGTGCAGTTTGAATTGGCATCATGGTCAGCACAGGCATTGGTCTGCCATTGGTTCTTAAATATGGCATTCCAGCACCATCTTACATTTAGGATTAGCAATACACACTGACTTGGACCACAGTACATACTTACAAGTATTTGGCTCGAAGGGTCAAATGGCCTCCTCCAGCACCAATTTTCTATGTTTCTCAATATATAACTTAATATAAATAGAAAACAAAACAGAAACTGCTGGTAAGGCAGAGAAATAGAATCAATGTTTCAGACCCTTTGTGAGAACTGGGGGGGAGGGAAAAAATAAGTTGCAGAGACAGCAGACGGGGTAATGGATAAGACGGAGTGATTATGGCAGTGAGATTGACAGGCAGCCTTCAATGGGTTAATGGCTGGGAAATATTGCCAGATGTTGGCCACCAAACCACTCAAGCGTGTCCTAGTACTAATGAATAAGATCATGGCTGATCCACACCAGCCTCAACTCCTCCATACCAATTCCCCCTCACACTCAATTCCCTGCAGGTCGGGCTGTGCTAATGGAGAGGGCTAAACTGAGGCAACACCAGTTACCTGACCGTAGGTCCAGAAGGGTGCCAGGTGCCCGGCTGGAGTGCTGCTGCTGCAGAAATTGTTATGACTGCAGACGGGTCAGGGTGGCTGTGCAATCCCACTTCAAACCTGCGACCATGTTTCTGTCCTTAGTGAGGACGTCGAGCGTGCCTCTCCGCGTGCGCTAGCTCGGATGGCGCGGGGCTCACTGCGCATGCTCAATACTGGGGCACTGGCGTCCCGGGTAACGGTAACAAGGGGGGCGTGGCTCTCAGCGCATGCTCAATGCTGGGGAGTGACGTCACGGGTAAAGGCAGTGAGGGGGCGTGGCTTAATGCGCATGCTCAGTACTGGGGCAGTTGACGGATGACGTCGCCTGAGGCCGATGACCGCGTGACCAGGGGCACTGCGCAGGCGTGAGGCCGGGGACAGTGAGCGTGCGCGATGGCGGGCCGGGGCAAACTGATCGCGGTGCTGGGGGACGAGGACACCTGCACCGGATTCCTGCTCGGCGGCATCGGCGAGCTCAACAAGAACCGCAGGCCCAACTTTCTGGTGGTGGAGAAAGAGACGAGCGTGGCGGAAATCGAGGAGACTTTCAAGTGAGGGGGGCTGCGCCTGATGGATGGGAACCGGGCCGGGGACCAGCTCCCAGGGGGACGGGAGAGGGACCCGGGATCAGCTCACAGGGTGAGGGACTCGGGGGGACGGGATCGGGACCCTGATCATTGTCACCCTCGATTTTGTGGAAGCTTACCATGCATATATTGTATTTGGCGTTCCAGTTTCTGATATTTTTCCAGATCAGGACATCTGCCTGTGGTCTGGAACAGAAGGGGTTTAGTCTAATCTGAAAATTGTGGATTTGGATTGGGCGAGGAGAGATGCAAGGAAACAGTGAATCCTGACGTGATTTTCTAAAACTGGATCCAGTGAGCTCACTGGCTTAAAGCAGATTGATAGATTTTTGTGATGTACAAGAGTACTCAGTCTCATGTTTTTTATTACATAAATTAATAATTCATATTTAAGTGTAAAGGACATGTTGGTAGATGATACAACAATTGGCTATGTCGTTGAGCGTGAGGAGGAACTCTTCAGATGTGCAATCTAGACACTTGAGTGGAAAGGTAAAGAGTGCAAGGTAGAGGCAGAAACGTCGGATCAAAGATAGTCGCCAATGAGGTAGATAGTAGTTCAGAACTGCCCTCGTTGTTGTAGGGTGAATCAGTTACCTGCTGGGGATGTTGTTAAAAATGCAAATGGTTTGCTCTCCGTTATTTGTTGCGACATAGAATATGAGAAGATATGTTCATTGGTGGGCTTAGATATAATAATTACAGCTAATCTTGTTTAGCAAAGAGATATTAAAATTGGTGGAAGGGATAAAGAAAATATGAAGATTTTTCACCTTGAGATTGGAAGGAGTCTGGAACTCATAATCTAGATGGGTGGTAGAAATAGAAACCTTCATATTTAAAAAGTATTTGGATATGTACTTGAAGAGCCATGACCTTCAGGGTGAGTGCTGGAAGGTGAGATAGATTGGGTAGATCTGCTGAATTGTAAATTTTCTATGAGCCTGATTACTCCCATGGGAGTTTTATGTATGCAATCCCGAATGATATAGGGTGCGAGGTGCTGCTGGTGAGCTCAACACTGTGCCATGTCCTCACTATTTCCCCCTTCTTTCCACCGTGGACCTTGTGTGAGAGTAGCAGCTAAGATGGCCACAAGTCTGGGTATGCCTCCTGTATAGGCGTCAGATACATTGTGAAATCTGTCAGTAAGTGCTGAGGAATTCAGAAAGTGGGGCCAAGCGTTAGTTTAAGGAAGTGAGTCCTCCTTTTGCTCAGGAAGTTCAATTCACTGCTGTCCTCCCTACTTCATTCACTCAGCCGGCTCCTCAGCTTGGGTTGGCTCATCTCCTGTCCTGTGGATGTCTTGATTTTCTTTCCCTGTCCTGTCCTCAACACCAGAAGGTGGGCTTCATTTACAATCTCTTCCTTCACCATCTCCTGTCCTGTGCCCAGAAATAATCCCATAATAATTCTGCTAAATTTCTAGAAGCAATGGAGGCATCTACAGCCAGCCTCTGGGTTCAGTACTGATTGATTGGGCAGAATCTATTCTGTTGCCTTTGTTACGATGCCGATCCTGCAATTTTGCCAGGAGTTTGGAATAAGCCTTTCTGATTTTCTTTACAGAGGTTTCTTGAATCGTGATGACATTGGGATAATTCTGATCAATCAATACATTGCGGAGATGATTCGTCACGTCATTGATGCACATACGTTATCGATTCCTGCTGTGCTGGAGATCCCATCGAAGGAGCACCCATACGATGCTTCTAAAGACTCCATCCTGCGGCGTGCTAAGGGAATGTTCAGTGCTGATGACTTCCGGTAGCTAGACTATGCAGTGCCAGTCATGCGTCGCCGCTGAGTTCTGTCATTGTGTTGTTTTGTTGTACAGAGTGTTGATTCCTCTGGTCCAATGTGCAGAGTGCTGATTCCTCTGCTGTCAAATCCTAGCCAGACTTTGCAACAAGCAATCCCCACTCCCACTATGTATACATGATCCCAACCCACCATTTAGTGACCTTTTACTCTACAAATTTGAGTATGATTTCATTTCCATTCAATTCTGTACCTGCCTTGGGGGTATTTGATGGGATTGTTTAAAGTGCGACTCTAGGCTGTAACTGGCACTGTGCCTGTCCTGGCATAAATCGATCTTGTGCTAACTATTGATGTTTCAAATTGCTCCGTGCTGTACCTATCTGAGAGAGTGGGGAACAAGGTAGACATTTTTAAACACTGGAATTAAAGATAATAATTATTGTCTGCTGAGTTGTGATTGTGCAGAAAGCACTGCTGCTCAGGCAGATAGGATGGGCACAAGCTCCAAGCTCTCAGTTGGGTTAGTATTTTATTGGATGGCACTAAACAGGATTGTTTGTGTTGAAAATTCAATGTTGCTCAGGTCCCAGTTTGTGCTAGTTTTAACAGAAACTGAATGTGGTTCTGATCTGGTCCTAGCTAGTCTTCACATTGCATATTTATGATGTTGCTTGTCCCTGATTATTATGTCAATAAATAAACTAACATTAGAGGTTGATTTGTGTCACGTGTTTCTGATTATGTACCGAAAACTATATCCTTATTGCTTTTTTTTCAGCTTACTTTTTCTCCTGCTTTTATATTTGCTGTATTTAATTGGACTGTGTTCACTTGAATGTACCAATGCCCTCTTAATGAACACCCAACAGCCCATCTTGCACCTTGTAAACATCAGCTTATCCAAAGCAGGAAATAGTGCTTGAATATTATTCATGTTTGGCGTTACAAAAAAAAGACAAAGTAGCATTATTGCACAAGTTCCAGATACATTCTGTCTCAACCAAGAGAGAATCTAAATATCATGCCTTTTGATATTTATTGATAGTTCTATTGTCAAATTTCTCTGGCAACTGTTAGAGAATAGTAGAGCATCCTAATTAGAATCTGAACTGTATCGTTCATAAGACAAATAGTTTTGCTATAAGAACAGGGCAAAGACAGGATAATATGTAGGAAGCGGTTCACCTTGTGATTTCCACCATCTATGATGCACAAGGCAAATATAATAATCGACACAATGCCAATACAATACTGAGAACACTAATGAAGTTTGACAACAAACGGAACACTTTATTGTTCTCTATCCACCGTACTAAATATTCACTATTCCTCTCCCCCCCCCCCTTCCCTCCTTCCCCCTGACTGTTTTTGCAACAACACACCACAGCAAGCTTACGGACTTTCCCCACTTAGAAGCCAAAGCTTTAAGCACATTGAGAAATCACTTCTATATTTCTCTCAGGCAAGGTTATCAACCATCCAGAGAACAGCCATACACTAACCTCACTTGGAAATGTATTAACATTTTGGGGCTGTTTACCTGACATCTTCTATAAGTTACAGTTTTGAGAGGCAGTTTCTCAAGGAAAATAAAGAATGACAGGATATGATGGTTTTCTCAAATCAGGAAGTAAAATAAAATAATGCATCCATCCATTTGTCCATCAGTTCCAGATCTGGCAATGCTGGAATTTGTATACTTAATTTCTAAGCATTCCATGGTCTCACCCATTGTATTTAAGTACCCTTCTGAGATCTCTGATCATCCAAATCTGTCACCTTGCACAAAGCGGGTTTAAACTAAGGGGCTATAGTTTGCTGAGCTCAAAGCTCTTGACTGTGGAATTCCATCTCTAAATCTATGAGGTATTTTGCCTACTTTCCCCAACACCCCTCTATGTACACAAAATTGCTGGAGAAACTCAGCGGGTGCAGCAGCATCCATGGAGCGAAGGAAATAGGCGACGTTTCGGGCCGAAACCCTTCTTCAGACTGAAGAAGGGTTTCGGCCCGAAACGTCGCCTATTTCCTTCGCTCCATGGATGCTGCTGCACCCGCTGAGTTTCTCCAGCAATTTTGTGTACCTTCGATCTTCCAGCATCTGCAGTTCCTTCTTGAACACCCCTCTATGTACCTCAATGTTCTGCTGTGTCTATTGGATTCTTGTTGTGCTCAGCACTGTCCCCACATCTGGTTTTAATTTCAGTTTGGTGATGTTTTCATTCTTCATCCTGCCAATCATTTTCACTGGATGATATGAAACTTCCCTGCCACCAATTGGCAGGAGCTGTCTTTTTAAAATTTCTGAGAGCCATGACTAGATTTAGCAAGAGGCTGCTATTAAAAATGTAACCTTTTATATATTGGAGGGTGTAATCAGGTGACAGGGGCTATTGGCAAATGTGCAATTGGATTAAGTCTCATCTAATAAAATGTGTGATGAAACAGACTTGCAAATCCTGGAGCAGTAATAGTGCTAATTAACCAAGTTTTGTCATCCTGTATCCCATGATATGAAGGCCGTACGTAGTACCTTGAATTAATGGGACATTCTCAGCTCACAGTTGGATGTGTCCCCTTCAACACTTGAGATAAAATCCACTGGTGATTCTTTGAAAGGCATTCCCAGACTCAGGAACAATTCCTTGCATCCAACTGATCATCTATCTGGCCAAAGGAAGATGGGTTATAGATGCAGAAGGTAACTGATCAATAATACAACAGGCTCTTGCTCCCCCATCTATACTGAACATTTTACATTTCCCAAGCAGTTCAGACCTCGTGCTCTGCTGTTGGAATCAGGTTTTATTGGTTTGTGAATGTAGGGAACACAAGGATCTGCTAAATAAACAAAACAGGAAATTTACAACTTGAGGAAAACTTTGCCAAAGCTGCTGGAGAGTTCCTAAAGTACTGCCAGCTGTGATAATACAAGTATTTATTTTCCTCAGCAATTTATGGAAAGGCAAACCATTTCTTCCCATTCCCCTGCAATGCAAGCATTGTGCACGGGTGCGACTGTTTACAGTGCAGGAATGGAATAGCCTTTGGCTTAGGTTGTTCTTTAAAAACTGTTCCTCAAAAGTAAACCAAAACCCAGTTTCCCAATGCAGTGCTGACAGAATTTTCTTGGGATGGATTGGAAATTAAATTCCATTGTCATTACTACTGGAGATGTCTGCAGTGAGTGATGTTGGCTTTGCAAGCAGCATTCTCAAGCATTCCGAGTGCTGGCCAAAACAAGAGTTTCAACTCGTGTCACCCACATGCAAACCACAACAATCCTTTCTCTGCATATGCTGGCTGCCAGGTTGTAATTTATTAAATCATTGCATTCCAAAACACTGGCTCTTAATAAGAAAAATGCATTTAGTCCACATCTGTTTTAGATTAATCAGTCTTAAAACTATTCATTCTTAAAAAGTGCAGATGCTGTCAGTATTCTGTTATTTTTTGGTAGATTTTGAGTCTTTGTTGAATCTGACCACAATCTTGTAATTACTCTATCGCTATATAGAAGAGCCAACTGAATTTAAAAAAAAAAAATCAATGATTTGATGTTGAATTAATTGAAGCCACAGCACAGAAACATATCATTAGGACCAATTGATTACTGACAGTGTCTGTGGTCCACCTGAATCTACTCAAATCCCTATTTTGATTCTCTTCCCTTCTAGGCCATTAATTTATCTAGTGATACAATTGTATTAATGCCATTCTACTAGAATTTCTTGTGAAGTGCATTCCAAATTATAACATATTTGTATCAAGTGAATTTCTTATTGGAATTGTTTGTATCTGATTTTAATGTGTGGATTTTTATCTGGTTAACACTGCATGTGGAAATATTCCCTCCATGCTTATCCTATTAAACACTCAAAGTCAAAGACCCAGGTCAGACTGACCTTGATTATCTGATCTCCACGGCAAGCACTTTGCCCAACTTTTGTATTTGCCCTATTCTCATTCGCCGGCCATCCTCACTTAGCAACAGACCCCTCAAACCGACCCCTCTTCAATTCTGAAGTCTCATAACATACATTACCTCCCAAATACCCAAAAGAAGCCCATATTCTCTCCAGCAGTTATTTATTTTAGCTGATGAAAGAAAAACAAGGGGAACTTTTCATCTCAACATTGATTCTTGAATTATGTTTGACACACGGGTAGATTATTGCCAGACACTATTTGAAAGCGGAATAGAACACCCTGCTACTCTCATATTGCACAAATAGGAATGAATTTCTAGGCAGAGGAGTCTACAGCAAAATAGACCATTCTGCCCAGTAAATTCATAATTGAGTGTTTATACTCGGCACATAATTTCTCTCACCAAGCTTATTGTTGTATCCTTTGATTTTTTTTCCCTTATTAGAAACAGAAACGTAGAAAATAGGTGCAGGAGGAGGCCATTTGGCCCTTCGAGCCAGCACCGCCATTCATTGTGATCATGGCTGATCATCCACAAGCAGTAATTCGTGTGTGCCATCTCCCCATATCCTTTGATTCCGTTAGCCCTGGACTAGAGCTCATTCTAACTCTCTTTTAAATTCATCCAGTGAATTGGCCTCCACTGCCTTCTGTGGCAGAGAATTCCACAAATTCACAACTCTCTGGGTTAAAAAGTGTTTTCTCATCTCAGTTTTAAATGGCCTCCCCTTTATTCTTAGACTGTGGCACCTGGTTCTGGATTCCCCCAACATTGGGAACATTTTTCCTGCATTTAGCTTGTCCAGTCCTTTTATAATTTTATACATTTCTGTAAGATCCCCTCACATCCTTCTAAATTCCAATGAATACAAGCCCAGTCTTTCCAATCTTTCCTCATATGACAGTTCCGCCATCCCGTTAGTAACCTACGCTGCAATGCCTCAATAACAAGGATGTCCTTCCTCAAATTATTCTTTCCTAAGTGTGTCGGAGTGATTTCCGTATTGCACAACTCTGTAAAGAGATTTCTCCTAATCCCTCTGTGAGCTTTTTACATTTGATTACATCGGATATACTAGAACAGTGGTATTCTGGCCAGCCAGTTTATGGTCCATTCATATCAACTCCCGTCTTTTGGCAAATTCACACTTCCCTACGTCAGTCTCATTGTTCATGTCATTTCCTGTTGCTTATTACAATTGTAAGTGTAATATTGATTGCTTAGATACCAGCATGGGCACCTCATCATTATGCAGGGAGCCTTGGTTTTGCTGCCTGTCCTGTGCTCTCCTTTTTAGTGTTCCACGTTTCACAAAACCTGTGTATAAGGCCTGCTGAAGACCCATAAATATGGAACGAAAGCTCAACATGGACACACAGGTGCAAAACTTCTGGAAAGAAAGCATCACAAAAGAGGATCTGCTAAGGATGTGTTGGTTGAGACAGTTCAAGGGAAACCTCAGACAGCCACCAGAAAGAGAAATTGTGCGTAAGAAGATACCCACGCTTCCGCATATACCCCTCCAGACCCAAGAACCAAAAGCACAGGAAAAAGTGGCAGCCCAATCAGCGAAGGAAAAGTGCAAAAAGCCGGCAGCTGAGAAGAAACCAGCAAATGAGTCTTTGAGTGATATGAGGCCAGTCAGTCCTGAGGTGCGGGAACTGTTGTACGATGGATTCTCAAAAGAGGATAAAGGCAGATACCTATACCTAAAAGCCCGAAAGAAGAAAGGCCCCAGTGAGAAATACGAGTACCCTCTCACTACCTCCTGGAATTATGGCTGGAAAATAGGTGAGAGCCAATAGGGCTAATTGGGTGAGATCTGTATTGCCAGACAAAGATAATTATTTCCATACACAGTAATAATGAAGGGCTGGAATAGATTTCCATTTTGATGCAAGTTGGGCAGTATTGCTGGGCAGATCCGGTCCAGATATTGGACAGGGCAAGGATATTAGCAGGGCAAGAGTTGGATCACATGAAGCGTTGCTGATCCCACTGACAAGAGGAAGCAGGCTGTTGTCTGGATGGTTGAGGACCTTGCCTGCAAGGACATGAATCAAATATCATCCAATGTCAGGACATCAATCCAATCCAGACACGCAGCATTGATTTGCAGCATTGCTCTTCTCTACATTTGAGTGCAAAGTTTCTTCCATTTGGGTTGAATATAATCAGGCTATCTTCAATATTCTTTATTTCCATGCTCTTTTATAAAATTTGAATTTTAAATTATGTTAATTTCAAGTATCTCAAAGCAAATCCGTCAAACTCTTCCAAAGCAAGTAGAGCATGGATTAGAAATCATGCAAAATTCCTTTAATGGTGTCCATAACTCAGAGTGTCAAGTAGTTATGGAAAAGGATAAGGAAGGACTAGAAATTAAGAGGTAGACAAAAATGCTGGAAAAACTCAGCGGGTGCAGTAGCATCTATGGAGCAAAGGAAATAGGCAAAGTTTTGGGCCGAAACCTTACTTCAGTCTGATTTTCCAGCATCAGCAGTTCCTTCTTAAAGACTAGAAATTTAGATACTGATATTAATATAAGATAGGACCTGGCAAATATAGACTGGACACGGCCTATTGTAGGTCAGTTTATCTGTCTGATGCCATGCATTAGAGTACCTGTATTCCTAGATCCTTCTGCTCTACAACACTACTCAGGGCCCCACCATTCACTGTGATAGCTGTACCCTGGTTTGACTTCCCAAAATGAAACACTCCACACCTATCTGCATTAAACTTCATTAACCGTTCCTCAACCCACTTGCCCAGCTGAGCACGAGCCTGCAGTAATTTTTGATAACCACCATCACTATTTATGATACCACTCACTTTAGTGCCATCTGCAAACTTACTAATCATGTCTTGTACATTCTCAACCAAATCGTTGCTATGAACCAAACCACAATGGGTCTAGCACCGCTCCTTGAGGCATATCACTTGTCACAGGCCTCTAGTCCGAAGAAGCCTTCCACCACCATCCTCTGCTTCTTTCCACAAAGCCAATTTGCCATCCAGTCAGCTAGCTCTCTGGATCCCATGTGATCGAACCATCCAGAGCCTACCAAGCCGAACTTTATCAAAGGCCTTGCTGAAGTCCCTATAAAAGTCTATGCCTTGGCCTCATCAACCTTTTTGTTTACCTCTTCAAAAAACTCAAATTCGTAAGATACGATCTGCATGTACAAATCATGCTGATTATCCCGAATCAGCCCTTCTACCCAAGTGCATATATACCTATGTAGGAAAAAACTGCAGGTTTAAATCGAAGGTAGACACAAAATGCTAGAGTAACTCAGCGGGACAGGCAGCATCTTTGGAGAGAAGGAATGGGTGACGTTTCAGGTCGAGATCCTACTTCAGACTTCTCGACCCAAAACGTCACCCAATTCTTCTCTCCAGAGATGCTGCCTGTCTCGCTGAGTTACTCCAGCATTTTGTGTCTACTTTTGCATATATACCTTATCCCTCAGAATCGTTTGTTGTAGCTTACCTACAACAAATGTTACTGTCAGTGGTCCATAGGTCACAAGCTTTTCCTTGCAACACTACTTAAATAAAGGCTCAACATTAGCCACCATCCAGTCATCCAGCTCCTCACCAGTGTCTAATAAGGATTCATATATCTCAGACAAGGCTCCCGCAATTTCTTCGTTAGCTTCGCACAGAGTCCTAGGATATATCTTCCCGCCCTTCCCCCCACCCCCACATCAGTCTGAAGAAGGGTCTCGACCCGAAACGTCACCTATTCCTATGCTCCATAGATGCTGCCTCACCCGCTGAGTTTCTCCAGCATTTTTGTCTACCTTTGATTTTTCCAGCACCTGCAGTTCTTTCTTAAACCTAGGATATAACTGATCAGACCCGGGAGATTTATCCGCAATTGTCCTCAGGATATCTCCATTAACTGCCCAAAGTTCCCTAGTCCTCATGTTTTTCTCCATTGTAAAACCAGAGGAGAAATACTCTTTGAGGACCTTGCCTCTACCCTGTGGCTCCATGCTTACACTCCTACATGGATGTTCCAAGGTTGTTTAGCTGCTGCTCCAGTTCCCTAATACAGTCTGCAAAGAGCTGTGGTTGGATGCACCTCGCTCAGGTGTTGTCCTCAGGTACACCGGAAGTTTCCCTGACATCCTACATCATGCAGGAGGAGCATACGACTGCCCTAACTGCTGTTTCTACAGCACTAGACCAAGGAAGATTTACAAAAGATAGAAAAAAACCCAGAGCTTACCGTATCCCACTAATGTTGAATAGGGAAGCTTAGTGGTATTTTCAGCTTGGAACTTGAAGAGAGCCATGCTTTGTGCTGTGCTCTTCCTCATCACTGTGCTCAGTGCTCACCCAAGAGTGCACTTTGGATGATCTATATTAGAAAGGAGTGAGCACCTGGTAGGAATGGGATGAATGGTTCAATCAATTGCTGTGCTTCTTTCCTAACAGAGGAAGATGTTGACTACAAGAAACCAAACTTTGGGCGGACGGCCTTAGTGGAAACTGCTTTCTACCGAAGAAACGGGATCTTCCCTAAACCAGAAGCAGATGCTTTAAATTGATTGAGCGCAGGTTGTGGAATAGAATGGCCTGCAGGGCATATTTTCTGATTGGGCTCTACTCCAGGTCACATAGAACAGGACCTTTGGGCTGCGTTTCTGCTGGTTCGGGAAACGTGTGAATCAATCAATAACTACCTTGCATCTTAAACAGATTCTGAGGTAAACAGTCCAATAAAACTTTAAGATAAATGTGTATGGGCATGGTTTCTCCTTTGGGGATGAATAGAGAAGGTTATATTCTCCAAGGGAGAGCCACAAATTCAGAAAGAGAGTTTGGGAGACAGTCGTCCAGTTCACCAAGGTAACGTCCCCGTCTTTTTTTCTGAGAGGAGTTTGCTTCCTCAAAGGACAGGGACATTCTCTGAGAACAATGTTCCCCTGAGAGGTTCATATACTCCAAAAGAGTCATATTCCTTGAAGTGCAGGGAGTTGTCTCAAACATTCCCAAGCGTTGTCTTTTCCAGTGGCTGTGCAAAGCACTCTCTCATAAAATGGTTTGTTTCATAACTGGGACTGTGACTGCTTCATGGTTGGCTATTCAAGATGCTGTTCAATAAGTTGTGAGTCTTATATGTCCGATCAAAATTTCTTTCTTAACCTATACTGAAATTTCCTTGATGGGTTCCTTTCTTCTTTATAGGAAGGAGGCACAAGTGGTTGGTGGGGTGTGCATTTCACAGTGATTTAGTTTGGGTTTTGCTTTGGAAAAGATGGATTGGGGTGGCGATACAATTAACTGAACTCCTGTAGGAAATTCTTGTGGGAAAGGGCAGACTGTATTTAGGTAGGGACCCACACACACGGTGAGCCCTGCAGATCCCAATACATTGGTTGGTACAGGAATAGCTAATGTAACATTTACTCTTCCAATAAAGGAATCTGCTGGGTCACACAGTATTCTTTACCACCGCCCCCCTCTTTCATATTTGTATCTCAACGGATGTTAATCCTCACCCTGTCTATCCCTATTTATCACCAGTGCACACAATCTTCCTCCATCTCCAGGCCTTGCATATTTCTCTTCCTCTGTCAATCCACAATCCTTGTGTCTTTCTTTTTCATCTATATCAAGTCAAGTCAAGTCAAGTTTATTCGTCACATACACATACGAGATGTGCAGTGAAATGAAAAGTGGCAATGCTCGCAGACTTTGTGCAAAAAGACAAACAAACAAACAACCAACCAAACAAACTACAAACAGAATGGAACAGAATCACATATTATTTTACATATTAAATATTGTGGGCAGAAGGAAAAAGGGAAAAAAACAGCACTTTCATTATCAGTCATCATTCTTAATCCTAGTGTCTCTCTATCCATTCCCAATCCCACAGCATCTCCTTCTCTCTCCGTTCCCAAAACGACATCTCTCTCCCTCCACCCCTAATCCAACAACATCCCTCTCCCTCTAACTCCAATCATACAGCATCTCCCTCCCTTTTTCCACATCAACTTCAGTACAGCCCTCCCTCTATTTGAACCCCAAATCTATTGGATAATAGATAAGTAAATATCTGCTATTTATTCCAAGGTAGTTAGCGATTCCCTTCAGTTGGTGGAAACTATTCTCTCTATATGTGGCACTGTGTCAATGCTGTCTTGAGTTCTACTGAGTTAGTCCAATAAACACTGGCTTCGGCTACTTTCTCCCTCCTCTCTCAGTGATTTCCATTATTGACCTCTCCACATCAGTGATCTGGAATTGAGGTAAACAAGAAATGTGTTTGTATTTTCAGCAGAGAAGGTTTAGGTAACAACAGCATCAGAAACAACCAAACAGAGTCTGTTTCATTGTTTTTCACAGAACAGAACCTGACCCTGAATAGAATGAGCAGCTGGTCATACTTCACTACTGGGGTCAATGTGTCACATGGCTGTCAGAACCAGCATAGGCTTGATCCACCTTAGAAAGGGTGAGGTTCAGCTTCACTTGATTGATTCCTGGGACATAGAGTCAATCTTTGAATAAAGGTTTGAGTGCAATTAAGAAGAGTGAGGGATGATACTGGGTGACAGGAAATCTGCCGAAAAGCTTTTCTTCTTGGCTGGAGTGCAGAGTCAGGCATTTTAGATAAGTGATTGGCCACTTAGGTCTGAGATAGAGACTTTCTTCATTCAATTAGTTGTGAATTGTTGGAATTATCTAAACTAATGGACCATAGTCCATTAGTATCTTCATTGAAAGATGTTGAACACTTTGGGAACCCAAGGATACGAAGAGAGGACAGGAAAGAGGAGGGGGGGGAGAAAATCAGCCAGGTACATTGGACAATGGAGTAGGTCAAGGGCTCTGCTGAGTAGCTACCTCCTGTTCATATTCCTATTTCTGTGGAATAGGGCTTGGGCCAAAACCACACTCCCCAGTCTTCAGTTAAACAATGAGACTAAATCCGTTCTAAATCCTTTCTTAAAGAGACCATTCAAAACAACGGGTTGAGGGAATCTGTTACATGGATACCTGGATGTTGGACCTCCTTTGAATGTTCACTTTGATTCTTCCCATCAGTAAAATCCTTAGTTTCCACAGGATTGAACAGTTCATTAAAACTGGCTGTGTTCCTATGAAGAAGTACAAAGGTAAAAGCTACTGACCGTTATAACTCAGCTCATCCCCACTATCTTACAGCAACAGCTCCACCCCTCACCTGCTACATCTTCATCAGTTACTCCACTATCATGTTTCTTACACTCGACCCCTCAAATATACCTCCTGGACCATCTGTCTCCTTTCAAATGCTAACTTCTGCTCTTCGACTCCATAAATCCATCATTCGCCCTTCATACAATAACTCTTCAATTGCTATCCCATAGCAATATCCTCACACCAACCTCTCAAATGTACCCTGCAACACATTCCCCACCCTCAACTCTTTAGCATTAACCTGAAAGCTTCATCCCATTCCCTTAACTGAATATCTTACCTTATATCTTCAACCCCACACAATCATAACTAATCCCATAAAGCAACCAGTCATAGAAACATAGAAAATAGGTGAAGGAGGAGGCCATTCGGCCCTTTGAGCCAACATTGCCATTCATTGTGATCATGTCTGATCGTCCCCAATCAATAACCCGTGCCAGCCTTCTCCCCATATCTCTTGATTCCACTATCCCCTGGAGCTCTATCTAACTCTCTTAAATCCATCCAGTGATTTGGCCTCCACTGCCCTCTGTGGCAGGGAATTCCACAAATTCACAACTCTCTTGGTGAAAAAGTTTTTTCTCACCTCAGTCTTAAATGGCCTCCCCTTTATTCTAAGACTGTGGCCCCTGGTTCTGGACTCGCCCAACATTGGGAACATTTTTCCTGCATCTAGCTTGTCCAGTCCTTTTATAATTCTATATTTCTATAAGATCCTTCATCCTTCTAAACTCCAGTGAATACAACCCTAGTCTTTTCAATCTTTCCTCATATGACAGTACCGCCATCTCAGGGATCAATCTCGTGAACCTACGCTGCACTGCCTCAATCACAAGGATGTCCTTCCTCAAATTAGGAGACCAAAGCTGTACACATCTCAACCCCTCAGCTCAACTCCCACCCCCACACTGCTCATTGTTATACATCTGTTGCAATCCTCCTTGCCATACACACCTCATTAAATACTGCATTTACATCTCCACCATCACCACTGTAACTCTCCACCCCTTAATCTCACTGTCATGTGTCATTCCATTCACCTATAACAACCCCATCCTTGCCCCTTGAACACCATCCCTCAATATTATTATAACCTCAGCCCCATCTTCAGCTTCACTCCTTAATCCACTGCGCAAGCCCTCCAGAAGCTTTCCTACCTCTCGCCTTTTGATCTCAGAATGAAGGTACGTTCTTGTCGAAGTTGTTCCAAACTTTCCCTGACTTTAGTCCTCCAGTGAACAGATTCCTAGTGCAGGACACAAACAGGCACTGTCAATTCCCAAAGCAACAGAGTCACTTTGAAGGGTTAAAGGGGGGGGGGGGGGGGGGGGGGGGGGGGGGGGGGGGGGGGGGGGGGGGGGGGGGGGTGGGGGGGGGGCATAGAAGTGGGGTAAATTGGAGGTGACTTAGAGGAGTGAGTGACCCAAGATTGAATGTTTAGGGGACAAGTCATGAGCTCAACCCTCTAGTGATCTAAATCTATGGCTACTCCTGGGGATTTTGACTGATGATCCAACAATATGCTCAAATTTCGCCACGGCAGCATGGAATTCAAATGAGGTAAATCTGAACTTAAATGTCAGTACCTGTATTAGCAATGACGATCATTAAACTACCACAATATTATACACAGTCATCTAGTTCACAAATGTTCTTTAGAGCAGGAAACCTGTAGTCCTTACTCGGCCTATTGGTGAGTTTCAATTGTCATCTGAAACACTGAACAAACAGTTGCAGCAAAGACGAGGGATTATCTGAAGCAGGAAAGAAATGGATGGATCTCCTGGCATGGAACTAGCATCTGCTTTTGACAACTCAAAGTCATAGTCCCAGTCAATTGCGTAAACTCTTAACTTGCTAACATTTAGGAATATGCGACAATAGTGAGAATCATCTTACCGACTCGTCCAGCACCAACCTGCCATTTAACCTCTTATCATCATCAATCCTGGGCATGTCATGTACCACCATGGATGTGCCGTTGGCAGCTTGTGGTCCAGGTATTGTAAGTCTTCTCCTTTGCCTCTATATTCTTTTTATAAATCGGGGACCAGAACTGTACACTACTAGTATGCCCTAACCAGCTTTCCATAAAGGCTTAGGGCCGTGTCATGTCCTTTGTTTTCAGTTCTATCCCTTCAGAAATAACCCTAATGCTTTATTTGTTTTCTGTAAGGCATCGCTAACATGTTTACACCTTTTAGTGATTCCTTTGATCCTCCATCTATTGGACCGCATCTTCCTAGGTAGTGGAATTGACATCAAGACAGCATTTGATCGAAAATGGCAACAGTGAGACCCTGTAAAATTGAAGGTAATTGGTTATCAGGGAAAACTGGGAGTCATATTGCGAAGGAAAATGGTTGTGGTTTTTGGAGGTTTTCTCAGTGTCAGGAAAGCCTGCAGGAACTCCCCAGAAAATTGTTTGAACTATCATTAGTTACTTTTAATCAATAAAATTCTTCCAGGATAACTGAGGATATTTGTTGATAGCACAATATTCGGATTCATTTGCAGTCCCTGAATCACATTCAGGTTTGAGATGATAACATAGAAACATAGAAATTAGGTGCAGGAGTAGGCCATTCGGCCCTTCGAGCCTGCACCGCCATTCAATATGATCATGGCTGATCATCCAATTCAGTATCTCATACCTGCCTTCTCTCCATACCCTCTGATCCCCTTAGCCACAAGGGCCACATCTAACTCCCTCTTAAATATAGCCAATGAACTGGCCTCAACTACCCTCTGTGGCAGAGAGTTCCAGAGATTCACCACTCTCTGTGTGAAAAAGGTTTTTCTCATCTCAGTTTTAAAGTATTTCCCCCTTATCATTAAGCTGTGACCCCTTGTCCTGGACTTCCCCAACATCGGGAACAATCTTCCTGCATCTAGCCTGTCCAACCCCTTAAGAATTTTGTAAGTTTCTATAAGATCCCCTCTCAATCGCCTAAATTCTAGAGAGTATAAACCAAGTCTATCCAGTCTTTCTTCATAAGACAGTCCTGACATCCCAGGAATCAGTCTGGTGAACCTTCTCTGCACACCCTCTATGGCAATAATGTCCTTCCTCAGATTTGGAGACCAAAACTGTACGCAATACTCCAGGTGTGGTCTCACCAAGACCCTGTACAACTGCAGTAGAACCTCCCTGCTCCTATACTCAAATCCTTTTGCTATGAAAGCTAACATACCATTCGCTTTCTTCACTGCCTGCTGCACCTGCAGGCCTACTTTCAATGACTGGTGTACCATGACACCCAGGTCTCGCTGCCTCCCCTTTTCCTAATCGGCCACCATTTAGATAATAGTCTGCTTTCCTGTTTTTGCCACCAAAATGGATAACCTCACATTTATCCACATTATACTGCATCTGCCAAACATTTGCCCACTCACCCAGCCTATCCAAGTCACCTTGAAGTCTCCTAGCATCATCCTCACAGCTAACACTGCCCCCCAGCTTAGTGTCATCCGCAAACTTGGAGATATTGCCTTCAATTCCCTCATCCAGATCATTAATATATATTGTAAATAGCTGGGGTCCCAGCACTGAGCCTTGCAGTACCCCACTAGTCACTGCCCGCCATTGTGAAAAGGACCCGTTTACTCCTACTCTTTGCTTCCAGCCAGTTCTCTATCCACATCAATACTGAACCCCCAATGCCGTGTGCTTTAAGTTTGTATACTAATCTCTTGTGTGGGACCTTGTCGAAAGCCTTCTGGAAGTCCAGATACACCACATCCACTGGTTCTCCCCTATCCACGCTACTAGTTACATCCTCGAAAAATTCTATAAGATTCGTCAGACATGATTTACCTTTCGTAAATCCATGCTGACTTTGTCCAATGATTTCACCACTTTCCAAATGTGCTGCTATCCCATCTTTAATAACTGACTCTAGCAGTTTCCTCACTACCGATGTTAGTGACATAAGTGACATGACAAGTTAATAATGCTGCCACAAAATATACAGGCAATTCATGATCTTCTCCAACAATAGTGTGTTTAACCTTCGGCAAATGGTCACATCGTGTACCGCTGGCATCTTGACCAGAAAATAATAGGGTCATCTGGTCGCATGTGTATTGTGGTTATAAGATCAGTTCAGAGACTACATGCAGTGATGAGTGATGAGTGACTCATCTGCTGACTGTCCAAAACCTTCTACAAGAAACAAGAGTGTGGTGCAATACTCTACACTTGTCTCGATGAATGCAGCTCCCAAAACACTCACGTTCCAATAAAAACTATCTTGCTTGATTGGCCATCGCCCTATAGATTAACTACATCAATCCATTTGCACTCGACCAGTGTTTCAACATGGACACAATAGAATGCAGTAATATATTTAAGATTTAATGACCATCTCTCCTAAATTGTGACATCAACTACTTGCCAGTTCAAGGGCAGCAGATGTAGGGTAAAACTAACATTGTTACCCTCCCCCCTGTCACACAACATCCGGACTTGGAAACAATCATTGTTCTTTTATTCTAAGATGGTGAAAATTAAAAAATTCTTGTCCTAACTGCACTGTGGAAGTACTTTCACCTCATGAAATGCTGTGGTTGACAACTATGACTAATGGCTAACTCTCCCTCAACAGATGGATGGATGTGTTTAGGGATTGGACAAGAATCTAGAAGAAGCATAATGTAGCAAAGTGCAAAATTATCAACCTTGAATGAAAATATGGAAAACCAGTATATTTATATGAAAGGTAAGACTTGTGTGGTGATATTTAAAGAGTTTTGGATGTCCATGTGCACAAACAAGTTGCATACAATTAACAAGCAGATTACAATGGTGTTTTTGTCCTTATTGCAAAACGTTTCGAGTATGAGAAGGAGGTGTGGTCAAAATTCACAATTTCAGTAGTGTACACATTTTTTAGTCTATTTTACACTTGGAAGAATTGTTGGAATGGTTTTTGACCTGTAAATGGTTTGAACAGCCTGGGCCCCATATTCCCCACAATTTAGTAGAATGAAATGAGTTCACTGATATTGAAGGCGACTTGCCCGGGAAATGCCGAGAGGCTCAAGACACAGGAAGCAAAAATTCAGCTATTGGCTATTAGGGCAGGATGATCTTCAAAGCCAGGGATAGGGAATGAGGTTGGGACTGCCGTGAGGAAAGTGGGGGGGTAAAACGAATGGACTTCAACAGGAGATGGAGTGGACTGGAGGGATGGGATGATGAATTTCCCAACACAGACAGTTGTAACTTTGTACTGTCCCCCTCAAGGGAATGTGATGCTTAGTCATTGACTATATTGAAGACAGATCAATGGCTTTTAGGCACTGAAGAAATCAAGGATTGTCATGCAGGTGGGAAAGTGATGTTGAATACTGCCTTATATTGAATGGCAGAGCAGATCTGATTGAACATGAATGATCTTAAATTCACCCATTTAGGCTTTTCTATTCTTCCTAATCTCCAACTAAACTCGGCAATTCCTATTTATGACAATGAAACACTGCCATCAAAGGCAATTCTGTCAGACCCATAATCCTTCTATTATGCCCCTCCTTCAAATCTCCCCTTTTGGCACATGGACCCCCTTTCCTGCATTCCCTAAGTTCTGGACGGAGGTGCGGTGTAATGGAAAGTTCTAAGCAATCTCATAATCCATGAGTCCTGTGAGTTACATTTTCTCTCTGGTTCATGATGTCTCACCTTGAGCAGGTCTTCAGTGAGACAATCCTGTCCATATGTCTGAGGGCATGGTCTGTCAATAGTTGATATCCTGTTCCGAGCAATGGAAAGGCCCTCCAGTACCTAGATCAGAGGAGAAGAGAGATATCGATCAAAGATGGTGAGGTAGGGAATAATGTTGGACCGGACCTACATTTATAAACACAAAAGGCAGCAAATAACAAGGACATTAACTACTGGACAGTGAGCATGAGCTCAGACAAGCAAGGGAGAGAAGAGGTGAAGAGCCTTGGGTGTGGGAATGCAGTATGAACCCCAAGTGAATGGAGACTGGGTTATACACAGTTTTCTAGTGTCAAGCACTGGACTGCACACTGACTCTCATGAGTGTGGTGGGATGCACATCAATGGCTTGAATGAATGAGGTTGTAGCACTTGATGTGATCCCAATAAATTCAGAAATGAATGACAAAACTGTTTCTGTGCTGCTGATATGTGCTGTCAAGTGTGAATGTTGATCCTCCAGCGTCAAATAAATACCAGGATGTGCCTGACCCGAGCCAACTGTGGATGTCAAAGGTCATGAGATCAGATGGAGTTGTTATAAGGTATTGGTGCATGTTCCAATTTTAAAGCAGTCTGCAGCTTGTTGAACTGGGATAGAAGGAGTCTAGGACCTTTTGGGAATAGGTGGTCTTTTTTGTACCAGGCGCAAGACAACACAGGTAAAGGAATGCAAACACCAACCCACCCATCTGGCATCCTCTGATTGAGACCCAGGACCTTTATTCATTGCTTCACGTGAGACACCCTAGGCCTTGGGGCTGGGAACTGCTGTCCCCCAATGCTTTCTCCTAAGAAGGCCACTCAGGTGCTCATGATCCCTGGGATGAAGCTGAAAGTGGACCATGCTGGGATAATCAGGAGATCTGATCACCGTGGTCAGTGCCCCAGTCAGGAGCCACTCACCCGTAGTGTCTGCCTCTCCTTCTCTCTCCTTCGCTTCTCTTCGGCTTTCCTCTGAACATGTGCCAGACTCCTCAGGACATGCTTCTTCTCTTCTTCTGATATTAATATTGTGTTCGTCTTACACCGAGGGCCACCTATGCGAGTCTACACACCAGAGAAAACACAGTCACCCCACAAACCACCAGCACAAATGACCAAAGGAAAACTACTTTATGTTATGGGGTGTGCAGCCTGTCCCTCCCCATGCCGGAGCCTCATAGAACCATAGAAAATAGGTGCAGGAGTAGGCCATTCGGCCCTTCGAGCCTGCACTGCCATTCAATATGATCATGGCTGATCATCCAACTCAGTATCCTGTACCTGCCTTCTCTCCATACCCCCTGATCCCTTTAGCCACAAGGGCCACATCTAACTCCCTCTTAAATATAGCCAATGAACTGGCCTCAACTACCTTCTGTGGCTGAGAATTCTAGTGATTCACCACTCTCTGTGTGAAAAATGTTTTTCTCATCTCAGTCCTAAAAGATTTCCCCCTTTCCTTAAACTGTGACCCCTTGTTCTGGACTTCCCCAACATCGGGAACAATCTTCCTGCATCTAGCCTGTCCAACCCCTTAAGAATTTTGTAAGTTTCTATAAGATCCCCCCTCAATCTTCTAAATTCTAGCGAGTACAAACCGAGTCTATCCAGTCCTTCTTCATATGAAAGTCTTGACATCCCAGGAATCAGTCTGGTGAACCTTCTCTGTATTCCCTCTATGGCAAGAATTTCTTTCCTCAGATTTGGAGACCAAAACTGTACGCAATACCATATAAGCGTATAATACTCCAGGTGTGGTCTCACAAAGACCCTGTACAACTGCAGTAGAACCTCCCTGCTCCTATACTCAAATCCTTTTGCTATGAATGCTAACATACCATTCACTCATGTAACGCACAGTCCCTGCCCACTCCCATAACATCTACTTTCCCACATCCGCACACCTTGCATTTCTCCACCCCACCACTGTTTTGTTTCTGTCTCTCTCTCTCGCATCTGCTAGACTAATCACTGGACGATGAACTGCGATTTTTGGTGGCTGATAAACTCAACTAGAAACAAAATCAATGCCAGAGACAGAATGTAAAATTCTACACTCCATGGTTGGAGATGTACAGCAAACAGAAAAGCATGACAAAGTTCCCTGCATTCTGTGTGGGGGTGGATTATATTATAATTTAGTGCCCATGTTTAAAATGCTGTAACCATGGAAACACTTGCACTGATCAAGATTCCAAGTAGTTAGTGAATGAGCTACTAACGGCCATAGCACGGGATAAGATTAACAATCACCAGGTGAGACCCGGGTTAGTGGCTCAAAGTTCAAGGCAAGTCAGTAAGTTAAACCTGTAGACCCTTAATCATAGCTGACTACCAAAAATAGCAAACATCACATGGCTAAGGAATTTCACACTAGGATCTAAATTCCATGCAATGAGGTTATTCACATCAGCCATCCAGAACCACCTTTTTGCACAGTTGGTGTCTCAATTTTACATTCATCACAGGCATGAAAATGTGTCACTGACAGCTTGCAATGACCAGCACATCTGGAGACAGAAGCACTCAGAATAGGACCAAGTGGAAGGACTGGTCCACAGCGCAGTGGAAGTGAATGATTCATAATTTGGACATATTTCATTATTACTTTGGGAAACAATGCAAAATGGTTAGCACAAATAATAATACAGTAAAAATGGAAAGAACGAGAGATGATTCCTCAAGAGAATAAAAATAGTTGTAATAGATGAGACAAGAGACTGTAGAATCTGGAGCACCAAACAATCTTCTGGGGGAACTCAGCGGGTTGAGCAGCATCTGTGGAGGAAACTGGACAGTTGACATTTCAGAAGTCTACATGAAGGTTCCCAAAATTCGAATCGTGACTATCCATTTCCCTCCACAGATACTGATCAACCTGTAGTTGCTCCAGAAGTTTGTGAAAAGGTTTGGGCAAATATTACTTCATTATAGGGCTGAATGCTATTCTAGAGTCAAGAGTGTTTTATTGTCACATGTCCCAGATAGAACAATTAAATTATGTTACAATTAGATGTAAAGGAAACAAAAACAGTAAGTTAATTAGTATCTGTGGGAAAGAGAAGTAGACGCCCCTTTTGTCAGAACTGGGAAAGATGAGAAAAAAATATAAAATTTCAAAGATGGAACAGAGAAGGGATAGGATATAAAGAATATATGACAGGGTGAGACCAGATCAAATGGGTTAATGTGACAAGTTATACTTATTTGTGTGTGTTGCTTATAGCAAGACTATGGGATATGCTCAGCAGGTCAGGATGAACTAATAGAGAGTAAAACTGTGCCAATATCACAGGTGGATACATTTCAGCAGAAATGACCAATGCTGATAAAGACAAAAAAACAAGTTACCTAAGGCTGGAGAACTCAACGATGAGTCTAAAAGGCTGCAACATGCTCAAACAAAAGATGAGTTGTAACTCCTACAAGCGGACCCCTAAGTTGGAAGCAGTGCTATGTGAGACATTGTTTCACCAAGAAAGACTACATGGGTCTCTGGAAAATTGGAAAGGAAGGGATGAGGACAGTGTTGCATCTCCCGTGAAAATGAATGGGAAATGGGTTAGACCTATGTTTTACGTTATAGTGAATAATGGGTGGCCGATTAGCAATTTGTACTCGGATAAGGTATACATAATATTAAATGCATCCATAACTATGCTTGTTGGGGCACAAGTATCTACAGTATGAGAGAAGGCTATAGTGAATGCTGTGTCACCAAGTAACACATAATATCCCATGACAGCAAACCCACATGGGCGGAGACAGTAAAATATTAACTCTCACCGAGTCTCTGGACTTTAAATCAGGCCCATCTCCTTGTTGCTGCTTTTGTGTCTGGTCTTGCTCTCTGTTGGACATGGCTTTCACTGAGGCTTGATCTAATGGAATATGCAGAGACATTTCTCCCTGTTGTGACTGGCTGGACGGATGATCAACAGAAATCTCAAACATTTGCTCTCCATTCTGCGCCACAGAAACAACATCCTTTCAAAAGGAAAACACAGACCAATGGAAAGTTTGGTAAACACAGCAATGTCCGTAATCACCCCTGGCCCCATATCCAGCCTTTAAACATTGTCAGACTTCCCCTGAGGGCCATCAATCAATATCCAGCAGCTCCCCTTTACCCTGGTTTTATATTGTGATAGCGAGGTTGGGTGAAATTCCTGTCATTTCCACTGCACCAAATCTAAAGCCTTTAAAGCAGTGGTTCCCAACGTGGGGCGTACACCCCACAGGGGGGCAATTTGATTTTTAAGGGGGGCAATTTCCACCTAATGTTTTTTTCTTTTTTTTTTTACAATTTTTTAGTAATTTCTTGCTCAGAACTTTAATTGTCTTTTGTTTATTTCATTTTTCTTTTTCATGGACGCCATGTTCTTTTGAAGCTTGTTTAAACCAAGGTATTGGCGTTTTAAGCTTCTTCAGCTGAAACAGAGTTCACTTTTTAAATGATAAGAATTATATATCACCACATGGGGGGGGGGGGGGGGGGCATCAGGATTTTAGAGGTGATTAGGTGGGGCATGGCCAAAAAAAGTTTGGGAACCACTGCTTTAAAGGGTTCGGTGCTCACAGCTGCTCACCATTCATCAGGTAGGAATAACTGGTGTAGCTATTTTTTAATAACTTTTACCTTTCTGATTACCTTTTGTACCTATTTATGAAAGTATATTGAGAAAGGTAAAGCAAAATCTGGTCTTCTAACAGCCCTATGTTTCCATCATTTAGAAAAAAATAATGAACTCAATATTCACCTATTGTGTTCAAGAAGGAACTGCAGATGCTGGAAGATCGAAGGTACACAAAAACGCTGGAGAAACTCAGCGGGTGCAGCAGCATCTATGGAGCGAAGGAAATAGGTGACGTTTCGGGATCCTGCAGGATGTTGAAAGTCAGGGAGACTTCCAGTGTTTCTGACACCACACCTGTGGTGAGTGTGTACATCTGCAGCTCCTGACTGGCTGCGTGAGGCAACTGGAGCTGTGGCTGGTGACCGAGAATGTCATAGATAGGAGTTATATTGAGATGGTCACACCTAAGGTGCAGGTAGAAAGTAAATGGGTCACTATCAGAAAAGAGAGTTGGTAGATAGCACAAGAACCCCCTCTGACTATTCCCTTGAAAACAAGTATAACCTTTTGGATACTTTTGGGGCGATGACCTTTCAGAAGAAAACAACAGCAGCAGCAGTCAGATCGTGGTGGTGAACCTGGATTTAAGGCACAGTGAAGGAAGAGTAAAGTAATGCAGAGCAATATTAGTAGGAGACTAATTAGGTGGACGATTCTGTGACCACAAACAGGTCTCCAGGATGGTGTGTGGCAGTGGCCTCCCGGGTGTCAGGGTCCAGGATGTCTTGCAGATGCAGAACATTCTCAAGAAGGAGGTGGAACAGCCAGATGTATCAGGGAGGAGAGTAAGCAGCTGAAGTTTGAATGCAAGGGGAAAGTATAATGTCATTGGCAAGGCACATAACAGGATTGATGTACAAAGGATCTCGGCCCATAGCTCGCTGAAAGTGGCAACACAATAGATAAAGTGGTAAAGAAGATCTGGGCATTGGGTATAAGAGTCAGGAAGTCATGTTGCAGCTTTATAGGACTTTAATTCTGCTGCATTTGTGTGCAGTTCTGGTTGCACCAATACAGGAAGGATGTGGAGGCTTTGGAGAGGCAGTAGAAACAGTTGACCAGTACGTTGCCTGGATTAGAGGGTATTAGCCATAGAGAGGTTGGACAAATTTAGATTGTTTTCTCTGGTACATCAGACATTGAGGGGAGACTGGATAGAAGTATATAAAGTTACGTGAGGCATAGATAGGGTAGATAGTCTGAACCTTTTTCCCCAGGGTGGAAATGTCAAAGACTAGAGGGTATAGCTTTCAGGTGAGAGTTTCAAAGTCTAAAGTAGTTTTGCAGGGCAAGATTCTTTCACACAGAGAGTGGTGGGTTCCTGGGAAAGCACTATAGGGTGTGAAAGTGGAAGCACGGATAAATGCAGGGAAATGTAAGGATATGGATCATGTGCAGGCAGAGATTTGTTTACCTTGGCATCCTGTTCGGCACGGACATTGTGAGCAGAGGGCCTGTTATGTTGATTAAGTAGACCTATCTATGTTTGGTTTACCAAATAGCAATATAAAAAATATCCATGGATGCTTCAGTGAAGTTCTCTGTAGACTAATAGCTTGAATACCAAACAATATCATCCCATTTTCCATTGCAGTAGAATATTGTGAAGCTGGCCAAGGGAATATTGAGGAAGGTTAGATCATCACATCCCCAACCTCTGTTTGAGCATCCTACATGTTGTAATGCAAAGGGAGACAACCGAAAGAAGGCAGATGATGGCAACAGATGTACGAACCTGCCAACAATATGGGATCAGATACCCTGGATGAAGGCCATACCAGATATTGCAGCAGGATGTGGCGATTTGATTCCTACCATAACCCAGATCATACGAGGTTATAATGGAGGATTATAATGGTTATAAAAATCATAGCTATACAGCATAGAAACAGGCCCTATGGGCCAAATTATCCTTGCCAACCAAGGAGGGTGTTATATAGTATCGTAAAAAATTAATGCACAATGAAAACAGAGCTCCCGTTTTTGAACCCTGCCCTAAAGATAATACTTCTTCCTATTTGCACAATCTGGGGCCCCATGATTTTGTGTATAACAAAAACCAAATACAGTAGCGTTAACATCCACATAGCTACAATTTCCCTCAGTGCCTTGCTTTTTAGTTTTTTGGTAATTTGTAAGTTTAGACTAAATGTAAGGGGGCATGCTAAAACAGTCTGCAGCGAATTAAAGATTAGCCATGTACAGTAGTTGACAGTGTGGGCATCCTCATAGGTATCTGCATCCTCCCCATTGTAATCTCACCTTCTCTGTGATGCAGTGATCAGAACCTTATAGAAACATAGAAAATAGGTGCAGGAGTAGGCCATTCGGCCCTTTGAGCCAGCACCGCCATTCAATATGTTCATGGCTGATCATCCAAATCAGTATCCTGTACCTGCTTTCTCTCCATACCCCCGGATCCCTTTGGCCACAAGGGCCACATCTAACTGCCTCTTAAATATAGCCAATGAATTGGCCTCAACTACCTTCTGTGGCAGAGAATTCCAGATATTCACCACTCTCTAAAAAATGTTTTTCTCATCTCAGTCCTAAAAGATTTACCCTTTATCCTTAAACTGTGACCCCTTGTTCTGGACTTCCCCAACATCGGGAACAATCTTCCTGCATCTAGCCTGTCCAACCCCTTAAGAATTTTATAAGTTTCTATAAGATCCCCCCCTCAATCTTCTAAATTCTAGCGAGTACAAGCCGTCATTTGTCATACTTAAGGTGTGGCCTTTACTAGTTTTGATTTAACGTCCCTAAACTCTTATATTTTATACTTTGACTAATAAAGAGAATCTTCCCAAATGTCTTTTTAACCACATTTTTGACCTGTCTTGCTGCCGTTAATGATCTGTAGTCATATATTCAAAGGTCCCACTGCTCTCCACATCGCTCAATATCCTCGCATTATTATGTACTTCTTTGACCGATTGCATTACATTAGCCTGGACTTCTCTGGATTATATTCCATTGTCCAGCTTCATGTATGACCCACAAGACCATCCATTGCGTCTTGCAGTTTGAAGCTTTCCTCCTCAGTCAACCACGTGACATCTTTGCACTGTCTGCAGACCTCTTTATCATGGCCCCTATATTTAATTCTAAAGCTTTTGCAAATTGCCTGGGGAAAAAAAAGCAAGGACTGAAGACTGAGTTCCATGTGTTCAACTGTGAATGGTCATCTCAGACGCATCATATTTCCTGCATTCTTTAAACTGGAAAACCTATTATATTACTATATACCATGTAAAAAGAATGAAATAATATGATAGAGAATTAATAAGAGTAACATGTAATAGTCTGGAAAATCTGCTAATCTGTCACCAACAGACTATGCCGGATTATCAGTTTTACTGTATCACCCTTAACAATTGCAATCACCTGCTGTTTCAGTTGTGGCTACACAGTTTTGCATGGAACTTGCCAGTGACACAGTCAGGGAATTGTTCATCAAATTTGAAGCTTCTCTTTTGTTCAATAAAAAACCTTTGGTATAAACTATTCCTCGTTTTCAAGTATCTTAGGGAGTTAGTTGTACAACCCTCTTCATTTGTGTTATTTTAATATTGATTCGACCTCTTTACTGTGCCTAATTAGGAAGCTGAACATAGTTGAGATGTACTTGATATTGACTGCGCAATGAATTCTCATTTCTACCAGCAGGGTTGGGTGGGGGGCAGGTTCAACAGATGAATGCTTCATGTTACTGAGGACACGGTGTGACACAGACCTTGTGGTCGGAAAGCTCTTGTGGGGATACACAATGCAGATATTTGTTCTCACCAGCTCTCCAGACTTTGATTCCGTCTCCTCCAGGTGTTGCTGATCCCTCACCAAGCCCCCTTCTGCTTCACGTATCTCACTCTTGACTTTTGCTGAAGCTTCAATTGGAATCCCCAGATCCATTTTTTCTATGTTTTCTGGATAACCAACACAAATCTCCTCCAGCGCCTCCAATTTGTGCACCTCAAGGGTTGGTTCCTTTAAGGAAAGAAACAGAAGCTAATATGGAGGCTCGTGGATCTCAGCACAGTCGTGACTTTCACTTAACACCAAGAAATCACAATGTCTTTCCTTGAGCGGACATCACTCAGCCCCCCAACCCCCCCCCCCCCCCATATATGTTCAAAATAGTCTCCACTGGACTACACGGCATATACAGACGCGCATGAAATGATCCAATTCTATGTGGAGGGAGCAGGTCAGTCAATACTATTGGGACAACGGATGGACAGGCAACAGTGGCCCATAAATGTCCAACAACGAGCCACGTTCTAGCAATCAAACCACTCTCCCAGCTTCTCACCAAATATCTCAAACCAATAGGCTTTCTGCTCCTGAGAGTGTAGACTCTCCCCCCCCATCCCTTGAAAGTGTCTATTCTCTCCCCTCTGTGACTTTCCTCCCCCTGCTGAAGTTGGTTTTGCTCTCCCCTCCTCTGCCAAAGGTGCAGTCTCTCCCCTCGTTCTCTCTCACTTCGTAGGGCTGCTGGCTCTCTCTTCCTCCCTGCTTGGATACGAAGCCCCTGACTCTTACCCCCTCCCCTTTGCAGTGTCCATTCCCTGGGCCTGAAGCTGGTGAGTTTGGAACCTGACATCTGTTACTCTGACTCTGAGAATGATTACAGTATGGCCCATCAGGTCCATGTTAGAGCAATCTAGCTAGTCGTGCTTTCCAGCTCTCTCCCCATTGCCTTGCTAATTTCCATTTGGATCCTCATCCAGCTCCCTTATGAATGGTGTAATTGAATCCACCTCCATGATCATCACTGGTGATGCACGACTCTCTCCACTTGTAGCTGTAAGAAACATTTCCCTCAATATGCAGGGTTCCTGGAGATTTCAATGAGAACTCCAGGCCATTCAAATCTGTGCCCACAACCTCAAGACTCCCAGGGTCCAGGAAGCAGGTGTACGTGTATGTGACACTGGGGTCTTGTGCAAGCACTCCTGGAATTTGGAGCCTGGAAGTTTTGAGTGCCAGCTCACGGGAATGTTCCCTGGCACGGAGTCCAGAATACTCATCGAAGGAGCTTGAAGCCATTAATGAGGGGGGGGTAGACCAAGTCTTAGTGAGAAGGCAACAAACAAGGCCACCTTGCTAGAAGGAGGACTGTGATGGGTGTGAGAGAACCCAGGATGTACTTTCCAGAGATTGGGCCTAGATTATTTGCATTCGCATTAATCGCAACTCAGCCAACTCACCTGTGGCAATGGAAAGTTGTCCAGAGTTGGTGCAGTTATTTCACTGGAATTGATGGCATCACCTCTAACAGCAGATGGTTTAACCTTGCAGATGTCCAACACAACTCCATTATCCATGTTGTCATGCACTGAAACATCAGCAGATCCCAGACCCTGCTCTGTCAGATACAAAAACTCATGTGTTTAAACAATGCCTGGACAGACCTTCTCATGGAATAAACCGATAGAGGAGCAAGTCAGTGCCCATTCTCTGCTCTTGCAATTTTCTTCTTCTTGCATATGGCGTGCACAGCCTAAAGTTGTAGAACAACTTGTTCTATTTGATCTTATTTGATTGTGCACACCAGGTTGATTGCATTCGTTGAAACAGGGTGGACCACGTGAAGGTTGCAATCTCCCACCCTCTCCTGCATTCCATGACCCCTGTCCCCTTTTCATGCCAAACTGACCCATTTTCCAACTCTCAGAACCCATCTTTAATAAACATGTAAGAATAGAGGAGATAGAAGCAGGGATATAGGGTGGCTGCCCCTTATACCTCTTGAATCATTCCGTAAGAGCATGATTGATATTTTACCTCAATACCATTCTCCTGCACTGATCCCATATTCTTTGATTACTTTCATATCTTAAGTCTATCCAATGGCTGAACCTCCACAATTATCTTGGGTGAAAATCCCAATTATTCACTATCCCACGGGTGAAGAAGTTTCTTCTCATCTCAGTCCGCAATGGGCAACTCTTTACCTTTGATATGAGCCTTTGTTCCAGACCCCTTTGTTCTCTGGACACTCCACTTCCCCTGTCAAGCCCCATGACAATTTTCTACTTTTCTCTGAGATCACTCGTTCCTCAAAACTCAAGTCTAATGCAGGATGCTTAATCCCTCCTGTTAGGATAGATAATTTAATCTTTTTACCCTAATCATCAATCTGGTAAATCTGCACTACACGCCTTTGATCACAAGTATATCAGTCCTTGGGTAGGAAGACCAGTGCACAATATTCCACGCTCATTTTCACTTGGACAATCTAAAATTTCAGCTGGATATTCTTACTGTCATATTCATATCCCCTGAACACTAATACTTTTTAATATCTTACTATATAAAATAGACTTCTTTTAATACTAAAGTAGGTAAATATGTCCTCAGCTTTTCATTTAGCTAGCCTAAACCCCTCAAAGTCTATTGTATCCCACACAGCTCACACTTCCACCCAGCAATTTTGGTTAAATCACACTTGGTTCTCTCATCAAAATAATTGATAAAGATTGTGAACAGATAGGTCTTTGTGGCATCTCATTAGAAAAACAGCCATGTAATGCAAGGGACTAGCTGAAGTTAGAAGAAGGGTCCCGACCCAAACCTTCACCTATCCATGTTCTCCAGATATGCTGCCTGACCCACTGAGTTACTCCAGCACTAAAAAATTAATTCTCAGATTCTCCTTTTAACCTTCAATCAATCAATCAATCAGTTTTATTCGTCACATTGCACATAAAGTGCAAGTGAAATGAATTTGTCAGCAGCGGTACAATGTGCACGCCAGGTTGATTGCATTCGTTGAAACGGCCTTCCCACGTGAAGGTTGCAATCTTCCACCTGCTCCTGATCAGGTCTCTCCCAAATCCACAGCGACTGTTATGATGCAGCACAGAAACTTTAAGGATTAATAGGGATTAATCTTAACCTCCTTGGCAGACTCAGTGACGTGCTAGTAATGGTTGAACCCACAGGAATCTTCCCAGAACTAAGAGGTCCAACACGTGCTCTGTTATGTGGAAATATCTCAAAGCTGGGTGAAGTAAGGATAGAAAGGCAGAAATCGAGGGAGGTTCAGGAAAAGGTGACAGAGAAAGGAAAATAATGAAATAGGCGAGAGAACAGAAGAAGAAAGAGAGGCAAGCAGGAAGAGAGGTGGAGAAATGTCAATTTGGTTACGAGAGTTAAGTGTGTGCATGAGTATTGTCTTGCCTTCATGCATCAGTGGAACTCGGTGAATAGTTGTGAGTACAATTCATGGCAGAGGCTCACACAAGATGAAATTCTTATGATCATGGATTGAGAGGGAAATTAAGGTAAAAAGAGTGAGAAGAGGCAAGAGATGAAAATTAAAAAATCAAGGGGAGACTTACATGAAGAGAGTGTGTGGGTGTGGAGGAGGGTGGGTGGGAGAGAGAGAGAGAGAGAAATGTGATTCATGACATCTTGCCATGTTTCAAGAGCTAATAAACAAAACAGAAACAAAGACGGCGAGGGTCGGGGAGGGAACGTACGTCTGCTCTGTGATACATAGGTATATTGTTCGGGCGTGGCTAACAAAACATAACCCAGACCTCTTGGAACTACTCAGCCCTCACATCTCTCCTCTCAACCATCATGCTCAACTCCATCTCCATCTCCCAAATTTGTTTTGTTCCAATTCTAATTCCCAGCTCATCCCAATCTTCAAGTCTTTTGGCATTTCTACCACATCCTCAACATTCTCAATTCCATCCCTATCCTCATATCCAGCTCAATATTCAACATCTTAATATTCACCCCCATCCGACTTCCACGTCTATCCATTCTATTCCCATCTCCTTTACCATTCTTATCTTTACTCCCAATTCCAACTTCCCATACTGGTGAACTCCACACTGATCTCAATCTCCATCCTCATCTCTAATCTCTACTTCATGTTCATCCCCACATTCATTTCTAGCCTTATACCCAGGACCCTTACCAATCTGATCAACATCCATCTCTGGTGTAACTAGCTCCAGGAACATGACTGCCAGGTTGTTATAGTGCTGGTTGTTCTGCCAGTCATCGTGTAGTGAGCAGTAAGTGCTAACCAGGTCATTTGTAAACTGAAACAAAAGATATAATGGGGTTGAGTGCATAAGCAGTTGTACAAATATATGTTAACCAATGTAGTGAATCCAGAGCAGTGAATCACTATTTAGAGTTGCTGATAGTGAACCCACTGTACAGTTAATCACAGTTCAGACCCTAATAATGAACCCCCATACATTGAACCTCAAGACCTATTACAGTAAAACACAGTTCAGAGACCACAATGATAAATCCCAATATATGGAACCTGATATAAAGGCTCCAACATGGTGAATCACAATTCAGAGACAATAGTTATGAAGCTCAAAAAGAGATCTCAATGGAGTGAATCACAATTGAGGGACCCAACAATGAGCCTTACAGAGACTGAGACCCTTACAGAGAACCCAACACAGTAACCAAGTCAGTGACTCAATTCTGAATCCCAAAACAAAGAATCCAAATAAATGAGCTTCAATACAGTGAACCGCAAAAGAGGGAACTCAAAGTAAATCCATTATGGTGAATTCCCATAGAGTGCAGGGAAGTGTGGTGTTTAAGTGATTTGACAAGTATCCAGGTGTCCAAAAATGTATGTTTGAATCCTACCACGATAATTGGGGAATTTAAATTGAGTTAATTCAATACATCTGGAATTAAAAGGTTATCAGTAAGGGTGACCTTGAATCTAGTAGATACTTACCTGGTTCACCAATGTCATGCAGGGAAGGAATCTATTGACCTACAGGTGAGTCAAGATCCATCAATGTGGTTGACTTTTAAAAGGTAGTTTCAAATGGACCAGCAAACACTCGGTCCAAGGGACACATAGAAATGGACAGAAAATGCCAGCCTTAACGCCAAAGCTCGTCATCTATGAATTAACCAAATTCTTAACACATTAAAACCTAATACAGGTAACCCAGTACAGAGCCTCCAATTTACACTCCATGCATTGAACCCAATACAAGACAGAGAGCCCAGTATGCACCACAATAAATAAATCGTATTGCAGAGAATCTAATGCAAAGAACCGCAACACAAATGCGTCAGTCCCGAGGCAGCACAAATTTCTCACCTGTCCCTCCATCTGTTGGGTCAGTTCCTGGACATTGGCCAGTTGCATGAGCTGTAGCTCCATGAGCCCCACGATGGCTGGGCTTTGCCTCCACAGCTGCACCATGGTCTCCCTCCTTTCCCAGTACAGAACAAAGGCTTTCTCCAAGAGACTGAGCTGAAGATCACTTTTCTCACTCTGAAGGTAAGAGGTTTGTAATTCACACAATCATCAGAAACTCACATTGGGGAAAGCTAGTTGAGGCCTTGGTCCATCATGCCTCTGTCCCTACCACGGCAACATCCAGTTCTTTAATTGACCTTGGGGTGTTTGTGTCCTTTATCTATCCACTGCTCATTGCTTCCGTTGATACTGCACATCCTCATGTTCATTTCTGAATTGACAATAAAATTGAGCCCTTGCCCTACACTTCTGGTTTACTTTGCAGTCACAGTCAGGATGCCTGAAGACTGCAACAACGTGGTTCAGGAATAGCTACTTCCACACAGCCACCAGGCTATTAAACATGGCTCGGACAAAACTTGGATTATTAATAACCAATTATCTGTTATTTGCACTTTATCATTTTATTTATTCATGTGTGTATATATTTATATTATAGTATATGGACACATTGATCTGTTTTGTAGTAAATGCCTACTATGTTCTGTGTGCTGAAGCAAAGCAAGAATTTCATTGTCCTATCAGGGACACATGACAATAAACTCACTTGAACTTGAACTTAATTTAAACATCACTACATTGTTCATCCTTTGGTTTGCCCCGATTAGAATGAAGAGCTGACTGTTGACCAGACATTTTTAAACCCAGTCTCTGCAGGTCAAGAAGTTCATCTTTTTGGCCCTTCGGCACTCACTAGAACTCTCGTACCTTGGCCACCAGTAATGGACACACTAATTCAGGCCAGAACCAGTCCCTGTATTCCAGGTAAACTTGCATTCAATTTTGTTGAAGTGAATGTTCACACTGAGGCCACCCTTCCTATATGACCCTATGATACTATGATCATGTTAACCACACTAAATTCAGTACTGTGGCTCAAGGCTGGGCACCTATGATAGCCATTGGCCATTAGCCGTCACAGACCTGATTTTCACCACAATTTGTGCTCTGGTCTTTTATTTAATTCTTCACATGTTTAAATTATAATGTTTTATTTTTAATTGTCTACTGTATATCATGTTGTTACTTGCAAGCAAAGCACCACGGCAAATTCCTTGTATGTATACAAATTTGGCTAATACAATGTATTCAATTCAATTCAATAATAATAGAACATATCAACAGTGCTATTTACAAGTATTCCATTTGCCATTCCTCAGGTTGAATTCTGCAAGGGCCAATCAGCTGCAGATGTCATTCCAGCCTTTGTCCAATTATGGATAAAAGATGAATTTTAGTGAATAGTGTGTAACAGGGAAAAGTGATAAATAAGATATGCTTTAGCCACATAAACAACGGGCAATCTCCCAGAGGGAACCTGACCGCCTCTCCTCGACATTCAGTATCATTACCATGCCCAGAAGTCCTGATATCGACATCTGGATGCCAATAATGAGCAGAAAATGAACTAGAGCATCCTCAAGTGTACTTTGTCTATTGGGTTAGTTTGAAACCATGGTAATCAGGTTTAGTTCCCCAAAGCCTTTCCATCAACAACAGGCACAAATCAAAAGTGAGACAGCATTTTCCTCTCAATCAGCACAGCTCCAACAGGACAGAACTGTCAACATATTCCAGGATAAAGCAGTATACTTGCATGCTAGTGGCTGAGATATATTGTACAAAGTAGACGTACAAAATGCACTGCTGAAAATCAGAGAAGCTTCTATGACAGTACCTCACCCACCTATGACCACTTTGACTTTGACAACAGCTGGAAGGATTAGGGTTATCTCAGGATAGTACTGCTCTCCTGCCAGATTCCCTCCCAGCCGCACACCTTCTTCCTTCTCTGTGTGGACTGCAACAGTTTAAGGTGGTAGCTTACCACCGCTTTCTCAAAAGCACTTTAGGATTGAAATAATTGCTTGCCTTAACCCCGTGGTGTCCAAAGCCCATAAATCAAGGGTTCCCAACCTGGGGTAAATTTCAGATACATTTCCAGGGGGTAAATTTCACCTACCCAGGGGGTAAATTTGTTGATTCTGGATTTGTACATATTTTTTCTCATTGACTGACTGTTTGGTTCTGGCATACCGGTATCTGTTCATCATTAGTTGTTCATAAATAAGTGAAATTACATTGTTATGTGCTATTAAAGTTACCAGGGATAAACGGGACGAAAAAAGTTGGGAACCCCTGCCATAAATTAATAACAATTGTTACAACAAAATAGTCATGTTAACCCAGCAATCTATTTCATCATGACCATAGAATCCTAGGAGTCTCTACTTTCTCAGAAGTTTAAAGAAATTTGGTATGTCTCTGAATACTCTAACTTTTACAAGCTGACTGCTTGCATCATGAGCTGGCATGGTAATTCCAATGCACGGAACGGTGAGAGGCTGCAGAGAGTGGTGGTCTCAGCCATGGTCCACCATGGATCTCTCCATCAAAAGCATCTACATGTGGCACCACCTCATGAAGGTGGCATTTATTATCACGGATCCCCACCATCGGGTCATGTCCTCTTTTCACTTTCACTGTCAGGCAGGAGGTAGAAGCCTGAAGTCCCACATCACCTGGTTCGGGAACAGCTACTTTCCTCTACGTATCAGGTTCTTGAATCAACCGACACAATCCTAATCCTATCTCAACAATGGAACACTACCTTCTGCCTCTTGCATGATTATAGACTTGTTTTTTTTCTTCTATTTATGTTTCTGCACTCATGTTTTGAATTTTGCAGTTTTCCTTCTTTCTGAAATTTTGTGTAATTTATGGATAATTTTTTGTGTGTTGTCCGAGTCTATGGGCCTGTGATGTTGCTGCAAGATTTTTCATAGTACCCACGCTTTTTCATACACCTGTGCATGTGGCAATCAACTTGACCAGACAAGTCTATTTGAGGAGTATTTAGAAACTATTACAAATAGAACTCATATTAAAACCATGACAATGTCTCCCATTAACAGTAAAATCCAAGGAAAAGAGGCTTATAACAGATAACAAATACTTACACCCGTGGTATGTCCTGGGCTGCTTGATGGGGGGTTATCCCAGATTTCATTCTGGCTGTTAATAGGAGTATCGTTGCATACCAACTTCTCTGTGCAAGACTCCACATCAATTCCTGGTATCATCTGCTTGTAAATAAACTGTAGTAGCAACTATTATCAAAAAAAAAATTACAAATGGTTGGAGTAGGATTTAATTCACTCACTGATGAAATATTCTGATTGTTTCACAATATTACAAGGGAAATGTCAAGTGAAGCTTTCTCTCCAGCCCCATTATCAGGCCCAGAGTAAGGCAGCTTCTTCTCTGCCCATCGATCACTGTCAGGCAGGATGAATAAATATCTATCATGTGGGTGCCCTACAAGAGTAAGGTAATATGCCTCAATGACTACTAACTGGTGGCACTAACATCTGTGGTGATGAAGTGCTTTGAGAGGTTGGTTATGACACATAACAACACCTGGCTAAGTAAGGACCTAGACCCAGTACAATTCATCTATCTGCACAATAAATGAACAGTGGATGCGATATCGCTGGCTCTCCATATTCTTATGTCCTAGCGAGCACTGGACCGCTAGGGCATAAGAATATGAATGTCAGGCTGTTGTTCATCGACTACAGCTCGGCGCTCAACCCCTTGGTCAGTAGGCATTGTATCTTGAGGATGGATGGGACTTACCAGTCAAGGAATTTGCATAACTTTAAAATAATCATAATATAGATGTTAATATTAAGAATCCCACATTTCGTCGAGTACCTTAGTTAAAGTCGCGTAGGCAATGACAACTTACTGTTCGTTCCTCATGGTGATTTTTACACAACTGTTCCAAAATCATCTTCTGAATGTGAATCCGTCCCAGCTTTACTAATGCCTTGGGATCAAAGGTTGTGACCACTGACTGCCTTGGTTTCTGAGGATAGGTTGTGCAGATGAAATCCTGCAGTCTGCTCACAGCTAACATTTCATTCCTACTCTCATATAACCTTGGAAAAGGGTATTTAAACAGTGTTAAATCTCAAATATCATACAGTAATACACAGTAAGATTTGTTCACAAAATGTCATTCCCTCAATCTCCGCAATGCACATATCGACAACCTTATATTTCCAAACCTTCAGAGCCCAAATCCTCCCTCAACACCAAAACCTACCTCATCCCATCATCTGCCCAATCTCATCCAAACCCATCTCTAACTATCAATCTCCAATAGGGTCTCCTTTTCCGAATGAACATGTTGAAGCCCCTGTGATTTAATTATCTCAAGCCTCTTCTGTTAGGATCCCAAATCCATATCCCTCTCTTTCACACTCTATTTAACTATCCCCTCTCTTTCTGAATGTTGGGCTCTACTGGATCACAGTACCCTCTCTCTGCAGAAGCCAGCCCCCCTTCTCTCTGTATTCCTGTCTCCCTGTCTATTCTCTTTCTTAACATCAATCCCCCTTCTTCTGCCAGAATCCAGGCTCTTCTGTCTTTCTGTTTCCCAAAATCCTCGTTCCCAGGACCTCACTTCCCCACGCCTCTGAATCACAATGACAAACCCCAGCTTCAAATCCCAGCTCCATCTTTCTCCGGGCCAAGTTTCCATTTTCTGCACCACAACCCCCACTCCCTGTGTAAACCAATCTCCTCTCTTACAAGGCCAGTCCCCTCTCTGATATTCCCAATGCCTCTCTTTCTATTGAACCCAACCACTGTACTCCCTGGAATCTCCTCTCATGGACTAAACTTTAGCAGTTATTTATGCCTTTGTTGTAAGTTTTCTACCAGCGATTATTGCTTTTTTTACTACTTTGGGAACCACAGCAGAAACATCTGCCCAATGTTGGGTATTTTGGGCGACCCACATTCTGACCTTGCTTCTGTACTTGGCTTGGTTAACACTGCAGTGCCTGTGATTCACTTACTGTGAGGTGTGGCCATTCTGCCTCCACTCGCTGATGCCAAGCACAAGCGCTGCTGTCTCAAAAGTGTCTTGGTGCTGGGCCTGGCATTGCAGGTAGTGCTGGGAAAGGAAGAGCTGGGACCTCTGCACTGGGGCCATCGGTGAGGACAAAATGGAAGACATTTCTCTCTCACAACATCTATGCAAATCCAGGAGCAATGATAGTAGAGTAGAAGTTTCTGAGAATGAAAAGTGATGGTGCTTCAGTGGCAGGCAGATTCCCCAGCTCAGCCTCACCTTCCCATCACTGAACCTAACTCTATCCTCAAACCTAACCCATCCTTCAACGCCCACATCCACTCTCCAGTCACGGCACGCAAAATGTAATGACACAAGTAGAGGGCGAACTTTTGTCAACACCCACATCAAACGCAAAAGGAAACTAAGCCCTAAGAGAGCAAGCAGGGAGAGACCAGCAGAGCAAGGTGGGCATTGACAGATGAGAAGTGACAGGTAGTATTTGTAAAGTAAATACACTAGTGTCTGCAAATACAGCAGACATTAAAAATCTGAAAAAAAAATGCTGCAAGTACTCAGCTGGTTGGGCAGCATCGGTTGAAAATGAGAGAGGGTTTGCATTTCAGGTCATTTACCATTTGTGTCATTCGCCTCTGCTTGCTCTCCACTCTGGCATAGACAATCCATCCTCAGTCCTAATCCCCTGCTTCCCCTCCAATAACCAAGCCACTGCGCAAACATCACCCTAATACCCCTGCCCCACTTAGGAAACCTGAACGGAAACCTCTGGAGACTTTGCACCCCACCCAAGGTTTCCGTGCGGTTCCCGGAGGTTTTTGTCAGTCTCCCCACCTGCTTCCACTACCTGCAACCTCCGGCAACCACCTGCAACCTCCGGGAACAGCACGGAAACCTTGGGTGGGGCGCAAAGTCTCAGAAGGTTTCCGTTCAGGTTTCCTAAGTGAGACAGGGGCATTAATCCCTAACCCCACTTTCATTACCAACCCACTTTCAATTTTACCCTTCGCTGTAAATCTTCGATCTTAAACCCAACTCCAAACCCCCACTCACAAACACCTTACATCATCAACTCCCTACCATCACTCCTACTCCCAGAATCCTAATCATTGCCCTGTGCATCAACCATCAGCATCTCCCACTAGCCTCACTGTCCCCCAATATTCTCAAGATACCCCCCATTTCCTCACTTCAACCCATTATCCCTCCATACCCCAATGTTTCTGTAGTCTGTCTTGCTGGAGGCGTTCAAAGAGCATTTGGTACGTCTGCTCCACCAGCTGGAGAAAGTGTGATTTTGATACAACATCCTCGCCCTCACGACCTGGGCACTCCATGTCTTGTCCATCATCATGAATGACAGCAGACACTCCGCCCACTGCCCACCTACAATGACGGCGTCAAAGAGGAAAAGAATCGTAAACAATGTAGAACGTGGAAAGCACGAGAGGTGAAATAAACATTGCAGCTCTTAAAACACGAGGGTGTGTACATTACAGCAACTGTGTTAAACCCTCCTGTGGAGACTCTCCCAGCTTCACTGCCTTAAGGGCCTGTCCCACGAGCATGTGCCTCCATGTGGCAAGCTCAACCTAAAGGGCTGGTCCCACCAGCATGCGCCTGCATGCGGCAAGCACGACCTAACGTCTGCATGCGGCTAAAGCGCGGCCCCGCTTGAGCCGTATGGCCTCGCGGGGCCGGTCCCACTTTGATCACCTGAGCCGTATGGAGTTGTGCGGAGCTGGTCCTGACATTGCCCGGGGCTCCGAAAAACTGACCGTGTTTAAAAATTCCGCGCGGCAACGGCCTGCCGGCCCACAGCTGCCTCAACACCATACATCACGCGCGAACTTCCCACAGACTTCGCTTGAACTTCATGTCACTCACTCGACCTCCACGTGGCCCCCGCTTCTGGTTTGGTCGCGCTTGCCGCATGCAGGCGCATGCTGGTGGGACCGGCCTTTTATGTAGCGCTTGCCGCATGGAGTTGCATGCTCGTGGGACCGGCCCTTTATGAACGGCAGAACCCTATATGTAAGCCTGGAAAGTGTGATTTAGTACACAAGGTAGTCACATAGTGACTCAATATCACTTCTGTTGTATTCCCAGTCAGTGTGATTCAGTACAGCACACAATGTAGTCCTGGTGTGTGTGAACCAGTACCACAGTTTACTTGTGGTGTGCGTGTGATTGATTACACAACCAGTGCACTCCTGGTGTGTTTTCCGGCAACACATCCATAATCTTGGGTGTTGGGAAAATTCATGTACCCCAAGTAACTCTTAATGCTGGTACACACCTGGTGCTGACTCGATGTCTCTCCTGCTGCACACTGCTGAGGTACTCGAGCTGTGCCTTCCAACTCTCCAGTTCAAATTCCTCATCCTGTAAAAACACTGCAGCTTCCATCAGTCAGTCACTGCTGCCGTCTCACACCGACTCACACCATTCTCGTCACTCTCTCCATTGCTCCGTTACTCCGTCACTCCCACGGTCCCTCACTGCTGCCATGGGTCAGTTCTGTGGCCACCCCCTCAGTGCTCCACTCTCTCGCTCACAGACACAGTCACTCACTCGACACCGTGTTAACCTGTGGGGGCAGCTTGTGGAGTGGACCAGTCTATCACTCACTCACTGCCATGACCATTCACATTCATGTTCTCGCTCCCTCACTCAAACTCAGCACAGCCAACCCAGACACACAACATCCATCAACTGCAACGTGATGCTCAACCATCTGCAAGTTTACGACAAGCCATTCATCTTACTCATTTGATGAAGTACCAATCATTCGTTACATGGCAGGTACAGCTCAGGGTGTGTACAAAGTAAAACACCCTTCACACTGTCCCATCAAAAAAGTCAAGGGAAAATCCAACCAGGGTGTGGTGCAGAGTCATTTTTTCCTGTCGATAGTCCCATCACACATCCAGTACAGTGTAAATATCTCCATGCTTACAATTGGAGATTGCCCGACTTGTTTTTCCTTCCTCACTTCCAGCTTTGGCATTATTTGGTGTGACCACAGGGGTTGCCATGTTTCCATCGACATGCAACACTCGTTCACATCAGAGAATGGATCCAGGGGCTCAGGGAGAGACAGTCGATCCCTACTCCAGCTGTTGTGCATCTGCACATTCCAACACAGCTGCAGCACAAGGACCGGAGAGTCAGGGACTAAAGGTGAATCAAACTGCCTTTTACAGCAAGGTCTCGGCATTAATCCACAGGCTGCTGGTGAGCACACTCTGCTGGGACTTCAGCCGCTCTGAGTAATGGGACAGAAACCATCGCCTACTGACATCCGGAGGTCAGGACAGACGGCAATGGACCACTGCTACCTGTTCTGTGTGATTAATATGTTGTGGAACAGAACCTTACTCAGAGTAGACAGCAAGGGACTATACCCCAGAGAGAATCATTCTGGGGAACTCTACCCCTGGGAGTCAGTGTCTGGGGAAATGTACCCAGGGAGTGCCAGTGTCTGTGGTATTGTACCTCAATGACAGTCAGTCTCTGTGAACTGACACTGCCCCATGGACCCCTGCTACAGTAACAGTCAGGGTCTGGGGGGCAGCTCCCTCCATGAGGGTTAATGTCTGGGGAAATAACCTGCCATGAGTGTGATCCGATACCTGCTCCGACTGGTCTTGTTTTCCCTCTTGCTCCAACAGAATATCCAGGAGTGTTTCAGGGCTGTAGACTCCACACATCTTGCTATACATCTGCCAGCAGAACAAAGATAGAGGTTTTACAACTTCTTTCCTTATCTGATTCCACCCATACCTCTCTCTCTCGGGCTTTACATTTCTCTTCTCTCCTTATACGACACCGTTTCGGCCCAACTTGTCCACACCGGCCAACAATGTCCCAGCTACACTAGTCCCACCTGCCTGCGCTTGGTCCATATCCCTCCAAACCTGTCCTATCCATGTACCTGGATAACTGTTTCTTAAATTATGAGATAGTCCCAGCCTCAACTGCCTCTTCTAGCAGCTTGTTCCATACACCCACCACCCTTTGTGTGAAAAAGTTACCCCTTGGATTCCTATTAAATATTTTCCACTTCACCTTTGGTCCTCGATTCCCCTACTCTGGGCAAGAGACTCTGTGCATCTACCCGATCTATTCCTCTCATGATTTTGTACACCTCGACAAGATCACCCCTCATCCTCCTGCGCTCCAAGGAATAGAGACTTAGCCTACTCAACCTCTCCCTATAGCTCACACCCTCTAGTCCTGGCAACAACCTTGTAAATCTTCTCTGAACCCTTTCAAGCTTGGTGATATCTTTCTTATAACACGGTGCCCAGAACTGAACACAATAGTCTAAATGTGGTCTCATCAACGTCTTATACAACTGCAACATGACCTCCCAACTTCTATAGTCAATACTCTGACTAATGAAGGCCAATGTGCAAAAGCCTTTTTGACCACCTTATCGACCTGTGACTCGACCTTCAAGGAACCATGCACATGGACTAGATCCCTCTGCTCTGCACCATTCTACAGAGGCCTAGCATTTACTGTGTAGGTCCTGCCCTTGTTAGACGTCCCCAAATGCAACCCCTTACACTTCTCTGTATTAAATTCCATAATTTATAGTTATGGGAATGGTGGGTTGTGGATCACATGCAGGCAGAAGAGATTATTTTTAACTTGGCATCATGTTTGGCACAGACATTGTGGGCCAAAGGGCCGGCTCCTGTCCTGTACTGTACTAAGTGCTGGAAATACACATAGAAATTCCTGTCATCTTTAGCTACCTTTTCAAAATACTCAGCCATTCTCTCACCAGGAGAGTAATGTGCCTTGAAATGTCAGTCCGTTTAGACATGGTGTGCTCAGTGGAAAGTGGTGAATAGCAGGTGCTTTTAAATGATTTCATGCACAACACATCCTGATCCAAAACCATATAGAAATGCAACCGTGAAATAGCTGGATCTCCCTGTGAGTCATCAATCTTTGTTCAAAGCAGAATATTATTGCAGTTATTACTTTAATTTCCTACCTTAGTGCGAGCTGCCTTTCACAGGATATTGTTCAATTATAAATGCCTCTCTCCATTGCATCATTGTTGCTGTGGCAACCCAGTCAGGTGGGAAAACTGAGCTGATCTTGTCGTGTCTCTTTCTTAAACCTCAAGCCCCCATTTTGTGTGGGTTTCCTTAGTTTGATTTCTGTATTACAATAATGCCATAAAACATTAACAAAGAATATAATCTCTCTCTCATGTCAACAACAAAATCTCCTGCTGCTCCAGAGGGCCCATATCACACCTGTGAATCTCACAATGGTGAATGAATCGTTAGGGTAGCTTGTTGCTCTGCTGCTAAAGTTCTCAACTTTGCCTCACAGTTCTGCTGCACCCGAGTTACACCAACATAATACCAGGCATCATGTTCGGCTCCAGAAATTCTTTTGAACTCCAGGGTCTGCCTCTGGCAGGCATTGGAAGCTCAAATTTGCAAAATGGATTTTTGTGGTGACTGCGGGTATGTGCAAGCTCTTCACATGTACCAGGTTTTGAGCCTTACAGTGGGCCTCCCAGTCTCCCAGCACCAACTAAACCTCCAGCTCACTGTTAGGGATTTCTAGCCAGCCGAAGGATCACCATCCCCTTCAGGCTTAAATCTCCCTGGTTGGAAACCTGCTGGAATCCATTTCCTACCGGATCAAATTCTCTAGAATGATGTACCACAGTTACAGCTTTAAGGGACCTGGGCTATTCATAGACCCCTTTGATCCCAGCTGCAATAATGCTCTCCCTCAACCCCTGCAAATGGCTTTCTCCCAGACCCGATTCCCAGTCTCACCCTTCCTCCAGGAATTCCCACCGTCAAGACCAAACTCTCCAACCCTGCTTTCCCACAAATGAGACCCTGCAGTCCCTATTTTCTCAAACTTGACTGACTCCCAGGACACTTCATGTCATCCAAATCCACAAGGAGTTTAACTCAAGAACTCTAAGTTGCAGAAACCCACACAGATCTACTGGGACCTTGATAATTCAATAAGGGAGCTGCTCAACCTATTAACTACTCAGTGTTGAATCTTGGAGTAACAAAGCAACCCAATCAATGTTTGGGTATTAAATAGGAGATTCAGGATGTCTGGACACAGAGAGCTAGACTTGATCCAAATTCTATCTGATATGAGATCCGTACAAGTTTCTGGCTATTCCTTGGATGATGGAACCAGATCTTATTCTGCAGTGAGTTTGTTGAATGGATTAACGGAGATAGCCTTACCCTTGGCTGGACAATTGTACTATTCAATCTAAGCGGAGTGTGGCTTTGTGATTCATTTAGGAAGGATCAAAGGAAGTGGTTACTGGGCAGCGAGAGTATCAGATGCAGGCAGAGAACAAACATTCACATATTATCAATGAAGAGGCAAATTAGAATTTCAATCAACACAGTCATTAAACAGAAGGTTTTATGGAAACAAGCTTTCATTGAACTCTTTGGATGATCAGCGTTAATAGACTCACTTAATCAGGTGCTCCAGTGCACTAAAAAACACATCATACGTTAGCTTGTGAATCTCCACCAGAACTCACATTTGGAGTAGTTTGTTGTCATCCACAAAATGAAATTCCTTGTTCATTTGAAGCTCACTGAGTAAACAGTAAACAGCTCCTGCTCCTGCTGTACCTTGTGAAAAGCTTCTCAAATGCTCCAGTCATTTATTGTTTAAGAAGAAAACATTAGGTGGCGATGACACATCATATTGAATTGTTGGTAAAATGAATGCAGATAAAGACATGCCCTGATTTAGCTTAACGTCTATGTAAGATCAAGATATATTTCTTGGAATATTTTTCCAGTACAAATCTCTAATTCGACTCAGTCTCTCCAGGTTTGCCATTTTCTGCCATCCTATTATGATGTCCACATCGCCCACTCTTTCTCAGTTGTATTCACTAGCCTTTCCCTAATCTGTGCTTTTCTCGCCTCTCTTCTTTTCCAGCTTCTCCCTCTTTAAATGTTTTTGTTTTCAATTTTCTAATTCTCTCTCCTTCTGGTCCTTGTACATCTCATTCTATCTCTGATAAATGTCCAATCTGTTAAGATACCCAGAGAGACGTGAATCTGTGGAATTCTCTGCCACAGAAGTCAGTGGAGGCCAATTCATAATCATAATCATACATTATTAACCATATGTTTTGCATCATATAAAGAATATTCACTGGATATATACAAGAGAGACCTAGATATACATCTTAGGGCTAACGGAAACAAGGGATATGGGGAGAAAGCAGGAACAGGATACTGATTTTGAATGATCAGCCACGATCATATTGAATGGCGGTGCTTGCTCGAAGGGCCAAATGGCCTACTCCTGCACCTATTTTCTATGTTTCTATGTTTCTATACCACTGGAATCTCACCCTTTCATGTTGTCACAAATATTTCCTGTGCTGTAATCTTCTAAGTTCTGCCTCAAAACGACAACCAATATCATCAAATACCCACACTACATGGGCCACACTTTTATCTCACTATTACCAACGGGAAGAAGGTACCAAAGCCTGAAAATTGTGACCCTGTTCAAGAACAACTTCTTCCCAACAACCATCAGGCTCTTAACACTTCTCAACACTAACCGCAACCTGACCCCAGCAACTATGATCTACTGCGAGTGTTATTTTGATTACACTACAGGTTTCAGTTTACACTATTGTAGTCTGGTAACCCAATATTACTGATTATTCATTTATTGTATTCTTGATTACTATATATTTATTTGTGTATTATTGCATTGATGGGCCTGTAACACCTCAGCAAGTAACATTAAATAAAAAGCAATGGTTTCCAATCTGGGCACACCTTTCCAAGCCCAGATTAATCTCCCTCACCGTGGTATATGGATCACATCAGATTAGACATTATTCTTGGACTGCCACAATATACAACTTTCCACAATGAAGGTCAAGAGAAGGTCAAAGTTCAAAATCATTTGAGTATAAACCAAAGATAGACACAAAATGCTGGAGTAACTCAGCGGGTCAGGCAACACCTCTGGAGAGAAGGAATGGGTGATGTTTCGGGTCGAGACCCTTCTCCCGACTATCTCTGGTCTATCTTTGGTGTAAACCAGCATCAGCAGTTCCTTCATTCACATGGGTATAAACTGCATTTGGATGGAGAGGGTTATGGATCAATTGCATCTCATGTCAACTTCTTGGACCCCTGCCCGCTCCACCTGACATGTACTGACACATGGCTGTGCCAAGGATAAGCTTCACTCCGTGATAAGTGAAGATTAAATTACTTTAATTATGCTTCATTGTTTGGATGCAGCTGGTGATTAAATCTGTTGATCCAATCATTGCTAATGAATTTGTTTCACTGTCATCACTTCTTCTATTCTCCCATGTTTCTATCTGCTAACCAATCCTCAACCCACACCGGTATTATTCATAATCCTAAGTGTTCTGACTTGGTTTTATAATAATTTATCGAAAACCTCTGGAATCTAAAACATCACATCCATTAGTTTTGCCTCATCCATTCTGCTGGTTATACATTCAATAAAAACTGCTAAGCCTACATAAACTTTTGCCAATGTTTTCCATTCACATATCTATAGAGGCTTTTACAGTCTGTTGTTGTTTCCAAGAAGGAAACATATATATGAATATACAAACCACGGAAACAAGGGAATTAGCAGGAATAGCCTCACACCCTAGAGCCAGCTGTCTAATTTAAACTGATTCTAACCACAAGTCCGCACTCCTGTTTACTCGTAGCTTTCTTACAGCTCTTTACCATCAAACATGTATCTGCCTTTGCCTCAGAAACATCCTGCTTCCATCAGCCTTTGAGAAAGAGTCCCAAAGACACACGATACTCTGAGATAATAAAACTTTGACTTTGTCTTAATTTGGTAACCACCTTACTTTTTAAACAGCATCCCTAGTTTTTGTTTCTCCCACAGAAGGTAACATCCTCTCCACATCCACTTTGTCAAGATCCTTCAGGATCTTATATGCTTCAGTTAAGTCCACTCACACTCTTCTAAACAAAGGCAATTTCTTATTGTTCGCTTCTCATATTTTTATTTCTCTTTCTTCATCTATTTCTTGATCGCCATTAGCTGAATGATGACATTTTCCCCAATCCTCACACATTTACCAATGTCCTTTTGAGCAATGTTTAGTTGAGTTTAGAAATACAGCGTGGAAACAGGCCCGTCGACCCACGGAGTCTGCACCGCCCAACAATCCTTGCACACAAATGCCACACACATTAGGGACAATTTATATTTATACCAAGCCAATTTACCTACATGCCTGTTCATCTTTAGAGTGTGGGAGAAAACCGAAGATTTCGGAGAAAACCCACGCAGGTCATGGGGAGAACATACAAACTCTGAACAGATAGCATCCGAGGACATACACACCATTGAGGATAAATGGGGATACTGTGGATAGGGTGAGCTGATTGAAATATCTGGGAGTCCACATCTCTGAGGATATGACATGGACATCACACGCCGCAGCACTCGTGAGTAAGGCAAGGCAGCGCCTTTACCACCTCAGGCAATTGAGGAAATTCAGAGTGTCTCCGAGGATCCTCCAGTGCTTCTACTCAGCGGCTGTGGAAAGTATCTTGTCCGGAAATATTACCATCTGGTTTGGGAATTGCTCTGCCCAGGACAAGAAGGCTCTGCAGAGAGTAGTGCGTTCGGCCGAACGCACTATGGGAACTTCACTCGCCCCCCTGCAGGAACTATACATCAGGAGGTGCAACTCCAGAGCCAATAAAATCATGGGAGACCCCTTCCACCCCAGCAACGGACTGTTCCAGCTGCTACGGTCAGGCAAACGCCTCTGTTGCCATGCTGTAAGAACGGAGAGGTTGAGAAGGAGTTTCTTCCCAGAGGCCATTCGGACTGTAAACTCCCGTCTCACCAGGGACTAACTTTACTGAACATATTTCCTTCCGCCCACAATATGTAATATGTAAAAGAATATGTGATTCTGTTTGTAGTTTGTTTGGTTGTTTGTTGTTTGTCTTTTTGCACAAAGTCCGCGAGCATTGCCACTTTTCATTTCACTGCACATCTCGTATTTGTATGTGGCGAATAAACTTGACTTGACTTCACTTGACATGACTTGACCCATAGTCAGGATCGACCTGGGTCTCCGGCGCTGCAAGCGCTGTAAGCAGCAGCTTTACCAATGTGCCACCATGCCGCCCATGCCCCAACTGTTTTGGAAAGTTTTGAAACATTCTTATTTTAGCCAAGAATTGACTCATTTTCCTGCATGCTTTTAATCAAACAGGGATATATAGAAACATAGAAAATAGGTGCAGGAGTAGGCCATTCGGCCCTTCGAAAATATATTTGTTGTAAACTACGTATTAATCCTCTAGCCAATGGTTTTTTACTACAATGCCTTTTAATGTAGCTTTCTAATCTACCATAGCCAACCTGGTCAGCACACAACAAAGGTTTTCCCCGGACCTTGATACACGTGATAATAAACTGAACTAAACACACCGTACATCTATGTTGTATGCTACGTTTATATTTCAGACTCTGATTTTTGAACTTTTTTTTGCAGGTACTACCAATTCCAAATCTCCCGACAGTGACTTTAGTTAACCAACTCTGATGGTTAATCCCTGGGAGACAGTTTTGACTCCACAGAGGCTGCTTTTGCTCACATTAATTAACATCCCTCTAACCAAAAATCATCTTATTCAATCTTATACTTCACACACAGGAGGCATCAAGTGCATGTTGGCTCCTGGGGGAGCAATCCATTAATCTTGTTGTCCCACCACATTTCCTTGCTCAGCTGCAACTTAAAGGCGGCGCAGTGGTGCAGCAGAGAGCTGCTGCCTCAGAGAACCATAGACCCGAGTTTGATCCTGACGATGGGTCTGTCTGGGTGGAGTTTGCATGTTCTCCCCGTGACCGTGTGTGTTTTGTCCCACATCCTAAAGAGACGTGTGAGTTTGTAGGTTAATTGGCCTCTGTAAATTGCCCCCTCGTGTGTACGAAGTGGATGAAAAAATGGGATAACATAGAACTTGATGGTTGGCATAGACTTGGTGGACCGAAGGGCCTGGGGCCATGCTGTATCTCTAAACTAAACTGAACTTTTTCTCTCTCACACATGCCCTTCAAGTCCCCTTTCACTCTTTTGGCCATTAACCTATGCAATGGTGTATATTACAGTAGCTAATTAATCTGCATGAATCTGCTGAAACTTCATGTTGCAATGAGTTGATTATACTCGTTATGGTATGAACATGTTGGAGTATTTGTGAGGAATTTGGAATAAGTTTTTGTCCTCTTTCTATATAACAGTGAAAACATATCCTCATTGATCCAAACACACATTGGCTTTGATATAAAATACATATAAAATTATAAAAGGACCGGACAAACTAGATGCAGGAAAAATGTTCCCAATGTTGGGCGAGTCCAGAACCAGGGGCAACAGTCTTAGAATAAAGGGGAAGCCATTTAAGACTGAGGTGAGAAAAAACTTTTTCACCCAGAGAATTGTGAATTTGTGGAATTCCCTGCCACAGAGGGCAGTGGAGGCCAAGTCACTGGATGGATTTAAGACAGAGTTAGATAGAGCTCTAGGGGCTAGTGGAAACAAGGGATATGGGGAGAAGGCAGGCACGGGTTATTGATTGGGGACAATCAGCCATGATCACAATGAATGGCGGTGCTGGCTCGAAGGGCCGAATGGCCTCCTCCTGCACCTATTTTCTATGTTTCTATGATATTATAATAGGAGAGAGGAAGAAACTGTGCTGATATTGAAAGGGTTAACAGTGTGTTTCATAATAGATGCTGTGATCATTTCCTATTCCCAAATGAGGTGTCATGTTTCCGCCTTCTTCATCAGCATTGACATCAAGGCAGCGGCAGAGAACAACAAGGGGCCTCAGCGCGTTTCTTTGTACCTGCAATCCCTTTCAAACATCAAACAACTTACACCGGCTCGTCTATTTTTTAAATAGAGATTGGCCAGAAATTAGTGCTCAGAAAATTCTGCTTAAAACACTGCTTAAAAATAGTTCGAAGCTGCCGTTCTATTAATACATGAAAGGTAATGCTTCCAACTACACGTGGGGAAGAACAAAACTGTTGTCTTCAGCCGCCAACAAAAAATATTTTCTCAGTCTAAATTGCGTTCCTCACCCTCGCCAATTTCTGAAATCTGAACACAAACTTGTTAACTTCCGTGATCCCAGTAGTATCCAGTCACCAAGACTGATCCCTTCCACGCTGTACTACACATCTATTTTCCTCCCTCAATTCATCTGCAGCTGAAATGCTCATCAATGTCCCCTCATTGGCTCCAGTCCAGCAACACAATGTTAAAATCCTCACTCTGCATTTCTCCCTGGCTTTGCCCCTTCCCACCTTTGCAGCTCCCCCACAGATATCTGCGTTACCAAGTCTGTGCAGTAAGTGGGAGAGCAAGGATGCGGAAGAGAGAGGTCATGATAGAGGGATAGAGGGAAAAGGAGAGAGGGAGAGACACAGAGAGAGAGAGAGAGAGAGAGAGAGAGAGAGCACTGGGAACTGCTGGCCAGGCCTATTGGCTGCTGGTGACCTCATGAATGACATATTTAAAGGAACTAACAGTTCTGAAGATTTAATCAACATCAGTGGATCACTGGGTTGAGGACACGGGTCTAATGATAACCTGGGGATCTACAGCTTGTTTCATTCTCAGCTCCCAGTTCCTGTTATCCAAGGATTCCTTGGAGTCTCCAAGTAGCAGGTGGCACCTGGAGGAGGAAAACCTCTCTATTGGAGTAAGGTGCAGGCACTCTATGCGGGAGTAAGGACACAGCACTGTGCTGGAGTAAGGACCGGGCACTGTCTGTTGGAGTGAGGAGCCAGCACTCTCTGCTGAAGTAAGGAGTAATGTACTCTGTGCTGGAGTAAGGACACAGCATTGTGCTGGAGTAAGGACCGGGCTCTCTCTGCTCATAAGAAGGTTCTCGGTGCTGGAGTCTGCAGGAACAGGTAATCTCGGCTGAAGCCTGGGGAACATGCACTGATAGAGCACAAATGTTATCTGAACAGCATTAATGTTTGTTGTAAGTTTTAATCCTAGCTGATGCATTTCACTGATGATCTGAATCACTGACTAAATGTGATTTTTTTTGGATACCAGATAAAATGAGGAAAATGTAACATAAATCCTTCACTCACACCCACACACGACTCACTCACAAAAAGCACTTCTGTCTCATCCCGTGTGCAGTGGGCTGCATCTCCTTGTCTAATAATGCAGCCAGTGAGCTGTTTCTGTTCTGTTACTCCACACGGGTGCCAACCTTATGTTTTTGTGGATATTAAACAATGTCACCAGTTTGTGCTCTCAGCTGAAGTGTCGCAACCGTAAGTTTGAAATCCTTATAATAAACTCTGATCAGCTGTGGGAATATTAAAAAACCAACGTTGATATTTGGTCTAAAGTGCTCAGATGTTAATCTGCTATTACTGGATCTACTTCTTAATATAATTTGGACTTGGGTAGACAGGGTACATTTTCCAAAACTGCAGATGAAATGATAACTGGAGGAATAATGAATTGTGCGGAGCCTGGTAACAGGCATCAGGAAGGATGGAATGACTGACAAAAGAGACAAATAGAGAAAATTATTTGAAAAGTATATGGAATCCTGGGCTTTATAAATAGAGGCACAGAATACAACAGCAAGAACGTCACAATAAATAGTTATAAAACACAGGCTTGGCCTCACTGGGAGTATTGTGTCTGGCTTTGGATGGCATGCTTTAGGAATGATTTTAAGGCTCTGGAGACTTTACTGGATGAGGGATTTTAGTTATGAAGATGGCCTGGAGAAGCTGGGGTCATTGGAAAAGTGACAAATTGTTTATGTGGCAAGTGGTTAGGGACTGGAAAACAACCAGTGGAGGGAGATAAGTTCTCAGTGAGCTGGATTTGTATGTGAAAGGCTGGAATTTACAAGGCTATAGGGAGCGGGCAGAGCAGCGCGTTTAATTAAATCGTTCATGTATATAGGGTCAGTACATTTTCAAAGGGCAGAATGGCCTCCGCCTTAGGCCTAACCATTTTGCAATTCTGTGAGTTTTCCGTTTTAATTATTGCCGCTGTGATGAGGTTTGAAATGTTATCAGATCCTGATAGGGAACTGAAGTGAGCTTTCATCCCATTAGTCTGACAAGCACCAAACTGCCCCAGAATCAGCCAATGGTTCAGTACAGAGGGGCCATGGTGCCTGCGCTGGCTTCTGCTGCAGCTATAAAGCCAATCCCAGTTTCTTCATGGTTCTTAAATTCTTTCCTTCAGGTTTATGAAACTAGTATTGAATCAACTGCCACTTCATGCAAAAGAATACAGATTGCAACCACTTGCTAAGACACATTTCTTCATTGTCTCTGGATCTTTTGCTAATTAATTTAAATCTGTACGTTGTTGCCACTGGAAACATCTTACTCCTTTGAGCACTCTTTATGATTTTAACCACTTCTGTCCATTTGACCTCTGTAATCTAAGAACCATCTCAGCCTCCCCATGCACTCCACATGACTGAGGTTGTCATCCCTGGTTATCTTCCAGTAAATCTCTTCTACCCTTTCCCAGGCCTATGCATCTTTCCTAACGTGTTCTGCCTAGAATTGGCCACAGTGCTCCTGACAACACACACCCAGTGACCTGGCACAACTTCCTCTTATTCTGTCTTTAACTGGAACAAAACGTTTCTAACAGCATGCTTGATTTTAGCCCCGTTACCTTCATAGATTTGTGTCCAAGCAGTGTAGTCATCCTGTCCCTGCACCCCCTTTAAAATGTTACTATTTAGTCCATATTATATCTTCTTGTTCTCCCTATCAAAGCAATCGCTTCACAATCATCTGCCTTAAATTTCATATCATTATCGTTATTATTATCATCCTTTTATTGTCAACATGCAAAGCAACAATTGTACAGTGCAAAATGATACAACGTTTCTCAGGGAATACCAGAGCATCGCACATAAAAACTTAAACGTTTCACGCATAAATAAAAAGTCCAGTTCCTGATAAAAACAGTACGAATAGTTAAAAAAAAGTGCAGGTAAAAAAAGCAACATTAAAATATAAGTTAAAAAAAAAAAGAAGTTTACTAACTCAATAGTCTGTTTACATCCTTAAGAACTCTATTCTTATACTTATTATTTGTTGCTTTTCAGTATTTTGTAAAGCCTATAAAATCAAATGTGGATTCGATATGTATTTCTAACCTTTATCAGGAAGAGAAATGGTTCCAACGCTGACCCCTACAAGGTGCCATCGTATAGTTTCCACCACTGAAAGAAACACGTTCACCATACTTCATGCTTTCACTTGTTCAGTTTTATACATGTATTGGCACTGTATCTTTAATCCCATGTTTTAAATTTAAACTGGCATTGAATATGTGATACTGCACCATATATTTTAAAATTCCATACATATATCGGTCGTAAGGAGGTCTTGATGAGAAAGCAGAGCCGCAGAGAAAGTTTTGCCCAGAAACAATCGGTACCAAAAGATGAACCTTGAATTCATCAGAACAATTAAATGCTCCCCATCCTCACATTGCAGTTCTACCTCTCTCATTGCCTGAGAGACTGAGAGACAGCATGGTCCTAAAGAGTGCTGACATGGATAGAAAATTTGTTGGCAGACTGGAAACAAAGAGTAGGGATTAACGGGTCCCTTTCAGAATGGCAGGCAGTGACTAGTGGGGTACCGCAAGGCTCGGTGCTGGGACCGCAGCTATTTACAATATACATCAATGATTTAGATGAAGGGATTCTAAGTAACATGAGCACATTTGCAGATGACGCAAAGCTGGATGGCAGTGTGAACTGTGAGGAGCATGCTATGAGAATGCAGGGTGAGTTGGACAGGTTGGGTAAGTGGGCAGATGCATGGCAGATGCAGTTTAAAGTGGATGAGTGTGAGTTTATCCACTTTGGTAGCAAAAACAGGAAGGCAGATTATTATCTAAATGGTGTCAAGTTGGGAAAAGGGGAAGTACAACGGGATCTGGGGTGTACTTGTTCATCAGTCTATGAAAGTAAGCATGCAGGTACAGCAGGCCGTGAAGAAAGCGAATGGCATGTTGGCCTTCATAACAAGAGGAGTATAGGAGCAAAGAGGTCCTTCTGCAGTTGTATAGGGCCCTAGTGAGACCACACCTGGAGTATTGTGTGCAGTTTTGGTCCCTTAATTTGAGGAAGGACATTCTTGCTATTGAGGGAGTGCAGCGTAGGTTTACAAGGTTAATTCCTGGGATGGCGGGACTGTCATATGCTGAGAAAATGGAGTGGCTGGGCTTGTATACTCTGGAGTTTAGAAGGATGAGAGGGGATCTTATTGAAACATATAAGATTAATAAGGGTTTGGATGCGCTAGAGGCAGGAAACATGTTCCTGATGTTGGGGGAGCCCAGAACCAGGGACCACTGTTTAAGAATAAGGGGTAAGCCATTTAGAACAGAGATGAGGAAACACTTTTTCACACAGAGAGTTGTGAGTCTGTGGAATTCTCTGCCTCAGAGGGCAGTGGAGGCCGTCACTCTGGATGCTTTCAAGGGAGAGGTAGATAGGGCTCTTAAAGATAGCGGTGTCAGGGGATATGGGGAGAAGGAAGGAACGGGGTACTGATTGGGGATGATCAGCCATAATCACATTGAATGGTGGTGCTGGCTCGAAGGGCCGAATGGCTTACTCCTGCACCAATTGTCTATGGTCTATTGTCTATTGGCCAAATTGATCTCACTTTACTTCTGAGCTTTCAGTAAGTCACACTGATGCAGTGGCCAGTAAAAAAAAACTCCATTGTGGAAGCAGGGGAAATGGACAAATTCATTCAGCTCAGAGTAAAATGAGTCAAGTTACCTTCAGTAGCAGGTGAGAGAGACTAAGGAATGTTAACAGGGGAATCAGCTCTTCATTACAGGCCAGACCCAGAAAGGAATGCATGTGTGAGGCTGATTGAGAGGAAGACAGCAAGGAGGATGGAAGATTGAGGAGGGATGGTGGATAATATCTCAGGATAAAGTTACAAGAGATCAACATTACAGCCATGTTTGATGTCATCTACTTGAGAGGTTTCTCGCTTTTAGCTTCCCCCACCAACTCCAAAAAGCTTGGTGCTATGGCAATTCTCTACAGCTCACGAGTCATTGTGCAGCAACCAGGAGCTTCGGTCACCTGCTCACTTTCCCCACTCACGAACCCAAGGCCATTGAACAGTGATCAAGAGCTGGGATTAAAAGTCAAAATAGAATGGAAATACTCAGGAGATCGGGCAGCCTCAGTGGAGAGTGAAACAGCGATGATGTCTCAAGTTGATGGCTATTGATCAGAACTGGGGAAAATGAAAAATCAAACATGTTTTAAGTTGCAAATATAATGCCCCTGTCCCACTTAGGAAACCTGAACGGAAACCTCTGGAGACTTTGCGCCTCACCCATGGTTTCCGTACAGTTCCTGGAGGTTGCAGGTGGTTGCCGGAGGGTGCAGGTAGTGGAAGCAGGTAGGGAGACTGACAAAAACCTCTGGGAACCGCACGGAAACCTTGGGTGGGGCGCAAAGTCTCCAGAGGTTTCCTAAGTGGGACAGGGGCATTAGGGATCGGACAGAGAGAACACAGGGAATGCCAGTGGTAGGATGGAGACCAATAGGAAATGGCTGACACAGACTGGTGTCAGAGAGGGTGAGGAAAGCTTGCTAACGGCAACTGATCTGAGTTGAGGTGGAGTAAATAGTGAGAAAGCAATTAAATACATGCTGGAACTGTGGGAAACTGAGCATGGCAATGAAACTGTAGTAACTGGGGAAATTATGTGAAGTTCATACAGGAAACAGACTGGGAAGAGTCTAGGAAAAAATGGCTTTGGGAATCTTAGGCTTGTAATGGATAATGATTGGTGACCTATACTCTGAGTTGAAAATAGAGAAGTCAATAAAGAACTGATTGTAATTGCGATGTGTGCAACCACAACATCACTTGACCGGCATTGGAGGCCAATTCTCTGGATGCTTTCAAGAGAGAGTTGGATAGAGCTCTTAAAGATAGCAGAGTCAAGTGATATGGGGAGAAGGCAGGAACATGGTACTGATTGTGGATGATCTGCCATGATCACAGTGAATGGCGGTGCTGGCTCAGGGCCGAATGGCCTACTCGTGCACCTATTGTCTATTATCTATTGTCTATTGACCCATATTCTTCTTTTCAGATGGTCTTGAAGAATACAGTCAGCGTTGAAGATTTGGTCACTTCATCATGTTCAATGGGATAGCGAATAAAACTCAGGAGGATGGCAGCTCACCATACAATTATTTGGCCCTCCTGTTTGGTACCCTGCTCATTGTGGCCACCATGCTGGGTAATATTCTGGTGTGCCTCAGTGTGCTTCTCAAAAGGTCTCTGAAGACAGCAACAAACTACTTCATTGTCAGCCTGGCTGCAGCAGATCTACTTCTGGCAATTCTTGTTCTGCCTCTCTACGTGTACACTGAGGTAGAGCATTCACTCACTCACCAGTCAAATAACCCACAGGCCAGCAGCTCCAGGGTTTATCCTGAGCTGCTTCATCAATGACCCTTTTATCCAGCACAGTGTCCTTGTTTCTAATCGCAACCTCTCAAATAATGAACTCGTTGGAGAACATGCAGGAATGGGCAGATAAGTGACGACTAGCATTCACGCACTCACTCATTTCTTCAACTCACTATCACCCTATTCCCCCTATTACTACATGTACACTTTCTCTCAATTTCTACACTATTCCCATTCACCATTTCATTCAGTGCTTTCTCTCTCTGGAAATAATTCTGATTATTTTGGACCTATTGATCTATATTGGTACTTTTTTCAGACATGGGTTAAGGTAGTTGAATAGCCTTTGCTAAGTTCCCACAAAGAAAGTTCAACAGGGAAACTTCCCCTATGCTCTTGTTTGCTCTCTATATTGGAATAGCTCTGCCATTGTTGATCCAGTCGATGCTCCACTGGCTGTGTTGGTTCTGTCTCAACTCAATCTTTCTGCTTTTCTCTAGTTTCATGGGGGGATTTGGACGTTGAACATGTTCCTGTGTGATGCGTTAATGACGATGGATGTGATGCTTTGCACAGCTTCCATTCTCAACCTATGTGCCATTAGTGTGGACAGGTCAGTATCAATGCTCATCTACTCTCCCAGGCAGCCATAGACCCACCTCCAAAAAACCTCCAGACTGATGTGAATGCAAGACCCCTTCCACTGTAGAGAATTTGACCCTTATCTGGTGTGTCCCCATCTAATGCAGGATTAAATTAAACTTAGTTAAAAGCAGATGAGGGAAAAGGGTGCCTGCCCTTTTGCTATGCTGTATGTTCTTATGTAACCTATTTTCTTAGGTTATGTACATAAGGTTTAAGGTGAAGATGAATGACACCCTTGTTTAGTGTTAAGCGCATTATGAACAAGTTTAACATTAGGGGAGGGGGGAATGGTAGACCGTGGTTTTCCCCAAGGATGTATGTACACATTAATAGTATATACCTGGAGATTAATAAGTAAAGGAAAAATAGAGAAAGCTAGTGCGAAACAAAAGATAAAAGGAAAAGATTGGCAAAAAATAATGCAAGTCCTCTATACACTAAAATGGGAGGTAACCACTGGAATAACAGCCCCCAATGTCTCAATCCAGTTCTGCGTTATAAATTGTGATTTTGTGGTTCAGTATTAGATACCTCAGAACCCAGGAAAACCAATTGCATTGACAAAATGATATATGTGTATAGGTTGTTGATAAAGACCCTTATATACCTGAAGCATTAGCTTTGTAATTCCGTCTTGATCACCTCACTGGGACCTAAACATTGTAGGTGGGGACTCAAGAGGGTTTTGTCATATGTCCCAAAGCAGAACGATGGAATTCTAACTTTCAGCAATTCTGAAGTAGGCTAAATGTCTCACACGCTCATCCCGATTTCCATAATTATTTGCAGCGCAAAGATTGACATTTTCGGCGGGTTTTAACGGGCCCGCTACGCTGGAAACAACGGTAAGTGCCTACCTGCAGTACATCGCGTGTACTCCATTTGGAGTAGCGTAGCAACTGTACGGGTCATGGGTCGTGACCCGACTGCCGTGAAACCTCCCTATAAGTGAGCATAGTACCTTATAAAACCCTCAATAAAGAACAAAAAAAGTTCAATAGATATAATATATATATAAAAATATATATAAAAAAGTTCATTATATCTATATATATCTATATATATATATATAGATATATATATATATATAGATAGATATAATGAACTTTTTTTGTATATATACACATACATATATATACAGATGGATATAATGAACTTTTTTTGTTCTTTATTGAGGGTTTTATAAGTTTCTATGCTCACATATCATTATATGTTGTGCTGCTGAAAGTTAGAATGCGTATATACACATGGACACAAAATGCTGGAGTACTCAGCAAGACTGGCAGCATTTGTGTCTTATCTTCGGTTTAAAACAAGCATCTGCGGTACATACACAAACATAAAACAAACAAACCTTAATATATGGAATTCACGAGCTAGTATCAGCAATGGTGACCCTGAGCTCGTTGCCCACTGGATTGTCTCAATGGGTTTGTTTCAATGTAGGGATATGAACAAACTACCCAGTCAACGCAGTTGCTTCTTGACTGCCGTGTGAGTCCAACGTGAGCGTTGTCCACTGACGCCTCGGCTTCTCCTCTTGTGCAGGTACATTGCAGTGATGGTGCCCCTCAAGTACAACAGGAATCAATTCAGCGCTCGGCAACTGATCCTCATCGCGGCCACTTGGCTCCTGTCCTTCGGCGTCGCTTCGCCCGTCATCTTCGGGCTCAACAATGTGGCTGAGCGAGATACGACGACCTGCAAGCTGGAGGACGGCACGTTTGTAGTTTACTCCTCCATCTGCTCCTTCTTCATCCCGTGTCCGGCCATGCTCTTCCTCTACTACGGCATGTTCCGTGGGCTCCGACGCTGGGGGATGAAGCCCGAGGTCCGGCAGCGGGACAGGGACCGGGACCCGGACGCTCTCCTTTCGCCTCACGGTCACCGGAGCCAAGGCAGGAGCTGGCACGCAGCTGGTGGCGGATGCCGATCCCAGCCCCGGCCCCGGTCTGCAGGGAGCGCTGGTCACGCCGCAGCTGGACAGCACGTCGGACATGGAGTCCCCCGAGGCGGCCAACCCGAGGGAGAACGGGTGTGCGGCCAGTACGGGGGCCGGGCCGAAGAGCCGCAGGGTCAGCAGACGGGAGAGGAAGGCGATGAAAGTGCTGCCCATCGTAGTAGGTGGGTTGGAGGTGTGGGGTGGGATGAGGTTGGGTTGTGGAGGGCTGGGGTTGGGGGAGGTTGGGCTTGAGGTGAGGGGTGGGGTAAGATGAGGTTGGATTGGGTGGGCTGGGGTTGGGTGGGTGGACAATGCAAGGACCGTGAGGCGGGGAGAGTGGGTGTGAGGTAGCAAAGTAAGTTTGGGTCGGTACATCTGCCCACCTAGACTCACTCTGTGTTCTCACATTGACTCTCCTCAGATCCCCAACCAGCCTCTCCTCACTACGTGGGCTGGGGAGGCTGATGAAGGAGGAATTGGGATGAATGGGGTTAAGAGGACAGGGTGGGTGGCTGGGGTCTTCGGAGGAGAGTGAAGGCTAAAGAGCCATACTTTCCTCCACAGATGCTGTCCACCTGCCGTGGTTCTCCTGTGGTTTATTCAGGGAGTTGAGGAAGAATTTGAGGAGTAGCTTAAACAATCACCTTTCACCTGCGTTAAATTCCAGTCTGGAAAGAATGATGAAGTGGCTTGACTTCTTCCTCTGCTGTTGTGTTTCCAGGGGTGTTCTTGGCTTGCTGGACTCCCTTCTTCGTGGTCCACGTGCTGAAGGTTTTGTGTGAGGTCTGTGCCATTGGGCCCACTCTGATCAGCATCGTCACCTGGCTGGGTTATGTCAACAGTGCTGTCAACCCCATCATCTACACCGTCTTCAACGTTGAGTTCAGGAAGGTTTTCCAGAAGCTGCTGCGCTGCCAAACGTGAAGAAGCCTCGTGGATGGTGGAACTGTGGCTGTTGCTTCGGGGGGAGGGGAGGGGGGGGGGCATGGTCTGCTGCCCCACCCACTAGCTGAAGGTTTGTTGCTCTTCCTACACCTGCCTCAGGAAGAGCAAGACTGGAGCCAGCTGCCATCTCCACTCATTCCACATTCCCATCTCTGAACACCTTTAAACAGATACCTTTAAAATTTGATCTTTGTTTTGAGGTGGTCTTTGTTGCCTGAAGTGAAGATTGTGGGAGGTGGGGGCATAGACCTGGGTGAGAGCAGGCCCAGACCATGCGAGGTCTCAGACTGTGCAGAGGTTCAGTTGCTCCACTGCTTGGAAAGGGGCTGCAACTAATAAACTGGACATCTGACAGGCACTTTGAGCCACCTACTCATGAAGAGATCGTGCTGCAGTGGGGAAGAGGGGAACTTGCACCCGCATTTGAGGTCCGCAGGTAGAAGAATCTGCTAATAAAGGCCAGAAAGAGAATGGAGTGCAGAATGTATTAAGAGAAAAGAAGATTTGAAAATTTCTAAACTAAGAGATTTTCAACTGCAATTGAGGATTTTATTGTGCAATTATTCAATTACAAAGTCTGAGGGTCATCACTGGGATTGTACCAGTAATAAAGCTCAGAACAGCCCATGTCCCCGGAAGAGATGACCACATGTGGTAGAGGTTGAGGACTGGTTAAGAGAGTTCTGTTCAGACGTGGGGAAGACGGGGAAGAGTAAAATTTACAGACATTGGTCTGAGAGAACCGCCTCACAACGGCGATTGGAACGAGGAAACTCTGACATGGGAGAGGAAGCCATTGTGGGAGTGTGAAGGTCTCAGTCAGGTGAGTGATAGCTGAATGCTCAGTGATAGCTGAAATTTAATTCTGTGTTACTGATTTCTATGGAGAGATTCATGCTCACTGACTTTTCAAATATTTCACACCAAATTGAAGTTCAAAGGATTTTGTTTAGTTTAGAGATACAGCGTGGAAACAGGCCCTTCCGCCCACCGTGTCCGCATCGACCAACGATCCTTGCACATTAACACTATCCTACGCACGCTAGGGACAATTTACACTTGCACCAAGCCAATTAACCTACAATCCTGTACATCTTTGGAATGTGGGAGGAAACCGAAGATCAGGAGAAAATCCACGCGGTCACGGTGGGGGGGACGGGGACCAAAGAAACTTCATACAGACAGCACCCATAGTCGGGATCGAACCTGGATCTCTGGCGCTGCAAGCAGCAACTCTACCGCTGTGTCACCGTGCCGCTTACCATTTTTGCTGGACTTTGGATTCACTCTCTGGAACAATTCCCATCAACCTTTCTGCTGAGTTAGTTAGGACATTTGAAGGTGAACGATGGAAGAACAGAATAGGCATTTACAAAAGGTCATCGACCGATCATTCTGTGCTGGTGGCAAGGTTGTGCACAGTGTTCGCTCTGAAAACAGACAGGAAATGACCAGCAGATCTGGAAACATTCCACATCACAGTGGTTGGAACGTCATGATTAGACACTTTTGTTTTCCTGCCATAACCTGCCTCCCCTTTGTAAGTGGCTGAAGGAGACACGATGACAAAGAAGTAGATGCAAGGAACTACAGCTGCTGGTATATTAAAAAAATACACAAAGTATTGGAGTAATTCAGAGGGTCAGGAGCCACCTCTGGAGAACATGGATAGGTGATGTTTTGGGTTGTCTGAAGAAGAGTGCCGACCCAAAACATCACCTATCCATGTTCTGCAGAGATGCTGCCTGACCCACTGGGTTACTCCAGCACTTAGTGTCATTTTTGTTTACAAAGAAGACATTGAATAAGCTCTGGGGACAATAAGGAAAATACTCTGGACAATACACCTCTGTTCCACTTGGCTAATATTGACTGTCTACCTCTTAAGGATTGAGCGTTATCCATATAAACAGTACTTTCCATATGGCACAAATCTTACTTCATTCAGAAAGCAATCCACAAAACTGAAAAGGAAGCAAGTTATCCTCGATCCCAAGCAATCATCTGAGAGAGGACGAGAAACATTTACATACTCCAGTTCCCATGATCGCCATTCACTTGAATGTGTGGTTGTGGATTTGGAGAATGTAGTCCAGTATGAATTAACTGAAGGAGGAAGAATTGAGGGAATGTTTATACTGTTTTAAGAGTTTTTTTCTGTAATTCTGCACAAAATGGTGTCTTCTAATGTGGGTCCATGTATAATGACAGGCACATAAGAAGGGTTTCGGCCCGAAACGTTGCCTATCTCCTTCGCTCCATAGATGCTGCTGCACCCGCTGAGTTTCTCCAGCATTTTTGTGTACCCACATAAATTAACAGATAATTTCAACAGAACAAATAACAAAAAAGTGGTTTTATTGCAGTGTATACTAGACATTAACAATCCTTAGTGATAATGTGAGCAAAGATTAAATAAATTCCGCTTCTTAAAATCTTAACTCCAGATCCCTGGAGAAGCTCATTTCAAGATATTGGAACAGGGATGTAACACTCCCATGAAAGAGAGCTCGTGAGATTAGTCTGGGACAGATATGGTGGATTTGTTGCTCAATCGAGTGATATCAAGGATTATCATGCACCGTTAATGGTGTCAATGGATTCAAGTCCCATCCACAACACCCAGGAGCAAAAAACTAGGCTGACATACCAGGGATATTGCTACATGATGAGTTACTCATTAGATGAGAGGTTAAACCTGGGCCTCATCTGCCCATTGGATGAACAACAGTGGAGGTGGCACAATCCCAACATTTTTCAGTAAGGAAATTCCACAAACATTCTGGAGCCTGTAGGGGATTACAGAGTATATTGCCAACACTATGAATATTGGAAATGATCTCCTCTTTCCCGCTCTCACTCTTTTTTTGGAAGAGAAAAGGAATGGAATTGTGAAACCAACAGTTCGATGCAGAATGAAATGGAAAAATTGGGGATTAGGTGAATTGTTAATTGATTCAGAGACACAGTCAGGTTGTGAAGCAATGTGATTAGTTTAGAATGTACGTGGGAAGATGTGCTCCGAATGCTCTCTGTGTATTCTCCATGGGAGTATCTAGATTGAATATAAATATGACCACGTTCAATAACAAGGCCCAAGAATCTAGAATCCTTTTCACAGCCTCGAATTGGATATCGCACCCACATAACTATAAAAATCAAAATATAATTTACATAATAGTGAACGGACAAGCTCAGAAACAGTGACATGAAGACAGAACTTGAACAAAAGCACTTCAGATGGCAAATACACATACTCTAGCTGAACAGAGAGAGGGATGAGACTTTCTAATCCATCTGTTTTAAAAGTTGTGCACACTCTCTAAGCTCGTACCTGGTCCTGCTGCCTGAGTGCACGGGCCAACATTGAAGGTTAATAGTTTGGCCTGTCACTTTAATATCAGCTGGGTTTTCTCCTCTTCTCCCCACAGCAGTAAAACGCGGCCATGGGTGCATTGATAGTGCTTGATGTTTCAGTGTATGTGCGTCAGCGTGTGCTTGTCCCTCTGTGACAGTGTGAATCACAAGTTTCCGTAGATGATTTTGGGACAGGAGTCTGGTGATATACAATGGGACTCGTGTTCCACCAGACCAGCCGGACACTGGCAGCCTGGGACACAGGGCTTGAAGCAGTGGGCGTCAATCACTCCCAGCGGAACATCTTTGTTAAAACACGTCTTTGGGCACGGGGGGCCACACTCATCGAACACGTAGCCGCGATCTGATGGACAGCCAACCGCTGCAGGGAGAGACCACAGTCCAGTTAGCAAGCTGATTCACTTTATAAGCTTAATACAGCACAATGTGTCCCTCCCAATGAGGCTAAATCGTACCCAATTATTCTGTTACATTCAGCTGCCTGAGTACTTCACAGAGTATTTCCACCTCCATAACATTACCCGAACTGGGGCTGCCTTTGGTAATCTGCGGCTAAAGCTCTCAGCCATGCCGTTATCATTTCCATTCACCATTCCACTGCACTCCTGGCTAACTTTCCTCATCCTCTTTATCAATGAGTCTTTTGAAATGCTGCTGCCTGTGTCCCAAGTTGTATTACCGTTTTCCACTATCATGTTGATCCATGCTGACATGCTCTGGCTAAATGTTACACAACACCTCAATTGAAAATTTCTTATCCTTTTCAAATGGCTCCTTGGTCTTCCTCCTCCATTTCTCCAGCCCGACAACCAATGTATCTGTGCTCCTCCATCACTCTCCTTGAATTTAATGGCTGTAGAATGACTAAGCTGTAGAATTCCCTCCCTCCTCCCTTTAATATGTTTACCTCAATAACCATCTTAACTTGTTCTTTGAAATCCTCACTGTCACCAAATCTTTGGCCACCTGCCATATTATGGATGGTATGGTGTTGATGTTAGTTTATTAAGGTTCGAGTTAAGTGCCTTGGGATCGTTCTACGGCTTTAGTGGTGTTTTATTAATGACTGTTGTTGCCTTTTCACGTGGTCCAGTCACACTCGCTGCAGCTCCCATCTAGCATAGAAATATTGTTCATTGACTCTGCTCCACCAAAAGGGGGACAGCAATTCCAAAGTTCCCCAACCTGTCAACACAGCTCTACCACCCTCCCAAACCTATCACGCTTTGCCTTTTGTGTCCCCTCTCCGACCACTTCAACCCGGTCGGCTCCTGGGAATCCCTGGAATCGGGCAACATACCGCAGAGTGTTGGTGATCGCCAGTGTAGGACAACCGCAGCCTCTCGACATTGCGACGCGTAGGCCTCCAGAGCATCGCACAAGCAATCGTCAATATTCGAACCACAGGCGCACAGGTCGTACACGCAGGAGCCAAAGAACATCTCAGGTGGCATCACCCCGTGACAACGCTCAAAGGTCTTGGACTTCAAGATCTTGCACTTGGCGTTGGCCTCTTTGCGAGCCCGGTAGCCTGCCCGCTTACAGGGGTCAATGTCCTCAGCGTCTGCACAATGTGGGCTGCTCTCATTTTCACTGTGGACCTGGGAGAGGGGGCATGTGACCACACAAACATAGACACAGGGTGATCAACAGGTAGCACTAACCCAGGCACTCAAGTCTTCCCTGGATCAGAAGCATGCATCCTGAACTAAGATTTGCAAATCAGAATAGAATGGGAAATAGGAAAAGATTGAGGTGGGAGGACATAATCAATGAAATTTGGTTTTGATGCAAGCAGTGAATAAAGTCTTATGGCCTGGATCTATATATCTATACTACTAGAGCAATGATACTGAGAAAGTCTGCAAAAGTAGTTGGTTTTATGGCAATTACTGGGAAATCTCAATGTAATACACCCAGTGTAACACCTGCAGGGGAAGCGTGCACATTCAACCTCAGAACTTTGTTCCTTACATAGTGCAAATTTAAAGGAGTGCATATATGTTGACTGAATTTTTCCATTCCGGATTTGATCAATTTTGAAAGTTCTGGAAAATATTACAATGCTGCCTCAGAACACTGGATGACAAGGTGCGTCATCTTTGAGTCATAGAGGGGAATGGTAGAAATGTTTTTCTGATGGGATGCTGGGACCTCATGATTTAGATGAAAATGTAGGTGGTCTGAGTAGTAGGTTAGTAAATGACATCAAACTTGGTGGAATTGTGAGAAAGGTTGTCAAGCCATACAGCAGGATCGGTGGGCGGCGCGACTCTCGTCAGCAGCGGCCTCTGCAGTCTGTCCGCGTTTTATTATTTTCTGTCTGTGTTTTTATGTAGTTTTTGTTATTTTTTGTTGGGGTGTGTGTGGGCGGGTGGGAGAAACTTTTTAAATCTCTCCCTGCATGGGAGACCCGACCTTTTCTCGTCGGGTTTCCGTTATCGTTGGGGCTGCAACGAGGAGCGGCCTCCAACAGGAAGAGACCGGGGACTCTGGTGCCGATGACTCACCGTCACCGTCGCGGGGCTGGCCGAGTCCGGAGCGGGTGGAGCGGTGGAGGAGCGCTGCTGCTGCTGCGGCCCGACCGGAGAGTCGGAGGCTTCAACGGCAGGTCTGTGGACGGCGGCACCGGGAGCCCGCGGGTCCCTGGAGGGAGACCGCTTTTCGGGGCTCTCGCAACGGCGACTTCCCCCACCCGAGTTGCGGGGTTGAAGAGCTCCTGGAGCGGGGCCTACATCACTGCCCCGCGCGGCTTGGAATGGCCGCGGGACTCTGCGAGCGCACGCCGGGGGCTCTAACATCAAGAACCCGGTGTGCGACCTCGCACCACCCGGCGTGGCTTTAATGGCCACGGGACAATCGCCATCACCAGCCGGGGGGCTTTGACTTCGACTCTGACATCGGGGGGGGGGGGGGGGGGGGAAGAGTGCAGTGGAGAGATAAGCTTATTTGGCCTTCCATCACAGCAATGTGATGGATGTTTATGTAAATTATGTTGTGTCTTGGGTCTATGTGTTTGTAATGTATGGCTGCAGAAACGGCGGCATTTCGTTTGGACCTCAAGGGGTCCAAATGACAATTAAATGTATCTTGTATCTTGTAGGATCATTCTCTCCCCAGATACTGCCTGACCTGCTGAGTTACTCCAGTCATTTGTTTTTACTCAAGATTGCAGCATTTGCAGTTCCTTGTGTCTCCAAACAACAAGCACCACCGGTTGCTGACTAAAAGGCGTGTCCCACTTGGGGGTCATTTGCGCATCGTTTCGGGAGCCATTTGCAATGTCGTTCGTACTTAGTCCGAACTCCACGGCAAGGATTTCCCCAGTGAAAACATTTCAAAACTACGTGCGCTTTATACCCAGGTGGTCATGTGGTGCGGCGCTCAAATGATGCACAAATGGCACGCCGACGGCGTACGGGCGGCTCATGGTTACGGATGTTGACACATGGTGTTGCATAATTAATTAGCATAGGCAATGTTCGTGCGTCACCATGCGTAAGCATGCGTCTTCACGCGCTACACGTATGTCGTCAGTATGTCAGCGTACGCCGTCAGCACGTCAGCGTGCGCAAGGGATACGTCACACAGGTGGTGCACGAGGATTTTGAGCATTCCAAAACACTGGGGCGCCGCGCGTTACCACGTGTCACTGCATACGCCACCACGCGCCAACCAATTTTTTGGATGTCACGTAAATGACGCCCAAGTGGAACAGGCCGTTTACTCTCAGTAAGTGTGACAGTTTGGTCATTGCGATCAGCACACAGACATGGCTTTGTTCTGACTGGCCCTCAGGACCCACCTTCCAGCTGTTCCCAAACGTTGCTTCTGAGCTAACGATTTGTCCGCTGCGGATCCGCATGTCGTCCTGGGGGTAGTTGTTGAAGTTCCCACACAGACCACATGCCTGACCCTTGTAGGTTCCGGGCAAGCTCACTTCCAGGTGAGATTTCCCATTCCACAGGACCTGCAGGAAACAAGAAATCATTGTGAACGTCATGTATCAAAATCAAGTGAGTCCAGAGGCCAAAGGACAATGAACGGGTTGGGCGTTTGCATCGGGAATGGGAAACGGAGAGGAATATGTCACATGGCCTTCCTCATGGACAACACTTCACATTAGCCCAAAGCTTCACACATAAGAACACGGGCTGTTACTTCCACTATGAACCGAGGGATTGCTGAACAATTGGTTTCTGCAGTGTGACCAAGGTGCCCTCTTGTGAATGAGGTTTCACCGAGGCCCTATCTGTTCACTTAAACCAGTTTATGTGATCATGGGTGTTTGTGAAAGTTTGCTGTGTGCTGCAAAGTGGCTGCTGTGTTTCCCCACAATTAAACAGAGGTTGCACTTAAAAAGCAACTCACTGGCTGTAAAGTGTTTAGGGCATTCTGAGGGATGCTGAATCCAACCTGGGACCAGAGCGAGTGAAGGCAGCCAGCACTCCCTCAATGGGCCTCAGTCCAATCTCCAGCAAGGTACTTCCTCATATACCCCACCCTTGTCACCATCCTCCTTCTGAGGATGGAGTTGGATGAGATACATAAGAAATAGCTGAGGCGTTTGCCCTCTCTACCTTTAAGCATTTATCAGGGTCCAGACTGATTTTCTACCTAGGAGCCATTTTCCTGAACTATCTCCTCATACCTACATTTCCTAAACACACAGTAATCCACCAACGTCTAATCTGATTTGAATCAATGGCTGAGTCCCCAAGGCTTACAGGGCTAGTGAATTGCAGAGATAGCAGCACTGCACTGCAGGAGCCCACTCAGAATGGAACTGCACCAGATTCACTTCATGTGGAGCACCTGGAGCTCAACCATAGAAGGCTTTCAGCCCAGATCCCAGCCACTCCAAGGTCTGGCTTTCCTTTGGAACCTTTAGTCTTATCCTCAGCAGTCCAGCCTCTTGTGCTGGGTGAGGGGGCAGTGGTAGGAGTGCACAGTTATCATGGCTCAGAGAATTATCAGTCTTCCTGATCCCCTCCCCACGTAACACAGCGAGGAAAACTGGAGCCACCAGTCTGCTCCCCTTCACCCCGCAGCAACTGGAAAGGGTGAATCAATGGTCTCACCTTCACACCGATGTTGGTGTTGAGTAAGATATTGTTGGTTCTTCTCTCGATGTAGATGTATGGCTCCTTGAGAAAAGGTAGCGATACACTGTGGCTGTCCACCTACAAACACAAAGACATTTCACACCATGTCTAGCAGGCAAAGAACATAGAAACATAGAAAATAGGTGCAGGAGTAGGCCATTCGGCCCTTCAAGCCTGCACCACCATTCAATATGATATGATCATCCAACTCAGTGTCCTGTATCTGCCTTCTCGCCATACCCCCTGATCCCTTTAGCCACAAGGGCCACATCTAACTCCCTCTTAAATATAGCCAATGAACTGGCCTCAACTACCTTCTGTGGCAGAGAATTCCAGAGATTCACCACTCTCTGTGTGAAAAATCGGTCCGAAAAGATTTCCCCCTTATCCTTAAACTGTGACCCCTTGTTCTGGACTTCCCCAACATCGGGAACAATCTTCCCGCATCTAGCCTGTCCAACCCCTTAAGACAAGGAATAAGAAGAGCTGAGTGTAATACAGTCTGGCTCAGCAGTGTGACGTCATGCTGACAGCTTGGTAAACCTTCCACATCCTACGGATTGGGCTGCATTATGTGTTGTGTTATTGTCCACCCTCCCACGTCAGCTTCTCTTACACCTTACGTTATGTTTCTGTCAGCTTCAGATCCAACCTCACTGTGAGATTCTCAATAGTGATGCACTCTCCCATCCAACACCCACAGCGTATTCAAACCTTCAGCTAATGGGCTGCAATAATCAGTTCAGTTACCATCACAACCCAGTCCTGGAGAAGTTGGATAATCAGGTCTCCAATCAGCATCGTTACTTCTTTAGTCCAGGATACCCCTTTCCGACCTCGATCATCATTAGTCACGCGGACACTGAGGAGAAAAGATAAAATACTCCGAGCAACACAGGCAGATGCATAGAGAGGTAAACTGCAAGCAAACCAGTTTCTGCGATAGAACGATGAGATAGGATCCAAGGAAGTGCAGCGGGCAGTGCTGCTGCCTCAACTGCTCCAGGGAGGCAGCAGCACTACCTGCATTTGGACCCGATCTTGGGATCAGTCTGCGTGAAGTTTGCACATTTGTCTCCTAAAGGGGCTGTCCCACTGCGACGACCTAATCTGTGAGTTTAGAAGAGTTGGCCCTTGACTCAAACTCGCAGCTTGGTCAACACGTGGTCCTAGGAGGTGCTATGAGGTCACTGGAACTCTCTTTCATGCTCGAGGGAAGTTCCCACATACTCGCTGCCTCAGTTTGGTCGAGGAAAACTTTTCAGCATGTTGAAAAATTTTCCACAAGTAAAAATTGGTCGGCATGGTTCTTTTGAACTCGTAGTGCAGTGGAGTGGGGTCGCTACTTAGTTATGGGCAGTTGAGGGCAGCCGTAGGCAATCTCCTTCACTCACTGGGCATTTTAATTGGCTCATTGCCGTTTTCAGGACCAAGGACAACTGACTGGTAATGTAAAATGCCCGCTGAACTTTATTAAAAGTTGTCTGGCTTCTTAAAAGCTTCTCCACTCCTATTCCCCCCATTCTTCTCTCCCCTCCTCCCCCGCTCTCTAAAGGACTTACCGTACACTGTGCAGCCGTCTTTTACCTTCCTCTTCACCGCGGGTGTGAATTTCAGACAGCGCTCCCCCGCTTTCCCTGGCCCCTGCCTTGGCGGTGTGTGTGTGTGTGTGTGTGTGTGTGTGTGTGTGTGTGTGTGTGTGTGTGTGTGTGTGTGTGTGTGTGTGTGTGTGTGTGTGTGTGTGTGTGTGTGTGTGTGTGTGTGTGTGTGTGTGTGTGTGTGTGTGTGTGTGTGTGTGTGTGTGTGTGTGTGTGTGTGTGTGTGTGTGTGTGTATATATGTGTGGTCAGTCGATCCAGCTTGCGGTTTCATTGCTGGCGTTCGATCCAATTCAAAGTTTTCCAGGCGAGTGTCCTCGAGCTTGTAGGTCGAAGACCGTCGCTGTAAATTTGCGTCAGTGGGACAGGCCCGTAACAGTTTCTGCTGGGGGGGGGTCTCCTTTTTCCTCCCACGTCCCAGAGGGTGGTTAGCTGGCTGCTGTAAATGATCCCTTGCTGTAGGTAAGTGATGAAATAATCAAAAGGGACTTGATGGGCACGTAAAAGAGAATAAATTGCAAGGAGATTGGAAATAAAGAGGGGTAACGGGACTGACTGGATGCTCGGTTGAGAGCTGCCATGGGCATTGGGCAGAATCACCTGACAAGTAACAAAGATCCAGAACAAGGGGCAGGTGGAAAGGCAGGGCATGATAGAAAGTGGGAGAGATATGGGCAGAGGCAGATAGGACAGGGCCAGGTTGTGGTTACTGAGCCTATTGATTCCCAATTACACAAAAGTACTTATCCCTCCCCATAGACCTGCTGGTTCACATTGCTTCACTGAGGTACTGACCTGAAGTCTCCTCCCTCGCAGTCCTCAACCAGAATGTAGCTGCACGCTCCTTGGAAATGGATCATCTTCCCATCAAAGGTGAGGTAGTGAGGATCTCCAAAGACCATACAGGTGGCGGGCCGTGGAATGCAGTGAGGGCAACACATTCCTGGGATCAGTACAGGGCTTTCATCCTTACAGACAAAGGAAGAGTCATTGCTTGAAGCTCACATCGCCTGCAGTCTGTTTAGTCATTGCCGGTACCAAATGTAAACTGCAGGCAGCCACTCATCCCCATATACAAACAGCTGACTTCACACTAAATTGCTCAATCATATTTCAGCCTGCAACTCACTCTCAGGTATTTGTTATTGGGTATTTGCACAAATACCCATGAAACTCCTTAATTTGACTTTAACTCCTTAAACATAATGAAACCCAATGAAAATCCTTACCTGCAACTCTCTTGCTTCATCTTTTACCCAAATACCACAACCAGCTTCCAGCTTCTAACTAATCTCTTGGTTTCTATGATTTTGTATCAAAAATAATCCAGTGGTGAGACTATCTTTGCGCTATCCCCTTGACTTACCGATGAACAGGTGAGCTGTGGACAGTGCTCGGTCTGACAGTGGACCTCCCCAGAGACACAGGTACAGGTTGTACATTCATTCACTTCCCAGTGTTGGTTTGATTGATACGAGTTTCCCTGGTAGCTGCAGGAAATCCTGGGATCTGCAGAGAGACATCAGCGAACAGAGAAATCTCCCACCTTCATAAGAAACAGTTGCTCCCACCATCCCATAAAAAATACCGCCCTGTCCAGCATGGTGCTAAAGCACCTGCACCTCCTGAACATCACAGCTCAGATTCCTGTTCTTCAGCTTTAACAATCTTGTCCACAGTAACAATGAATGAGAAGTATTTATTTAATATCTCCCCCCTCTCTTGTCATTCCATACAATGTTTATTATATGTTGTAAGTTATAAAGGGCATGTTCCCACACTGTATGACTCTATATTATCTATATGTATTGTGTTTATGTTCCTGTCATGCTGCTGCTACTAACAATGTCTTTGCTCTGATGTCAGTACATGTGAAAATTAAACATTCTTTGACTCTCCAGAGATAGCCATGCTGATTTTTAAGGAGTCCTATTCTTTCCTGAGCCACTTTTTAAAAAAAACATTTTTTTTTTACACAATATAGCTGTAGAATCCCTTGGGATTTTCATTTATCTTGCCCGACAGCTGTTTCATGTCCTCTTTTCACCCTCCTGATTATTTTCTTAAGTGTACTCCTACACTTATAATCGCAGATGTATTCACGATCCCGACTGCCTAAATCTGACGTATGCCTCCTTTTCCCTGAGCTGCTGCAAAATCTCACAACCAGAGCTCCCTAAACCTACCAGGCTTGCACTTCACCCCAATAGGAACGTGCTGCCCCCATACCCTTCCTATCTCACTTATGCTACCTTACCCGTTTGTAGATAAGGGGGATGGCTGGCCTTCCTCATGCCAGACTTCCTTTACCTGCAAACAGACGCGTACAATCAACCTTAACTTAAGACTTTAACTTGTGCGCCGGTCCTATCCTTTTCCATAAATACTTTAAAACTAATAGAATTGTGGTCACTGGTCTAAGAGTCCTCCCTCATTGATACTTCAGGCACTTACCACAGCTCATTCTCCAGGAGGAGGTCCAGCCTCTCTAGTAGAGCCCTCTATATACTGTTTAAGGAAGCTTCCTTGGACACATGTAACACATTCCACCCTGTCCAAGCCCTTTATCCCATGGTTGAACAAATCAATATAAGGGAGGATGAAATCTACCAATACTACCCTATTATTCTTGTAGCTTTTTGCAATCTCAAACATCTGCCCCTCCAATTCATGCTGATTATTAAGAGACCTATATCACAGTCCCATCAATGTAATCAATCCCTTCCTATTTCTAGGTTCTACCCATGCAGCCTTCAGTACATATTCATCTCCCAAGAAAATCTTCTCTGAACAATGTAGTTACGTCCTCCCAGATCAAAAATGCACCCCTCTCGCTCCTCTCTTACCTGCAACTCTACCTCCCCTGTAGTATCTGTACCATGGAGCTCCTTCTGTCCTTCTCTCAGCCACATTTCTATCATGGCTATAATATCTCAGTTGACCATGCAGTGTCTCAGAGCCAGATCCAATGCCGTAGTCCTGGCTGCTGCAGATCCTTTTCCCCTGCACACTCATCCCCCACATAGGAGCAAAGGAGCAAGTGGAGTTGGCTGTTTAGCCTTAACCTGTACATTAAGAAGGGCTGTAACTGAGGGACGGGTGAAGGTGGGGTCTAGATCTATTGCCGGCTTAATGGAACTCAGAGTCAGAGGATGAACAACTGCCAGCGTCCGAGCTCCTCTCCACTGCCCAATGAGCCATTTAAAATTTGCACCAATGCAAGGATAGGAAAAGTTTAGAGGGACATGGGCCAAATACAGGCAAATGAGACCAACCCAGAATGCCAGCTTGGTCAGCATGGACAAGGTGGGCTGAAGGGCCTGTATCCATGCTGAATTGCTCCATGCCTCTAAACCTGACTTTGTGTTCACAATGTTGTACAGAGTAACTGAGCTAGGAACCCAGACATTGATGTTGCCGAGTGAAATTCCATAGCACACACTGCCTCTCAGGTAGTGTTAGACTGCTAGATGATAAAACCCCAATCCCGGATGTATGTTGATAAAATGATAATGGAGTTGTCGACTGATCTCAGCAATCGAACTCTATCAGCAGGCCCAGAACAGACCCAGACATAGGGCAAGGAAAGTTCCAGTAATGACAAGTGCAGAAGACTATCAAGGTGCAATGCTCACCGAAGACCATGCATCCAAACCTGGTGCCTGGTCACCTGTCTGCCTTACCTTGGCACTCATAGCAGCATCTTCCTGGTGATCGGACTTTGATAAGGCCGTCATGGCAGATGACGGAGAGACATTCCTCAATGTGGCACTCAACATGCCCGAGCTACGGAAAACCAAACAGAGGAATCAGCAACCGAGAGAGGAATGGCGATGAGTGGGAGCGAACAAAACACGCACAAGGGATGGAGATCGCACAAGATAATTGCAAAGGTCATTTACATTGCAGGAGCATGTGATGCATTCATCAATGGAGTCAGTCCAGGTTTGACCATCAGAAACTCGCTGATTTTCACCCTCGATCACACATTCTGCAGAATAAATAGGAAAGGCTAGTTAGATACAACATAGATGAGACAGCAAGGAAAGCTCCCATGCAACCCTCCCTGAGTAGCCAGAGCACAGAGTAGGAAATATTGGAAGGCTGCCTCTATGGTGCTCTATTAAACACACCTAAAGTTGCAACAGTTTATATTTGTAGCAAAGGTCCAGAAAGAATAGAGTAATAATGAACAAAACCGATTCGCTGGAAGGATAATAAACAGTATTAACAGGAATTAATCCTACCGTCACAGATTGGGCAGCAGGCCCCTGCTGGGGTAAACTGCTCAGAGATCGGGCAGCTGAGCGGGAGGCAACTCTGATGGATGCAGATCCAAGTTAAATCCTGCAACAAACACACCGCAATATGCAACAGGCTGGGTTTACAGGCTGACCCATTCAGAAGCAAGACACGACTGCCCTACTGCCTCTGCTCTCCGGCATAGGAAAGCAAGCAGACTTTGTGCTCATCCCTGCCGCTCACTCATCCCTCAGGATGTTACAATGACTCTACTTGCACCGGAGAAATCATTCAACGCCTGTAGTGTAAGGTACCTTGATAATTCCACATCCTTGTTGGAAGACTGAAATAATGTTTACGTCAGTCCTTCAACAAACCACCGCAGAAGCTGACAGGCTGTGTGCTTATATGGATCACATAGTCTCACATCTGCCACTGCAGGGAGCAGCTTCACATCAGTCCCTGACCTGTCACCTTGTGGCCAGGGTTGCAGGGAGTTGCTTTGCATCCGCCCCTGACCTGTCCCTCTGGCGGTCAGGGCTGACCAGTCTCACACAGACGAGGGGAAGGCGTTTGTACTCGGCTGCATTTGTTTTTAGTGCTCAGGTGGTTACTGTCCACAGTCATAAGGCACAGGTCTGTGTACCAAAGCACATTCCCTGCCACACATGTGGCCAGGGAAAGAGGAGGTAGGGCCGCAATGAAATATTCCTTGCATGCAGGGTATGTGGACAGAGTAGAGCTCGATCCATGCTATTACTAAACCGCCCCAGAGCTGGAGCAGTAACACTGACTGTGCACGTTCTGATGATGTGTGGGATGGCAAGCTAATTTCTCAGGAGCAAGTCGAGTCTTGAAATAAACTCTGAAATCCAGAGGGATCAGTGAACAGCAGGGATGAGCACAGTGCCTGCTCCCTTTCCTTTGCATGTAGACCTGAGGCTGTACCGGTGCTAAGGTTATGCTCAAATAACCCAGATCCACATTTCCATTCATTCTTCTCCCCAGAGTCACTCTGGACTGTTGTCATGGCATTCTCTTCTCCAAAGATCTGGTCCTCTGTCCTACCCCAGGAGAAGTGGTTGAATGTCAGCCTCACACTGTGTGTCAGGGTCCTGTGTCTGTGTTGCCGGTACTGTGAGCAGTGGTCCTGTGCCTTTCTCGCACCATGACTGGTGGTTCTGTGTCAGTGTTAGTACAGTGATGTGGTCGGCTGGTGTCTGACCCGTGCCATGTCTGATCTGTATGTGAGCAGTGATCCTGTGTCTGATCTGTACTATGAGCAGCTCCTGTGTCTGCTCTGCACTGTAATGCCCCTGTCCCACTTAGGAAACCTGAACAGAAACCTCTGGAGACTTTGCGCCCCGCCCAAGGTTTCCGTGCGTTTCCCGGAGGGTTTTGTCAGTCTCCCTACCTGCTTCCACTACCTGCAACCTCCGGCAAGGCAAGGCAAGTTTATTTGTATCGCACCTTTCAACAACAAGGTAATTCAAAGTGCTTTACATAAAACATTATAAGCATTGGAAAGAAACACATATGAAATGACATTTAGATGTAAAGCGATTATTAGATTATTCAGATAAAATAATTACAAAATTAAAAGCAATCAAATAAAATATTTAAAATAGAATAAAACCAGGAATAGAAGTTACAGTGCAATATAGGTAATTAATAAATTGTACTGTTTACTGAAAGGCAGTGGCAAACAGAAAAGTCTTCAGTCTAGATTTAAAAGAGCTGAGAGTTGCAGCAGTCCTGCAGTTTTCTGGGAGTTTGTTCCAGATATGTGGTGCATAAAAACTAAATGCTGCCTCTCCATGTTTAGTTCTGGCTCTGGGGACACAGAGCAGACTCCGGCAACCAACTGCAACCTCCGGGAACCGCACGGAAACCTTGGGTGGGGCGCAAAGTCTCCAGAGGTTTCCGTTCAGGTTTCCTGGCATTACTGGTACATAATCTGTAGTGTTCTCACCTTTTCCAGCTCTTACCTTGCACTGGCAGGTGTAACAGGGATCATCAGTGGCAAGGAGTTCGCTCCCTCCCAGGGCTGTCGTGCAGTTACTCAGTGGCTCTGTGGTAAGAGTGAAAACATTATCATTATAATTGGTCTGCTTTTGATGGCATGTTCTTATTGTTGCTTTAGAAGTTTTACTAAGAAGGGAGCCATCCTAAACCCAGGTATTATGCTCCTTTAAGGAAATATACCACAAGTGTCACACTGTTGGAGAGGCTACACTAAGTGAGCATTGCACTGCAGGAGTGTTAAGCTGACTGCACCGAGGACATGTTGCACTACTGAATGTTCCAGCATTTAAATGTGAGCACCTCTCCTCTCCGACGACCATAAAAGATCCTGCAGAATTATTTCAGAGTTAGGGAGTTAATCCAAGCAACCGAGTCAATATTTCACCAACAGTCAATTAACAATTAGCAAAATGACCAATGATTAACACAATTCTATTTGTAGGGAAATGCTGTATACGACCTACTTGCAATGCTTTCTATATAAAAATAACAAATTACTGACAATTCTTTTGGGTCATTCGGAGATCTTGAAAATACTTTTTTTTCTTTTAACATTAAAGACCGCTCAAATAAAGATACAAAGTGTTGGAGTGGCTCAGTGGATCAGGCAGTATCCTTGGAGAATATGGATAGGTGACGTTTTGGGTCTGGACCTTTCATCTGAAGAAGGGCCCTGACCTGAAACATCACCTATCCATGTTCTTCAGGGATGCTGCCTGACCTACTGAGTTACACCAGCATTTTGTGTTATTCTTAGGAAGGAAGTTCCTTGTTTCTCGACCTTTCAAATAATTGGATTGATGTAATAAATAATAAAAGGCAGTCCTTGGAGATTCCATCCAAGGGAAGTGGACGATGGACAATTTGATAAATATAATTTCAGATTCAGAAGTAACCAACACGAACTTGAGGTTTGGCCAATCTAATGGAATGATTTTATTTGTGGTGATAGCTGGGAGAACAAAAGTGCTTCAAAGATAATGAAATGGTGTAGTGTCTTTGCTTTTCAGGAAGGCCTTTGATTGCATTCCTCTGGAAAATCTGTTACTGAAAACACACTGGGGAATAAAAGGCAACTTTACTCACGGGCACAGCTAGGGCAGCAGTGAGACGGATCTGGGGCAAGGATCAAATCCCTTGGACAGTCCACCAGGCTGGGACACTGACGTTGGTAGCAGCGGAGATGCTGCTCTCCATCCACCATCACCTGTGAAGAGAGGAGGCATTGTTAGTGGGGCAAGGAAGGGCAGGAGCAAAGATGGCAGGGGTCATAGTGCATCTGGGGAAGCTTGTAACATGACTGACCTACTTAGAGTGAGTCTGAGATAAATAGTCTCTCAGCCACACGAAAGGGGTGGAAGATCACAACCTTCACGTGGTCCGCCCTGTTTCGACGAATGAAATCATCCTGGCGTGCACAATCAAATAGAACAAGTTGTCCTACAAATATGGCACGACAAATGCAAGAAGAAGAAGAAGCCACAAGAAAGACCTGGTAAAATTGGTCTTTATTGGTATGACTGTATGGCAATCTGAATTCCATGGTACTTTAATTGGTACATGTGACAATAAACAAACCTTGAACCTTGAATATTCATAAACTGGATCCATACCCCAAACCTGACAAACCTTCAAACGTACCCTCTCAACCATCCTCGATCACTGTAGTCATATTCACAGATAACTGTCCTCATTGCCTCTATGCTCTCAATCATGCACCATTGTCCCCGCAGGGCCCGAGTTCACTGATGTCTACTCCAAGTCATGATGAACCCTCTCAGAAGAATCCGTACTTCCAAACAAGGATCATCGTGCCAAGAATGGAGCTCCTCCCAAACATGACCCTTCTCCCCAGGGTTTCTGTTGGCCCTAATGGACCATCCTGCCAGTGCATGTGCAGCCCCAGTCACACTGTTTTATTGCAATGAACCTGGATGCTTGCCCATCATGCATGTGCCGGGCAATTCTTGTCATCTAAGACCTCACCCAGTTAATCCCATCTCGTGCTACATTGATCTGTAACAGAGCTCTATTTTTTTAAGAATGAGAATGAGAGGACTGCAAATTGAAAGAGCAACCTCGGTCTGGCTCTACTGATAAGACAGCTCTTACCTCACAAGTGCAGATCTCACAGGGATTGTTGTTGGGATGGAAACTCTCGCCTGCGCCGTACACTTGGTGTTCGTAAATACAATCTGCAAAGTATGAAAGATGTAAACGTCACCTTTGTGAGAGCATTTCTAATGCTGGATGGTGATTTTAATTTTTGATGGGACACGAACGCCATTGGCAAGGCCAACATTTAATTACTATTCTTAGCTGCCCAAAAGGTGATTGAAGTGAACCACCTACAATCTGTGAAAATGGTGCTTCACAATTCTGTTAGACAGGCAATTCCAGGATGTTTAACTTAGAAACAAAGGATCAGGAATATACTTCCAAGTCCACATGATGTGACTGGAGATGATTCTTGTCGTTCTGGTTGGTGGAGGCGTTAGCTGTTGAACAAGTCTTGATAAACCGCAGCATTGTACTTTGCAGATGATGCACACTCCAATCGATGCGCTTCAATAAAGGTTGTTGATATTTACAGTAGGTCAAAGATAATCACAAGAAATTACAGATGCTGGAATCTTGAGCAAAACACAAAGAGCTGGAGGAACTCAATGGGTCAGGCAAACACTAAATTAAACTGAACACCAGGTAATTATCCACCAAACCACAATTTCTGATATGATGGGATTAATTAACTAAAGGAGTTTGGGCCTAGAAGCTCTGCATCCTCAGGAAGGTCTGCAAGGAGGACGTGGGACTGAGATGATTGGTGTCCAATCATGGAGTGCTCTTCCCTCGACTACCACTGACTTTAATTTCACTCGGTCTCCTTGATGGCACTCTCAGAAAACGCAGAGTTCAACATCGAGGCAGACCCTCTCACCTTGTCCGTGGGATTCACCCTCTACCCACGTGAGGACCAGGTGGTCTCAGAGGAGCCCAAACTGAGCACCGATGGACATCTTACTGGTGAGCGGTGGTTGAATTGGATAGCTTTTTGTGGAGCTGACACACTCACAGGTATATAAGTGCTACAGCACCACCTGGTCCACTCACTTAACTGAGGTTTTGTATATTTCTCACAGTTCACTTTTCCAGTTAGGTTTATATCATAATAATGAATACATTACACACATTTTAAAATTCAAGTCGTTAATATAAATCTTGACTAGCAGACAGCTCAGTATGGATTTGCGTGACACCCACCAGTAACAGGCTGCCAACCTGAACACACTTCATTCATTGATTCATTTTTCAGTTCTATAACCAACCCCCAATCCCCATATAATTTATGTTTAAAAAAATCTTCACAAATAGTACATTTCTGGAAATCTAAAAAATCTAAAAATTTAACAAAAATCCATGTTTTAATATTAACAACCATGTTTCCAAGACAGTCTAACTGTCTCAGGCCATTGCCGCAAGAATCCCTCAGAACAAAGGACCACGGCTCCAAGACCATCTGCTAATTCATGTCTAATGATCAGAAGGTCAGAAGTGAGGAGCTTGCTGATGAATACACTGTACGAGGTTACATTGTGCCATGACATTGTATTCATGCTATACAGGTGTCAAGATACAACCGTCTCTAACAAATGAAACTCTGATCGTTAATCCTTGCCATTCACAGGCATTACCATCAACAAACTCTCCACCATGAACATCAAAGGGAATAAGACTAACCAGTAGCTTAATTGAACCAGCCACATCAACGGGGCGCTCCAAGAACAGGGTCTGCCATGTGAATGGTTCACTTCCTGAGTCCATCCAGCAGATGCAAGTTAGGAGAGTGATTGAATACTTTCCATTTGTCTCAGGATTCAAAAAGACCAACCACTGGCCGAGTTGTTCCCCTAATGGCACCCCATCCCCCCACAACGTTCACTGCCTCCATTACCAGCACATCGTGGTTGCAGGATGTTCCATTTACTAAATGTAATGCAGCTGCTCAACAAGGCATCATTGACAGCACCTCCCAAACACGTGGCCTCCACCACAAGCCGGACAAAGAGGTTTCAAAGTCTTGCACCATCCTGACTCAGAAGCATGTCACCAATCCTTCATTGACGATAGGTCTAATCCTGGAACACCCTACTCCAGCACCATTGTGGAATACTTGCATTGGAAGGGTTATAGTGGCTCAAGAAAGCGGTTCACATTCACATTCAAAATGACAATTAGGGATGGGCAGTAATTGCACTTTTCTCACTCCACATACCTGCGCAGAGAGGACAACATTCCCCGGTTACATGGATAACGTTATTGCACGGAGTGACGCAATGAATTTCCGAGCAGGTTGTGACTCCGCCCGCACACATACACGTTACACAAGGAACCAAAGGATCGAACCACGTCGCTCCTTCCTGGTATTCCTTCCCGTGGTACACACAGCCTTGCATTGAAGACAAAGAAGGTTAATAAACATCAATGGGAGTGTCCAGACCAAGACATGATTGTCAGATACCATCTTAGAGTGTAGCTTCTCCCACAGCCCAGTCGGCACGAGGCAGCACCCGAGTCCTACTGTCACGGACAGGAAGGCCCTCAGAACTTTCAGCACTCGTTGCCAGGCTCCAGAGTCAAGAGTCAAGAGTCAATTTAATTGTCATTTGGACCCCTAGAGGTCCAAACGAAATGTCGTTTCCACCCTGGAGAGGGAGAAAGGTCAGTTTGTGACCTAAATCCCACCACCCCCAATTCTCATTCAAGTGCAGCCCTCTTTCCAAGTCCCTTTAATATTTCTCCTGTTAGCTATTTCCCCATTTTTTGGCAAATACTCCAACAGCCCTTGAAGAATGGACCCAAAACTCCGTGAGAGCCATTCTCTCTCGCCTGTCTATTTATGCTTTCAACCCAAAGCCAAGGATTTTCCTGAACATTGGTGATACCATTTGTACCCTATCATTTTTTAAACAATTTTAGTAAATCCCTGAACATTTTAACTAAAGAGTCCATCTTCTCCCCACTGGTCTCTCCACCATCCAATAACGTGGGGTGTATTCCACCTGCAGACCCTGCCCTATGCTTACCTGGGTCAGCTGCAGAGGACATCCTGTGGACCCTCTGCATCGGGCAGTGTGAGGCCAGGCTACGTGGGCAGGGTGACCTCAGGGGATGGGAACCCACCCCTGTAATACTGAGCCATTGACACGAGGGAAGGATGTGGGCAGAGCCTCACATCTACAGAGACTCTCACGGCTTTGTAATATTTCCAGATGTGTCCGATATTAACATTAGTTTAAATTGAAGCAAAAGAATGGATGGAGCGTAATAAAAATATCTGCAGCAGGGTTGAGGTGTAGGGTTGCAGGGAAGGGAAGAGAGTTGGAGCATGCAAGAGAGAGTGAGTGAGTGAGCGAGTGGTGTGAGAGGGAGAGAAAGAGGGCGAGAGGGAGGAGAGCAGCTTCTTACCTCGACACTCTGAGCAGCAAGATCCTTCCCGAGTTACCTGCTGCCCACAGCTCAGCATTGGGCACTCAATGGTCAAACAATGAACATTTCCACCCTGCAGCAGGAAGGATTAAACATCACAATGTGAGCTGAATACCTGGCCATCTAACCAAGTAACCCGACATTGAATTCCTGTTCATTTAACAGCCCCTCTGTGTGGCACGAGGGATCTATGAGAGTGCAGCAAGGTTTCCAGTGCAGGGTCTTCAGCCGGTCAGTACTGGGGCAGATTGGGGAGAATATATTATTGCAGGTGGTCTATTCCACATAGCGAGAGAAAATCCATAGCCTCTTCCCACCATCTCAGGCCAGGCCTGGGGAATAGGGAAGACTGGCAGAGAAATAGCCCACCATCCATGCAGCTAGTATGTACTAGAGGTGAAGGGCAGTCCAGCTCCATACACGTCGAGATCAGATTCGTTCAATATGACCGCCCTCTACCCACATTGACTTCACTTTTCCAACTGTGATGCTGCTAGATTTACAGATGAGGGAACAGATTTGGCCTCAGAATTCTTGTGGAATTCCTTCTCATTGGAGCAGGCTTATTATGTGAGTGAGGAAGGGAGATTCAAAGGTTTGTGTAGAAGGCTGGCACGGCATTGGGAAAAGCTGACCTGCTTCACGTGCTTGGTGGAGAACCATGCGGCAGCAGTGAAGTGATCCACACATGAAGTCTCACCACATCCACTGATTGTCCATCTCCTGCTGACTACCAAGAGCAACACTTGCTCTTAATCCACACAGCTTCTTTGTTGCCTTCCCAACACAGGTCTTTACTTGTGACTGGGTTTTCTGGGTCACACCAGAGAACTCTCATCCGTGAGGCCAGTGTGTGAGTGTGCGTTTCAATGGATAGAACATTCCCTAGGAAGCAAACAACAGGAGCTTTGAATTAATTTAGTCCTTACGCTGCATGAACAGTCTCTGCAAGAGTCCGGTTTGAAAGATTCCCGGTGTCGGTAGATATTCTCTTCAAAGTAACAGTCGTGACAAACCGGACAGCACTGGGCAGGGATCTGCGTGGGATATTGGCAAGTGATCTCGCATTGTGGCTCCAAACATGTCACTTTGCCTCGCTGTAGGGGGAGAAAGAGGACACACAGAATGAGAGGGAGGGCCAGGGCAAGAGAGAGAGCAGCACATACAGTACAAGAGAAAGAAATAAAGTACGGTGGGAGCACCTGGGCCAAAGCCAGTCAGCACTACAGGTGTACCTGGGCCAAATCTGAGTGTCAGGTGAGATCAGGGCTGACCGGTGGCGCAGCAGTCGAGTTGCTGCTTTACAGCACTTGCAACGCCTTAGACCCGGGTTCGATACCAACTACCATTTTAATCATCTTGCGAGTGAGATTTTGTGGAACGCGAATGATTGGAACGTTGTGGTTTGCTGTGAATTTAAACCCCATATCAGCAGGAAAAACACTGCCGGTTCGTATATTTACATAATCACATTTTTGCCGATGAAATTTTGATTAAAGTAATCCTAATAAGCAAGCTTATATGTAAAATAGACGACTTCGCTTATGTTTTGTCCCGTCCGGGAGATCCGTCCCGTTGTCGGTGTTGACGGCATTAGAAAGTGGATTTTTAATTTTACTCCAGCGCTTCAATTGTCCCGCAGTATTTAAAAAAAAATTCACAGAACGGCAGTCGGAACGATTGTTCAGCATTAAGTAGCAGCCCGAGAAAATATATCTCGGACAGGCAGGAGAAAACGGCATTTTAATCCCGCCCCCCTCCTCAAAGGTGCCAAAGTCGCGCACAAGGCCAGTGACAGAACTGCAGCGCCGCTGAAGGTAAGTTTTGTAACATACCTAATTAAATGGCGGTGCTGGCTTGAGGGGCCGAATGGCCTACTCCTGCACCCATTGTCTATTACATAGATTAACCTCCTCCTGTGTTCCTGGGCACCCTATGGGCCACTCTGCCTCTTAATGAGCAGTAGGTCCCAGGGACTTTCTACTGTGATTGACATTAATTGGTTACTCACTGTACACACACACTTGTGGCAGGGATTAGTGGCTGAAATCCAATGTGATCCTTCTGCATAATGTCTTCCTTGGTGGGTGCAGACTGTGGAAAGAAAACAAAATACAACTTTACATATCTCATTCATCACTGACACATCCGTCCACTGGTGATAGCCCCCCTAATTTACCCATTTAAGGGCCTAATTGTGACATAGCGGACCCATGGTCAACTGCCCTTTCTCTAACAGATTAGTTCAGTTTAGTTTATTGTCACATGTACCGAGGTGCATTTAAAAGTTTTTGTTACGAGCTATCCAGTTAGCAGAAAGACAATGATTACAATCGAGCCATTTACAGTGTATACGTAGATACATGATAAAGAAATAACGTTTAGTGCAAGATAAAGCCAGCAAAGTCCGATCAAGGACTCAACGTTTGTTCCTATTCTCCTCAGACGTGGGACGTACCTGGGCACTCTGGACAACACTGGCCTGGTTTAGTGATCGCTTCTGGACAGGTCACCTGAGGGCACACAACCTCCACACACAACACGTTCCCATTGCGGCAGCTGCAGCGTTTACAGGGGTCAGATGGAAGAAAGAAGGTGTCGCGGTTCATGTATTCCAAGCCCTCAAAGGAACAACGGTTGCAGACGGGACAACAGCTGGTGCTGGCCACTGGATGGGTGCACTGCTCGGAACAAGGCTTCTGCCAGCAGCTCACCACCTCCGCCTGTGGATGGAAAAGTGGACAACAGACTAAGTACCAAATCGGAGCAGGACACCCAGCCTGCTATAATTGGCTGCTCGCACTTAGCCCAACAATCCTGCTCTTCACATGATACCCTCATAGACCTGCCTCCTGATATGGCTCTATACCCCAGCCCCAATAACCTGGCTCCTTCCTCACCTCTTCTACATGCAGTCAGTTGAACCTCCCCTTGCACATTTATCCCTTTCAGCTTGTCTCTTCACAACTGGGACTGACTACTCGCAGTCCTTTTACACTCAGGCTTTCACAAGGGCGACACGGTGATGCAGCAGTAGAGCTGCTGCCTTACAGCGCCAGAGACCCTGGTTCAATCCTGACTACAGGTGCTATCTGACTACAGGTTTATACATTCTCCCCGTGACCCCGTAGGTTTTCTCTGGGATCTCCGGTTTCCTCCCACACTCCAAAGACGTACAGGTTTGTAGGTTAATTGGCTTTGGTAAAATTGTAAATTGTCCATAGTGTGTGTAGTTTGGTGCTGGTGTACGGGGATCGCTGGTCGGCCTTGACTCAGTGGGCCGAAGGGCCTGTTCGCTCACTGTATCTCTAAACTAAATTTTCAATCCCACTCCTCCCACAGCCCTGGTGCACTCAAGCCATTAATCACTATCCTGCCACAGCCTGCACGAAATATAGATTGGGGCCTCTGACCTTCACAATCTTTTTCAATGACCATTGAGGGAACTGAGAAAAAGATGTGGCCAGATTTGGTGACAACATAAAGCAATTTTTAATGCAGGCTGTGAAGAAGGCACAAAATAAATAACAAAGGCATAAATATAGGTGTAGTGATTGGGCAAGAAGATACAGATGGAGTATTATATGGAGAATTATGAAAATATTGAATATGATGGTTGACCCAAAAGAATCCAGTTTGACAAGTGGAATGTTCTATTGGACAAGAGGTGAGCACAATGAAACATGTAAAATAGCCAGGAAGGTTTGACAGGATGATGGCAAGAGACTACTCCTCTGAAAGGTCTTAAACTGGAGGCTGCATTTCAGGGTAAGGGATCAGTAATTTAGGATGAAGGAGAATTTTCTTTAAACAAAGGGCTATGAGATTTTGGACTTCTCTACCTTAGAAGACCGGGAGTGTTTTCTTGATGAGTATGTTCATGGTGCGATCAATTGATTTTATGGCTGCAGGTGGGCAGCACAGTGGCACAGCGGTAGAGTTGCTGCCTTACAACACCCGGTTTAATTCTGACGACGGATGCTGTCGGTATGGAGTTTGCACGTTCTCTCTGTGACCACGTGGGTTTTCTCTGGGTGCTCCGGCTTCCTCCTACATTCCAAAGGCGTGCGGGTTGGCAGGTTACTTGGCTTCTGTAAATTGTCCCTAGAGTGTAGGATAGAACTAGTGTATGGTGTGCTTGTTGGTTGGCGCAGGCTCAGTGGGCCGAAGGGCCTGTTTCCATGATGTATCTCTAAACTAAAGAAACACTACACTTGGAAGAGCTGAGACTCCTCCTAGCAGGCAAAGCAGATCACTTCCAAAAGACGTGGTCTGCATTTATGGAACTATTACAAGCATAAGGAACAATAATAAGTTAAAACATAAAGGCTACCAGGACCTGGTAATGGGGGGTATAAAATAAATTTTTAATAAAAACACGGTTGGTATATCCTTTTTTTGCGGAGTTTTGTGTTACAATAGAGCGATTGATTTTCCTTTCTTCTTTTTTTTCTTTTCTTTCTAGGGTCTTATTTCTTTTCTTTACTTCCTTCTCTAATTCCTTCCCTAAGGGGTTCTCTTCTCCCAACACTTTCCTGCACCTTCACGATTCTTGCTTACTTTCCTTACTTCTTTTATTTCTATCTTTTTTAAAGCTCAAAAAATGAAGTGGTACAACATAATGTAATAAGATATATGCGATGTATTAATGTGATTTACTGTACTGCTAATAAAAATAAAATTTAAAAAATAAATAAATAAATAAACTAAAGTGAATGAGAGCCAAGATGGGGAGTTAATGTAGAAGTTCAGGAAGAGACTCTTTGGCCCATTTCCTTTCTTTCACTTTACACTTACTGCTTCAGTCACCGTCTCCACTTCCTTTCTCACGTTCTATAATTTCATGAATTTAATCTCCTTGCACAACCCATGTATAATGTGGATAGAGTTCATTTGGTTTCTGGAGCTGTTGTTCTTTTCTTGCATCCCAGATCATCCTGACCTAGTCATCCCGACCTGGCTACTTACCAGACAAGTGCACTTTGAGCATTTCTCCGAGGGCGAGTTGAAGGTGGCTCCATTCTCATACACTCTGCCTTGGTAGCGGCAAATCCCTGTACACTGCGGGCAGCATTCGCCGTGAGGAGTCACTGGGTTCTCGCATGGCACGGACGGGCAGGACGTAGACTCACAGCTGACCGCTCCATTCTGGAATAGGGAATCATAATGGCGTAAACATTGTGAGCAGATGTAACTGAGAAGCACGCGAGGCAAAGCAAGAAGCTGGCTGTCAGGCCTTTAGTTTAGAAACCCCAGCAAAGACAGCTGTGCTGTGGGATCCAAATAAAAGTCTGGAATAAAAACTGAAATGTTGGAGCAACTCAGCCAGCTGTGTTATGAGGCAGCAATGACAAATTAACAACTGTGAGTCAACAAGACATCCCTTGGGGCAGGGATTGGATAGGTAGGGGGGGGGGGGGGGGGGGGGGGGGGGGGGTGAGGGGGTGAGGGTTCTGAGAAACTCACTCAGAGGCAACCTCCAAATACATAATTGAAAAATCCCCAATCAAGTGTATGACCTCTACCACCCCCCCCGGAGGAACTCCCTGCATTGCACATGGAAATCTCAGGATTAAAGTCATCATTCACCAGCACTGAAGGAGGACCTTCAGCGAATAGACTTGTCACCTCCTTCTGAAAGAGCGAAGGGCAATCAGAGATGCTCCTTACCTTCACCCTCACTGTGATACACGCTTGACAGCAAGGCCCACACCTTGCATAGAAATTAAAATATCAAATCTGCATCCCACTTCTGACTGGCTTTCATATTACATTCAAGGCCTCCAATGACTATGTCAGAGTAACTGTGCCCCTTATGCTGATCATTGAAAAGGCGATACATTCCTTAATGTACAGACTATGAGGCTGAATAATGGAGGCTCAGCCTCCAGTATATTATAGGGCACCTGACCACAGCCCTGCCTAACAGTGGGATATTGGTGAACTCTCTATCGACCTGTATTTGTTCTCTACCGCGGTCTGGAAAATGATGCTCAGAGGCAGTCCCACCTCTTGCTTCCCTACAGCAAGGCTCAGCAACACACCTCAGCAGTAGAATTGCGGACCTCTTCCTCTGGGGAGTTGCTGATATTCTTGCCACCTGCCGCTGCACTGACAGGTATTGGAAATTTGTGCGTGGGAATGGCGAGGTAGGACCCAAATCCAATCACCTCAAGTGCAGTATTTCTAAAGTATCTCACTAAACCTGGGGCAGCACAGTGATGCAGCGGTAGAGCTGCTGCCTTACAGCCCCAGAGATCCAGGTTCAATCCTGACTATGGGTGTTGTCTGTATGGAGTTTGTACATTATCCCTGTGAATGCATGGGTCTTCCCCAGGTGCTCTGATTTCCTCACACATTCCAAAGGTTTGTACATTAATTGGCTTCAGTAAAATTGAAAATAGTGTGTAGGATAGTGTTGGAGTATGGGGATAGGTGGTCAGAATGGACTTGGTGGGCCAAAGGACCTGTTTCCACACCGTATCTCTAAAGTCTAAACTCAGGATCTTGTGACAACTTCTGCAGCCTCAAAGATCAAAGATCAATAAGCCAGTCGTTTCAAAATAAATCAGCACCCGTAATAAACTTGCACTGGACTCTGGGTGAGACAAGTAGACAAGATAATGGAATCCTGTCACATATTGCAGTCTCCGATTTCATATTTTAGGGTAGCATAGTGGCGCAGCTGGTAGGGCAGCTGTCACATAGTGTAAGAGACCTCTATTCGATCCTGACCTTGGGTGCTGTCTGAGGGGTGTTCGCACATTCTTCAGATGACTGCTTGGGTTTCTTCCCACATCCCAAAGACGTGTGGGTTTGGAAATGAACTGGCTTCTGTAAAATGGCCCCTAGTGTATCGAGAGTAGATACAAAAGTGGGATAGCATGAAGGACTGAAGGACCAGTTTCCATACAGTATATTTAAACCAAGCAATTCAAAAGACCTAAGCCTAGGATATCAAGTCCCAGCAGGACAAGCTGTGAAAACGGAATCAACTGATCAAGTCATCTGTAAGCTGCTACAGTAAGATAACCAATTATGGTTTAAAAATCCACTTTGATTCACTACTAGAAGAAAGCTGTCACCCTTGTTCAGTTGCCTTATATGTGACTTCAGTCTGAAGATATGTTGCCAGTTTTGTTACAAATTGTTATTGTAATCAAACACTTCAGATGCAAAAAATGTCAGATGCTTGAAACGGAAATAATTTTTCAATTAATCTTTCAGATAAAAAGTTCTGATGAAACATCTTTGATCTGAAATGTTAACTGATTCTCCTTCCACAGATGCTGCACGACCTGCCGAGTGTTTCTGGCATTTTTAGTTTTTATGTCAGATGTAAATGTGAAGTTGGGGGACAAGGGATTGCAGAGGGTGGAACCTCAGCCATCAAATATCTGTGGAGACACAGGAACAGTCAATAGTTCACTGTCAGGACACTGCAGGACCAGTCAATAGTTCAAGTCAAACATCAGGACACTGCAGGGTCAATGTGAAGCTAGTCAGAATAACAACATGGATGTTACAAACAAAACTGCATCAGGATAGATTGGTGTCAATATTCCTTACCACACAGAGGCAGTGGTTGCACTTGTTGCTTGGGTCTGGGAATCTTTCACCATTTTTACAGTCTCTCTCTTTGTACTGACAGCCCGCACACACTGGACAGCCGCAGTGATTGATTGCAGGATGACGGCACGTCACCTTCTTGCACTGCTTGGTGTCACAGATCACTTGCCCCTTCTAAAGTGAGGGAAAAAATGAAACATTATTGTATTTGTACTCAGTCTCAGCTCAACCTATCGCATAATACATCAGCCATCCCTGGACTCATCGCCCTTCCAACCACTATTCTCGGTACAAGCCCAAACCATCATAGTGTCCACTCAAACACTATATTGATTTACTGCTAAAACATGGTACTGACTGCCACTCAAACATGATATTAATTACCCAGTTAAGCACGGTTCGCACTGCCTACTCAAGCACAAGAACAAAACAATTACAATGCCAACCGTCCACTCAACCATGGTGCCAATTTGCTCATTCATACACAGTACCAATTCCTCACTCAACCACAGTATGCATTACTCATGCAAACATGGTACCAATTGCCCCGTCAATGATGGTACAGTAAAACACCTATAATCTGCTATCCCATTGTCAGAAAATCAACTGCTGAAGAAGCATCTCCACCCGAAACTTCACATTCCTTTTTCCCAGAGATGCTGCCTGACCCGCTGAGTTACTCCAGCTTTTTGTGTCTGTTTCAGCATCTGCCTCACTTTAAAGTTTCCACTCTTCATTTTTTCACATGCCTTCCCTGTAAGCAACCATGCTCCCTTTAACTACACCTGGGCTCTCTTTCCATGCTCTTTATATTGAGTTGAAGCCTCTGTTTAACATCTTGTCAAAAAGATAGGATGTTGGATACTATGCCATTCTATCACCACTTGGATATCTCGTCAAGTCAAGGCAAGAGAGTTTATTGTCATGTGTCCCAGATAGGACAATGAAATTCTTGCCTGCACTGATAGGGTTGGGAAGACACACATACTTACCATTCATTCATGGCTGGCACTGTATACACATCTCTAGGTCAACAATTAAAGGCACTAAAAGCCCTGAATGTCCTTACACCGACACAGACCGTGGGGCAGGAGGACCTTACCCAGCACTGACACTCCTCACATCTCCCTTTGGGGGCAGGGAATGTCACTCCATCTGCATAATCTTCACCTTGGAAATGACAACCTTAAAAATAAAAGACAGAGAAAATATCGATGTTCAAAGAAACATGTGGATTCTTTTACAGAAACCGCTGAAAGGTAACATTCAGGGGAGACTTTTCTTGAAAGAGGACTTGAGTATCGGAGTAAGGATGACAATTCAATTACATGGGGCTTTGCTTTAAGACCACACCTGGAGTATTGTGATATATTTGCTTCAGAGGAAGTGCAGCGAAGATGAACGAACATTGGTAGATATAGGGGTGGAAGAAGAGATTGAGCAGGGTAGGCTTCTGTTCAGGAGTCTGGAAGAATGAGAAATAGCCTCATCGAAACTAAGAAATTCCTGCGGTTCAATATTTTACAAGAAAAAGGATGTCTCCTCTGGGTAAGAAATCGAGCATTAGGGGGTCACAGTCACAAACTAAGGAGCAGGATGTTTAGGACTGAGATGGGGAGCAATTATTTCCCAAAGAGGAGGTGAATCCTTTTAATTCTATAGCCTTTGAGGGTTGTGTAAATTCAGACATTGATTGCATTCAGAACAAAGATGAACAGATTTCTGGTTATGAAAGGAATCAAGGAAATGGTAAATAGTGCAAGAAAACAGTGTCAAGGAAGAAGCAATGAACTTGTTGAGTGGTGGAGCTGGTCCGACCGGTCAAATGGCCAATTCCTACTTCATCTGATAAAGGGCCTTCGACCTGAATTGACATCTCTATTCCTCCTTCCACCAATGCTGTCTGACTTGCTGAAATTTCCAACATTTTCGGTGTTCATTTCCAATCTCCAGCATCTCCAGTCATTTTGATTTTGATGAAGACCAGGCAATCAGATTATGATGGGGATTTCCACTCACCGTCACACTGGGGACAATCACAGGGTCCAGTAATTGGGTGGGGGCAAGGTGCTGGAGCACACAGCTTCTTCACACACTGCACAGAGCCCATCTGAAATACAATGCAGAGCACAGCTATAAATGGACTGAGGGGGTTCCAACTTGCGTCTGATAGGTGAAAGGAGGAGAGGAGAAGATGTGGTGGGATGAGAGAATAGAGATAGGGTTGTGAGGATAGGCAGTGATGGAGGGAATATGCGAGTAGATGGCTCAACCCCTCCCAGCCCTCACCTCGTCTCCCATATGCTGCTATTACTCACCCGGCAGGTACACTGAGAACACAAGTCACTTGGGTCTGCGAATGTCTCTCCATTGCTGATACCAACACCAACATAGTAACAGCCTGTGAATACCAGATTGCTTGTAAGAGGCACAATTACATAGAACACAACACTAATAACAATTTTACCAAAGAATTTCCATCACACAAAAAAACTACTTGGCCCAAACAGTGACATTGGTGTTAATACTCAATCCGCCAACACTAGGTTTTTGTCACCCTATTGGTGAACCTTTCCCTTCCTTGTTTAGCTAGCTTTTCAGTGGATAAGTTGCCTTTTCATCCAGCTACACCTTGGGATCGTGCATTCCATTTTCTTCCATAGACAGGGTACGTTTCTCCAACCATTGCACATTGTTATGCCTCCCTTTCGCCTTCTCTTAGCGATTATCGGTACTGGTGTCACTCATAAATTCATAAGTGATAGTAGAATTAGGACATTCGGCCCATCAATTCTACTCCACTGATCTATCACTACTAACCCCATTCTCCTGCCTTCTCCCCATAACCCCTGCCCGGTCCCTCTTGGGGCGAAGAGTACTTTTGCTGTTGACACTGTTGCCCCCCTACTTGGACATGTCTGTAGGCTGATCAATATCTCTAAACCTCTCTTCCTCAGGGAGCTAACCATACACAGCCCACTGTCCCTTTCCCTCTGTAAGTGAGATGTCTACACACTGAACCCTGCTCTTCCTGCACCGATGTCTCTCAATCTCTCTCTTGCAGCTGACATAGTTGCGTCTTAGTCTCTCTCCCTCCTAGTACACCGAGGGCTTATCCTTATAAAGTAAGGTATTTACCTTCACACACAGGGCAGCACCGAGTGGGGAGGTTGATGGGATGGCTGCAACCTGGGTTGTAACATGGTCTCCTAGAACAGCTGACAAATCCGTTCATACACTCACAGCGGGCGCAGGGATCCAAGGGCCCAGGAAACTCCTGGCCATTGAGATAGTCCACCCCCATGTAATTACAACCTGGAAAGGGCAAGGGGACAAGGTCAGGAGATACAAAAGCACAGGGTGAACTGGAAAGCAGGAACATTACTCCAGAGGAAGCTGGTCAACAATCCACCCCCTCTGGAAAGTCAGCAGGAAAGCCCCCAAAATAGCTAAAAACCCTTATCACTAAATGATCACAAAGAATTTTCTGTGCAGAAGCCAGCTACACAATGTAACCGGTCAGTGCTGAATCATTTGCTCCATATTCGCCTCCTTCTACTGCTCCCTAAATCCCCATTAATATCCCCTTCATTTCAGCAAGAAATGTCCTAATCCAAAAGCAGCAGGAAACTGACAGCAACCACTTCCACACAAATTGTTAGAAAAATTCCCACTAATAAATAGCAGGAAAATACTTTAGTGTACCCAAAATATTTAGTGGAGAATTACAAATTAAATGCACCCCTACACTAGCCACCACTAGAAAATTTAAAACAAAAACAAATCAGGATATACCATCCCACCAGTCCTAAAGAAATTTCCTTGGGGGACCAGACGCGGAACAGACTGGGCTGAATGGCCTGATTCTACTCCGGAGTCTTAATCTTATGAAATCCCTCCAACCTCAGCAGGAAATGATTTTGCCACATTTCAGAAGGTGAAAGGCCATAGTCTGATCGCTCAATTATAAAATGAACCAACGGATCAGTCAGAATTGATGAAGACAAATGATTACAGTGATGTTGAGTTAAAGTCTGTCGTACCATCGCAGGCCCTGCAGCAGCGGTCCTGTGTGGGAAAGGGACAATCCAGCACGGGACAGGGTCTCTTCTCACACAGCACACTGCCCTCTCTGCACTCACAAACGTTGCAGCCATCTGACACATCGGCAAATTGTTCTCCATTTGCAAATTCTTTTCCACCCAGCAGACAGCCTGAAATGGAAAATCATTAGTCTGAGGTACCCGCCACACCCAGGATATGCTGTGTCTATTATGTTCCTCAGTCCGTCCTGACCCCAAGCACAGCTGAACCCACCACCCACCCCAATCCTGTGACTACCTCACCCCAAGCAGAATTAAATTATCCTTCATCATATTCTCAAATCCTTTCGCTCATGCACAAAATATAAACAAATGCCTCCCCCAAAAACATGCGCGCCACTCAAACCGTCTCCCCCCCCCCCCAATATCCACACTGCAGCTCCACCCTGTATGTGGCCCCTCTCACTGACTCCTGTTTCCCTTGGCAAAAGGAACTCGCAGCCACTCGCAGCCCCCTCCCTCCGTGTAATCGTTACCGTCACATGTGCGGCAGCAATCCTGCAGGATGGGGTGTGAGCACTGCAGGGGGGCGCATGGCTTCCTCTGACACGTGACCGTGCCATTGTTGCACATACAGGAGCGACACTTGTCCAATGGGTCGTAGAAATGCTGCGTGTGTATGTAAAGAATGCCAGTGTACTGGCATTCAGCTGGTGGAGCTGGTACACAGAAAACAGGACATCAATAGGGTGCAAAAGTTAAGTCCCATATGTCACAATGCAACACTGATAATCCCACGTCACCTCAAAATGCAACACTATATATCCCACACCCTTACTGCAACACTATACATCCCACACGCTACTGCAACACTATATATACAGCACCCTTACTGCCACACTATATATCCTAGACTCTCACTGTAATACATATGTATCCCACACCCTCACTGTAACACTAATGCATCACATATCCTCACAGTAACACTGATGTATCCAACATGCTTACTGGAATGATGATAGATCCCACTAACAGTTTGATGATGATATTCCACACACAACCCAGTTATTCCACACCCTCTCTGAATCAATGATACATTACACACCCTCACTGTAACAATGAAATGCCCCTCATCCCTCAATGATAACATTGATACATTCCAAACATTTAGTACACCTCACCATAACATTGATATATCTCACATCCCTTATCGATTACGCTGATATATCCCGCACTCTCATAATAATCTTCCATAATATTTTATGATATATTGCATGAATCTCAATGTAATCATGTGATAGGAGCAGAATTAGGCCATTCTGCCCATCAAGTTTATATCATTCAATCATGGCTGATCAGTCTCTCTTTCAGAACCCCATTCTCCCCATAATTCTCTGATAAGGCTCTAGATCTTTCACTGTAACCGTTTTAAGTATCCTCTTCTTTAGTTTGCCTCCTGATATACCCACTGCAGATAGTAAATGTTGCCAGTATGCCCATGGGGCCCAGAGTTTGAGTACCGCCTTGATACACTGCAAGCCTTGCTGGGGATATTCAGCTCATACCTATACCCACCTGGACATTGAAGGCAGCAGCTTCCCGGCAGGAGGAATGGGTCATTGCACAACAAAGGAGGACACCTCCTCGACAGGCACTGCACGTTCCCATTCTACAAAGAGATAACAAGTTATGCAGAGAAATATTGATGTTGAAACACAACGTTACAGGAAGAGTGGTTCTAAATGTAGTTTAGAAACATGAATTAACCATAGTGGCCTCTGGCTGTAGTGTTGAAAGACTGGAAAGTTTGTAGAATAAGTGTTTTAGGTTCATTAATTTAGTTTTATGGTTAAATTCTTACCCACTCAGTTTTACATTGAATTGATATGAACAACTAATCAACCAGGTAATTGGGCAACCATCTGGAACTGAATAATTGAAGGCAGGTGATTAATGCTGTTATCTGGAAATATAAATCTACACGACAGGCCAAAACCAGTTTCCCCACAAAGTCTAGTGTGGACTTTGATGAATGAGGGATTTAATGAGGGATTAAATAAAATGATTAAAATTACATAACTATGTTAAGATAGGGCTAACAGGGTCATAAGCTCACGTGATAGGAGTAGAATGAGGCCATTCGGCCCATCGTCTACTCTATTCTCTGGCTGACCTATCTCTCCCTCCTAAGCCCATTCTCCTGCCTTCTCCCCATAACCCCTAACACCTGTACTAATCAATAATCTATCTATCTCTGCCTTATAAATATCCATTTACTTGGCCTCCACAGCCTCTGTGACAAAGAATTCCACAGATTCACCACCCTGTTACTAAAGAAATTCCTCCACATCTCCTTCTTAAAGGAACATCCTTTAATTCTGAGGCTATGACTGCTGGTCCTAGACTCTCCCACTAGTAGAAACATCCTCTACACATGCACTCTATCCAGGCCTTTCACTATTCAGTAAGTTTCAATGAGGTCCCTCCTCATGCTTCTAAACCAGTGAGTACAGGCCCAGTGCCGTCAAAGGGCAATTGATAGGTTGCACTGGGTTCACAGTGGCCGTATCTGCAGCACGTGCCTGGTGCTAGAGTCTAAGACTTGTCCACTGCAATGGGCCAGGGGAGAGGAAAGTTACCTGTCCATCATGTTGCAAGGGACAGTCATTCCTTTCAAATTAAGTGCTTTGGAATCAGTCAAGAGGGACAGAAAGGTGTAGCTATGAATGACACAGGTATTTGGATCGAGAATATAGTGGTGCTGCAGCCTCAGCTGTGCATTTGTTGAAGGGCCTTGCTGCTTGTACAGAATCAGGAAACTGACCACCACAACATGGTGCAGGGTACCAATCAGCGTGAGGAGGGAAAAAAGGAACGTGAAAGTGATGGGGATTGGTTTTTAGAAGCTAAAGACGGAATTCGTTCAATGAAAAACTCTTATAACATTGCTAAAAATATAGTTAGCCTGAGAATTCAAAGGAAGGCCTGCCCTTTGAAAAGGAAAGGCCAAATACATGAGCAGGCTAGCAAGAAACTAAGGAGGATTGCAAGAGCGTCTGTAGATATATATGAAAGAAGAGTTTAAGAAGGAACTGCAGATGCTGGAAAATCGAAGGTACACAAAAAAGCTGGAGAAACTTAGTGGGTGCAGCAGCATCTATGGAGCGAAGGAAATAGGCAACGTTGCCCATTTCCTTCGCTCCATAGATGCTGCTGCACCCACTAAGTTTCTCCAGCTTTTTGTGTACCTTATATGAAAGAAGAGTTTGGCGAAGGTCCCTTATCGATTGTGACAGAAGGAATCATAATGGTGGATAAAGAAGATGGGAGAAATTATATGTTGCATCTGGCTTTATTGAATAGAGGAGGTTTACAAATTTTGAGTGATGCGGAGCTCAACGATTTATATGTTCTTTAAAAAAAAAGGATATTGTAAAAAAATTTGGGGGCAAGTGGCAACAAAATCCCAGGTTTAATGACCTGCAGGTTGGGGTGTTGGAAGGGGATTTGTATGTGGGGACCCAGTGTTATATAATGTATTCAGGTTGTTTACAGCTAGGTGGGAATATAGACAAGTAGTGGGATGTAGAGCAGCCTCAGGGAGACATTGACAGGTTAATGGCAAGGACACAGCTGATGAAATATAATAAGATTAAATGTGAGATCAGATGGAAAAACTGAATAATTGAAAAATAATGATAGAGGTGTTTATATTCCACGAGACATGGTGTCCTGGTAACGGGGTTCCCCAGGTTACGGAGGGCCTGACTTAGAAAAATCTAATGTTAAGTCAAATTCCCCCAAACTCTGTTCTCAAGTATAGACCAAGGAACAACGCACACATCGCCCATAGGGATAGCCAGTGCCTCCTCCTCCTCCCCTTCTGTTGTGGGGTAGACTGACCCAATCTTTGCACATCCTGGACTTTCCACTAGTCACTTTAATCTTGTTGTGTTTTATGACTGTTGGCAGACCAATTTCCCCCCTGGGACAAATAAAGTTCTGTCTATCGTATCGTAAATTCTCCTACAGCTAAAGCTGAGCCACCCCTCACTCGTGCACACTTTATTTTATTAAACTAACAATAGTTTTCTGGCTGATCAGCAGATCCCCATGTACTCCACCCAGCCTGCATTCAGCCAAATGTCTGTTCACTCCATGGTAACCTATCATCCATGCTGACCTTCCCAACTCTTTATAAATCAGTCCTCAAGGGCTGTTGAGGCTATAGATCTCAAATTACGATTCTGGGGGAAATTTTTCTTTCTCGGCTTAAGGAAAATGCAGCTTTTCGACAGTTCTTGGGAAAGGAACCCTGCGTAACCCGGAAACGCCCAGTACACAAGTTGTTGGAAGATAATATGCAGTCTCAGCAAGCACTCAGGGAGGCAAATAACATGTGAGTGCTTATTGCGAGCTGATTTGTGTTCATAAGCGGAGACTTCTTGTTAAATTTATACAGGGCCCTTGTGAGTGAATGCATCTGGGATAAGATGTATGGCGCTGCTTTCTACTGGAGGAGCGTTCTACATGGAGGGAGTGCAAAAAAGCTTGCAGGATTAATTTCTGAAATGGCAAATGTGTTACGAGGAAATCTACAATTGGGCCTTACTCTCTGGAGTTTAGAACAACGCGAGGTTATTTCGTGAAAACGTATGACATTTTTTAAGGAGGTTTAAAAACAGTCGATAAGGAGTTGATATTTCCATGGTTTCACTGTCTAGAACCAGGAGTCCGGTGTGAATTGTTTTTCAACTGGAAAATATTTGGAAGTCACTGACTTGTAGTTATTTTGGGAACCAAGTGATTATGGGGTTAGTGGTAGAAGATAATCATTTCCTTATTGCAAGGTACAAGGGGTCAAAAGGCCTGCTCCTGTTTCCATCTCTTATCTTCCCACGTGTGAAATGGAAAAACAGACATGCTGAAAAGAAGTATAGTGATGGATTGGAAATAGTGGGGGAGAAGCAGAGAGGAGAGTGTTGAACTTAGAGACAAGGGCAACAACCTGTAGGTAGATGGAGACATGGTGCTTGATTACAGGTGATGGGAGAGACAAAGTGGAAATGGAGATGTCGGGAGAAAGGGCCGGGGATTGGACAAGGAGGAGCACTGAGAGATTGAAAGAGTGAGTGATATTTCACGTCTACTGTACTTAAGCTAACACAGATCTGTATCCTTGTCTTTTTCCCAATACTCACTATGCAATGGCACTCCTTGCACTTGTTAGTTGGGTGCAGAAAATCAGCTCCATTGGGATACTCCTTACCAGCATATTGACAACCTGCAGAGAGAAAGACAGACAAAGAGAGGACACAGAGAGACAGAGGACAGCTCAAAACACTCTCTGCACTTTCTCCGGAGATGATCATACCAGTTGTATGATGGCAGTTACAATGGTAGGGTAATTTCTCATTTGCAATCTGGACTTCTTCAGTCTCCCTTCCATCTTACAGTACATGCAGTTAATCCACAGAACACCTGCCCTTGCCCTTCACTCTATTTGTTTTACTTCATGTGTTCATTCCCTCATCCCAAGGTGCCTGCTGCCCCACACCTGATCTGGAACAACCCCACCTCCACCACATTCCACCACGCAGACTGTTCCGTTACCGTTGCAGTTGTTCTGACAGCAGCTGCCAGACAGTGGATAGGAGCAGAGGGCGCTGATACAATCTCTCTCCTTACAGATCACCTGGCCATTCAAGCAGGCACATTCCTGGCAAGGATCTTCAGGATTTGGGAACCGTTGACCATCCACTAACACTCGATCCTCAAATACACAGTCTGCAAACAAGAACAAAGCATCTCACCAGTCAGTGTTCCTTCTTCCAGTGCTCCCTCACCTGGTGTATATGTCCCTGCACCTTCATTACACAGCTATTGCAGTGTTACTGACAACACACTACAATGTGGGGATCCCCCAGTCAGAATCAATGCCTGTTCATCATATCACAGTGAGAGGCAGTTTCCAATAGGTTAGTGTCTGTGAAACTGTGCCCCAGTGCGTCAGTATCCACTGCATTGTGGCCTTGAGATAGTCCATGTGAAATGTGTCTAGATTCTAGGATGATATATCCCAGAGACTGTCAGTGCCTGAAAACAGTCCAGACTGAGAGTCTGACGACATATGGACAAAAATAACCCCCAGTTCCGTTGGTAGAGTCTAAGCTCTAACAACTTGCAATTCTCTGCAAGATGTCTTGTTGATGACTACCACCTCCTGCAGGCACAGCTCTTTGATTCCCGCAGCAACACACTGAGCTCTGACTACAAGCAATGCCGCCCTTTCATTTAATGATTGACCCAAATGGTGAAGTGATTATCGTCTGTAACCTTGTCCTCATTTGTCATATTCAACAGCGACAGCTGTAGATACATCACGAGGCAGTGCTTATTATTTATTTCCTCCACTGGCACTGGTGTTCAGATTCCAGAGTAAGCTCTTACCGGGACACTTTGCACAGCATTGGCCTGGCTTCCTTTCTGGCCTGTTGCAAGTAACAGTGGGGCAATCGGTTGGGACACAGAGCACTGTACCAGCCTGCCAAAAGGGAAATCATTTTGATCAAAAGTTTGTTCAGAAATGTAGCGTTCAATCAGTAGCTCCAACTTATTCCAGATGACAGCAGCCCGACTCAATAGCCCACCGCCCACCTACACTGGGTTCACCATCAGACACCAACTAATAGCCCTGTCCCACGGTACGAGTTCATTCCAAGAGCTCTCCCGAGTTTAAAAAAAAAAGTCAAACTTGTGGTAAGCATAGAGAATGAACGTAGCGGGTACGTCGGGGCTCGGGGACGTCTCTTGGCTGCTCGTAACGCTAACGGCAGGTACTCGGGAAGACTCGCTAATGGCAGGTAAGCACGGGAAGACGTGAACATTTTTCAACACGTTTCAACAATGTTTCAACATGTTGAAAAATGTCCACGAGAGCCCCGAATACCGACGAGTGGCCATTTCCGTAAATCTCCGAGTTCAAGTTTGAATCCGGGCCGCCAACTCGGGAGAGCTGTTGGAATGAACTCGTACCGTGGGACAGGGCTTTAAAACCAATTCTGCCCCATGTACATAGGCACCTTCCCTGCAGCTGCAGAAAACCAGGCAGACCTTACCTGACAGTGACAATCCTGACACGGGTTGTCTGGGTCAATGAACTTCTGCCCATTCCTATACCGTCGTTTGTTGTATGTGCACTGGTCACACGACAGGCAGCAATCACCTAGGGAACAAATATTCTCGCAAATTAGATTAAAAATCTTCATTACACCACTACCCTTTCACCTGACTCAATAACTCCAGATCTAATTCCCTGACCTAGACTTCCTGATCTGACTCTTCACTCCGTGTGATGACAACAGCCCTCCACTTCCCTCTAACCCGTTACATTTTGTGACCCAAGTGCCTTGTATTTACTCAGTTGATCTTCCTTTTGGACGTACCGTTGTTTGAAGAAGGATGCAGGCAGTTAACAGCAGGGCACTGCTTGGGTCTGCAGATGGTGTCACCATTGACACAGGTACAGGTAGTGCACTGACCATCCTCCAGCTTCCATGTTGCTCCATCTTCATACTCCAGTCCCTGCACAACACACACTGGCAGAGGAGAGACAGACAGACAACTAAAGATACCAACACCGACAGGAGCGATATGAAGGTATAAACTAGGAGCTAGAGCAGGTCACTTGGCTCCGAGCCTGTTCTTCCTTTCAAGAAGATCATGGCTGATCCGATGGTAACCTGAGCTCTGCATTTATCCCAGTCTCTGGTAATCTTTCACCCACTTGTTTATTCAGAATCCATCTATCAATGCCTTAAAAATACTAAAAGACTCTGTTTCTCCCTGCCTCTTGATAAAAAGAATTACAAAGATTCATAATCTTCGTCATGGAGTAAACTTCCTCTTAATTGTTTCTAATGTATTTAGCTCCTTAAATAAAGGAAGTAACTTCATAATACAGCAGTACTAAATACATCTGTAGTCCTGTGCAGTACACAATAAAAAATCTATCCCTGGCCATGATGTCTGTTAAATAATGAGTAGCTGACATTGGCAGTTACAACACATTAATCTGCACATCTGAGTCTTCCTCGTATCTCAACCATGACACGTGGGGTAACCTGCCTGGTAAAACCAGGCCTGGATCTGAGCGCTTGCATGCACCCTGGATTCACGTGCAGCCCCCAGCCCGAGTTCCAGTTGATGATCAGTACCCTCTCTGTCCAGAACGGTGAGGGATGCCATTGTGCAGACCTTGCCTATGTCCCTTGCATTTCCCCTACAAATTGGGCAATGGGATCAAGTTCAAGGTTTGACGATGGATGTCCGAGACATGACGCTGGACTACAGGCTCATTCTGGGTATGTGGGGGTGGAGGTATGGATCAGTTCTGAAAGTGGAGCCAGTGAGATGGGGAACTGGACCGCGAGGCTGGGGGAATCCATAGCTCATGGTTTGGGGCAGCCCTGCACATCATGATTCAGAGGGTCACCTACCTTTACACGTGGGGCAGCACTGGTCTGGATCTTTGAATGGGTTGGCACATGTCAGGGACTGACAGACCTCCTCCTGACATCGTACATTTCCATCCTAAGCAATAAACGATTCAAACACAGCATCAGAATATCTGTCCAATAGCCTCGAACTCCCAAGACTGGTTTCATCTCATCATTGAAAGGCGTATGCCTTGCCGTCTGGTCATCTGGCCTGAGATTCATTCTCTTAAGAGCTTTCTCCCCATGCCAGTTAGAAAATCCTCCTCTAGACCTGCGCTGTGACAGTGAGCCATCCCTTCAGCTCTGCATTGGTGAATGACAGAATATCAGACTGGTTACAGCAATGGAGCCTCTTGGCTTATTGCGCTTGTACCAGCTCCATATAAGGGAAACCCTGCTGCTCTCCAAACGCCACTCCTCTCCCCATAATCCTGCAGATTCTTTCCTTTTGGATAATTATTGTGCTACAATTGAACACATTCCAGACCCCAATCATCTGTCCAGAAAAAAAAGTTTTGATTATGTTAATTTTGTTTCTTTTGCCAATCATTTCATTCCACATAGAGAACTTATAGACCGCATTGCCAATTGAATCCATTTCTATCTAATTTGCTTCTATCCCACATGATTTTGTATATCTGTATCCTTCTGTGAGCCTCCTCTGTGCCAAAGAAAATAATCCCAGCTTTTTCAGCCTATCCATCTGACTAGTTTCTCAGCTCTGGAATCCTGTTGATACACCCTCTGAAAAGCCTGTACATCTGGAACTTATTCCATTTGTGGCTGTTCACAATCCACAACAATGATTTGAATGAGGGTCTGAAATACAATATTCTTGCTGATGATACAAAATCGTGTGCAGTGTGGGGCACTGGAAGGTTTAAGGGAGATATAAATAGGTCGATTGCATGGACAAGCACATGGCAGATGCAAAATAATGTGGGGAAATTGTAAAGTCACCCATGATAGAAAACAGCACTACAGAATGCTTCTAAAATAGTGAGAGTTTCAAAATTGTTGTTTAGTTTAATTTAGTTTAGAGATACAACGTGGAAATAGGGAATTATAGGCCAGTGAGCCTCGTGCTAGTGGTAGGAGAGGATTCTTTGGGATAGGATTTACTTGCATTTGGAAGAACAAGGACACAGAGAAACAACCCAATCATTCTAATAGAGTAAGGATATGATAATGGCATTTAAGAGGCTTTTAGACATGGATAAGTAGGGAATGGAGGGATATGTATCACATGTAGGCAGAGGAGATTAGTTTAACTTGGCTCCATGTTCAACCTGGACATTGTGGGGTGATAGGCCTGTTTGCTGTGCAGTACTGTTCTAGATTTGTTCTATGTATCATAGCAAGCAATTAAGGCAGCTGATGGGGAGACCTTGCTAATGGCTTCCCGACCACTGACGAGAGGCTCACCGGCCTATAATTCCCTGGATTCTCGCTACTTCCCTTCTTAAATAAAGGAACGCCATTAGCCTTCTTAATTGGTAGGTCACTGTAAGAAGAATCGGATAAAAGTGTGGAATCCTGGATATGGGATACAAGTCTGATCTTCTGGACGAAATAGAAAATACTTGCAATGGAAAAGGACAATGAGAGTTTACTTGAATGATTCCCTGAGGGATGTTTCATGAACAGACATTAAGCAGATGGGAATTATTTTCTTATGTTCAGTAAAATGTGTGTTAGTTTCACTGAAATGTGCAAACATCCAAGATTTCACAAGGTGGATGGAGAGATGGTGCTCCTTTGGCTAGAGTATCTGAAACATGAGATCACAATTTCAAAATATATGGACAATATTTCAGGTCAGAGGAGAGATGAAAATTCTTCTCCAAAAGGGGAGTGAAAATTTAGTCCTCTCCCCAAGAGGGCTGTGGAGGCCGAGTATAAATAATGGATCAATGAAATGGTTCAATGGAAATTTTGATGTTTAAACCAATGATGGATATGGGGTAACTGCAGGGAGATTATACTGAGGCTAAAAATCAGACAGGATCCTACCTAAAGGGGGAACAGGCCGAAGGGAACACAAAGTGCTGGAGTAACTGAGCGGGTCAGGCAGCATTTTTGGAGAACACGGATAGATGATGTTTCGGGTCGGGACCCTTCTTCAGATTGGCATCTATCCATGTTCTCCAGAGATGCTGCCTGACTCATTGAGTTACTCCAACACTTTGTTTCCTTTAGTGTAAACCAGCATCTGAAGTTCCTTGATTCTACAACAGGCACAAGAGTCTTGGTTCCCTACTCCGGCCTAAATTCCTAAAATTCTCACGTGTTGTGAAGATTCATCACAACTTCCTTACTCTTGTATGGCTGTGCTTCACTTTATATACAATTTGTAGCCACTTTCTCACCCTGTCCTGTGATTGTGCGCTGCTCCCACAGCACTGGCCCTGTGACTCTACAATAGGGCATCACCTCCGCACCACTAACCCAGCACTTGTTGTCAAACACGCGCAGGTGGTCATATACTCACCGTACAGGTACACTGAATGCAGGGCCCAGCAAAAGGTGGCTGGAACGTCTGGCCATTGCCGAGGAGTGCACTCTCGTACTCACACACTGAACAAGGAGGATAAAATAGAGGATTGTGGAATGTTATCGTGGATCAGCAATAACACTTCCCGTAGTTTTGTACAAAATATTCCGTCCGGTCTGTTAGAAGACGCGTCCCAACCCGATATGCCACCTATCTATGTTCTCCAGCGATGCTGCCTGACCCACTGAATTACCCCAGCACTTGGTTCCTTTTTTTGTAAACCAGCATCCGCAGTTCCTTGCTTCTATACTCCTGTCTTGTCTTTAACATATTCTGCACTCACCTCAGTCTAGAGTGAGGATTCAATTGTATAAGAAAAATGTAAAAAATACAGCTGATAGAAATTGGAAATGAAAGCAGAAAACACTAGAATCAATCAACAGTCCACTAGCATCTGTGGAAAGGGAAACAAGAGTTGATATTTCAAATTGAAGATTGTACATTACAAGTTGGAAAGAGAGAAAACAGTTAGTATTACATTGTAAAGGTGAAAATGGATACACAGGACAAAGGGAACATCTGCAATAGAGTGAAGCCAAGGTTTAATTTGTATGGGTCTGTTGTCAAATGGATTAGTGACTTAGTTATAACACAGACAAAGAGCTCTAATGAGTTGCTAAGTAAAAGGGCTGTCGGACATGCCGAGCAGGTCAAGGTGTGCGGATGACGCGAGTGGGTGGAGAATTAAAGCACCACTCTGACATATCTATTTGCATCTCCTGCACTGTTATAACCAGGTCCAGAGCAAACTAGAGGAAGTGGACCTCTTCTTCTGCCTGGCCACCTTGCCGCTTTCAGGCTCAAAGTCAACCTCAACTTCAGGTAACCCACATTCGCTCTCTGCATCAAGACTGGCCATTTCTGCTGTAACCGTCCACCTGTGAAACCAGCTCAGTGTTCCTCCCTCCATTAACCCCGTTATCCCACGGCCTGAGGACCCATTCAACCTATCCCAGTGGCAACCCTAACCTCACACTGTCAGAGATATTCCTCTGTCCTATCCACCCCTCCCCATTTTCTCTGGAACTTAGCTGTGACTTGTTTTCTCCATTTTAGTCCTGGTGAAGAACTCTGTGACTCCTTTCACACACACTGTCACAATTGTTGAGTATTTCCAGCATTTTCCATGCATCGCGGGGATTCAACTCGATGACACTGATATTATTGACAGGGAGCCCAAGGACTGCATAGTGTTGTAAACGACTGATGGGAATAGACCACAAGTTGTCACAGCATCCTTACACCTTCATCGGGTCGATGAGTACTCCACTAGTGCTTGGGTCAAGGGCTGTTATTTGCATTTGACAGCACTGGGCCTGTACTTGCTGGAGTTTAGAAGAATAAGGGAGGACCTCATTGAAATGTACAGAATAATGAAAGGCTTGGATATAGTGGATATGGAGAGGATGTTTCCACTAGTGGGAGAGTCTAGGACTAGTGGTCATTGCCTCAGAATTACATGACTTTCCTTTCGGAAGGAGATGAGAAGGAATTTCATTCGTCAGAGGGTGGTGGAATTCTTTGCCGCAGAAGGCTGTGGGGGCCAAGTCAATGGATATTTTTAAGGCAGAGATAGATGGATTCTTGATTAGTATGGGTGTCAGGGGTTACGGGGAGAAGGCAGGAGAATGGGGTTAGGAGGGAGAGATAGATCAACCATGATTAAATGACAGAGTAGACTTGATGGGCCAAATGGCCTAATTCTGCTCCGATCACATGGGTCTTATGATGATTAGATATCGACAGCGCTCCATGTGGTCACAATCATGACAGCCACTGCTAACCTCAAAACATCACGCTTCTCCTGCCTAGCCCTCAGTGTCAAATGTGGTTTTGTTACAACTTGAATCTTTCTAATCGAGTTCACAATAAAGTAAATGTTCATCTTTTTTGTCGCATTCCTCGTACTCTGCTCTACAATTGGGTGGATGTATGAGCACTTGTGCGGATGTGGCGTTGAAGGACGTGAAGCCGAAGCAAAGAAGTGGAAGCCAAATAACCGAAACAAAGCCGAAACGCCAAATAACCGAACCAGAGATGCTGCCTGTCCCACTGAGTCACTCCAGCATTTTGTCTATCTTTGGTGTGACAGTTGTCTCATTTCATCGGCTTCATGTATTGCGCACATGGAATAGACGCTTTACATGCCATTCGCATCTATTCATCCAAGTGTGCTCTTAATGAAATCTCACATCTTTGCGAGGGAGGGACGGAATAGATGTGACCTCCAGCTAAAGCAAAGGCATAGTTAGGACAGGGAAATAATCCCACCACTTAATTAACCAGGTTCCCAAATGTAAGAACTATTTATACATGTAACATTTTTGTTTTTAAATCAATGTAACTCTTTTTGATTTTTAATGCCGAGTTAAAACCCCGTCCTGTGGGAAGGGCTTGCGGCAGCTGGTTTCATAGTGCCTTCATTGTTGGTAGGTGCTGTCCTTTCACATGGACCGCTTACAACTTGGTGCTCGGGTTGAGGGTGCCCAGTCACCTATGGCCTTTGTGGGAAATTGACCCCCGCCCTCAGGTCTCCACCGGCCAGTGATGTGATGGATGCGGGGGTCTGGACCAATCGCTGACAAGTCCCGTCCCCCTCCCCCCCCCGGCAATGCCATGTGTGTTATTTGACTTTTCGGCTGAGCGGCCATTCGGTTAGTTGGCTTGTAGGTGTCGCAGCCTTTTGGTTAGTTGGCGTTTCGGCAGAGCGGCCTTTCGGTGAGTTTGCTTTTAGGTGACGCAGCTTTTGGTTAGTTGGCTTTTAGGCGGTTTTAGTTGGCTTTTAGGCGTCCCGCCCTTTCGGTTATTTAGCGTTTCGGCTTTGTTTCCGTTCAGTTATTTGGCTTCCACTTCTTTGCTTTGGCTTCTCGTCCTTCGACGCCACGTCCGGGTACCATATTAGCATCCCCTTGATAGGTCTGTGTGGGTATATTTCTGCCGTGGATCTGTTTGAATGTCTTGGTTTGTTTCTGTGGATCAATTCTAGTGATTGACTATCAATTCATTCAGGTGCTGCAAACTACTGCTCCAGTAGGAAGCTCGCAAGGTGACATGTTTACTTACTGTCACATGAAGGGCAGCACTGCCCAACTAGATTGGCCGGGTGACTACATCGGACGGGTGGACAATTCTGGGCCATTCGGTCACATGATATTTTACCAGCCTGTTAAGGAGATTAATGCCATCATGAATTCTCAACATATCTCACCAGCTGAAGTTGTGAGGTGGAGCAAGCTGTCCCTGTCCACTTCCTCATTATAACCAAAGTGTTCAATCAAATATCGGAAAGTTAATCAGATGAATGACTAATGCCCTCCCCAAACACCAATTATTCCCAATTCAAAGGACCAGCAGAATCACAATGGGAAGCCTTCTGAAAGTCCAGATATACTGTAACACATCCACTGGTTCTCCCTTATCCACTCTACTAGTTACATCCAAGAAAAATTCTATAAGATTCGTCAGACATGATTTACCTTTCATAAATCCATGCTGACTTTGTCCAATGATTTCACCACTTTCCAAATGTGCTGCTATCCCAGACTAACTGGTCTGTAATTCCACGTTTTCTCTCTCCCTCCCTTTTTAAAAAGTGGGGTTACCTCCAATCCTCAGGAACTACTCCGGAATCTAAAGAGTTTTGAAAAATTATCACTAATGCATCCACTATTTCTGGGGCTACTTCCTTAAGTACACTGGGATGCAGCCTATCTGGCCCTGGGGATTTATCGGCCTTTAATCCATTCAATTTACCTAACACCACTTCCCGGCTAACCTGGATTTCACTCAGTTCCTCCATCTCATTTGACCCCCGGACCCCAGCTATTTACGGCTGATTATTTATGTCTTCCTTAGTGAACCAAAGTAGGTATTCAATTGGTCTGCCATGTTCTTGTTCCCCATGATCAATTCACCTGTTTCTGACTGCAAGGGACCTACATCTGTTTTAACTAATCTTTTTCTCTTCACATATCTATAAAAACATTTGCAGTCAGTTTTTATGTCCCTGCCAGTTTTCTTTCATAATCTATTTTCCATTTCCTAATTAAGCCTTTTATCCTCCTCTGCTGGACTCTGAATTTCTCCCAGTCCTCTGGTAGGCTGCTTTTTCTGGCTAATTTGTATGCATCATCTTTTGTTTTGATACTATCCGTGATTTCCCTTGTTATCCACGGATGCACTACCTTCCCTGATTTATTCTTTGGCCAAACTGGGATGAACAATTGTTGTAGTTCATCCATGCAGTCTTTAAATGCCTTCCATTGCCTATCCACCGTCAACTCTTTAAGAATCAATTGCCAGTCAATCTTGGCCAATTCCTGTCTCAAACCCTCAAAGTTACCTTTCTTTAAGTTCAGAACCCTTGTGAAGAGCAGAAACTGGACAGATGTACATTCAGGTCACATTAGCTGAGGAACATCATCTGCCTCATTTGCCTGGATTTGGGGAAGGGAGGGTGCTAGATATGAGATAAACAGGTAGTGCCTTCTCTGATAGTTGCCTTTCAGTCGTGGGTTCTATGTAGGATCTGGGCGGGGTTACAATATCGTTTAGCAATGGTACTCTGCACTCACCTCACAACGGCAGCTCATGCAGGGTTTTGACCGTGGTATGAAGGTCTGTCCATCAGAGAAAGTCTGAGACTCGTACTCACATTCCACACACCTACCATTTGAGATAGACAAGTGAGAGGTCACTGAACCGCCCTACCAGCAGGCACACCCACCCATCATTGAATCATGCACCCCTTGTTGTGGCCAACACACACAACTAACTCTACACTGGAATTTGAGGGCTGCAAAGTATTTCAGCGAGATCGGGAAGTCTAGAAATCCCATGGGTTTTGATGCACCGCAGCCTACTTGTCATCAAAAGCGAGATGCCTTGATACATCAGACCAAGAGCTCACAGCATCCAAACTCAGCCCCAGGCGGCAAATCCAGTCCCACGGGTGGAACTGAACCAGCTCCTTTGATCTTAAACCTCCAGACCTTCCCCAGCAGTGCAGAGAGAGTATTAAGCTGAGTACCTTGGACAGCATTCCTTTGGTTCCTGGATGGGGTCCAGGCAAGTTACAGCCTGACAGATCACTGGCACACAGTGAACATCTCCAGCCTGTGGACAAACAGGAAACATCTTTACGTTAGAGAGACCAATGTCTCTGAATCACCAAAGATGCTCATCGTCTACACAACACTTCATTTTATCATGAGTTTGATGGGAAAATGTAGAGGGATGTGCATTCTAAACTGGATGGAGGCGCAGGCAAGTCCCGAGAAAGTAAATGTGGCTGTGGTAACGGGTCTGGGTTAAGATGTGGTCGTAGAGTTGGAGGAAAGGAGGAATCACAGAAAGGAGGCAGTGAGAGAGGAGGTTGCTAATTCTCCTCTCTTCAGAGAGAGGAGAATTTCTTCAAAGTAGACATACCTTGGGAAGATTTTGCAGTGGAGTAGACTAAATGTTAAAGAAAGAACTGTAGATGCTGGAAAAATCAAAGGTAGACAAAATTGCTGGAGAAACTCAGCAGGTGAGGCAGCATCTATGGAGCAAAGGAATAGGCAACGTTTCGGGTCGAGACCCTTCTTCAGACTTAGTCTATATTCCTTCGCTCCATTGGGAGTGTTTGAAGGGAGAGTGTAAAGGGAACTGTGCTCCAAATCTAATCCAAGCTAAACCATTTCTGAGAGCATTTGATGGAATAGTGTAGAAGGAGCTGCATTCGGCATCCAACACATATTGTACATGCATTAGATTTCATACCGATAGTGTTCTTCATATGATGTAGATCACAAATCCAATCAGAGAAACTTTGAGAAATGACAGGATTTCCGAGTACTGTTGCTTTTTGCTGAACGAGAGCCACCAACTTACCCGACAGCTACAATCTGTACATGGATCCCCATTGGGCACTCTCTCCCCATTCAGGTAGATCTGTCCATTGATGGAACAATCTGCAGAGTGAGAGACAGACAAACATGCTGGTGGTAATTGGAGGATTAATAAATACCCAAACACTTCCACAATTTATTACCGAGTGCAACAGTAACTTAGGGAATAGTAATGTCAAGATATCTGTTATTCATTAGCAAGTAGATAAGGAACTAGCGTTATCAGTTTTTCTGGCATGCTTTGAAGGATGTAACTAGTGGGGCAGGGAGCTGGGATGATGGACTCAAATACTGGGTCCCTGGGCCACGATCCTGGAAGGATGGATAGTGAGGAAGAGATATGAATGATGACAGCACTGGAACATGTGAAGGGTCAGGAGGACTGAGGGTGTCAGTGACAGTGAGTGATTAGGTTTAGGTTTTTTTTATTGTCACATGTACTGAGGTGCAGTGAATAGCTTTGATTTGCAAGGTATTTTAAAAGATCAGATATACCATTGGTAGATACAAATAGCTCAAACTCAAGTACAATAGATAGAGCAGAGTGGAAGATACAGAGTGCAGAATGTAGTTCTCAGCATTGTAGTGGATTAATCCACAATGGGGTAGATGTGAATTGAACAGAATCGAGCAATGGATGATGAAGAGATAGGGAACGTCATTTTATAGTTAATGAATTAGGAAGACATTAGGGACATTTATTTATTCACTGGATACATCAGAGGAGCATTCTTTACATTCAGCATCTACCAGATGCAGGATATCTTTGCCGAAACTGGCTCAGGACTGAATTGGCTATGTTTAAGTAGAACTCAAGGGTAGGTTTCAAATCTGATCTCTTCACCCTTATCCCGTACTGTCGCTGGGACAGTTAGAACGTGAAAGGACAGATTCTGACCATAAGTAAGACACAGAGTTTGTGATTGCAAGTGTGGGAGTGTGAGGAGTACAAGAATGACACACTTGTGTTTGTGTGAGTGTACATAGATCAGAATATGTTTTAGTTTTTAGTTTTAGAGATACAGCGTTGAAACAGGCCCTTCGGCCTACCGAGCCAGCCATCCCTGCACATTAGCACTACCTTGCACATGCTAGGGACATTTATACCAAGGCAATTAATGTACAAACATGTACGCCTTTGGAGTGTGGGAGGAAACTGAAGATCAGGGGGAAAGCCCATGCAGGTCATGGGGAGAACATACAAACTCCATACAGACAGGAACCCGGGTCTCTGACGCTGTAAGGCAGCAACTCTACCACTGCACCACCGTGCCATCCTATGTGATAGTGAGGGGATATGATTGTCCGAGAAGTATACATTAGAAAGAGCATGAATATGTATAGGATTGAGTGAATTAGTGATTGCGAGGAGTTATGTTCAAGGCAGGTTACCAAACCCTTCGAACTGAAGATGAGTATGAAGGGCTCTCACCAACACAGACGGGGCAGCAGTTCCCGTATGGGGGTGGGACTGGGTTCCTGCAGGTGATCTCACAGTGTTTCTCTTCACACACAACCTGGCCTTCCTGGAAAACACAAACAACAACAATTTAGACACAAGGAAATGCAGATGCTGGTTTATTAAAAAAAAGACACAAAGTGCTGGAGTAACTCAGCTGGTCAGGTAGCATCTCTGGAGGACATGGAAAGGTGGCATTTTGGGTCAGAACCCTTTTTTGGGTTGAAGAAGGTTGTTGAATGAGAACAATCTATTCTGTTTTTTAAGTTCTCTTCATGCATTACCAGAAGTAACTGATTCCTCACTGAAGAAAGAAGAATGATAGAACCTGCAATAACAGTATCACCCTGCACCTGCCACCCAGTGTTAGCATGTGGCAGTGTTACATGCTGACCTGTGGAAGCATGTAGCTGCAGACTGACAGACAGTATATGTACTCCACTGAACACTGTGGCTGTAGTTTACTCCTCCAATGTGACTCCTATCATGCAGGGGAAGATTAACATATGAAACTTAACGTATGAAGCTTGAAGCTCCTCTATTAGTGAATGGGACCATAGTTTTAGTTTTCGAGATACAGCGCAGAAATAGGCCTTTCGACTCACCGAGTCCGCACTGGCCAGCAATCCTCGCACATTAGCACTATCCTACACATATTAGGGACAATTTACAATTAAACCAAGCCATTAACCCACAAACCTGTAGGTCTTTGGAGTGTGGGAGGAAACTGAACATCTCGGAGAAAAACCACACCATCACGGAATGTATAAACTCCTTACGGACAGCACCCGTAGTCGGGATCGAACTCGGGTCTCTGGTGCTGCAAACGCTGTAAGGCAGCAATTCTACCGCCGCGACACTGTGTCGCCCCTTAAGGGCCCAGAGGGCTACACCTTGTGCTATTCAAAGGCTTCTTTGAAGAAAGCAGCTCTGGCTGGGAAGCAGCATAAGAAGGAATCAGCGCAAGAACCCTCTCAGTGGTTGTGGAATTCAATGTCAGATTTATCTCAGGTTCATGTGATGACTCTCATGTCGAGAATTAATAATCCAAAGGGGAAACTGTAAAATGATTTATTGGATTTGTGCCATGGAAGAATCCCTCAGGTGCAAGCTTTGCTGACTGCATACTTGCAATGGCGAAGAACTCGTGTGGATATTTCTAATTGCCATGGACAATCCTTTATCAGGGCTATACAATGCTCTACAGTCACATCTAAAATGACTAGCGCACATTCCCCATACTTCCTATACGTTACATTTATAGGGCGTTCACAATATTAACAACAGTTGTTCAACCGCTATTAATATTTTCTGTTTCTAAAGCCTCTATGTGCCTTCTGATGGCACCCTATATAAATGGACATATGTTTTCAGTGATGTTATAGCCATGAATTCCTGACCCTGATCCAGGTTGGAGCAGTGGCACAGATTCTATGAAAGCCCTCTGTCAAAATTGCAATGCAATTCAACAAACTCGAGAAGATATGTTAGAGGATAAGGCAGAAAGTCAGTCACATTACTGGGAGGTGGTCCTCTTCAGATAAGACAATTGGAAGTTGCTTTCATGGCACAATTTTGAGATATTCTTTAATGGTTTAAAATGATAAAGTTGCAGCAATTGCAAAGTAATCTGCAGGAAGGAACTGCAGATGTTGGTTTAAACCGAAGAGAGACACAAAAATCTGGAGTAACTCAACGGGCCAGACAACATCCCTGGAGAAAAGGAATAGGTGCAGTTGTACAGGGTCTTGGTGAGACCACACCTGGAGTATAGCGTACAGTTTTGGTCTCCTAATCTGAGGAAAGACATTCTTGCCGTAGAGGGAGTACAGAGAAGGTTCACCAGACTGATTCCTGGGATGTCAGGACTTTCATATGAAGAAAAGACTGGATAGACTCGGCTTGTACTCGTTAGAATTTAGAAGATTGAGGGGGGATCTTATAGAAACTTACAAAATTCTTAAGGGGTTGAACAGGCTAGATGCAGGAAGATTGTTCCCAATGTTAGGGAAGTCCAGAACAAGGGGTCACAGTTTAAGGATAAGGGGGAAATCTCTTAGGGCCGAGATGAGAAAAACATTTAAGGGAATTCTCTGCCACAGAAGGTAGCTGAGGCCAGTATGTTTCTATGTGACATTTTGGGTCGAGGCTCTTCTCCAGACTGAGAGTCAGGGGCGGCCCGAAACATCACCTATTCCTTTTCTCCAGAGATGCCATCTGACCTGCTGAGTTACTCCATCTACTGAAAAATAATCAATACATCTGTTCAGTACCAACAATCACTTGAATTATTCCTGATGTCTCTCTGAAATCTGTTCCAGAATTCAAAAAAGGAAGTATAGACATGTATGAGGCTGTCCCAAAAATAATATTAAAGTGATTTGACCAGTTTTTTGTACAAAATCAAAAATAGTTTGCAGGTAAATAAGGAGAACTTGCCTTTGGGAAACCTAAGGTTTTGCACTGAAACATTTTTAAGTGAGGTTGCCAGTTAGTTACTGGATGCTGAACAAACACTTTGGCCAAAACTCGTTATGACAGCACTGACAAACCTGCTGCAGTTCACCCCTATTACATGCAACAGAACCTTCCTGATGAACTCATACAACTGAAATTCTTTGTACAGAGTAAGCCAGACAAAACTGCAAAATTGCTACAGATTTTAATGCAAAGTCAGGCAACCTTCCTTGATATTTACATTGTTCTTCAACTTTTCCTGATGCTGCCAGTTCCAAACTTTGAAAACGGACCAACATTCCCAAAGCCAAGGCCGTGAGACCAATCCGATTCTCTTATCTTTGGTGGCTGTCAAAGCAGAACTGGTTGAACATACTGACTTAATTTTAAAGTGCAGTGTACACTATCTGCAAGTATAGCATTGAAAAGTAACTAATCATTAAGACCCAAGATTCATTAATGTGCTTAATTTAGTGAGTTCATATCCTAGCTGTTTACTAAACTGTCTCATTTCCAAAATGGAAATTTTTCGTAAAGAAAAAGAGGGTTCCTGCATAAATTTACTCATGTTGACCAATAAACAGAATGAATCATACGTTGCCATCTACTCAGTAGAGAGAAGAAAATACTACTTGGCGTCTTGAAACTTGCATCAGATTTTTTGTTAATGCTCCTTATAAATAAAACAAAAACTAACAGTAGCGGCTCAACTGCAGTCCATCTGTCTTTTTTTATTTTGTGCTGTTGGATGTATGTTTTTGGTTTTCATTTTTATTATTTTTTAGCTGTGTATATGTGGGGGGTGGTGGGGGGGGACCGTTTAATCTCTTCCCTGTACTGGGACCCGACTTTTTCCCTGTCGGGTCTCCGGTGTTATTGGGCCTAACATAGTGGAACCGGTGGCGGCCTCCAAACGGAACCTACCTGAGGCCTCCAGACGCAGAGCCTGCGCACTTGCCATCGCGGAGCTGGCAGACTTCGGAGCGGGGAGAGCTGTGGCAGCGCTGCTGGACCTCGGGAGAAGAACAAAGGGAAGAGACAAGACTTTGCCTTCCATCACAGTGAGGAGGTGTTGGAGATTCACTGTGATGGATGTTTGTGTA